>NW_027141584.1:0-600000 GCF_036365525.1 Heterodontus francisci
TATTAACCTGGGTAGCAACTTTCAGGGATTTATGTACCTGGATACCAAGATCTCTCTGCTCATCTACACTACCAAGAATCTTCCCATTAGCCCAGTACTCTGCATTGCTGTTACTCCTTCCAAAGTGAATCACCTCACACTTCTCCGCATTAAACTCCATTTGCCATCTCTCAGCCCAGCTCTGCAGCCTATCTATGTCCCTCTGTACCCTACAACACCCTTCGACACTATCCACAACTCCACCGACCTTCGTGTCATCCGCAAATTTACTAACCCACCCTTCTACACCCTCATCCAGGTCGTTTATAAAAATGACAAACAGCAGTGGCCCCAAAACAGAACCTTGCGGTACACCACTAGTAACTAAACTCCAGGATGAACATTTGCCATCAACCACCACCCTCTGTCTTCTTTCAGCTAGCCAATTTCTGATCCAAAGCTCTAAATCACCTTCAACCCCATACTTCCGTATTTTCTGCAATAGCCTACCGTGGGGAACCTTATCAAACGCCTTACTGAAATCCATATACACCACATCCACGGCTTTACCCTCATCCACCT
Source organism: Heterodontus francisci (assembly GCF_036365525.1). NCBI lineage: Eukaryota > Metazoa > Chordata > Chondrichthyes > Heterodontiformes > Heterodontidae > Heterodontus > Heterodontus francisci. The sequence goes on from NW_027141584.1 coordinate 562, forward strand.
GTTTGGTCACCTTCTCGAAAAACTCAATAAGGTTTGTGAGGCACGACCTACCTTTCACAAAACCGTGCTGACTATCGCAAATGAACTTATTCTTTTCAAGATGATTATAAATCCTGTCTCTTATAACCTTTTCCAACATTTTACCCACAACCGAAGTAAGGCTCACAGGTCTATAATTACCAGGGCTGTCTCTACTCCCCTTCTTGAACAAGGGGACAACATTTGCTATCCTCCAGTCCTCCGGCACTACTCCTGTCGACAATGACGACTTAAAGATCAACAACAACGGCTCTGCAATCTCCTCCCTGGCTTCCCAGAGAATCCTAGGATAAATCCCATCTGGCCCAGTGGACTTATCTATTTTCACTCTTTCCAAAATTGCTAACACCTCCTCCTTGTGAATCTCAATCCCATCTAGCCTAGTAGGCTGTATCTCAGTAATCTCCTCGGCAACATTTTCTTTCTCTACTGTAAATACTGACGAAAAATATTCATTTAACGCTTCCCCTATCTCCTCTGATTCCGCACACAACTTCCCACTACTATCCTTGATTGGCCCTGTTCTAACTCTTATCATTCGTTTATTCCTGATATACCTATAGAAAGCCTTAGGGTTTTCTTTGATCCTATCCGCCAATGACTTCTCGTGTCCTCTCCTTGCTCTTCTTAGCCCTCCCTTTAGATCCTTCCTGGATAGCTTGTAACTCTCAAGCGCCCTAACTGAGCCTTCACGTCTCATCCTAACATAAGCCGCCCTCTTCCTCTTGACAAGCGCTTCAACTTCTTGAGTAAACCACGGCTCCCTCGCTCGACAACTTCCTCCCTGCCTGACAGGTACATACTTATCAAGGACACGCATTAGCTGCTCCTTGAATAAGCTCCACATTTCGTTTGTGCCCATCCCCTGCAGTTTCCTTCCCCATCCTACACATCCTAAATCTTGCCTAATCGCGTCATAATTTCCTTTCCCCCAGCTATAATTCTTGCCCTGCGGTATATACCTGTCCCTGCCCATCGCTAAGGTAAACCTAACCGAATTGTGATCACTATCGCCAAAGTGCTCACCTACATCTAAATCGAACACCTGGCCGGGTTCATTACCCAGTACCAAATCCAATGTGGCATCGCCCCTGGTTGGCCTGTCCACATACTGTGTCAGAAAACCCTCCTGCACACACTGGACAAAAACAGACCCATCTAAAGTACTCGAACTATAGTATTTCCAGTCAATATTTGGAAAGTTAAAGTCCCCCATAACCACTACCCTGTTACTCTCGCTCCTGTCGAGAATCATCTTCGCTATCCTTTCCTCTACATCTCTGGAACTATTCGGAGGTCTATAGAAAACTCCCAACAGGGTGACCTCTCCTCTCCTGTTTCTAACCTCGGCCCATACTACCTCAGTAGACGAGTCCTCAAACGTCCTTTCTGCCGCTGTAATACTTTCCTTGATTAACAATGCCACACCCCCCCCCCCTCTTTTACCCTCTTCTCTGTTCTTTCTGAAACATCTAAATCCCGGAACCTGCAACATCCATTCCTGCCCCTGCTCTACCCATGTCTCCGAAATGGCCACAACATCAGGATCCCAGGTACCAACCCATGCTGCAAGCTCACCCACCTTATTCCGGATGCTCCTGGCGTTGAAGTAGACACACTTTAAACCAAGTTCTTGCTTGCCAGTGCCCTCTTGCGTCCCTGTAACCTTATCCCCTACCTCACTACTCTCAACAGCCTGTACACTGGAACTACAATTTAGGTTCCCATTCCCCTGCTGATTTAGTTTAAACCCCCCCGAAGAGCACTAACAAATCTCCCCCCCAGGATATTGGTACCCCTCTGGTTCAGGTGAAGACCATCCTGTTTGTAGAGGTCCCACCTACCCCAGAAAGAGCCCCAATTATCCAGGAAACCAAAACCCTCCCTCCTACACCATCCCTGCAGCCACGTGTTCAACTCCTCTCTCTCCCTATTCCTCTCTTCGCTAGCACGTGGCACAGGCAACAACCCAGAGATAACAACTCTGGTTGTTCTCGCTCTAAGCTTCCACCCTAGCTCCCTGAATTTCTGCCTTAAATCCCCATCTCTCTTCCTACCTCTGTCGTTGGTGCCTATGTGGACCACGACTTGGGGGTGCTCCCCCTCCCCCTTAAGGATCCCAAAAACACGATCGGAGACATCACGTACCCTGGCACCTGGGAGGCAACACACCAACCGTGAGTCTCTCTCGTTCCCACAGAACCTCCTATCTGTTCCCCTAACTATGGAGTCCCCAATGACTAATGCTCTGCTCCTCTTCCCTTTTCCCTTCTGAGCAACAGGGACAGACTCTGTGCCAGAGACCTGCACCCCATTGCTTACCCCTGGTAAGTCGTCCCCCCCAACAGTATCCAAAACGGTATACCTGTTGTTGAGGGAAACGGCCACAGGGGATCCCTGCACTGCCTGCTGGTTCCCTTTCCTTCCCCTGACGGTAACCCATCTACCTACTTATTTTACCTGAGGTGTGACTGCCTCCCTATAACTCCTGTCAATAATCCCCTCCGCCTCCCGAATGATCCGAAGTTCATCCAGCTCCAGCTCCAGTTCCCTTACGCGGTCTGCGAGGAGCTGGAGTTGGGTGCACTTCCCGCAGATGCAGTCAGCAGGGACACTCTTGGCGACCCCTACCTCCCACATTCTGCAGGAGGAACATACAACTGCCTTTACCTCCATTCCCACTATTCTAGATTCCCAATAAATCTACTGAAAAACCAAACGAAAAAAAAAGTCAAAACTTGTTCGCTTAGCAATCCGACGGACTGAACTTTTTAAATAAAAAGCTTACCTTATCAACAGACTAGAGTCCTTTTTTTTTTGGTTATAGGAGGAGGGTGGGTGGGAGACACTACACGTGTAGTGTCTCGGGTACTGCCACTGCCCAAATAAATAGTTTTCCCCTACCCAGCAGTCCCCGGTCCTCCGAAACAAAAAAGGGATTAACTTGTAACTTACTGAAATTGACCGCTCAGCTGAAAGTCCGCTTCGCACCCCGTTCTATCAAGGCTGCTCCTCGCAAAAGACAAAGATTTTAACACTGCCCAAATAAATAGTTTTCCCCTACCCAGCAGTCCCCAGTCCTCCGAAACAAAAAAGGGATTAACTTGTAACTTACTGAAATTGACCGCTCAGCTGAAAGTCCGCTCCGCACCCCGTTCTATCAAGGCTGCTCCTCGCAAAAGACAAAGATTTTAACACTGCCCAAATAAATAGTTTTCCCCTACCCAGCAGTCCCCAGTCCTCCGAAACAAAAAAGGGATTAACTTGTAACTTACTGAAATTGACCGCTCAGCTGAAAGTCCGCTCCGCACCCCGTTCTATCAAGGCTGCTCCTCGCTTGGGCGTAGAAATGGCAGATGGAGTTTAATTCGGACAAATGTGAGGTAATGCATTTTGGAAGGTCTAATGCAGGTGGGAAGTGTACAGTAAATGGCAGAACCCTTCGGAGTATTGACAGGCAGAGAGTTCTGGGCGTACAGGTCCACAGGTCACTGAAAGTGGCAACGCAGGTGGATAAGGTAGTCAAGAAGGCATGCGGCATGCTTGCTTTCATCGATCGGGGCATAGAGTATTTTAGTTTAGTTTAGAGATACAGCACTGAAACAGGCCCTTCGGCCCACCGAGTCTGTGCCGACCATCAACCACCCATTTATACTAATCCTACACTAATCCCGGATTCCTACCACATCCCCACCTATCCCTCTAATTCCCTATGACCTACCTATACTAGGGGCAATTTTATAATGGACAATTAACCTATCAACCTGCAAGTCATGCTGCAGCTGTAGTGAACTTTAGTTATGCCACACTTAGAATATTGTGTGTAATTCTGGTCGCCACACTACCAGAAGGACATGGAGGCTTTGGAGAGGGTACCGAAGAGGTTTACCAGGATGTTGCCTGGTTTGGAGAGCATTAGCTATGAGGAGAGTTTGGATAAACTCGGATTGTTTTCACTGGAACGACGGAGGTGGAGGGGCGACATGATAGAGGTTTACAAAGTTATGAGTGGCATGGACAGAGTGGATAGTCAGAAGCTTTTTCCCAGGGTGGAAGAGTCAGTTAGTAGGGGACATAGGTTTAAGGTGAGAGGGGCAAAGTTTAGAGGGATGTGCGAGGCAAGTTCCTTACACAGAGGGTGGTGAGTGCCTGGAACGTGTTGCTGGGGAGGTGGTGGAAGCAGGTACCATGGAGACGTTTAAGAGATATCTTGACAAATACATGAATAGGATGGGAATAGAGGGATACGGTCCCCGGAAGTGCAGAAGGATTTAGTTTGGGCAGGCATCAAGATCGGCGCAGGCCTAAAGGGCCGAATGGCCTGTTCCTGTGCTGTACTGTTCTTTGTTCTTTGACAGATGGAGGGACAAAGAGAGAAGGAGAGAGAGGGAGAGACAGAGAGGGAAAGACAGATGGAGGGACAGAGAGAGAGACAGAGAGACAAGGAGAGAGAGGGAGTGACAGGGAGGGACGGACAGATGGAGGGATAGAGAGAGAGAGGCAGAGATAGAAGGAGAGAGAGAGAGTGATGTGTGGGGAGACTGATGGAGAGACAGAGAGAGAGAGAGACAGAGAGAGAAGGAGAGAGTGGGAGTGACAGAGATGGAAAGACAGATGGATAGACAGAGAGAGAAAGTGGCAGAGATGGGAGAAGAGAGAGGGAGTGACAGAGAGGTTTCATAAAAATCTATCAAACTCAAATTTAAAAATTAACAAGTGTCTCAGCATCAATTGCTGTTTGTGGAAGAGAGTTCCAAACTGATACCACACCTGGTGTGTTGAAGTGTTTCTTCATTTCACTCCTGAAAGGTTTTTAGACGAGGTTTATATTTTTAGACTATGCCCCCATGTTCTAGACTCTGCAGCCAGAGGGAATTGTTACTCTCTGTCCACCCTATCAGTTTCCCTTATTATCTTGAAAACAATCATCAAATCACACCTGAGCCTTCAAAATTCCAGCAATACACAGTAAATCTCCAGCTACACTGTCCCATTAAACAGTCCCAAGCCAAGCACAATGTTGGGTTTGACACAGAGTAAATTTCCCTCGACACTGTCCCATCACACACTCCCAGGGCAGGAACATCATGGGGTGGATACAGAGTGAATCTCACTCTGCACTGTCTGATAGAGACAGAGGGAGAGACAGAAAGAGAGAAACAGAGAGACATGGACTGACAGGGTGACTAAAAGAGAAAGAAGGATACTTCACAGGGGATATTGGAAGAGGAAGATGCAATTCAACCCCACAACCCTGTTCCGGCATCAAATGAGATCTTGGCTGATCTGTGATGTAACTTACACCATATATCCTGCCTTTGCCCCTTATCTCTTAATACCTTTGGTTAACAAGAATCTATCAATCACAGATTTAAAAATTAACCAATATGCCAGCAAGAAATTTGCACAACCAATATCATGAGGGTGCGATGGCTCCCACAGTGGAATAGCTTGCTGGATGTTTAATATGGAGACTGTTCCTTCTGGATCATCAAACGTATCTGCCTGGGCCCCAACTTCATCTACATTTCCCCATCTCCCGATGTTTTTTTCTCTCCATATCTATCTCTTATATGTTTGTGTACACAGCAGTGAAGGATTACATCAAATTAATATATCTTACATTATCCTTTTCATCCACCTCAACAATCTCTCTCTCCAAATTTGTCCCTCTCTACAGCCCTCTCTCTGCCTTCATATCTAACCCTCTCTCCCTCTGTCTCTCTCCTAATGTCAGAGATAGCAGGAGGGAGAGACAGAGAGAGAATGTTGAAGGAACTGTACTCTGTTCCTAAGCTGTGCTGAACCTGCTCTGGGAGTGTTTGATGGGCTACATTAATCGGCCGTGTACAGTCCTGTATCAGGCTGTGAAGAAGCACAGCTTGTTCAGTGTACAACGGGTCAAAGGGAACGATTCACACCTGTCTGCTACTGGGAAGAGAGACTGACCTTAACATCAAGGCAGCGTTTGACCGAGTGTGACATCGAGGAACCCAGGTAAAACTGAAGTCAGCGGGAATCTGCTGGTTGGACTCATACCGAGCACAAAGGAAGATGGTTGTGGTTGTTGGAGGTCAATCATCTCAGTCCCAGGACATCACTGCAGGTTTTCCTCAGGGTACTGTCCGAGGCCCAACCATCTTCAGCTGTGATCCCAGGAGAGAATGCTGGAAATACTGAGCAGGTCAAGCAGCATCTGTGGAGAGAGAAACAGAGTTAGTGATTCAGCTCGATGCTTTCCAGATTTCCAACATCCACAATATTTTGCCTCAGATAATGAAGCAATCCAGAGCCACATGCACCAAGACCCGGACAACATTCAGGTTTGGGCCGACCAGAGAGAGAGAAACAGACAGAGAGAGTAACAGAGAGAGATTGAGAGAGAGATTGAGGAACATAGAGAGAGAAACAGAGAGATATAGACACAGAGAGATTGAAAGAGAGAGATTGAGGCAAAAGGAGAGAGAAAGGCAGAGAGGGACAATAAAGATGTGATACTCACCATCCCACACGGTCTGCGCTCTATCATTGGACTCTAACACCTTCCCTCCATCAGCTCCTCCGTGGGGAAAAGATCCTGGAGAGGGAGATTGGGGTGGGAATTGGAGACAAGGGTCAGGACTGGGACAGAGAGAGCAGGGGATTCAGACTGGACTCTCTCACACACACACACTGTAATCAGCTTGCAATTCACCTGGGCACTATCCCAGTCTCTGGCCCTGTGTCAGGGGATGTGTTTGTAAGTCACTGAGAGATTGTTTTATGTTAGTGAGTTTGAGAGAGAGTCCTGGGCTCTCGCTGTGTTTTATTTCTGTTCAAAAATGCTTTGCTTTGTTTGAATCAATTTTATTTCTCTTATTCCCAAGGAGAATCTTTTCGGAAGCTGCAGCTGTGATGATGCAGAGGGAGAATCTTTTGGCCACGTGGAATTCCCAGACAAGAGCTTCAACCAGGGAGGGAAAGTAATAATACATATATATTTGTCATTGTCAAATTCATTTCTAAATACAGAAAAGAAAACTGTTTGTGTTTTCGGGGCTGATAGAAAAACAAAGTGCTGGAAATGCTCAGAATTTCCAGAACAGTTATTATTTCAGATTTCCAGCATCCTCAGTATTTTGATTTTGTGTTTTCGGGGGTCTGTGGATTTTTTTTACCACAAGAGAGGGGGCTGGATGGTGCTGCAAAGGGAATAGTTTGGGAATCGCTGCTCCAGAACAGTCAATGTAATCGCATAGATTTTCCTCTCTCCATCTCTTGCTGCTACTTGTTCCCTGCACCTTCCTCCTTGTTCCTAGCTCTGTTTCTTCACATCTTTAAATCCCTATCTCTGTATCTCTCAACATCCTTTCTATCTCTGCCTCTCTCTCGAGTCTCACAGGTTTCCATTGTCATCCTCTCTCTGCGACTCTCTGCATCTTTATCTGTCTCTCTCTCACTCCATTTCTTCTCTCACTCACTTCCAAATCCCTGAATCTTTCCATCTCTGCTCCTCCTTTCCTGCAAGATTATCTCTGCATTTCCCCCATCCCGCAGCATCCCTCTCTATTCTGTGAACGCATCTTACTTTGTATCTCTGCCCCTCCATATCTTTCTGTCTCTGCGTCTCTCTCTTCATCTGGGATCTTTCTCAATATCTCCATTTCTCTCTCTCTCTCTGCCCTTCTCAGTATTTCCGACCCTCTGTTCTCAGTTTCTCTCACTGGTTTCGGACTCCCTGCATCTCATTCTCCAGCTCCCTTTCCATTTATTTCTCTCTCTCTCTGTTCTGTCCGAATCCCGGGATCTGTTTTCTGTGTCTCTCTCCCTCTGTCTGGGGGTGGATTAGAACTCACAGCCTTTGTGTTGTACAGGGTGATTGTGAAGTGGGATCCTGCTTTCCATCTCTGCCCAGTTTTACTCCCATTGAGGTAAAAACAGGGGAGAGATGCTGAACGGACAGCCGATTCACAACCACCCTCCTCCCCTCCACCCTGGTTTGCACCATTGGCACCAAGTCCGAGTCCAGCCCAGTGTTTCTTTGACTCTCTGTGTATCTGCTCCCCGACTCTCTCTGCCTGTCTCCTTGTGGTTCAATGGGGGAAGGGACAAGTCAGCCATTATCTAACATGGGTGGGACAGGATCAAAGGGCTGAATGGCCTCTTCCCGTCCCTGTGCAAAATCAATGTGTGAGTGTTTGTGTGTGTCTCCCTCTGTTTTATTCCCTGAAGCCGATGGGGAGAGCAGGTGAAACACCTTTCTGCAGAGAGGGCTGTGTCTGGGATTTGGGATCTTCCTGTGCGTTAAAGGCTCAGAATGCCAGTTAGCCTCTGAAGGTCCTTGCTCTATGCCCGGCCCTGATTTTGGCCGGACAGGAGTTAAAGGTGCCGGTGATCTGGGAGCAAGTTGTTGGAATTCCAGTGGCTTATCCAGATCTGGAATTAAAATGAATGAAAGATTGTCGGGAGACAGAGCCAAACCCAGGGAAGTGATGGAGGTGGGAATAACACGGTGGGGGGTGAGGGGGGGAGGGGGCTGTTCACGGGGGTGATGATACAGGGTGGGAATTAGCAGAGGGGGCTGTTACAGAACAGGGAGGGTATTTAGAAACCGGGAGAGTTTACAGTGGAGAGCTGGGGGAGAATTAGATTGGGTTCAGTTAATGGGGGGTGGGTATTTAGATGGGAGTCTGTTCACAGAACGGGGGGTATTTAGATGGGGGTCTATTGCGGGCGGGTATAGAGATGGGAGTCTGTTCCCGGGGGGTATTTAGATGGGAGTTTGCTCCTGGGGGGTTATTCAGAGGGGAGTTTGTTCCAGGACGGTATAGAGATGGGAGTCTCTTCCCAGGGGGTATTTAGATGGGAGTCTGTTCACAGAACGGGGGGTATTTAGATGGGGGTCTGTTCACAGAACGGGGGGTATTTAGATGGGGGTCTATTGCGGGCGGGTATAGAGATGGGAGTCTGTTCCCGGGTGGTATTTAGATGGGAGTTTGCTCCTGGGGGGTTATTCAGAGGGGAGTTTGTTCCAGGACGGTATAGAGATGGGAGTCTCTTCCCGGGGGGTATTTAGATGGGAGTTTGTTCCAGGGGGGTTATTCAGAGGGGAGTTTGTTCCAGGAGGGTATTGAGATGGGAGTTTGTTCCTGGGGTTTTATTCAGAGGGGAGATTGTTTCAGGAGGGTAATGAGATGGGAGTTTGTTCCTGGGGGGTTATTCAGAGGGGAGTTTCTTCCTGGGGGGGTATTCAGAGGGGAGTTTCTTCCTGGGGGGGTATTCAGAGGGGAGTTTCTTGCTGGGGGGGTATTCAGAGGGGAGTTTGCTCCAGGAGGGTATTGAGATGGGAGTTTGTTCCTGGGGGGTTATTCAGAGGGGAGTTTGTTCCTCGTGGGGGGGTGGTGTATTTAGATGGCAGTTTGTTCATGGGGAGGGATTTAGATGGGAGTTGGTTCCTGGGGGTGTATTTAGATGGCAGTTTGTTCTGGGGATGTATTCTGTTGGGCGTTTGTTCCCGGGGGGTATTTAGATGGGAGTTTGTTCCTGGGAGGGTATTTAGATGGGAGTTTGTTCCTGGTGTGTAGTTAGATGGCAGTTTGTTCTGGGGGGTGTATTTAGATGGCAGTCTGTTCCGGGGTGGGTGTATTAAGATGGGAGTTTGTTCCCGGGGGGTATGTAGATGGGGGTCTGTTCCTGGGGGGTGTTATTCAGATGGGAGTTTGTTCCCGGGGGAGGAATTTAAATGGGTGTTTGTTCCCGGGGTCTATTTAGATGGGAATCTGTCCTGGGCGGGTAGTAGTTTGATGGGTTGTCTTGAAACAGAGGGAAGGGGATAATTAGATGGGGGTCTGTTGATAATGAGGGTATTAGATGGGGGTCATTTAACAGGGGATATCAGACAGTTGTCTGCAGATGAGGATTATTTAGATCGGGGGTGTCTGTACAAGGGGGGGTTTTCTGTCGGGGGGAATTGCAGGAAAAAGATTTGCGTGGTGGATAAAAATTGTGGGCGGTGGATAAATTGAGGGTGGTGGATAAATTGAGGGCGGTGGATAGGGTCAGGAAAAGACTGAAAAATTTGGAAAGATGGAGAGAAATGATAGAAAGAGAAATAGAGAAGACAGAAAGATACAAAGAAAGAGAGAGAAAAAGAGAAGGGAAAAAAATGGAGGGAAATAACAGAGACAGAAAAAAATTGAAGGCACCAAAGAGACAGACAGAAAGCCAGTGAGAAAGACACAGAGAATCACAGAGAGATTGAGAGAGAGGGCAGAGAAACACAGAGAGATTGAGAGAGAGGACAGAGAAACACAGAGAGATTGAGAGAGAGGACAGAGAATCACAGAGAGATTGAGAGAGAGGACAGAGAATCACAGAGAGATTGAGAGAGAGGACAGAGAAAGCCATTGAGACAGAAAGACGCACAATCACTCAGAGAGAGAGAGAAACACAAAGTGAGGGAGAGAGAGATGGAGGAACAGAGAGATAAAGAGAAAAACAGAGACAGAAATACAAGGTGAGGGAGAGATTCAGAAAAAGAGAGAGTGAGAGAGAGCTCCAGTGCGAGAGAGAGATTCAGTGCGAGAGAGATAGAGAGAGAGAGAGATTGAGAGAGAGATTCACTGAGAGATTGAGTGGGAGAGAGATTGAGTGGAAGAGAGATTGAGTGGAAGAGAGATTGAGTGAGGAGAGATTCAGTGCGAGGGAGATTCAGTGCGAGGGAGATTCAGTGCGAGGGAGACTGTGCGAGAGAGACTGTGAGAGAGACTGTGAGAGAGACTGTGAGAGAGATAGATTGAGTGCGAGAGATAGATTGAGTTAGAGAGAGATTCAGTGAGGGTGAGAGATTGAGTGAGAGAGAGATTGAGTGAGAGAGAGATTGAGTGAGAGAGAGATTCAGTGGGAGAGAGATTCAGTGGGAGAGAGATTCAGTGGGAGAGAGATTGAGTGAGAGAGAGATTCAGTGAGAGAGAGATTCAGTGAGAGAGAGATTCAGTGGGAGAGAGATTGAGTGGGAGAGAGATTCAGTGAGAGAGACTTAGTGAAAGAGACTGAGTCAGAAGAAGGGAGTAAAGCAGAAACAGACAATAAATATGTGATACTCTCCATCCCACACCGTCTGCTTTCCTTCGTTGGACTCTAACACCTTCCCTCCATCAGCTCATCCATGGGGAAGAGATCCTGGAGAGGGGCATTGTGGTGGGATTTGGAGAAAAGCGTCAGGACTGGGACAGAGAGAGCGGGGGATTCAGACTGGACTCTCTCACACACACACACACACACTGTAATCAGTTCCAATTCACCTGGGCACAGAGATTGAGACACAGAAACTCACCTTCAGAAACCAGCTGCATGGAAGGAAAGAATGTGGTCTGATGTTGTCCTAATATATCCCAGAACCTGTCACTCAAAACAGACAGTCTACCCAAAATGCAGCTTAACCAACCAGCTCTCAGCTTCCTCCATCTGGACACTCCCTCCCAGATATGGGACAGTCCAAGGTGAGTCTCTGTGTAAACAGGGAATGGGGGAGAGAGGGATATTCCAGACATATCCCAAATGGACCATTCCGGATAGAAACCTGTCTGTCTCTCTCTCTCTCTCTCCCTCCCCCCAAAATCTCATTAACAGAACAGAAAAGCTGCTGTAATTTAAAACCTGGAGGGGCCGGTTTGGATAATAACCATTTAACACAGATTGTATTAAATGTCTTTCACTATTCACCTCCACTTAACAGAAAGTTCAGAAAATGACTCATTGCAATTACCTTGAAATTCTGACAAAGTGTTATTGCCAGAGAGGCCTGTTTGACTGCAGTATAAACATGCGGTTTTTATTCGGTTTTTCATTTCCACTGTGTGACAATGACTGAAACTAGAGCCAGGTTGATGAGGCAGCGAAGAGAACTTTTATCACCAATGACATTTCACACAACAATTCTTACCCATATTTACAGTTGTATTCGTCAATGATTCTTTGCACTGTATTTGATGCTGCTGTATTTATGTATTAACTGTAATCAATCAATAAAACCTTCTTAACATTCACCAGTTTAATGTTACAAGGGTTCACAAAGCTGGGAAATGGCCATTTAACACAAATGGTATTAAAGATCTTCCACTTTTCACCTCCAGTTTATATAAAGTTCAGCAATAATGACCTCTACTTTCTGACAAAGAGTTTTTACTGCTGTAATAAAGTGTCACTTGTTTCCATTTGCTTCCAGACTGTTTCTATCCTCTGCTCTCCTGAGGGATTCAAAGGGATTTTTGTTCATTGTTTGTCCACATTCAGGAGGTTCCAGATCCTCTGCAGCTGCTGTCCTGGAGAAATTAATTGCATTGCATTCAAAATCATTCCCTCATTTTGGAGATATGAGGAGAGAATGTTTACACTAGTAGAGGGGTGAAACAAATAGGCAGGGAGTTATTATGGTCTGGAATTCACTGTCTGACAGGTTTCTGAAAGCAGATTCAATATTAACTTTCAAAGGTCAATTGGAGTAAAATTTCAACTACTCGTAGTTATAGTAGAGAAGATACCAACATAGAAAGAGAAGTGTGAGAGAGAGAGATGTCATAACGTAGGTGATCAAGAACTCAACACAACTTATATTGAGAGTTTTTATTTATAAATGACTGTTTCAGTTTTATTTGATCCTGTTGTTTTATTTATACATTACCTTTAATCACTCAATATAACTTTCCAAACAGGAACGAGTTTCATGTTCCAAGTGTTCACACAGTAGAAAAATAGCCACTTTACAAAAGTTGCATTGAAATTATTTTATTTAGCATCTCAAGTTTAAATTAAAGTAAATTCTTCAGACTTGTGGAAACTTTCAAACTCAGCAATGGAATCTCCCATCAGTAATGGCTCAGCATCTCCATCGGCTGGTGTCCCTGCCTCACTGCAGCTAATGTTCCTCTCTCACCATCTCCATCTGCTGGTGTCCCTGTCTCATTGCAGTTACTGTCTCCCCTCTCACCATATCCATCTGCTGGTGTCCCTGTCACATTGCAGTTACTGTCCCCCTCTCACCATCTCCATCTGCTGGTGTCCCTGTCTCACTGCAGTTACTGTCCCACTCTCACCATCTCCATCTGCTGGTGTCCCTTTGTCACTTCAGTTACTGTCCTTTCCTCATCATCTCCATCTCCTGGTGCCCCTGTCTCACTGCAGTTCCTGTCCCCCTCTCACCATCGCCATCTCCTGGTGTCCCTGTCTCACTGCAGTTAATATCCCCCTCTCACCATCTCCATCTGCTGGTGTCACTGCCTCACTGTAGTTACTGCTCCCCTCTGTCCATCTCCATCTGCTGGTGTCCCAAACTCACTGCAGTTACTGTCCCTCCACACCATCTCCATCTGCTGGTGCCACTGCCTCACTGCAGTTACTGCTCCCCTCTTGTCAATCTCCATCTGCTGGTGTCCCTGACACACTGCAGTTACTGCCCTGCTCACGACCTCACATTCACTCCGATTTGCAGCTTTGTCCACTGGCTGCTGTTGTTGACAACAGCAACCACGAGGTGGCGCTGCACTGGCACATGCGCAAACGTATCCTATTCCCGTTAACCATCAGGGTCTGCACGTTCATTCGCTGCCAGGACTAAAGATGGCGCCGGTCAAATAATCACAGAGGCGGGTGGAGGGTGGGAGGTGGAGCTGGGGGTCTGGGGGGGGTGAGGAGGGGGAATGGGATTTAGTTCCAGTGTTTGAAACCCTTCAGCTCTTTCTATGATTTCAGTAATTTAACAATGAGATTGAGAGGGTATTCCACCCCCTTCTTCAGCTCCTGTCTGAATTTAGTCTGGGTCACAATGTAAATACATGTGTTGGTGCAGGCACTGAGAATCTGCAGCATCGTTGATGTTTGATCTGTGATAAAGAGAGGGTCAGTGTAGGAGGAATAATAATAATTATCTGTAATTCTCCTATAAATGATAAACACAACCAGGGTCACCCATAACAGGACAAAACTGCCGGATATACTGAAGAGTAAAATAATTGATTTCCTGCGATTCTCCATCTCTGGGTCCTTGTGATTCTCTGCATTGCTGTGGCGCCGGAATCCCCTGCGGACTTTACTGGAGAATAAAATCCGTCTGACAGTCAGAACATTGAGCAGCAAAATCAGAAAGACCGGGACACAAGGGGTTAAAATGAGGTCAAACAATTCAAATGCCCCCCAAATGGGGGAAGTAAAGAAGCTCAGTTAATAAACACAACCCATGGGAACATTATCAATAATGTATTGTTGTTTCAGTGTAAAGTACAAGGGGAGAGACTCTAAACAGCCCAGCACACTCACTGTTCCCACAACCACAGCCGCCCTTTTCTCGCTGCAATATTTTGTTTTCAGCTTCTCACAACAAATGGCCACAAATCGATCAAAGGTGAAAGTGACTGTGAGCCAGACAGAAACAACTGTGGATGCAGAAAGCAGAACGGTAATGAGAGAACACACAGGAGTAATTCTCAGGAATGAATATGGGAAATAAATTGAAACAATCCAGATCAATATGGGTTCAGTGATAACGACCAGGAGATCAGACACTGCCATTCCCACCAGGTAGACAGTGATACATTTGGAGAGACCGCACTTTCCTCGGGACAGGATCACAATCGCCACCAAGTTAACTGTAAGAGAGAGAGAAAAGGAAGCAGAGAAATTACTGATCAGACCTGGAGACAAAGCAGCAGTTTGACAGGATCTGGGCTGAAATTTCCAGCTTTGTTGCTGCATCGAGCAGTGAAAACTGCTTCATTGACACGGGGAGTGCTTTGTCACAGTGAAATGTTTGAAAACACAGTTATTAATAATGAATTGGGAAATTGATGCAGAAAGTGAATAAAGTCAGCACCGGATCTACTGGAAGTACTGAGTGAGGATGCAGTGTCAGTGGGGAAATGAGAAGGGGTTTTACAGCGATGGAATCCAATGGGTTAATTGGGAATGCGTCTCCAGACTGTTGGTTGGGAAGGTTTGGGGAGAGCGGGATGTGTAGCTGGTTTGTTGCTCTGGGTTCAGGGAAAAGACATAGACTGTCATCAAATGGGAAAACTGCAGCACTGTGTTGGAGCATCAGCAAAGATCAAGAATGGCAGAGCAGGCTCGAAGGGCTGAATGGCCACCTCCAGCTCCTATGTTACTGTATTCATATCAGGTTGGACAAAGGACATGGAGGTGGAGCCAGTGAGTGAGATTGGGAGGGAGAGACGTAAAAGGACATGTTGGAGCAGGAGGGGAGACTGGAGCAGATGGTTTGGGAAAGTGGATAAACTGAAGCAATGGATGAGGAGACTGAGGATTCAATACAGTGAGAGGAGAGGCTGAGATTCACAGGGAGAGACTGCAGCAGAGTGTTAGAGGAAATCTAATCTATAGATCCCAGTAATACAACTCAATTCATACATTCAAACAATAATCCCTGTGGTTATTGGTGTTGGAGAACAGTTCATTGTTTCTACAATATAGTCAATATATTTAGTTTGTACAGGCTATTAAATATAAATTTAAATATATTTCTGATATCAGCCTCGCTCTTTATTGAAATCAGCAGTCACAGAGATTTTAAAGTGCAGTATTTAAATAATGAATTACCATCAGTGAAGAACTGATTCTATTCTGTTTATTCAGTCACTAAGTAAGGAATAGGAACTTTCTACAAAACAAAATGAGGACCTGACAGAAATCAACACAGAGGATCAAGTCCAACAGGAAAATGAACACAATCTGACAACAGACAACTTCAACTCACAGTTTCTCTCACTAATTGTTCTGGACATTCCAGCACTTTATGATAGTGAATTATTTACACTGCTGCTTCTTTCTGTATCTCTTTACTTCTGCTTTTCTTTTCCCATCGGTTTCGTTCTCCCTGCTCCTTTTCTCCTTCCCGATCTCTCTGGAGTACTCACACCCTGTAAATTGTTACTTAATGCTGCTTTTCACATATGATTTATTCCTAACATTCTGTGTCTGTGTTCTGTTCACCAGCCCCAGGTTCAATGATTCTATTCTCAGAGTCAGTTTGTTCAATGGTGAAACCTCTGTGAATAATTTAATGTATCTACAGAACACTCAAGTCTCCACCTGTTCACCTACACTCTTCACTTCATCTACAATACATGGAATAAACAGGATCGAAAGCTACTTCCGGACAAACCTCACAATCATTGAAATTCCTTCTCCTGGAATTATAAAGTAATCTGTTAGAATGTGGGATTGTTTAATTAATAAAACACCAACATCAGCGCTGCAGCTGATAATCTACAGATAAATGGAAAGACTCTTGATTCCAACTGATAGAGTGTAAACCAATAAAACATCACATCAATACTTTCTATTTTACAATGTAGTCCAGTGACAGTGAAGGTCCACAGTGAAGCAGAGAAGGAGAAGTGAAAGTGTCAGCAGCAAACTCAGTTCAGTAGCCAGACTTCTGAAGCATCGTCAGACACACACAGAATGAAATAATATTTGATAACAGTGATAATCAATAAATACATTGAAATCCCAGTTAAACTGAGCCATGTTATTGGGGAGGGAGGACATTGTTCTGTCCCCTTGTAACACTGAGACCGTGAGATGTCTCATTATCAATCACTGAAAAAAATCCTAAAAATATTCCAGGACCGGTTAGATCCACATCATGAAAACTGTTTAAAGCTCCTAATGGTCTGATTATTGATCCTCACTGAAACATCTCATTCCAATACATTCAATACACAGAATAATCCAGTAACAATGCCACAGTTACTTAAAACAATACCATTAAATACATAATACAGTTCCTGCAAGAATGAAAGAGTGGACAATGAGGAGATTCCATCAGTAAATTGCTGGAAAAGAACAGGCAGCTGTGTAACACACACAGAGGGAAATAATACCCAGTACAGCAGCACAGTTAACATTGATTTACACCATTAACAGCTGAGATACTGGCTTACCAGGAACTCCAATTGCTGCAAGTACAGGATAATAAATGAATATGAACTGAACGAATACTGGATATCCCATTTCTGTGAGAAGCAGAGACTTCTATTAGCCTGGAATCCACAGCTCTACCAGGCACTCTGAGCTGATCCATTCCAATGGGTCCTGATTTAGACAGGGGGTAAGTCTCCACTGACACGGTTATACCCCTGATCATTGCTATTAATTACACTCACCTGAACAAACACATTACATCAGCAGCTTTGACTCTGATGTAAATAATGTGGTGGATAAAACACAATCATTTCAATATCAATGACATTTTCTGAGTAACACCTCTCTCGGGAATAAACCTGAATTCTGTACTCATACTGGACGGATGGCAATTATGAGAGGGGTCATTTACATTTTCCATATTATTGTATTGACCTTGTTCACTCCTGGCATTTCTATTGTAAATGTAACTGATCTGTCTGCAGTGGACACTGAATCCAGGGACAAAAGCAAACCAGTTTCACTCTGTTCCTGCCTTTTCCCAGTTAAAATGTGAAATTTGAGTCTCTGATTAGGGACCATGTTCAGGGTTACAGTCCAGAAACTATTGTGAGTGAGATTGGGGGACAGACTCTGTTCACATCCATTGGGGAGGCTGTGGCATAAGAATAATATCACTGGTCAAGTAATCCAGAGGCCAGAGGGAGCTCCCTCTCTATGTATAAAGTAGAGGAGCTCCGCCTCCACGTATAAAGTGGAGGGAGCTCCCTCTCTATGTAGAAAGTGGAGGGAGCATCCTCTTTATTTATAAAGTGGAAGGAGCACCCTCTCCAGTTATAAAGTTGGGGGCGATAAAGGGAAGAGAAGAAAGGGAAACGGAAACAAATGGGGAAATGGAGAGAGAAGGACAAAGTGGAAGACAGTGAGAGACAGAAGAGATAGCGAAATGAGACCTTGACGGAACCCCAGTAACAATCCCCATTGCCTGCCCAGTCCGGTATTTGGGGTTTAATGTGAGGGTTTTAGGGATGAGTGTTAGATGAGTATTTGATATTTTCAAACTGCATTGACATTCCCAACAAAAGCAAGAGTTAAAGATTCAAAATTAACCAAACAAATGGCTCAAAACATTGCTGTTCATGTGCAGAGGGACGGAGAGATGGAGGGTGTGAAACACAGACGGACAGAGACACAGACAGAGTGGGACAGAGACAGAGGGAGAGAGAGAGAGACAGAGCTAGAATGATAGAGAAAAAACGAGAAACAGAGACAGAGGGAGAGAGACAGAAAGGGAGGCAGGCAAATGCAGAGTGAGACAGACAGAAAGGGAGGCAAGCAGATGCAGAGCGAGACAGACAGGGAGAAAGCGAGTGAGACAGATACAGAGGGAGAGAGACAGATACAGAGGGAGAGAGACAGATGCAGAGGGAGAAAGGGAGAGAGAGACAGAGAGGGAGGGAGACAAACAGAGGGAGAAACAGAGACAGAGGGAGAGACAGACAGAGAGAGAGGAAGGGCGAGATTATAGGAAAGATTTTACATCTAATAATGTTGAAAAAGGATCGAAAAAGGATAAAAAGTATAACTGGCTGTGTGCAAGAGTCAGAGATTGAAGGAGAGAGAGGGAGTGACTGGGAGGGAAAGAGAGATGGAGAGATAGAGATAGAGAGAGACAGAGATAGAAGGAGAGACAGAGAGAAAAGGAGAGATTGGGAGAGACAGAGAGGGAAAGGCAGTTGGAGAGACAGAGAGAGAGAGAGAGGGGCAGAGATAGAAGGAGAGAGAGGGAGTGACAGGGAGGGAAAGATAGAGAGAGAGACAGTGAGAAGGAGAGAGAGGGAGAGACAGAGAGGGAGAGACAGAGAGGGAAAGACAGATGGAGGGACAGAGAGAGAGAGCCAGAGAGAGAAGGAGAGAGAGGGAGTGTCAGGGAGGGAAGGACGGATGGACGGATGGAGGGATTGAGAGAGAGAGAGACAGAGATAGAAGGAGAGAGAGGGAGAGACAGAAAGGGAAAGACAGATGGAGGGACAGAGAGAGCGACAGAGACAGAGAATGATGGAGAGATTGGGAGAGACAGAGATGGAAAGGCAGTTGGAGAGACAGAGAAAGAGACAGAGATCGAAGGAGAGAGAGGGAGTGTCAGGGAGGGAAAGACAGATGGAGGGATAGAGAGAGAGAGACAGGGAGAGAAATGGAGTGTCAGGGAGGGATGGACAGACGGTGGGATAGAGAGAGAGAGACAGAGATAGGAGAGAGATGGAGTGATGGGTTGGCGGTGGGAAGACAGATGGAGGGACAGAGAGAGAGGCAGAGATGGAAGTAGAGAGAGGAAGTGATGGAGAGGGAAAGACAGATGGAGAGACAGAGAAAAATACAGAGATAGAAGGAGAGAGAGGGAGTGACAGGGAGGGAAAGACAGACGGAGGGACAAAGTGAGAGACAGAGAGAGAAGGAGAGAGAGGGAGAGACAGAGAGGGAAAGACAGATGGAGAGACAGAGATAGAAGGAGAGAGATGGGGAGACGGGAGGGAAGGACAGATGGAGGGATAGAGAGAGAGAGAGACAGAGATAGAAGGAGAGAGAGGGAGTGTCAGGGAGGGAAAGACTGATGGAGGGACAAAGTGAGCGACAGAGAGAGAAGGAGAGAGATGGAGTGACAGGGAGGGAGGGACAGATGGAGGGATAGAGAGAGAGAGATAGAGATAGTAGGAGAGAGAGGGAGTGACAGCAAGGAAAGACAGATGGAGGGATAGAGAGAGAGAGACAGAGATAGAAGGAGAGAAAGGGAGTGACAGAGAGGGAAAAATAGATGGAGGGACAGAGAGAGAGAGAAGGAGGGAGAGGGAGAGACAGAGCGAAGGAGAGTGGGAGTGACAGTGAGGGAAAGACAAATGGTGGAACAGAGAGAGAGACAGAGATAGAAGGAGAGAGAAGGAGTGACTGGGATTGAAAGGCAGATGGAGGGACAGAGAGAGACAGAGAGAGAGGCAGAGAGAGAGAGAAGGTGAGAGAGGGAGAGACAGGGAGGGAAAGACAGATGGAGAGACAGAGAGAGAGACAGAGATAGAAGGAGAGAGATGGAGAGACAGAGACAGAGAGAGAGACAGAGATAGAAGAAGAGTGTGGAGAGACAGAGAGAGAAAGACAGATGGAGGGACAGACTGAGAGACAGAGATAGAAGGAGAGTGTGGAGTGACAGGGGGTGAAAGACAGATGGAGGGACAGAGAGAGAGACAGAGAGAGAGGCAGAGAGAGAAGGAGAGAGAGGGAGAGAAAGAGAAGGAAAGACAGATGGAAGTACAGAGAGAGAGACAGAGAGAGAGCGGGAGTGACAGAGATAGAAGGAGAGAGAGGGAGAGACAGAGAGGGAAAGAAAGATGGCAGGACAAAGAGAGAGGCAGACAGAGAGGCAGAGAGAGAGGCAGAGAGAGAGAGAGAAGGTGAGAGAGGGAGAGACAGGGGAGGGAAAGACAGATGGAGAGAAAGAGAGAGAGACATAGATAGAAGGAGAGAGATGGAGAGACAGAGACAGAGAGAGAGACAGAGATAGAAGAAGAGTGTGGAGAGACAGAGAGAGAAAGACAGATGGAGGGACAGACTGAGAGACAGAGATAGAAGGAGAGTGTGGAGTGACAGGGGGTGAAAGACAGATGGAGGGACAGAGAGAGAGACAGAGAGAGAGGCAGAGAGAGAAGGAGAGAGAGGGAGAGAAAGAGAAGGAAAGACAGATGGAAGTACAGAGAGAGAGACAGAGAGAGAGCGGGAGTGACAGAGATAGAAGGAGTGAGACGGAGAGACAGAGGGAAAGACAGATCGAGGGACAGAGTGAGAGACAGAGAGAGAGTCAGAGACAGAGAGAGACAGAGAGAGAGGGAGTGTTAGGAAGGGAAAGCCAGATGGACGGACAAAGTGAGAGACAGAGAGAGAAGGAGAGAGATGGAGTGACAGGGAGGGAAGGAAACATGGAGGGATAGAGAGAGAGAGACAGAGATAGAAGGAGAGAGGAGGAGTGACAGAGAGGGAAAGACAGATGAAGGGACAAGAGAGAGACGGAGAGAGTGGCAGAGACAGAAATAGTTGGAGAGAGAGGGAGTGACAGAGAGGGAAAGACAGATGGAGGGACAGAGAGAGAGAGGGAGAGACAGAGAGAAGGAGAGAGGGATTGGCAGAGAGGGAAAGACAGATGGAGAGACAGAGATAGAAGGAGAGAGAGGGAGAGACAGAAAGGGAAAGACAGATGGAGGGACAGAGAGAGTGACAGAGAAAGTGGCAGGGACAGAGAGAAGTAGAGAGGGAGTGACGGAGAGGGAAAGACAGATGGAGAGACTGAGAAAGAGAGACAGAGATAGAAGCAGAGAGAGGGAGAGACAGAGAGGGAAAGACAGATGGAGTTACAGAGAGAGACAGCGAGAGAGGCACAGACAGAGAAAGAAGCATAAAGACGGAGAGACAGAGAGGGAAAGACAGATGGAGGGACAGAGTGAGAGACAGAGCGAGGAGAGAGAGGGAGTGACAGAGAGGGAAAGACAGATGGAGAGACAGAGAGAGAGAGGCAGAGATGGAAGGAGAGAGATGGAGTGACAGGGAGGGAAAGACAGATTACGGGACAGAGAGAGAGGGAGTGACAGGGAGAGAAAGACAGATGGAAAGACAGAGAGAGATAGAAAGGGAGAGAAGGAGAGAGATGGAGTGACAGAGAGGGAAGGATAGATGGAGGGATAGAGAGCGAGAGACATAGATAGAAGGAGTGAGAGGGAGTTTCAGGTGTTGGGGGGGGGGGGGTGGTAGGTGATACAGATGGAGGGACCGGGAGAGAGAGGGAGAGACAGAGAGAAGGAGAGAGGGATTGGCAGAGAGGGAAAGACAGATGGAGAGACAGAGATAGAAGGAGAGAGAGGGAGAGACAGAAAGGGAAAGACAGATGGAGGGACAGAGAGAGTGACAGAGAAAGCGGCAGGGACAGAGAGAAGTAGAGAGGGAGTGACGGAGAGGGAAAGACAGATGGAGAGACTGAGAAAGAGAGACAGAGATAGAAGCAGAGAGAGGGAGAGACAGAGAGGGAAAGACAGATGGAGTTACAGAGAGAGACAGCGAGAGAGGCAGAGACAGAGATAGAAGCATAAAGACGGAGAGACAGAGAGGGAAAGACAGATGGAGGGACAGAGTGAGAGACAGAGCGAGGAGAGAGAGGGAGTGACAGAGAGGGAAAGACAGATGGAGAGACAGAGAGAAAGAGGCAGAGATGGAAGGAGAGAGATAGAGTGACAGGGAGGGAAAGACAGATTGAGAGACAGAGAGAGAGAGGCAGAGATGGGAGGAGAGAGATGGAGTGACAGGGAGGGAAAGACAGATTAAGGGAGAGGGAGAGAGGGAGTGACAGAGGGAGAAATGCAGTTGGAGAGACAGAGAGAGAGAGGGGCAGAGATGGAAGGAGAGAGAGGGAGTGACAGGGAGGGAAAGACAGATGGAAAGACAGAGAGAGAGAATGGCAGAGATGGAAGGAGAGAGAGGGATATTGAGGGAGGGAAATATAGATGGAAAGACAGAGAGAGACAGAGATAGAAGGAGAGGGAAAGACATAGAGGGAAAGACAGATGGAGAGACAGAGAGAGAGAATGGCCGAGATGGAAGGAGAGAGAGGGATATTGAGGGAGGGAAATATAGATGGAAAGACAGAGAGAGAGACAGAGAGAGAAGGTGAGAGAGGGAGTGTCAGGGAGGGAAAGACAAATGGAGGGACAGAGAGAGAGAAACAGGGAGAGAGATGGAGTGACAGGCAGGGAAAGACAGATGGAGGGGCAGAGACAGAGAGAGAAGGAGAGATTGGGAGAGACAGAGAGGGAAAGGCAGCTGGAGAGATAGAGAGAGAGAGAGGCAGAGATGGAAGGAGAGAGAGGGAGTGACAGGTGGGGGAAAGACAGATGGAAAGACAGAGAGAGAGAGAGACAGAGATCGAAGGAGAGCGAGGGAGAGACATAGAGGGAACAACAGATGGAGAGATAGAGGAGAGAGACAGAGATAGAAGGAGAGAGAGGCAGAGACAGCGAGGGAACGACCGATGGAAAGACAGAGAGAGAGAGAGAGAGAGAGATAGAGAGATAAGGAGACAGAGGAAGAGACAGAGAGGGAAAGACAGGTGGAGGGACAGAGAGAGAGAGAGGCAGAGATGGAAGGAGAGAGACGGAGAAACAGACAGGGAAAGACAGATGGAGGGACAGAGAGAGACACAGAGAGAGAGAGGCAGAGATAGAAGGGGAGGGGGGAGTGACAGGGAGGGAAAGACAGATGGAGAGACAGAGAGAGAGAGACAGAGATAGAAGGATGGAGAGTGAAAGACAGAGATGGAAAGACAGATGGAGGGATGGAGAGAGATACAGAGAGAGAGGCAGAGAGAGAGAGGCAGAGAGAGAGGCAGAGAGAGAGAGAAGGTGAGAGAGGGAGAGACAGGGAGGGAAAGACAGATGGAGAGACAGAGAGAGAGACAGAGATAGAAGGAGAGAGAGGGAGAGACAGAGAGAGAAAGACAGATGGAGGGACGGAGAGAGATACAGAGATAGAAGGAGAGAGAGGGAGAGACAGAGAGGGAAAGACAGATGGCGGGACAGAGAGAGAGGCAGAGAGAGAGGCAGAGAGAGAGGCAGAGAGAGAGAGAGAAGGTGAGAGAGGGAGAGACAGGGGGGAAAGACAGATGGAGAGACAGAGAGAGAGACAGAGATAGAAGGAGAGAGATGGAGAGACAGAGACAGAGAGAGAGACAGAGATAGAAGAAGAGTGTGGAGAGACAGAGAGGGAAAGACAGATGGAGGGACAGACTGAGAGACAGAGATAGAAGGAGAGTGTGGAGTGACAGGGGGTGAAAGACAGATGGAGGGACAGAGAGAGAGACAGAGAGAGAGGCAGAGAGAGAAGGAGGGAGAGGGAGAGAAAGAGAAGGAAAGACAGATGGAAGTACAGAGAGAGAGACAGAGAGAGAGAGCGGGAGTGACAGAGATAGAAGGAGTGAGACGGAGAGACAGAGAGGGAAAGACAGATCGAGGGACAGAGTGAGAGACAGAGAGAGAGGCAGAGACAGAGAGAGACAGAGAGAGAGGGAGTGTTAGGAAGGGAAAGCCAGATGGACGGACAAAGTGAGAGACAGAGAGAGAAGGAGAGAGATGGAGTGACAGGGAGGGAAGGAAACATGGAGGGATAGAGAGAGAGAGACAGAGATAGAAGGAGAGAGGTGGAGTGACAGAGAGGGAAAGACAGATGAAGGGACAAGAGAGAGACGGAGAGAGTGGCAGAGACAGAAATAGTTGGAGAGAGAGGGAGTGACAGAGAGGGAAAGACAGATGGAGGGACAGAGAGAGAGAGGGAGAGACAGAGAGAAGGAGAGAGGGATTGGCAGAGAGGGAAAGACAGATGGAGAGACAGAGATAGAAGGAGAGAGAGGGAGAGACAGAAAGGGAAAGACAGATGGAGGGACAGAGAGAGTGACAGAGAAAGTGGCAGGGACAGAGAGAAGTAGAGAGGGAGTGACGGAGAGGGAAATACAGATGGAGAGACTGAGAAAGAGAGACAGAGATAGAAGCAGAGAGAGGGAGAGACAGAGAGGGAAAGACAGATGGAGTTACAGAGAGAGACAGCGAGAGAGGCACAGACAGAGAAAGAAGCATAAAGACGGAGAGACAGAGAGGGAAAGACAGATGGAGAGACAGGGAGAGAGACAGAGATAGAAGGAGAGAGAGGGAGTGTCAGGGATTGAAAGACAGATGGAGGGACAGAGAGAGAGAGAGAGACAGAGAGAGAAGGAGAGAGAGGGAATGACAGGGAGGGAAAGACAGATGGAGGGACAGAGTGAGAGACAGAGAGAGAAGGAGAGCGATGGAGTGACAGGGAGGGAAGGACAGATGGAGGGATAGAGGGAGAGACAAAGAAAGAAGGAGAGAGAGGGAGAGACAGGGAGGGAAAGGCAGTTGGAGAGACAGAGAGAGAGGCAGAGATGGAAGGAGAGAGAGGGTGTGACTGGGAGGGAAAGACAGATGGAGGGACAGAGAGAGTGACAGAGAAAGTGGCAGGGACAGAGAGAAGTAGAGAGGGAGTGACGGAGAGGGAAAGACAGATGGAGAGACTGAGAAAGAGAGACAGAGATAGAAGCAGAGAGAGGGAGAGACAGAGAGGGAAAGACAGATGGAGTTACAGAGAGAGACAGCGAGAGAGGCACAGACAGAGAAAGAAGCATAAAGACGGAGAGACAGAGAGGGAAAGACAGATGGAGAGACAGGGAGAGAGACAGAGATAGAAGGAGAGAGAGGGAGTGTCAGGGATTGAAAGACAGATGGAGGGACAGAGAGAGAGAGAGAGACAGAGAGAGAAGGAGAGAGAGGGAATGACAGGGAGGGAAAGACAGATGGAGGGACAGAGTGAGAGACAGAGAGAGAAGGAGAGCGATGGAGTGACAGGGAGGGAAGGACAGATGGAGGGATAGAGGGAGAGACAAAGAAAGAAGGAGAGAGAGGGAGAGACAGGGAGGGAAAGGCAGTTGGAGAGACAGAGAGAGAGGCAGAGATGGAAGGAGAGAGAGGGTGTGACTGGGAGGGAAAGACAGATGGAGGGACAGAGTGAGAGACAGAGAGAGAAGGAGAGAGAGGGAGTGTCAGGGAGGGAAAGACAGATGGAGGGATCGAGAGAGAGACAGAGAGAGTGACAGAGACAGAGATAGAAGGAGAGAGATGGAGTGACGGTGTGGAGGGGGGGAGACAAATGGAGGGACAGAGAGAGAGAGAGGCAGAGATGGAAGGAGAGAGAGGGAGTGATAGGGAGGGAAAGACAAATGGAGAGACAGAGAGAGAGAGAGAGATAGAAGGAGAGAGAGGGAGTCACAGAGAGGGAAAGACAGATGGAGGCACAGAGAGGGAGACAGAGGGAGAGGCAGAGACAGAGAGAAGGAGAGGGAGGGAGATACAGAGAGGGAAAGTCAGATGGAGGGACAGAGAGAGAGACAGCGAGACAGGCAGAGAGAGAGATAGAAGGAGAAAGACGGAGAGACAGAGAGGGAAAGACAGAAGGAGTGACAGAGAGAGACAGAGAGAGTGGCAGAGACAGAGATATTAGGAGAGAGAGGGAGTGTCAGGAAGGGAAAGACAGATGGAGGGACGGAGTGAGAGACAGAGACAGAAGCAGAGAGTGAGTGACTGAGAGGGAAGGATGGATGGAGGGATAGAGAGATAGAGAGACAGGGACAGAGGGAGAGAGTGAGTGACAGAGAGGGAAATACAGATGGAGGGACAGAGAGACAGGGACAGAGTGAGAGGCAGAGACAGAGATAGAAGGAGAGAGAGGGAGTAAGGGGTGGGTGAAGACAGATGGAGAGACAGAGAGAGAGAGAAGGAGAGACAGAGAGGGAAAGACAGATGGTGAGACAGAGAGAGAGAGGCAGATTTGGAAGGAGAGAGAGGGAGTGACAGAGAGGGAAAGACAGATGGAGGACAGCGAGAGAGAGAGGCAGAGATACAGATAGAAGGAGAGAGAGAGAGTGTCAGGGAGGGAAAGACAGATGGAGGGACAGAGAGATGGAGAGACAGAGACAGAAGGAGAGAGAGGGAGTGACAGGGAGGTAAGGACAGATGGAGAGACAGAGAGATAGAGAGACAGAGATAGAAGGAGAGAGAGGGTGTGACACGGAGGGAAAGACAGATGGAGAGACAGAGAGAGAGACAGAGATCTCTGCTGATGTTTCTGTCTCCATACCTACTTCTTAAATGTTTGTGCACTCAGCAGTGAAGGATTACATCAAATTAATTTCTCTTACATTCTCCCTTTCATTCGACCCTGCATTCTCTGTCTCTCCAACCTTGTCTCTCTCCACAGCACTCTCTCTGTCTGTATATCTAACCCTCTCTCCCTCTGTCTCTCTCCTCGTATCAGAGATAGCAGGAGGGAGAGACAGAGAGAGGAAGACAGAGAGAGAATGTTGAAGGAACTATACTCTGTTCCTAAGCTGTGCTGAACCTGCTCTGGGAGTGTTTGATGGGCTACATTAATCGGCCGTGTACAGTCCTGTATCAGGCTGTGAAGAAGCACAGCTTGTTCATTGTACAACGGGTCAAAGGGAACGATTCACTCCTGTCTGCTACTGGGAAGAGAGACTGACCTTAACATCAAGGCAGCGTTTGACCGAGTGTGACATCGAGGAGCCCGAGTAAAACTGAAGTCAGTTGGAATCTCCTGGTTGGACTCATACCGAGCACAAAGGAAGATGGTTGTGGCTGTTGGAAGTCAATCATCGTAGTCTCAGGACATCACTGCAGGAGTTCCTCAGGTTAGTATCCTCGGCCCATCCATCTTCAGCTGCTTCCTCAATGACCTGCCCTCCATCGTAAGGTCAGAAGTAGGGATGTTCACTGTTGATTGCACAGTGTTCAGTTCCATTCACACCTCCTCAGATAATGAAATCCCAGCAGGAAGTGCTGGAAATACTGAGCAGGTCAGGCAGCATCTGTGGAGAGAAAAACAGAGTTAGTGATTCAGCTCGATGCTTTCCAGATTTCTAGCATCCACAGTATTTTGCCTCAGATAATGAAGCAATCCAGAGCCACATGCACCAAGACCCAGACAACATTCAGGTTTGGGCCGACCAGTGACAAGTAACATTCACGTCACACAAGTGCCAGGCAATGACCATCTGCAACATGAGAGAATCCAACCACCTCCCCTTGGCATTCAAAGCATTATCCCATCGCTGAATCCCCCAGCGTCAACATCCTGGGGAAACATTGACATCAAACTTAACTGAACGAAACACATCAATAGTTTCTTCACCATCTCTCTGGGACAGAGAGACACAGATAAAGAATGTGAGTAAGCCTTGACAGAACCTCAGTAAATTGTTCCAACCATTGTTAATGATAGAAATCAAGGATTATATTAGAGCAAAGGAAGAGGCAGAGAATGTTAGCCCCTTTATAACTATATCCTTTAGTTTAGATTGCCTCTCCTCCTTCTTCCTACCTGTGGAGGTGGGAGATGTGGGCATGGTTCTTAATGAATTCTCTGTGTCCGTCTTTATAAAAGAGTGGGAACGATACAGAGATTGTAGTTAAAGAGGAGGAGTGTGAAATATTGGATGGGATAAACAGAGTGAGAGGGGAAATATGAAGGTGTTTGGCAGCTTTGAAAGTGGATAAATGGTCAGGCCTGGATGCATTGGAATCAGTTCAGAGAAGGTTCACTCGGCTAATTCCTGGGATGAAGTGGTTATCTTTGAGGAATGGTGGAACAGGTTGGGCCTATACTCATTGGAGTTTAGAAGAATGAGAGGTGATCTTATTGAAACATACAAGATTCTGAGGGGACTTTACAGGGCGGATGCTGGGAGGATGTTCCCCTTGTGGGGAAGTCTAGATCTAGGGGGCAGGTACACTGTGGGGTTCGATACAGAGTAAAGCTGCCTCTGTATATGCCTCTCTTTCTCCTCCTCCATCCAGATGGAGAGAGTAACAGTGAGAAAGAACAGGGATAGATATGGAGAATAAGAGAGAGAGGGAAGGATTGCAATGGGGAGAGAGTACCAGAGAGAAAGAGGAAGAGATTGGGATGGAGAGTGTTGGTCAATGTTCCTGCAAATCTGCGTGCAGCAGCCTCAAAGGTCCCACGCAGATCCTGTTCCACAATAAATAGCACACGTCTTCACAGATTCTTCAAATATTTCAAGGGACAGCTCACGTTAAAAAAACTGGGCACGCACAACATCTAAATTTTCACGGGAACATTGGAGCCAACTGCAGAATACATGTTTCTTACCAGCCTGCATAAGGAAGTGTAACCTCTGCAGATGCGGTGAAACCAAAAGCAGCTGACTGCAAATGGCAAACTGATGTATGTGGAGCTTTACAAAGGGTCTGAGAGAGGAGAGAGAAACAGACATAGACACACAGAGAAACACACACACACACACACACACACAGAAACTCACACACACACAGAAACACACACACACAGAAACACACACACACAGAAACACACACACACACACAGAAACACACACAGAAACACACACATACACACACACAGAAACACACACACACACAGAAACAGAGTGACTCAGGGACAGAGAGCGAAAGAAGAATATTTCAATTTTCAAAAGGCATTTGATGAGATCAACCTTCGATTTAAAAATGACAATTGATTTTGCATCAATGTGTGCGTGCAGAAGACATGTTCCAAACTACTACCACCTTTAGCCTGGAGTGGCGGATTTTTGCTCAGAGGGTTGTGAATCTTTGGAATTCTCTACTCCAGTGGGCTGTGGAAGCTCAGTCTGGGAAAAAGGCATTGAAGTGGATGATCAGCCATGATCGTATTGAATGGCGGAGCAGGCTCGATGGGCTGAATGGCCTACTCCTGTTCCTATGTTCCCAAGCTGCTGAAATAGTTTCTCGCAAACTACCCCATCAGTTCCCCTTAATATCTCTACATCTTTGAACAAATCACCTTGATCATCCTAAATTCCAGGCAATAAATCCCTAGTTTGTGTAATATCACCTCGTAATTTAACCCTTGGAGTCCAGTTAGCATTCTAGTAAATCTACACTGCACTCAAATGGACATGGACCCCCCAAAGTCTCTTTGAACCTCCAGTGTTTCTATCTTTTCACCATTTATAAAGTACTCTGTTCTAGTCTTTTTTACTGACATGGAAATCTAACTACCACAGTTTTGCCCGTTTATTTAAGATATTAATATCTCTTTGTAATTTGATGCTTCCAGTTACACTGCTTACAATGCTGCCTATTTTTGTGTCATTGGTAAACTTGGTTATGTTGCATTCTACCACATCATCTTAAATCGTTAATAAATACAGCACAACTGAGACACACACAGGCTTTGCACTAGCAGACAGGAGTGAATCATTCCATCCTCGAGGCTTTTTAACTCCACATTAATGTTGAAAAAAAATTTAAATTCACAACAGCCCAGTGTGGGATTTGAACTCGTACTTTTTCAATCATCAGCTCAGGCCTTCAAATTAAAACCCATAAAAAGAGATTCATTTTCCTACTGCTGTTGTCTGACTGTCTCAGGGTTTGTATATTGTTCCCTTCGCCTCTTCTTCCATGTGTTTGAAGTCTTTGAAGTTTGTCAGACGTTGGTAAACTACTTCATGTGGTGTTGTGTAAATACCTTCAATTCTGTGTATCTGCAAGGGATACAATTCAAATTCTCACCTTATTGCATCAACCAAAACCTGCAGGTTCATTCAAACAACTCTATTTCCTGTCTCTGCAAAGATAGCTCACACTTCCACAATGCAGGAATGTCTGAATGGAAACAGCTTTTGACACATTTCCCAACATGTTTGCTAACACTTTTCAGGATGAAGCTAAGTTCAACTTAGAGATTGCAAGCCCCAAATTGAATCTTTTCGATGTAAAAAGTGACACAAATGAAATCCCAGATCTCTCTGTCCCTGCACCCATTTTAACATTGTACCATTTAGTTTATATCGCTTCTCCTCAGCCTTCCTTCCTAAATGCATCATTTGACATTTCTCAGCATTGAAGTTAACCTGCCATGTGTCTGACCATTTCACCAGCTGTCAAGAAGACATAAAGTTGACAAAGAGATTTCGATAGGTTAAGTGTGTGAGCAAAAAATTGTCAGATGGAGTACAATGTGGGAAAATGTGAGCTTATCCACTTTAGGAGGAAGAATAAAAATCAGTATATTATTGAAATAGAGAGAGACTGCAGAACTGTCCGGTACAGAGGGATCTGGGTGTCCTAGTACATGAATCACAAAATGTTACCGTGTAGCTACAGCGAGTGATTAGGAAGGCAAATGGAATGTTGTTGTTTATTGCAAGGTGACTATAATATCAAAGTAGGGAAGTGTTGTTACAGCTGTACAGGGCATAAGTTAGACGACGTCTGCAGGATTGTGGACACTTTTGGTCTCCTTACTGAAGAAATTGTATAATTGCATTCGAAGTAGTTCAGAGAAGGTTCACTGGGCTGATTCCTGGGATGAAGGGGTTATCTTATGAGGAAAGGTTGAGCAGGTTGGGTCTATACCCACTGGAGTTTAGAAGAATGAGAGGTGATCTGAGTGAAACATCTCAGGTCCCGAGGGGACTGGACAGGGTGGATGCTGAGAGGATGTTTCCCCTTGTTGGGGAGACTAGTACTAGGGGACACAGTTTAAAATTAGGGACGTTCCATTTAAAACTGAGATGAGGAGAAATGTGTTTCTCTCAGAGGGGGGTCAGTCTGTGGAATTCTCTTCCCCAGAGAGCAGTGGAGGCTGGATCATTGAATATATTCAAGGCTGAGTTCGATAGATTTTTGATCAATTAGGGAGTCAAGGGTTATGGGACACAGACAGGAAAGTGGAGTTGAGTTCACAATCAGATGAGTCATTGAATGGCAGAGCTGGCTCGAGGGGCCGAATGGCCTACTCCTGCTCCTAATTCATTTGTTCTTGTGTGTTCCATTTCACCAGACTGCCTCTCTCCTCCTGAAGTCTGCGACTAGTCCCTTCCCTGTTTATTACATTGCAGATGTCACAAACATTGGCAAACATTGAAGTTATGCCCTGTAAACACAAGTCCAAGTCATTAGTATATATCAAAAAGATCAGTGGTCCTAATATAAACCTCCACTGTATACCTCCCTCCAGTCTGAAACAACCATTGTCCACTTTCTCAGCCAATGTCGTATCCACTCAGCCAATGTCGTATCCACTCAGCCAATGTCCCTTTCATCCCTGGAGCACCAATATTGCTAACTGGCCAATTAGGAGGCACAATTAAGTCCTCCCCATGAGGACCCTGGTCCCAGACCTCTCTGTTTGCACTGTCCCATCAACATTCCCCAGACAGGAACAGCATGGATTAGATACAGTGTAATGCTCCTTCTACACTGTCCCATCCAACAGTCCCAGGACAGGAACATCATGGGGTGGATACAGAGTGAATCTCACTCTGCAGTATCCGATTGAGAGAGAGAGACAGAAAATGCAGCAGCTTTTTCGGGAGCAGCGTGTGAGCGAGTGAGCAGCTGGGAAAGTCAGTTTGAAAGTAAATTTAATTTCCTTTTGTTTTTCGGCGGAGGCCAGGGGGCTGCTGGGTAAGTAAAACACTATATATTTGGGCGGTTTAAAATAACTTTCCTTTCAGTGCAGCAGCTTTTTCGGGAGCAGCGTGTGAGCGAGTGAGCAGCTGGGAAAGTCAGTTTGAAAGTAAATTTA
The DNA here is from genome assembly GCF_036365525.1 of Heterodontus francisci. Lineage (NCBI taxonomy): Eukaryota > Metazoa > Chordata > Chondrichthyes > Heterodontiformes > Heterodontidae > Heterodontus > Heterodontus francisci. The sequence goes on from NW_027141584.1 coordinate 32,743, forward strand.
ATTTCCTTTTGCTTTTCGGCGGAGGCCAGGGGGCTGCTGGGTAAGTAAAACACTATATATTTGGGCGGTTTAAAATAACTTTCCTTTCAGTGCAGCAGCTTTTTCGGGAGCAGCGTGTGAGCGAGTGAGCAGCTGGGAAAGTCAGTTTGAAAGTAAATTTAATTTCCTTTTGTTTTTCGGCGGAGGCCAGGGGGCTGCTGGGTAAGTAAAACACTATATATTTGGGCGGTTTAAAATAACTTTCCTTTCAGTGCAGCAGCTTTTTCGGGAGCAGCGTGTGAGCGAGTGAGCAGCTGGGAAAGTCAGTTTGAAAGTAAATTTAATTTCCTTTTGTTTTTCGGCGGAGGCCAGGGGGCTGCTGGGTAAGTAAAACACTATATATTTGGGCGGTTTAAAATAACTTTCCTTTCAGTGCAGCAGCCTTTTCGGGAGCAGCGTGTGAGCGAGTGAGCAGCTGGGAAAGTCAGTTTGAAAGTAAATTTAATTTCCTTTTGTTTTTCGGCGGAGGCCAGGGGGCTGCTGGGTAAGTAAAACACTATATATTTGGGCGGTTTAAAATAACTTTCCTTTCAGTGCAGCAGCTTTTTCGGGAGCAGCGTGTGAGCGAGTGAGCAGCTGGGAAAGTCAGTTTGAAAGTAAATTTAATTTCCTTTTGTTTTTCGGCGGAGGCCAGGGGGCTGCTGGGTAAGTAAAACACTATATATTTGGGCGGTTTAAAATAACTTTCCTTTCAGTGCAGCAGCTTTTTCGGGAGCAGCGTGTGAGCGAGTGAGCAGCTGGGAAAGTCAGTTTGAAAGTAAATTTAATTTCCTTTTGTTTTTCGGCGGAGGCCAGGGGGCTGCTGGGTAAGTAAAACACTATATATTTGGGCGGTTTAAAATAACTTTCCTTTCAGTGCAGCAGCTTTTTCGGGAGCAGCGTGTGAGCGAGTGAGCAGCTGGGAAAGTCAGTTTGAAAGTAAATTTAATTTCCTTTTGTTTTTCGGCGGAGGCCAGGGGGCTGCTGGGTAAGTAAAACACTATATATTTGGGCGGTTTAAAATAACTTTCCTTTCAGTGCAGCAGCTTTTTCGGGAGCAGCGTGTGAGCGAGTGAGCAGCTGGGAAAGTCAGTTTGAAAGTAAATTTAATTTCCTTTTGTTTTTCGGCGGAGGCCAGGGGGCTGCTGGGTAAGTAAAACACTATATATTTGGGCGGTTTAAAATAACTTTCCTTTCAGTGCAGCAGCTTTTTCGGGAGCAGCGTGTGAGCGAGTGAGCAGCTGGGAAAGTCAGTTTGAAAGTAAATTTAATTTCCTTTTGTTTTTCGGCGGAGGCCAGGGGGCTGCTGGGTAAGTAAAACACTATATATTTGGGCGGTTTAAAATAACTTTCCTTTCAGTGCAGCAGCTTTTTCGGGAGCAGCGTGTGAGCGAGTGAGCAGCTGGGAAAGTCAGTTTGAAAGTAAATTTAATTTCCTTTTGTTTTTCGGCGGAGGCCAGGGGGCTGCTGGGTAAGTAAAACACTATATATTTGGGCGGTTTCTGAACCCGAGACACCACACTTGTAGTGTCTCCCACCCGCCCTCCTCCTCTAACCAAAAAAAAAAAGGACTCGGTGGGGTGTTTATAAGGTAAGGCTTTTTCGATTTCTCTGGTTTTATTGTGATTGGTAAAAACTTTTCGTTCCTTTTTCATTTAACTAAGTTTAAACTTAAGATTAAAAATGGCAGGAGATCTCAGACCCGTATCATGCTCCTCTTGCTCAATGTGGGAGCTCAGGGACATGGCTGATGACCCTGGCTCCTTCACGTGCAGGAAGTGTGTCCAGCTGCAGCTCTTGTTAGACCGCATGACGGCTCTCGAGCTGCGGATGGACTCACTTTGGAGCATGCGCGATGCTGAGGAGGTCGTGGATAGCACGTTTAGTGAATTGGTCACACCGCAGATTAGGATTGCTGAGGGAGAAAGGGAATGGGTGACCAAAAGGCAGAGAAAGAGCAGGAAGGCAGCGCAGGAGTCCCCTGCGGTCATCTCCCTCCAAAACAAGTATACCGTTTTGGATACTGTTGAGGGAGATGGCTCACCAGGGGAAGGCAGCAGTAGCCAGGTCCATGGCACCGTGGCTGGCTCTGCTGCTCAGAAGGGCGGGAAAAGAGTGGAAGGGCTATAGTCGTAGGGGATTCGATTGTAAGGGGAGTAGATAGGCGGTTCTGTGGTCGAAAACGAGGCTCCCGAATGGTATGTTGCCTCCCAGGTGCACGGGTCAGGGACGTCTCAGATCGGCTACAGAACATTCTAAAGGGGGAGGGTGAACAGCCAGTTGTCATTGTGCACATAGGCACTAATGATATAGGTAAAAAACGGGATGAGGTCCTACAAGCAGAGTTTAGGGAGTTAGGAGCCAAGTTAAAAAGTTGGACCTCAGAGGTAGTAATCTCAGGATTACTACCAGTGCCACGTGATAGTCAGAGTAAAAATGAAAGAATAGTCGGGATGAATGCGTGGCTTGAGAGATGGTGCATGAAGGAGGGGTTCAGATTTTTGGGACATTGTGACCGGTTCTGGGGGAGGTGGGACTATTACAAATTGGACGGTCTACACCTGGGCCGGACTGGAACCAATGTCCTTGGAGGTGCTTTTGCTAACGCTGTTGGGGAGGGTTTAAACTAATGTGGCAGGGGGATGGGAACCAATTGAGGTCAGTTGACAGTGAGGAGGTAGTAACAAAAGCCTGTAAGAAACTAGATAATGAAGTCAGTGTGACTAAGGGGAAGAGCAGGCAGGGAGCAGATGATGAATATAAAGGGACTGGTGGTCTGAGGTGCATTTGTTTTAATACAAGAAGTGTAGTTGGTAAGGCAGATGAACTTAGGGCTTGGATTAGTACCTGGGAGTATGATGTTATTGCTATTACTGAGACCTGGTTGAGGGAAGGGCATGATTGGCAACTAAATATCCCAGGATATCGATGCTTCAGGCGGGATAGAGAGGGAGGTAAAAGGGGTGGAGGAGTTGCATTACTGGTCAAAGAGGATATCACAGCTGTGCTGAAGGAGGGCACTATGGAGGACTCGAGCAGTGAGGCAATATGGACAGAACTCAGAAATAGGAAGGGTGCGGTAACAATGTTGGGGCTGTACTACAGGCCTCCCAACAGCGAGCGTGAGATAGAGGTACAAATATGTAAACAGATTATGGAAAGATGTAGGAGCAACAGGGTGGTGGTGATAGGAGATTTTAATTTTCCCAACATTGACTGGGATTCGCTCAATGTTAGAGGTCCAGATGGAGCAGAATTTGTAAGGAGCATCCAGGAGGGTTTTCTAGAGCAGTATGTAAATAGTCCAACTCGGGAAGGGGCCATACTGGACCTGGTGTTGGGGAATGAGCCCGGCCAGGTTGTTGAAGTTTCAGTAGGGGACTACTTTGGGAATAGTGATCACAATTCCGTAAGCTTTAAAATACTCATGGACAAAGACGAGAGTGGTCCTAAAGGAAGAGTGCTAAATTGGGGGAAGGCCAACTATACCAAAATTCGGCAGGAGCTGGGAAATGTAGATTGGGAGCAGCTGTTTGAAGGTAAATCCACATGTGATATGTGGGAGGCTTTTAAAGAGATTAGCGTGCAGGAGAGACATGTTCCTGTGAAAATGAAGGATAGAAATGGCAAGATTAGGGAACCATGGATGACAGGTGAAATTGTGAGACTAGCTAAGAGGAAAAAGGAAGCAAATATAAGGTCTCGGCGGCTGAAGAAAGACAAAGCTTTGGAAGAATATCGGGAATGTAGGACCAATCTGAAACGAGGAATTAAGAGGGCTAAAAGGGGTCATGAAATATCTTTAGCAAACAGGGTTAAGGAAAATCCCAAAGCCTTTTATTCATATATAAGGAGCAAGAGGGTAACTAGAGAAAGGATTGGCCCACTCAAGGACAAAGGAGGAAAGTTATGTGTGGAGTCAGAGAAAATGGGTGAGATTCTAAACGATTACGTTGCATCGGTATTCACCGAGGAGAGGGACATGACGGATGTTGTGGTTAGGGACAGATGTTTGATTACTCTAGGTCAAGCCGGCATAAGCAGGGAGGAAGTGTTGGGTATTCTAAAAGGCATTAAGGTGGACAAGTCCCCAGGTCCGGATGGGATCTATCCCAGGTTAATGTGGGAAGCGAGAGAGGAAATAGCTGGGGCATTAACAGATATCTTTGCAGCATCCTTAAACACGGGTGAGGTCCCAGAGAACTGGAGAATTGCTAATGTTGTCCCCTTGTTTAACAAGGGTAGCAGGGAGAATCCAGGTAATTATAGACCGGTGAGTCTGACGTCAGTGGTAGGGAAGCTGCTGGAGAAGATATTGAGGGATAGGATCTATTCCCATTTGGAAGAAAATGGGCTTATCAGTGATAGGCAACACGGTTCTGTGCAGGGAAGGTCAAGTCTTTCCAACTTAATAGAATTATTTGAGGAAGTGACAAAGTTGATGGATGAGGGAATGGCTGTAGATGTCGTATACATGGACTTCAGTAAGGAGTTTGATAAGGTTCCCCATGGTAGGCTGATGGAGAAAGTGAAGTTGCATGGGGTCCAAGGTGTACTAGCTAGATGGATAAAGAACTGGCTGGGCAACAGGAGACAGAGTAGCAGTGGAAGGGAGTTTCTCAAAATGGAGACGTGTGACCAGTGGTGTTCCACAGAAATCCGTACTGGGACCACTGTTGTTTGTGATATACATTAATGATTTGGAGGAAAGTATGATTAGCAAGTTTGCAGCCGACACGAAGATTGGTGGAGTAACAGATACTGAAGGGGACTGTCAGAGAATACAGCAGAATATAGATAGATTGGAGAGTTGGGCAGAGAAATGGCAGATGGAGTTCAATCAGGGTAAATGCGAGGTGATGCATTTTGGAAGATCCAATTCAAGAGTGAACTATACAGTAAATGGAAAAGTCCTGGGGAAAATTGATGTACAGAGAGATTTGGGTGTTCAGGTCCATTGTTCCCTGAAGGTGGCAACGCAGGTAAATGGAGTGGTCAAGAAGGCATACGGCATGCTTTCCTTCATTGGATGGGGTATTGAGTACAAGAGTTGGCAGGTCATGTTACAGTTGTATAGGACTTTGGTTCGGCCACATTTGGAATACTGCGTGCAGTTCTGATCGCCACATTACCAAAAGGATGTGGATGCTTTGGAGAGGGTGCAGAGGAGGTTCACCAGGATGTTGCCCTGTGTGGAGGGCGCTAGCTATGAAGAGAGGTTGAGTAGATTAGGATTATTTTAATTGGAAAGATGGAGGTTGAGGGGGGACCTGATTGAGGTGTACAGAATCATGAGAGGTATAGACAGGGTGGATAGCAAGAAGCTTTTTCCCAGAGTGGGGGATTCAATTCCTAGGGGTCACAAGTTCAAAGTGAGAGGGGAAAAGTTTAGGGGGGATATGCGTGGAAAGTTCTTTACGCAGAGTGTGGTGGGTGCCTGGAACGCGTTGCCAGCGGAGGTGGTAGACGCGGGCACGATAGCATCTTTTAAGATGTATCTCGACAGATACTTGAATGGGCAGGAAGCAAAGAGATACAGACCCTTAGAAAATAGGTGACAGGTTTAGATAGAGGATCTGGATCAGCACAGGCTTGGAGAGCTGAATGGCCTGTTCCTGTGCTCTAACGGCCCAAATATATAGGGTTTTACTTACCCAGCAGCCCCTTGGTCCGCCGGAAACAAAAGGAAATTAAGTTTAAGCTGAAACTGACCTTCCCAGCTGCTCACTCGCCCGCACTCTCTGTTCCCGAATAAGCTGCTGTAATAAAAATGGAATGGGCGGGTTGTCTTCTGAGGAAGGTTGGACAGGCTGGTCTTGTTTTCACTGGAGTTTGTAAGAGTGAGGGGACACTTGATTAAAGTATATAGGATCCTGAACAGTCTTGACCAGGTGGATGTGGAAAGGATGTTTCCTCTTGATGGCGAGTCATGAATTAGGGGGCACTGTTTTAAAATTAGGGACCGCCATTTTAGGACAGCGATGAGGAGATTTTTTTTCTCTCAGAGGATTGTGCGACATTGGAATTCTTTGCTTTCGAAGGCGGTGGTGGCGGGGTCATTGAATAATTTTAAGGTGGAGGTGAGTAGATTCTTGTTAGGCAAGGGAATCGATGGTTATTGGGGCATATGGGAGTGTGGAATTCAAGACATAAATAGATGAGCCATGATTTTATTGAATGGTGGAGGAAGCTCGATGGGCCGAATGGCCTTCTTCTGCTCCTAATTCATATGTCTTTATGCTCGTATTTACCTGTTTATTCGACATTGGTTAATGTCTCCAGTAAAATTAGAACTGTGCCACCTCCTGACTCCATTCCTCCAGTTCAATTCTGATCGGCATCACATCAATTTCAACTGGTCCAAAACTCTGCTGCTGATGTCCAGTCCTTACCAAGTCCCACTCGTCCATCACCCTCACCTTCACTACCCTCATTGGCTCTCATTTCCCTAACCCCTTATAATTAAAATTGTTATCACTGAGTTAAAATCACTCCATGTCCTCACCCCTCCCCGTCTCCAGCCTTTCCTCAAACCTGCAGCAAACTTATCCGTGATCTCTCCATACCTTTGACATTGGCCTATTTCACTGCAACTGACATCACTTGGTTCCATTAGAACCATAGAATCATCAAAAAATTATGGCACAGAAGGAGGCCATTCAGCCCATCGTAAACGTGCTGGCCGAAAAAACTAGTTGCGTAATCTCATCCCACTTTCCAGCACCTGGTCCATAGTCATGCCGGTGACAGCAGTTCAGGTGCATGTCCAGGTACTTCTAAAAGAATTGAGGGTTTCTGTCTCCACCACCATTCCTGGCAGTGAATTCCAGACACCCATCACCCTCTGGGTGAAAAAGATTTCCCTCATGTCTCCTCTAATCACCTTAAATCTGTGCCCCCTGGTAATAGACGTCTCCGCGAGGGGAAACAGATCCTGCCTGTCTACTCGATCTTGGCTCGTCATAATTTTGGACACCTCAATTAAGTCACCTCTCAGCCTGCTCTGTTGTAAGGAAAACGACTCTATCCAATCTTTCCTCATAGCTGCAACTTTCGTGCCCTGCAGCATTCTTGTAAATCTCTTCTGTACCCTCTCTGGAACAATTATGTCCTTTCTGTAATGTGGTGACCAGATCTGAACACAATAGTCCAACTGTGGCCCATCCAGTGTTTCATACAGTTCCAGCATTACAATCCTGCTCTAGATTCTATATCTCGGCCATTAAAGGAAAGCATTCCATATGCCTTCTACATATCTACCTGTCTTGCCACCTTCAGGGACCTGTGGACATGCACTCCAAGGTCTCTCACTTCTTCTACCCCTCTCAATATCCTCCCGTTTGTTGTGTATTCCCTCGCTTTGTTTGCCCTCCCCAATTGCATTACCTCAGATTAATCCAGAATGTAATTCCATTTGGGCGGCACAGTGGCGCAGTGGTTAGCACCGCAGCCTCACAGCACCAGCGACCCGGGTTCAATTCTGTGTACTGCCTGTGTGCAGTTTGCAAGTTCTCACTGTGTCTGCGTGGGTTTCCTCCGGGTGCTCCGGTTTCCTCCCACAGCCAAAAGACTTGCAGGTTGATAGGTGAATTGGCCATTATAAATTGTCACTAGTATAGGTAGGTGGTAGGGGAATATAGGGACAGGTGAGGATGTGGTGGGAATATTGAATTAGTGTAGGATTAGTAAAGATGGGTGGTTAATGGTCGGCGCAGACTCGGTGGGCCAAAGGGCCTGTTTCAGTGCTGTATCTCTAAATCTAAAAAAAATCCATTTACCATTTTACCGCCACTCAACCAAACCATTGATATAATTCTGGATCGACAGCTATCCTCTTCACTATCAACTGCACGGCCAATTTTTGTGTCATCTGCAAATTTCCCAATCTTGCCCCCCACATTTACGTCTCAAATCATTAATATATATCCCAACAGCAAGGAACCCAACACTCAGCACTTTGGAACGCCCACTGGAAACTGCTTTCAATAAGCAAAATCATACATCGCCCTTTGTTTCCTGTCACTGAGCCAATTTTGGAACCAACTCAATCATTTTTGACCAGTTGCCATGTGGGAACTTGTCAAATGCCTTCCTAAAATCCATGGAGACAACATCCACTGAACGACCCTCATCAATCGTCCTTGTTACTTACTCAAAAAAATCAGTTAAGTTAGTAAGACACGACCTTCCCTTAACAAATGCATACTGATCATCCCTGAGTAATCCGAGCCTTTCGAAGCAACAGTATATCCTATCAGTGAGAACTGACTCTAATTATTTGCCCACCACTGAGGTCTGACTTACTGGCCTGTAATTATTTGGTCTATCCCTTGCTCCCCTTTTAAATAATGGTACAACCTTTGTAGACCTCCGATCCTCTGGTGGGTCACATGTATGTAGTGACGATTTGAAGATGATCCTCAGAGCATCCGCTATTTCCCCACTGACTTCCTTTAATAGTCTGGGATATATTCCATCCAGCCCTGGTGAATTATCCATTTTCAAGGATGTCATACACTCTAGCACTTCCTCCCTCCTTAAGCTTATCGTAACTTCTCCAATCTATCTTCATGATTGAAGTTCCTCATCCCTGGAGCCACCCTCCTGAATCTTTTCTGGACACTCATCAATGTCCCCACATCTTTCCTGCAATGTCTACAATATTCAGACCCGTCTTTGAAGAAAACCTTCCTTTCTAACCCCTTCGTGTCTAATACAGGCCTGGTGAACAAAAGCACTGCTGTCTAAATCCGCACAACCGTGAACACCGCACAGCTGTTGAACTTACCCAAAGAAGCCAAATACCCTCCGGTCTAACTCTCCACTTTGCACAAGCCCCCTCCTGTATAATTTCCCCTGTGAACAAACTCCTGTCTAAATTGCCCCCGGTGATCACCCTTCTGTTTTATTCCCCCTGTTAACACCCTCCTGTATAATTCCCCCTGTGAACACCATCCTGTATAATTCCCCCGGTGATCACCCTTCTGTTTTATTCCCCCTGTGAACACCCTCCTGTATAATTTCCCCTGTGAACAACTTCAAGTCTAATTTGCCCCTGTGAACAAACTCCTGTCTAATTCCCCCAGTGATCACCCATCTGTTTTATTCCCCCTGTGAACACCATCCTTTCAAATCCCCCGTGTGAACACCCTCATGTCTAATTCCCCCTGTGATCAGACTCCACTCTCAATCCACCTGTGAACACCCTCCTGTCCAATTCCCCCTGTGAACAGTCTCCTCTCTAATACCACCTCTGAACACTTTCCTGTCAAATCCCCCGTGTGAAAACCCTACTGTCTAATTCCCCTGAGAACACTCTCCTGTCCAATTCCAACTGTGAAAACCCTACTGTCTAATTCCCCTGAGAACACACTCCTGTCAAAATCCACCTGTGAACTTCCTCCTGTCTAATTCCCCCTCTGAACACCCTCTCGTCTAATTCCCCCTGTGAACACCTTCCTGTCGAATTCCCCCTGGGATCACCATCCTGTATTATTCCCCCTGTGAACAGCCACCTGTCTAATTCCCCATGTGAACACACTCCAGTCTATTTCCACCTGTGAGCACCCTCAAGTATAATTCCCCCTGTGAACACCCTCCAGTCTAATTCCACCTGTGACACCCTCCTGTCAAATTCCCCTTGTGAGCACCCTCCTGTCTAATTCCCCCAGTGAATACCCTCCGGTCTAATTCCACCTGTGAACGCCATCCTCTCTAGTTCTCCCTGTGAGCACCCTTCTGTCTAACTTCACCTGTGAACAATCTCCTGTCTAATTCCCCCTGTGAACACCATCCTTTCTAATTTCCCCTGAGAACAGCCTCCTCTCTAATACCCCCTCTGAACACTTTACTGTCTAATTGCCCCTGTGAACATCCTCCTGTCGAAATCCCTCTGTGAACACACTCCTGTCTAATTCCACCTGTGAAAAACCTCCTGTCGAATTCCCCTTGTGAACACCCTCCTGTCCAATTCCCCCTGTGAACAGTCTACTCTCTAATACCCACTCTGAACACTTTCCTGTCCAATTCCCCCTGTTAAAACCCTACTGTCTAATTCCCCTGGGAACACACTCCTGTCAAAATCCACCTGAAAAATTCCTCCTGTCTAATTCCCCCTCTGAACAACCTCTCGTCTAATTCCCCCTGTGAACAACCGCTTGTCTAATTCCCCCTGTGAACACCCTCCTGTCGAATTCCCCCTGGGATCACCATCCTGGATTATTCCCCCTGTGAACACCCTCCTGTCTAATTCCCCATGTGAACACACTCCTGTCTAATTCCCCCTCTGAACACCCTCCAGTCTAATACCACCTGTGAGCACCCTCAAGTATAATTCCCCCTGTGAACACCCACCAGTCTAAGTCCACCTGTGACACCTTCCTGTCAAATTCCCCCAGTGAAAACCCTCCGGTCGAATTCCCCATGTGAACACACTCCTGTCTAATTCCCCCTGTGAACACCCTCCAGTCTAATTCCACCTGAGACACCCTCCTGTCAAATTCCCCCAGTGAAAACCCTCCTGTCAAATTCCCCCAGTGAAATCCCTCCTGTCAAATTCCCCCAGTGAAAACCCTCCGATCTAATTCCACCTGTGAACACACTCCTGTCTAATTCCACCTGTGATACCCTCCTGTCAAATTCCCACAGTGAAAACCCTCCGGTCTAATTCCCCATGTGAACACACTCCTGTCTAATTCCCCCTGTGAACACCCTCCAGTCTAATTCCACTTGAGACACCCTGCTGTCTAATTCCCCTATGATTACCCTCCTGACTAATTCTGCCTGTGAACAGCCTCCTGTCCAATTCACCCTGTGAACATCCTCCTGTCTAATTCCCAAGAGAACAGCGTGCTCTGTAATTTCTCCTGTGAACATTCTCCTGTCTAATTCCCCCTGTGAATACCATCCTGTCTAATTCCCCTTGTGAACCTACTCCTGTCAAATCCCACCTGTGAAAACCCTCCTGTCGAATTCCCCTTGTGAACACCCTACTGTCTAATTCCCCTATGATCACCCTCCTGACTAATTCTGCCTGTGAACAGCCTCCTGTCCAATTCACCCTGTGAACATCCTCCTGCCTAATTCCCCCTGTGATCACCCTTCTGTCTAATACAGCCTCTGAACACCCACCTGTCAAATTTCCCCTCTGAAAACCCACCAGTCCATTTCCACCTGTGAACAGCTCCCTGTCGAATTCGCCTGCAAACACCCTCCTGACTAATTCCCCCTGTAAACACCCTCCTGTCTAATTCTCCTGTAAACACCCTCCTGACTAATTCTACCTGTGAACACCCTCCTGTCCAATTCCCCCTGTGAACACCCTCCTGTCTGATACCCCGTGTGAACAGCTCCTGTCGAATGTCCCCTGTGAGCACCCTGCTGTTTAATTCCCCCTTTGAACACCGTCCTGCCTACTCCCCCCGGTGAACACCCTCCTGTCTAATTGTCCCTTTGAAAATCCTCTTCTCTAATTCCCCCAGTGAACACGCTCCTGTTTAATTCCCTCTGTGATCACCCGCCTGTCCAATTCCCCCAGTGATCACCCTCCTGTCTAATTCCCCCAGTGAACAGCCTCCTGTCTAATTCCCCCAGTGAACAGCCTCTTGTCAAATTCCCACTGTGAACATCCTCCTGTCTAATTGCCCCTTTGAACACCCTCCTGTCTAATTACCCCTGTGAGCACCATACTGCATAATTCCCCCTGTGAACACCCTTCCTGTCTAATTCCCGCTGTGCTGACCATCCTGTCTGATTCCACCTGTGAACACCCTCCTGTCTAATTCCCGCTGTGCTGACCATCCTGTCTGATTCCCCCTGTGAACAACCTCCTGTCTACTTCCCCAATTGACCACCATCCTTTTTAATTCCCCGTGTGATCACCCTCCTGTCTATTTCCCCCAGTGATCACCATCTGTCTATTTCCCCCTGTGATCATCCTCCTGTCTAATTACCCCTCTGAACACCCTCCTGCCTAATTCCCGCTGTGATGACCATCCTGTCTGATTCCCCCTGTGAACAACCTCCTGTCTACTTCCCCAATTGACCACCATCCTTTTTAATTCCCCGTGTGATCACCCTCCTGTCTCATTCCCCCTGTGAACACCCTCCAGTTTAATTCCCCCTGTGAACACCCTCCAGTTTAATTCCCCCTGTGATCACCCTCCTGTCTCATTCCCCCTGTGAACACCCTCCAGTTTAATTCCCCCTGTGATCACCCTCCTGTCTCATTCCCCTTGTGAACACCCTCCAGTTTAATTCCCCCTGTGAACACCCTCCAGTTTAATTCCCCCTGTGATCACCCTCCTGTCTCATTCCCCCTGTGAACACCCTCCAGTTTAATTCCCCCTGTGATCACCCTCCTGTCTCATTCCCCTTGTGAACACCCTCCAGTTTAATTCCCCCTGTGATCACCCTCCTGTCTCATTCCCCCTGTGATCACCCTCCTGTCTCATTCCCCCTGTGAACACCCTCCAGTTTAATTCCCCCTGTGAACACCCTCCTGTCTAATTCCCCCTGTGATCACCCTCCTGTCTCATTCCCCCTGTGAACACCCTCCAGTTTAATTCCCCCTGTGAACCTCCTCCTGTCTAATTCCTGCCTCTGATAACTCTCCTGACTAATTCCCGCTCTGAGCACAACCTGTCAAATTCCCTCTGTGATGACCCTCCTTTCCAATTCCCTCTGTGAACACCCTCCTGTCTAATTCCCCCAATAAACACCCTCCTGTCTAAATCCCCCGTGATGTCCCTTCTGTCTAATTTGCCCTGTGAACACCCTCCTGTCTAATTCCACCTGTGAACACCCTCCTGTCTAATTCCACTTGTGAACACCCTCCTGTCTAATTCCACTTGTGAACACCCTCCTTTCTAATTCCACCTGTGAACACCCTCCTGTCGAATTCCACCTGTGAACACCCTCCTGTCTAATTCCCCCAGTGAACACCCTCCTTTCTAATTCCACCTGTGAACACCCTCCTGTCGAATTCCACCTGTGAACACCCTCCTGTCTAATTCCCCCCTGTGAACACCCTCCTGTCGAATTCCACCTGTGAACACCCTCCTGTCTAATTTCCCCAGTGAACACCCTCCTGTCTAATTCCCCCAGCGAACACCCTCCTGTCTAATTCCCCCAGTGAACACCCTCCTGTCTAATTCCACCTGTGAACACCCTCCTGAATAATTCCCCCCGTGATGACCCTCCTGTCTAATTCGACCTGTGAACACCCTCCTGTCCAATTCCACCCGTGAACACCCTCCTGTCAAATTCCCCCAGTGAACACCCTCCTGTCTAATTCCCCCTGTGTACACGCTCCTGTCTAATTCCCCCAGTGATCACCCTCTGTCTATTTCCCCCTGTGATCATCCTCCTGTCTAATTACCCCTGTGAACACCCCCCTGTCTAATTCCCCCTCTGAACACCCTCCTGCCTAATTCCCGCTGTGATGACCCACCTGTCTGATTCCCCCTGTGAACAACCTCCTGTCTAATTCCCCAATTGAACACCATCCTTTTTAATTCCCCCTGTGATCACCCTCCTGTCTCATTCCCCCTGTGAACACCCTCCAGTTTAATTCCCCCTGTGAACCTCCTCCTGTCTAATTCCTGCCTCTGATAACTCTCCTGACTAATTCCCGCTCTGAGCACCCCCTGTCAAATTCCCTCTGTGATGACCCTCCTTTCCAATTCCCTCTGTGAACACCCTCCTGTCTAAAACCCCCTGTGAACACCCTCCTGTGTAATTCGCCCTATAAACATGCTTCTGTCTAATTCACCCTGTTCAGACCACCCGGTCTAATTGAACCTGTGAACACCCTCCTGTCCAATTCCACCTGTGAACACCCTCCTGTCTGAATACCCCTGTGATCACCCTCCTGTCAAGTTCCCCCTGTGAACACGTTCCTGTCAAATTCCCCCTGTGAACATGCTCCTGTCTAATTCCACCTGCGAACAGCCTCCAGTCTAATTCCCCCTCTGCTCACCTCCAGTCTAATTCCCCCTCTGCTCACCTCCAGTCCAATTCCCCCTGTGAACGCCATCCTGTCTAATTTCCCCTGTGAACACCCTCTGTCTAATTCCCCCGTGATGACCCATCTATCTAATTCCCCCTGTGAAGAGCCTCCAGTCTCATTCCACCTCAGTAAACCCTCCCGTCTAATTCCACCTCTGAACACCCTCCTGTCTAATTCACCCTGTGAAGAGCCTCCAGTCTCATTCCACCTCAGTAAACCCTCCCGTCTAATTCCACCTCTGAACACCCTCCTGTCTAACTCCCCCTGTGAAGAGCCTCCAGTCTCATTCCACCTCAGTAAACCCTCCCGTCTAATTCCACCTCTGAACACCCTCCTGTCTAACTCCCCCTGTGAAGAGCCTCCAGTCTCATTCCACCTCAGTAAACCCTCCCGTCTAATTCCACCTCTGAACACCCTCCTGTCTAACTCCCCCGTGAAGAGCCTCCAGTCTCATTCCACCTCAGTAAACACTCCCGTCTAATTCCACCTCTGAACACCCTCCTGTCTAACTCCCCCTGTGAAGAGCCTCCAGTCTCATTCCACCTCAGTAAACCCTCCCGTCTAATTCCACCTCTGAACACCCTCCTGTCTCATTCACCATGTGAACACCCTCCTTTCTAATACCAGCTGTGAACACCCTCCTGTCTAATTCCCCCTCTGACTACCCTCCTGTTCAATTCCCCTTGTGAACACCCTCTTGTCAAATTCACCCTGTGAACATCCTCCTGTCGAATTCCTCCTCTGAACCTCCTCCTCCCAAGTTCCCCCTGTGAATACCCTCCTGTCTAATTCCCCCTCTGAACTCCCTCCTGTCGAATTCCTCCTGTGAAAATCCTGCTGTCTAGTTGCCTCGTGAACATTCTCCTGTCTAATTCCCCCAGTGTGCATTCTCCTGTCTAATTCCCCCTGTGTACATGCTCCTGTCTAATTCCACCTGCGAACAGCCTCCAGTCTAATTCCCCCTCTGCTCACCTCCAGTCCAATTCCCCCTGTGAACGCCATCCTGTCTAATTTCCCCTGTGAAAATCCTCCTGTCTATTTGCCTCGTGAACATTCTCCTGTCTAATTCCCCTGTGTACATTCTCCTGTCGAATTCCCCCTGGGAACACCATCCAGTCTAATTCCCCCTGTGAACACCCTCCTGTCTAATTGCCCCAGATAACACCCTCCTGTCTAATTCCCCCTCTGATCACCCTCCTGACTAATTCTCCCTCTGATCACCCTCCTGACTAATTCCCCCTCTGATCACCCTCCTGTCTAATTCCCCCTCTGATCACCCTCCTGACTAATTCTCCCTCTGATCAACCTCCTGTCTAATTCACCCTGTGAACACCCTCCTGTTTAATTCACCCAGTGAACTCCCTCCTGTCTAATTCACCCTGTGAACACTCTCCTGTCTAATTCACCCTGTGAACACCCTCCTGTCTAATTCCCCCTCTGACTACCCTCCTGTTCAATTCCCCCTGTGAACACCCTGCTGTCTAATTCACCCTGTGAACAAGCTCCCTTCTAATTCCCATAGTGACCACCTTCCTGTCCAATACAATCTGTGAACAACCTCAAGTCTAATTCCCCCTGTGAGCACCCTCTGTCTAATTCCCCCTGTGAACACCCTCCTGTCTAATTCCCCCTGTGAACACCCTCCTGTCTAATTCCCCCTGTGAACACCCTCCTGTCTAATTCCCCCTGTGAACACCCTCCTGTCTAATACCCCCTGTGAGCACCCCCCTGTCTAATCCTCCCTGTGAACACAATCCTGTCTAATTCTCCCTGAGAACACAATCCTGTCTAATACCCACTGTGAACACAATCCTGTCTAATTCCCCCTGTGAACACCCTCCTGTCTAATTCCCACTGTGAACACCCTCCTGTCTAATGCACCTTGTGAGCACCCTCCTGGCTAATTCACCCTGTGAACACCCTCCTGTCTAATTCCCCCTGTGATCACCCTCCTGTCTAATTCCCTCCTTTGAACACCCTCCTGTCTAATTCCCCCTGTGAACACCCTGCTGTCTAATTCACCCTGTGAACAAGCTCCCTTCTAATTCCCATAGTGACCACCTTCCTGTCCAATACAATCTGTGAACAACCTCAAGTCTAATTCCCCCTGTGAGCACCCTCTGTCTAATTCCCCCTGTGAACACCCTCCTGTCTAATTCCCCCTGTGAACACCCTCCTGTCTAATTCCCCCTGTAAACACCCTCCTGTCTAATACCCCCTGTGAGCACCCTCCTGTCTAATCCTCCCTGTGAACACAATCCTGTCTAATTCTCCCTGTGAACACAATCCTGTCTAATACCCCCTGTGAACACAATCCTGTCTAATTCCCCCTGTGAACACCCTCCTGTCTAATTCCCACTGTGAACACCCTCCTGTCTAATTCACCTTGTGAGCACCCTCCTGGCTAATTCACCCTGTGAACACCCTCCTGTCTAATTCCCCCTGTGAACACCCTCCTGTCTAATTCCCATTGTGAACACCCTCCTGTCTAATTCCCCCTGTGAACACCCTCCTGTCTAATTCCCCCTCTGACTACCCTCCTGTTCAATTCCCCCTGTGAACACCCTGCTGTCTAATTCACCCTGTGAACAAGCTCCCTTCTAATTCCCATAGTGACCACCTTCCTGTCCAATACAATCTGTGAACAACCTCAAGTCGAATTCCCCCTGTGAGCACCCTCTGTCTAATTCCCCCTGTGAACACCCTCCTGTCTAATTCCCTCTGTGAACACCCTCCTGTCTAATTCCCCCTGTGAACACCCTCCTGTCTAATTCCCCCTGTGAACACCCTCCTGTCTAATACCCCCTGTGAGCACCCTCCTGTCTAATCCTCCCTGTGAACACAATCCTGTCTAATTCTCCCTGTGAACACAATCCTGTCTAATACCCCCTGTGAACACAATCCTGTCTAATTCCCCCTGTGAACACCCTCCTGTCTAATTCCCACTGTGAACACCCTCCTGTCTAATTCACCTTGTGAGCACCCTCCTGGCTAATTCACACTGTGAACAACCTCCTGTCTAATTCCCCCTGTGATCACCCTCCTGTCTAATTCCCTCCTTTGAACACCCTCCTGTCTAATTCCCCCTGTGAACACCCTGCTGTCTAATTCACCCTGTGAACAAGCTCCCTTCTAATTCCCATAGTGACCACCTTCCTGTCCAATACAATCTGTGAAGAACCTCAAGTCTAATTCCCCCTGTGAGCACCCTCTGTCTAATTCCCCCTGTGAACACCCTCCTGTCTAATTCCCCCCGTGAACACCCTCCTGTCTAATTCCCCCTGTGAACACCCTCCTGTCTAATTCCCCCTGTGAACACCCTCCTGTCTAATACCCCCTCTGAGCACCCTCCTGTCTAATCCTCCCTGTGAACACAATCCTGTCTAATTCTCCCTGTGAACACAATCCTGTCTAATACCCCCTGTGAACACAATCCTGTCTAATTCCCACTGTGAACACCCTCCTGTCTAATTCCCACTGTGAACACCCTCCTGTCTAATTCACCTTGTGAGCACCCTCCTGGCTAATTCACCCTGTGAACACCCTCCTGTCTAATTCCCCCTGTGAACACCCTCCTGTCTAATTCCCATTGTGAACACCCTCCTGTCTAATTCCCCCTGTGAACACCCTCCTGTCTAATTCCCCCTGTGAGCACCGTCCTGGCTAATTCCCTCTGTGAACACCCTACTGTCTAATTCCCCCTGTGAACACCCTCCTGTCTAATTCCCCCTGTGAACACCCTCCTGTCTAATTCACCCTGTGAACACCCTCCTGTCTAATTCCCCCTGTGAACACCCTCCTGTCTAATTCCCCCTGTGAACATCCTCCTGTCTAATTCCCCCTGTGAGCACCCTCCCGTCTAATTCCCCATGTGATCACCCTCCTGTCCAATTCCCCAAAGTGAACACCCTCCTGTCCAATTCCCCAAAGTGAACACTCTCCTGTCTAATTCCCCCTGTGATCCCTCCTGTCCAATTCCCCAAAGTGAACACCCTCCTGTCTAATTCCTCCTTGTGAACACCCTCCTGTCCCATTCCTCCTGGGAACACCCTCCTCTCTAATTCCCCTGTAAACACCCTCCTGAGTAACTCCGCCTGTCAACACCCTCCTGTCCAATTCCCCCTCTCAACACCCTCCTGTCCAATTCCCCAAGTGACCAACTTTCTGTTTGATTCCACCTTTGACAACCCAGCTGCGTCATTTCCCCATGTCAGCACCCTCCTTTTCAATTCCCCCTGTCAACACCCTCCTGTCCAATTCCCACTGTCAACAGCGTCCTGTCCAATTCCCCCTGTCAACACCCTCCTGTCCAATTCCCCCTGTCAACACCCTCCTGTCCAATTCCCCCTGTCAACACCCTCCTGCCCAATTCCCCCTGTCAACACACTCCTGTCCAATTCCCCCTGTCAACAGCCTCCTGTCCAATTCCCCCTGTCAACATCCTCCTGTCCAATTCCCCCTGTCAACACCCTCCTGTCCAATTCCCCCTGTCAACACCCTCCTGCCCAATTCCCCCTGTCAACTGCCACCTGTCCAATTCCCCCTGTCAACATCCTCCTGTCCAATTCCCCCTGTCAACACCCTCCTGTCCAATTCCCCCTGTCAACACCCTCCTGTCCAATTCCCCCTGTCAACATCCTCCTGTTCAATTCCCCCTGTCAACATCCTCCTGTCCAATTCCCCCTGTCAACATCCGCCTGTCCATTTCCCCATGTCAGCACCCTCCTGTCCAATACCCCCTGTCAACTGCCTCCTGTCCAATTCCCCCTGTCAACTGCCTCCTGTCCAATACCCCCTGTCAACACCCTCCTGCCCAATTCCCCCTTTCAACACCCTCCTGTCCATTTCCCCCTGTCAACATCCTCCTGTCCAATTCCCCGTGTCACGACCCTCCTGTCCAATTCCCCCTGTCACGACCCTCCTGTCTAATTCCCCCTGTGAACTCCCTCCGGTCTAATCCCCCCTGTGAACACCATCCTGTCTAATCCCCACTGTGAACACGCTCTTGTCTAATTCCCCCTGTCACGACCCTCCTGTCTAATTCCCCCTGTGAACTCCCTCCGGTCTACTCCCCCCTGTGAACACCATCCTGTCTAATCCCCACTGTGAACACGCTCCTGTCTAATTCACCTTGTGAACATCCTCCTGTCTAATTCCCCTGTGAACAAACTCGTGTCGAATTCCCCCTGTGACCACCCTCTTGTCAAATACCCCCTGTGTCCACCCTCCTATCTAATTCTGCCTGTGTACACCCTCCTGTCCAATTCCCCTGTGAACCTCCTCCTCTCTAATTCCCCCTGTGAACACCCTCCAGTCTAATTCCCCCCTGTGAAAACCCTCCTGTCTAATTCCCCCTGTGAACACCCTCCTGCCTAATTCCCCCCTGTGATCACCCTCCTGACTAATTCCCCCTGTGAACACCCTCCTGTCTAATTCCCCCTGTGAACACCCTTCTGTCTAATTCCCCCTGTGTAAATGCTCCTGACAAGTTGCCTCGTGAACATTCTCCTGTCTAATTCCCCTTGTGAAAACCCTCCAGTCTAATTCCCCCTGGGAACACCCTCCAGTTTAATTCCCCCTGTGAACACCCTCCAGTCTAATTCCCCCCTGTGAAAACCCTCCTGTCTAATTCCTCCTGTGAACACCCTCCTGCCTAATTCCCCCAAGTGATCACCCTCCTGTCTAATTCCCCCTGTGAACACCCTCCTGTCTAATTCCCCCTGTGAACACCCTCCTGTCTAATTCCCCCTGTGAAAATGCTCCTGACAAGTTGCCTCGTGAACATTCTCCTGTCTAATTCCCCTTGTGAAAACCCACCAATCTAATTCCCCCTGGGAACACCCTCCAGTCGAATTCCCCCTGGGAACACCCTCCAGTTTAATTCCCCCTGTGAACACCCTCCTGTCTAATTCCCCCCTGTGAAAACCCTCCTGTCTAATTCCCCCTGTGAACACCCTCCTGCCTAATTCCCCCCTGTGATCACCCTCCTGTCTAATTCCCCCTGTGAACACCCTCCTGTCTAATTCCCCCTGTGAACACCCTCCTGTCTAATTCCCCCTTTGATCACCCTCCTGTCTAATTCCCCCTGTGAACACCCTCCTGTCTCATTCCCCCTGTGAACACCCTCCTGTCTAATTCCCCCTGTGATCACCCTCCTGTCTAATTCCTCCCTTTGAACACCCTCCTGTCTAATTCCCCCTGTGAATACCCTCCTGCTTAATTCCCCCTGTGAACACCCTCCTGCCTAATTCCCCATGTGAACACCCTCCTGTCTAATTCCCCCTGTGAACACCCTCCTGTCTAATTACCCCTGTGATCACCCTCCTGTCTAATTCCCCCTTTGATCACCCTCCTGTCTAATTCCCCCTGTGAACACCCTCCTGTCTCATTTCCCCTGTGAACACCCTCCTGTCTAATTCCCCCTGTGATCACCCTCCTGTCTAATTCCTCCCTTTGAACACCCTCCTGTCTAATTCCCCCTGTGAATACCCTCCTGCTTAATTCCCCCTGTGAACACCCTCCTGTCTAATTCCCCCTGTGAACACCCTCCTGTCTAATTCCCCCTGTGAACACCCTCCTGTCTAATTCCCCCTGTGAACACCATCCTGTCTAATTCCCCCTGTGACCACCTTCCTGTCCAATTCCCCCTGTGAACACCCTCCAGTCTAATTCCCCCTGTAAACATCCTCCTGCCTAATTTCACCTGTGAACACCCTCCTGTCTAATTCCCCTGTAAACATCCTCCTGTCTAAGTCCCTTGTGCGCAGCCTCCTCCGGAATTCCCCCTGTGAAATCCCCGCTGACCATTTTCCCCTGTGAACTCACTGGCGTCTAATTCCAGCTGTGAACACCCTCCTGCCTAATTCCAGCTGTGAACACCCTCCTGTTGAAAGCCCCCTGAGAACAATCACCTGCCAAATTCCCCCTGTGAAGAGCCTGCAGTCTATTTCCACCTCTGAACACCATCCTGTCTAATTCCAGCTGTGAACACCCTCCTGTCTAATTCCCCCCTGTGAACACCCTCCTGTCTAATTCCCCCTGTGATCACCCTCCTGTCTAATTCCCCCTGTGAACACCCTCCTGTCTAATTCCCCCTGTGATCACCCTCCTGTCTAATTCCCCCTGTGAACACCCTCCTGTCTAATTCCTCCCTGTGAACACCCTCCTGTCTAATTCCCCCTGTAAATACCCACCTGCCTAATTCCCCCTGTGAACACCCTCCTGTCTAATTCCCCCTGTGAACATCCTCCTGCCTAATTCCCCCTGTGAACACCCTCCTGTCTAATTCCCCCTGTGAACACCCTCCTGTCTAATTCCCCCTGTGAACATCCTCCTGCCTAATTCCCCCTCTGAACACCATCCTGTCTAATTCCCCCTGTGAATACCCTCCTGTCTAATTCCCCCTGTAAACATCCTCCTGTCTAATTCCCTTGTGCACAGCCTCCTCCGGAATTCCCCTGTGAAATCCCCGTTGTCCATTTTCCCCTGTGAACTCACTGGCGTCTAATTCCAGCTGTGAACACCCTCCTTCCTAATTCCAGCTGTGAACACCCTTCTGTTGAATTCCCCCTGTGAACACCCTCCAATCTAATTCCCCCTCTGATCACCCTCCTGTTGAATGCCCCCTGTGAACAATCTCCTGCCAAATTCCCCCTGTGAAGAGCCTCCAGTCTATTTCCACCTCTGAACACCATCCTTTCTAATTCCCCCAGTGAACACCATTCTGTCTTATTCCTCCTGTAAACACCATCCTGTCTAATTCCAGCTGTGAACACCCTCCTGTCTAATTCCAGATGTGAACACCCTCCTGTCTAATTCTCCCTGTGAACACCCTCCAATCTAATTCCCCCTCTGATCACCCTCCTGTTGAATTCCCCCTGTGACCACCTTTCTGTTTGATTCCACTTTTGAAAACCCAGCTGCGTCATTTGCCCATGTGAACACCCTCCTGTTTAATTCCCCCGAGAACACCCACCTGTCTAATTCCCCTGGGAAAATCTCTGCTGTCTAATGCCCATTGTGATCACCCTCCTGTGTATTTCCCACTGTGAACACGCTC
This sequence comes from Heterodontus francisci, assembly GCF_036365525.1. Lineage (NCBI taxonomy): Eukaryota > Metazoa > Chordata > Chondrichthyes > Heterodontiformes > Heterodontidae > Heterodontus > Heterodontus francisci. The sequence continues at coordinate 54,828 of NW_027141584.1, forward strand.
TTGGCTAATTCCCCCTGTGAACACGCTCCTGGCTAAATCCCCCTGTGAACACACGCCTGTCTAATTCCCGCTGTGATGAACCTCCTGTCTAATTCCCCTTGTGAACACCATCCTGTCTAATTCCCAAATTGAGCACGCTCTTGTCAAACTCCCCCAGTGAACAGAAACCGGTCTAATACGCCCTGTGAGCACACTCCTGGCTAATTCCCCCTGTGAGCACCCTCCTGGCTAATTCCCCTGTGAGCACCCTCCTGGCTAATTCCCAAATTGAGCACGCTCTTGTCAAACTCCCCCAGTGAACAGAAACCGGTCTAATACGCCCTGTGAGCACACTCCTGGCTAATTCCCCCTGTGAGCACCCTCCTGGCTAATTCCCCTGTGAGCACCCTCCTGGCTAATTCCCCTGTGAGCACCCTCTGGACTAATTCCCCCTGTGAGCACACTCTGGTCTAATTCCCCCAGTGAACACCCTCCTGTCGAATTCCCCCAGTAAACACCCTCTTGTCGAATTCCCCCTGTGAACACCCTCCTTCCTGATTCCCGCTGTGAACACCCTACTAAATAATTCCCCCTGTGAACACCCTCCTGCCTGATTCCCCCCGTGAACAGCCTCCTGTCCAATTCCCCCTGTGAACACCCTCCTGTCTAAATCCCCACTGTGAACACCCTCCCGTCTAATTTCCCCTGTGAACACCCTCCTGTCTAATTCCCCCTGTGAACACCCTCCTGCTTAATTACCCCTCTGTGAACAGCCTCCTGTCTCATTCCCCCTGCGAACATCCTCCAGTCTAAATGCCCCCTGTGAACACCCTCCTGTCTAATTTCCCCTGTGAACACCCTCCTGTCTTATTTCCACTGTGAACACCCTCCAGTCGAATTCCCCCTCTGCTCACCTCCAGTCCAATTCCCCCTGTGAACGCCATCCTGTCTAATTTCCCCTGTGAACACCCTCTGTCTAATTCCCCCGTGATGCCCCATCTATCTAATTCCCCCTGTGAAGAGCCTCCAGTCTCATTCCACCTCAGTAAACCCTCCCGTCTAATTCCACCTCTGAACACCCTCCTGTCTAATTCACCCTGTGAAGAGCCTCCAGTCTCATTCCACCTCAGTAAACCCTCCCGTCTAATTCCACCTCTGAACACCCTCCTGTCTAACTCCCCCTGTGAAGAGCCTCCAGTCTCATTCCACCTCAGTAAACCCTCCCGTCTAATTCCACCTCTGAACACCCTCCTGTCTAACTCCCCCGTGAAGAGCCTCCAGTCTCATTCCACCTCAGTAAACCCTCCCGTCTAATTCCACCTCTGAACACCCTCCTGTCTAACTCCCCCTGTGAAGAGCCTCCAGTCTCATTCCACCTCAGTAAACCCTCCCGTCTAATTCCACCTCTGAACACCCTCCTGTCTCATTCACCATGTGAACACCCTCCTTTCTAATACCAGCTGTGAACACCCTCCTGTCTAATTCCCCCTCTGACTACCCTCCTGTTCAATTCCCCTTGTGAACACCCTCTTGTCAAATTCACCCTGTGAACATCCTACTGTCGAATTCCTCCTGTGAACCTCCTCCTCACAAGTTCCCCCTGTGAATACCCTCCTGTCTAATTCCCCCTCTGAACTCCCTCCTGTCGAATTCCTCCTGTGAAAATCCTGCTGTCTAGTTGCCTCGTGAACATTCTCCTGTCTAATTCCCCCAGTGTGCATTCTCCTGTCTAATTCCCCCTGTGTACATGCTCCTGTCTAATTCCACCTGCGAACAGCCTCCAGTCTAATTCCCCCTCTGCTCACCTCCAGTCCAATTCCCCCTGTGAACGCCATCCTGTCTAATTTCCCCTGTGAAAATCCTCCTGTCTAGTTGACTTGTGAACATTCTCCTGTCTAATTCCCCCTGTGTACATTCTCCTGTCGAATTCCCCCTGGGAACACCCTCCAGTCTAATTCCCCCTCTGATCACCCTCCTGACTAATTCTCCCTCTGATCACCCTCCTGACTAATTCCCCCTCTGATCACCCTCCTGTCTAATTCCCCCTCTGATCACCCTCCTGACTAATTCTCCCTCTGATCAACCTCCTGTCTAATTCACACTGTGAACACCCTCCTGTTTAATTCACCCAGTGAACTCCCTCCTGTCTAATTCACCCTGTGAACAATCTCCTGTCTAATTCACCCTGTGAACACCCTCCTGTCTAATTCCCCCTCTGACTACCCTCCTGTTCAATTCCCCCTGTGAACACCCTGCTGTCTAATTCACCCTGTGAACAAGCTCCCTTCTAATTCCCATAGTGACCACCTTCCTGTCCAATACAATCTGTGAACAACCTCAAGTCTAATTCCCCCTGTGAGCACCCTCTGTCTAATTCCCCCTGTGAACACCCTCCTGTCTAATTCCCCCTGTGAACACCCTCCTGTCTAATACCCCCTGTGAACACCCTCCTGTCTAATCCTCCCTGTGAACACAATCCTGTCTAATTCTCCCTGTGAACACAATCCTGTCTAATACCCCCTGTGAACACAATCCTGTCTAATTCACCTTGTGAGCACCCTCCTCGCTAATTCACCCTGTGAACACCCTCCTGTCTAATTCCCCCTCTGAACACCCTCCTGTCTAATTCCCCCTGTGAACACCCTCCTGTCTAATTCCCATTGTGAACACCCTCCTGTCTAATTCCCCCTGTGAACACCCTCCTGTCTAATTCCCCCTGTGAGCACCGTCCTGGCTAATTCCCTCTGTGAACACCCTCCTGTCTAATTCCCCCTGTGAACACCCTCCTGTCTAATTCCCCCTGTGAACACCCTCCTGTCTAATTCCCCCTGTGAACATCCTCCTGTCTAATTCCCCCTGTGAACACCTTCCTGTCCAATTCCCCAAAGTGAACACCCTCCTGTCCAATTCCCCAAAGTGAACACTCTCCTGTCTAATTCCCCAAAGTGAACACTCTCCTGTCTAATTCCCCCTGTGATCCCTCCTGTCCAATTCCCCAAAGTGAACACCCTCCTGTCTAATTCCTCCTTGTGAACACCCTCCTGTCCCATTCCTCCTGTGAACACCCTCCTCTCTAATTCCCCTGTAAACACCCTCCTGAGTAACTCCGCCTGTCAACACCCTCCTGTCCAATTCCCCCTGTCAACATCCTCCTGTACAGTTCCCCAAGTGACCAACATTCTGTTTGATTCCACCTTTGACAACCCAGCTGCGTCATTTCCCCATGTCAGCACCCTCCTTTTCAATTCCCCCTGTCAACACCCTCCTGTCCAATTCCCACTGTCAACAGCCTCCTGTCCAATTCCCCCTGTCAACACCCTCCTGTCCAATTCCCCCTGTCAACACCCTCCTGCCCAATTCCCCCTGTCAACACACTCCTGTCCAATTCCCCCTGTCAACATCCTCCTGTCCAATTCCCCCTGTCAACATCCTCCTGTCCAATTCCCCCTGTCAACACCCTCCTGTCCAATTCCCCCTGTCAACACCCTCCTGCCCAATTCCCCCTTTCAACTGCCTCCTGTCCAATTCCCCCTGTCAACATCCTCCTGTCCAATTCCCCCTGTCAACACCCTCCTGTCCAATTCCCCCTGTCAACACCCTCCTGTCCAATTCCCCCTGTCAATATCCTCCTGTTCAATTCCCCCTGTCAACATCCTCCTGTCCAATTCCCCCTGTCAACATCCGCCTGTCCATTTCCCCATGTCAGCACCCTCCTGTCCAATACCCCCTGTCAACTGCCTCCTGTCCAATTCCCCCTGTCAACTGCCTCCTGTCCAATACCCCCTGTCAACACCCTCCTGCCCAATTCCCCCTTTCAACACCCTCCTGTCCATTTCCCCCTGTCAACATCCTCCTGTCCAATTCCCCCTGTCACGACCCTCCTGTCCAATTCCCCCTGTCACGACCCTCCTGTCTAATTCCCCCTGTGAACTCCCTCCGGTCTAATCCCCCCTGTGAACACCATCCTGTCTAATCCCCACTGTGAACACGCTCTTGTCTAATTCCCCCTGTCACGACCCTCCTGTCTAATTCCCCCTGTGAACTCCCTCCGGTCTAATCCCCCCTGTGAACACCATCCTGTCTAATCCCCACTGTGAACACGCTCCTGTCTAATTCATCTTGTGAACATCCTCCTGTCCAATTCCCCTGTGAACAAACTCGTGTCGAATTCCCCCTGTGACCACCCTCTTGTCAAATACCCCCTGTGTCCACCCTCCTATCTAATTCTGCCTGTGTACACCCTCCTGTCCAATTCCCCTGTGAACCTCCTCCTCTCTAATTCCCCCTGTGAACACCCTCCTGACAAATTGCCCCTGTGAACACCCTCCTGACTAATTCCCCCTGTGAACACCCTCCTGTCTAATTCCCCCTGTGAACACCCTCCTGTCTAATTCCCCCTGTGTAAATGCTCCTGACAAGTTGCCTCGTGAACATTCTCCTGTCTAATTCCCCTTGTGAAAACCCACCAATCTAATTCCCCCTGGGAACACCCTCCAGTCCAGTTCCCCCTGGGAACACCCTCCTGCCTAATTCCCCCCTGTGATCACCCTCCTGTCTAATTCCCCCTGTGAACACCCTCCTGTCTAATTCCCTCTTTGATCACCCTCCTGTCTAATTCCCCCTGTGAACACCCTCCTGTCTCATTCCCCCTGTGAACACCCTCCTGTCTAATTCCCCCTGTGATCACCCTCCTGTCTAATTCCTCCCTTTGAACACCCTCCTGTCTAATTCCCCCTGTGAACACCCTCCTGTCTAATTCCCCCTGTGAACACCATCCTGTCTAATTCCCCCTGTGACCACCTTCCTGTCCAATTCCCCCTGTGAACACCCTCCAGTCTAATTCCCCCTGAAAACATCCTCCTGCCTAATTCCACCTGTGAACACCCTCCTGTCTAATTCCCCTGTAAACATCCTCCTGTCTAAGTCCCTTGTGCGCAGCCTCCTCCGGAATTCCCCCTGTGAAATCCCCGCTGTCCATTTTCCCCTGTGAACTCACTGGCGTCTAATTCCAGCTGTGAACACCCTCCTGCCTAATTCCAGCTGTGAACACCCTCCTGTTGAAAGCCCCCTGAGAACAATCTCCTGCCAAATTCCCCCTGTGAAGAGCCTGCAATCTATTTCCACCTCTGAACACCATCCTGTCTAATTCCAGCTGTGAACACTCTCCTGTCTAATTCCCCCCTGTGAACACCCTCCTGTCTAATTCCCCCTGTGATCACCCTCCTGTCTAATTCCCCCTGTGAACACCCTCCTGTCTAATTCCCCCTGTGATCACCCTCCTGTCTAATTCCCCCTGTGAACACCCTCCTGTCTAATTCCTCCCTGTGAACACCCTCCTGTCTAATTCCCCCTGTAAATACCCTCCTGCCTAATTCCCCCTGTGAACACCCTCCTGTCTAATTCCCCCTGTGAACATCCTCCTGCCTAATTCCCCCTGTGAACTCCCTCCTGTCTAATTCCCATTGTGAACACCCTCCTATCTAATTCCCCCTGTGAACATCCTCCTGCCTAATTCCCCCTCTGAACACCATCCTGTCTAATTCCCCCTGTGAATACCCTCCTGTCTAATTCCCCCTGTAAACATCCGCCTGCCTAATTCCACCTGTGAACACCCTCCTGTCTAATTCCCCTGTAAACATCCTCCTGTCTAATTCCCTTGTGCACAGCCTCCTCCGGAATTCCCCTGTGAAATCCCCGCTGTCCATTTTCCCCTGTGAACTCACTGGCGTCTAATTCCAGCTGTGAACACCCTCCTTCCTAATTCCAGCTGTGAACACCCTTCTGTTGAATTCCCCCTGTGAACACCCTCCAATCTAATTCCCCCTCTGATCACCCTCCTGTTGAATGCCCCCTGTGAACAATCTCCTGCCAAATTCCCCCTGTGAAGAGCCTCCAGTCTATTTCCACCTCTGAACACCATCCTGTCTAATTCCCCCAGTGAACACCATTCTGTCTTATTCCTCCTGTGAACACCATCCTGTCTAATTCCAGCTGTGAACACCCTCCTGTCTAATTCCAGATGTGAACACCCTCCTGTCTAATTCTCCCTGTGAACACCCTCCAATCTAATTCCCCCTCTGATCACCCTCCTGTTGAATTCCCCCTGTGACCACCTTTCTGTTTGATTCCACTTTTGAAAACCCAGCTGCGTCATTTGCCCATGTGAACACCCTCCTGTTCAATTCCCCCGAGAACACCCACCTGTCTAATTCCCCTGGGAAAATCTCTGCTGTCTAATGCCCATTGTGATCACCCTCCTGTGTATTTCCCACTGTGAACACGCTCTTGGCTAATTCCCCCTGTGAACACGCTCCTGGCTAAATCCCCCTGTGAACACACGCCTGTCTAATTCCCGCTGTGATGAACCTCCTGTCTAATTCCCCTTGTGAACACCATCCTGTCTAATTCCCAAATTGAACACGCTCTTGTCGAACTCCCCCAGTGAACAGAAACCGGTCTAATTCGCCCTGTGAGCACACTCCTGGCTAATTCCCCCTGTGAGCACCCTCTGGACTAATTCCCCCTGTGAGCACACTCTGGTCTAATTCCCCCAGTGAACACCCTCGTGTCTAATTCCCCCAGTGAACACCCTCCTGTCGAATTCCCCCAGTAAACACCCTCCTGTCTAATTCCCCCTGTGAACACCCTCGTGTCCAATTCCCCCTGTGAGCACCCTCCTGTCGAATTCCCCCAGTAAACACCCTCTTGTCGAATTCCCCCAGTGAACACCCTCCTGTCTAATTCCCCCAGTAAACACCCTCTTGTCGAATTCCCCCTTTCAACACCCTCCTTCCTGATTCCCGCTGTGAACACCCTACTAAATAATTCCCCCTGTGAACACCCTCCTGCCTGATTCCCCCCGTGAACAGCCTCCTGTCCAATTCCCCCTGTGAACACCCTCCTGTCTAAATCCCCACTGTGAACACCCTCCCGTCTAATTTCCCCTGTGAACACCCTCCCGTCTAATTTCCCCTGTGAACACCCTCCTGTCTAATTCCCCCTGTGAACACCCTCCTGCTTAATTACCCCTCTGTGAACAGCCTCCTGTCTCATTCCCCCTGCGAACATCCTCCAGTCTAAATGCCCCCTGTGAACACCCTCCTGTCTAATTTCCCCTGTGAACACCCTCCTGTCTTATTTCCACTGTGAACACCCTCCTGCTTAATTCCCCCCGGGAACACCCTCCTGTCTAATTTCCAGTGTGAACACCCTCCTGCCTAATTCTCCCCTGTGATCACCCTCCTGTCTAATTCCCCCTGTGAACACCCTCCTGTCTAATTCCCCCTGTGATCACCCTCCTTTCTAATTCCCACTGTGAACACCCTCCTATCTAATTCCCCCTTTGAACACCATCCTGTCTAATTCCCCCTGTGATCACCCTCCTGTCTAATTCCTCCCTGTGAACACCCTCCTGTCTAAATCCCCCTGTGAACACCCACCTGTCTAATTCCCCCCTGTGAACACCCTCCTGTCTAATTCCCCCCTGTGAACACCCTCCTGTGTAATTCCCCCTGTGAACACCCTCCTGTGTAATTCCCCCTGTGAACACCCTCCTGTCTAATTCCCTCCTGTGAACACCCTCCTGTGTAATTCCCCCTGTGAACACCCTCCTGTGTAATTCACCCTGTGAACATCCTCCTGTCTAATTCCCCCTTTGAACACCCACCTGTCTAATTCCCCCTGTGATCACCCTCCTGTCTAATTCCTCCCTGTGAACACCCTCCTGTCTAAATCCCCCTGTGAATACCCACCTGTCTAATTCCCCCTGTGAACACCCTCCTGTCTAATTCCCCCTGTGATCACCCTCCTGTCTAATTCCTCTCTTTGAACACCCTCCTGTCTAATTCCCCCTGTGAATACCCTCCTGCTTAATTCCCCCTGTGAACACCCTCCTGCCTAATTCCCCCTGTGAACACCCTCCTGTCTAATTCCCCCTGTGAACACCCTCCTGTCTAATTCCCCCTGTGAACACCATCCTGTCTAATTCCCCCTGTGACCACCTTCCTGTCCAATTCCCCCTGTGAACACCCTCCAGTCTAATTCCCCCTGTAAACATCCTCCTGCCTAATTCCACCTGTGAACACCCTCCTGTCTAATTCCCCTGTAAACATCCTCCTGTCTAAGTCCCTTGTGCGCTGCCTCCTCCGGAATTCCCCCTGTGAAATCCCCGCTGTCCATTTTCCCCTGTGAACTCACTGGCGTCTAATTCCAGCTGTGAACACCCTCCTGCCTAATTCCAGCTGTGAACACCCTCCTGTTGAAAGCCCCCTGAGAACAGTCTCCTGCCAAATTCCCCTTGTGAAGAGCCTGCAGTCTATTTCCACCTCGGAACACCATCCTGTCTAATTCCAGCTGTGAACACCCTCCTGTCTAATTCCCCCTGTGAACACCCTCCTGTCTAATTCCCCCTGTGAACACCCTCCTGTCTAATTCCCCCTGTGATCACCCTCCTGTCTAATTCCTCCCTGTGAACACCCTCCTGTCTAATTCCTCTCTGTGAACACCCTCCTGTCTAATTCCCCCTGTAAATATCCTCCTGCCTAATTCCCCCTGTGAACACCCTCCTGTCTAATTCCCCCTGTGAACATCCTCCTGCCTAATTCCCCCTGTGAACACCCTCCTGTCTAATTCCCCCTGTGAACACCCTCCTGTCTAATTCCCCCTGTGAACATCCTCCTGCCTAATTCCCCCTGTGAACACCCTCCTGTCTAATTCCCCCTGTGAACACCCTCCTGTCTAATTCCCCCTGTGAACATCCTCCTGCCTAATTCCCCCTCTGAACACCCTCCTGTCTAATTCCCCCTGTGAACAACATCCTGTCTAATTCCCCCTGTGACCACCTTCCTGTCCAATTCCCCCTGTGAACACCCTCCAGTCTAATTCCCCCTGTAAACATCCTCCTGCCTAATTCCACCTGTGAACACCCTCCTGTCTAATTCCCCTGTAAACATCCTCCTGTCTAAGTCCATTGTGCGCAGCCTCCTCCGGAATTCCCCCTGTGAAATCCCCGCTGTCCATTTTCCCCTGTGAACTCACTGGCGTCTAATTCCAGCTGTGAACACCCTCCTGCCTAATTCCAGCTGTGAACACCCTCCTGTTGAAAGCCCCCTGAGAACAATCTCCTGCCAAATTCCCCCTGTGAAGAGCCTGCAGTCTATTTCCACCTCTGAACACCATCCTGTCTAATTCCAGCTGTGAACACCCTCCTGTCTAATTCCCCCTGTGAACACCCTCCTGTCTAATTCCCCCTGTGAACACCCTCCTGTCTAATTCCCCCTGTGATCACCCTCCTGTCTAATTCCCCCTGTGAACACCCTCCTGTCTAATTCCTCCCTGTGAACACCCTCCTGTCTAATTCCCCCTGTAAATACCCTCCTGCCTAATTCCCCCTGTGAACACCCTCCTGTCTAATTCCCCCTGTGAACATCCTCCTGCCTAATTCCCCCTGTGAACACCCTCCTGTCTAATTCCCCCTGTGAACACCCTCCTGTCTAATTCCCCCTGTGAACATCCTCCTGCCTAATTCCCCCTCTGAACACCATCCTGTCTAATTCCCCCTGTGAATACCCTCCTGTCAAATTCCCCCTGTAAACATCCTCCTGCCTAATTCCACCTGTGAACACCCTCCTGTCTAATTCCCCTGTAAACATCCTCCTGTCTAATTCCCTTGTGCACAGCCTCCTCCGGAATTCCCCTGTGAAATCCCCGCTGTCCATTTTCCCCTGTGAACTCACTGGCGTCTAATTCCAGCTGTGAACACCCTCCTTCCTAATTCCAGCTGTGAACACCCTTCTGTTGAATTCCCCCTGTGAACACCCTCCAATCTAATTCCCCCTCTGATCACCCTCCTGTTGAATGCCCCCTGTGAACAATCTCCTGCCAAATTCCCCCTGTGAAGAGCCTCCAGTCTATTTCCACCTCTGAACACCATCCTGTCTAATTCCCCCAGTGAACACCATTCTGTCTTATTCCTCCTGTGAACACCATCCTGTCTAATTCCAGCTGTGAACACCCTCCTGTCTAATTCCAGATGTGAACACCCTCCTGTCTAATTCTCCCTGTGAACACCCTCCAATCTAATTCCCCCTCTGATCACCCTCCTGTTGAATTCCCCCTGTGACCACCTTTCTGTTTGATTCCACTTTTGAAAACCCAGCTGCGTCATTTGCCCATGTGAACACCCTCCTGTTTAATTCCCCCGAGAACACCCACCTGTCTAATTCCCCTGGGAAAATCTCTGCTGTCTAATGCCCATTGTGATCACCCTCCTGTGTATTTCCCACTGTGAACACGCTCTTGGCTAATTCCCCCTGTGAACACGCTCCTGGCTAAATCCCCCTGTGAACACACGCCTGTCTAATTCCCGCTGTGATGAACCTCCTGTCTAATTCCCCTTGTGAACACCATCCTGTCTAATTCCCAAATTGAGCACGCTCTTGTCGAACTCCCCCAGTGAACAGAAACCGGTCTAATACGCCCTGTGAGCACACTCCTGGCTAATTCCCCCTGTGAGCACCCTCCTGGCTAATTCCCCTGTGAGCACCCTCTGGTCTAATTCCCCCTGTGAGCACACTCTGGTCTAATTCCGCCAGAGAACACCCTCCTGTCTAATTCCCCCAGTGAACACCCTCCTGTCTAATTCCCCCAGTGAACACCCTCCTGTCTAATTCCCCCAGTAAACACCCTCTTGTCGAATTCCCCCTGTGAACACCCTCCTTCCTGATTCCCGCTGTGAACACCCTACTAAATAATTCCCCCTGTGAACACCCTCCTGCCTGATTCCCCCCGTGAACAGCCTCCTGTCCAATTCCCCCTGTGAACACCCTCCTGTCTAAATCCCCACTGTGAACACCCTCCCGTCTAATTTCCCCTGTGAACACCCTCCCGTCTAATTTCCCCTGTGAACACCCTCCTGCCTCATTCCCCCTGCGAACATCCTCCAGTCTAAATGCCCCCTGTGAACACCCTCCTGTCTAATTTCCCCTGTGAACACCCTCCTGTCTTATTTCCACTGTGAATACCCTCCTGTCTAATTCCCCCTGTGAACACCCTCCTGTCTAATTTCCCCTGTGAACACCCTCCTGTCTTATTTCCACTGTGAATACCCTCCTGTCTAATTCCCCCCTGTGAACACCCTCCTGCTTTATTCCCCCCTGGGAACTCCCCCCTGTCTAATTTCCAGTGTGAACACCCTCCTGCCTAATTCTCCCCTGTGATCACCCTCCTGTCTAATTCCCCCTGTGAACACCCTCCTGTCTAATTCCCCCTGTGATCACCCTCCTGTCTAATTCCCCCTGTGATCACCCTCCTTTCTAATTCCCACTGTGAACACCCTCCTATCTAATTCCCCCTTTGAACACCATCCTGTCTAATTCCTCCCTGTGAACACCCTCCTGTCTAAATCCCCCTGTGAACACCCACCTGTCTAATTCCCCCTGTGAACACCCTCCTGTCTAATTCCTCCCTGTGAACACCCTCCTGTCTAAATCCCCCTGTGAACACCCACCTGTCTAATTCCCCCTGTGAACACCCTCCTGTCTAATTCCCCCCTGTGAACACCCTCCTGTCTAAATCCCCCTGTGAACACCCTCCTGTCTACTTCCCCCTGTGAACACCCTCCTGTGTTATTCCCCCTGTGAACACCCTCCTGTGTTATTCCCCCTGTGAACACCCTCCTGTGTAATTCCCCCTGTGAACACCCTCCTGTCTAATTCCCCCAGTGAACACCCTCCTGTCTAATTCCCCCAGTGAACACCCTCCTGTCTAATTCCCCCAGTAAACACCCTCTTGTCGAATTCCCCCTGTGAACACCCTCCTTCCTGATTCCCGCTGTGAACACCCTACTAAATAATTCCCCCTGTGAACACCCTCCTGCCTGATTCCCCCCGTGAACAGCCTCCTGTCCAATTCCCCCTGTGAACACCCTCCCGTCTAATTTCCCCTGTGAACACCCTCCCGTCTAATTTCCCCTGTGAACACCCTCCCGTCTAATTTCCCCTGTGAACACCCTCCTGTCTCATTCCCCCTGCGAACATCCTCCAGTCTAAATGCCCCCTGTGAACACCCTCCTGTCTAATTTCCCCTGTGAACACCCTCCTGTCTTATTTCCACTGTGAATACCCTCCTGTCTAATTTCCCCCTGTGAACACCCTCCTGTCTAATTTCCCCTGTGAACACCCTCCTGTCTTATTTCCACTGTGAATACCCTCCTGTCTAATTCCCCCCTGTGAACACCCTCCTGCTTTGTTCCCCCCTGGGAACACCCTCCTGTCTAATGCCCATTGTGATCACCCTCCTGTGTATTTCCCACTGTGAACACGCTCTTGGCTAATTCCCCCTGTGAACACGCTCCTGGCTAAATCCCCCTGTGAACACACGCCTGTCTAATTCCCGCTGTGATGAACCTCCTGTCTAATTCCCCTTGTGAACACCATCCTGTCTAATTCCCAAATTGAGCACGCTCTTGTCGAACTCCCCCAGTGAACAGAAACCGGTCTAATACGCCCTGTGAGCACACTCCTGGCTAATTCCCCCTGTGAGCACCCTCCTGGCTAATTCCCCTGTGAGCACCCTCTGGTCTAATTCCCCCTGTGAGCACACTCTGGTCTAATTCCGCCAGAGAACACCCTCCTGTCTAATTCCCCCAGTGAACACCCTCCTGTCTAATTCCCCCAGTGAACACCCTCCTGTCTAATTCCCCCAGTAAACACCCTCTTGTCGAATTCCCCCTGTGAACACCCTCCTTCCTGATTCCCGCTGTGAACACCCTACTAAATAATTCCCCCTGTGAACACCCTCCTGCCTGATTCCCCCCGTGAACAGCCTCCTGTCCAATTCCCCCTGTGAACACCCTCCTGTCTAAATCCCCACTGTGAACACCCTCCCGTCTAATTTCCCCTGTGAACACCCTCCCGTCTAATTTCCCCTGTGAACACCCTCCTGCCTCATTCCCCCTGCGAACATCCTCCAGTCTAAATGCCCCCTGTGAACACCCTCCTGTCTAATTTCCCCTGTGAACACCCTCCTGTCTTATTTCCACTGTGAATACCCTCCTGTCTAATTCCCCCTGTGAACACCCTCCTGTCTAATTTCCCCTGTGAACACCCTCCTGTCTTATTTCCACTGTGAATACCCTCCTGTCTAATTCCCCCCTGTGAACACCCTCCTGCTTTATTCCCCCCTGGGAACTCCCCCCTGTCTAATTTCCAGTGTGAACACCCTCCTGCCTAATTCTCCCCTGTGATCACCCTCCTGTCTAATTCCCCCTGTGAACACCCTCCTGTCTAATTCCCCCTGTGATCACCCTCCTGTCTAATTCCCCCTGTGATCACCCTCCTTTCTAATTCCCACTGTGAACACCCTCCTATCTAATTCCCCCTTTGAACACCATCCTGTCTAATTCCTCCCTGTGAACACCCTCCTGTCTAAATCCCCCTGTGAACACCCACCTGTCTAATTCCCCCTGTGAACACCCTCCTGTCTAATTCCTCCCTGTGAACACCCTCCTGTCTAAATCCCCCTGTGAACACCCACCTGTCTAATTCCCCCTGTGAACACCCTCCTGTCTAATTCCCCCCTGTGAACACCCTCCTGTCTAAATCCCCCTGTGAACACCCTCCTGTCTACTTCCCCCTGTGAACACCCTCCTGTGTTATTCCCCCTGTGAACACCCTCCTGTGTTATTCCCCCTGTGAACACCCTCCTGTGTAATTCCCCCTGTGAACACCCTCCTGTCTAATTCCCCCAGTGAACACCCTCCTGTCTAATTCCCCCAGTGAACACCCTCCTGTCTAATTCCCCCAGTAAACACCCTCTTGTCGAATTCCCCCTGTGAACACCCTCCTTCCTGATTCCCGCTGTGAACACCCTACTAAATAATTCCCCCTGTGAACACCCTCCTGCCTGATTCCCCCCGTGAACAGCCTCCTGTCCAATTCCCCCTGTGAACACCCTCCCGTCTAATTTCCCCTGTGAACACCCTCCCGTCTAATTTCCCCTGTGAACACCCTCCCGTCTAATTTCCCCTGTGAACACCCTCCTGTCTCATTCCCCCTGCGAACATCCTCCAGTCTAAATGCCCCCTGTGAACACCCTCCTGTCTAATTTCCCCTGTGAACACCCTCCTGTCTTATTTCCACTGTGAATACCCTCCTGTCTAATTTCCCCCTGTGAACACCCTCCTGTCTAATTTCCCCTGTGAACACCCTCCTGTCTTATTTCCACTGTGAATACCCTCCTGTCTAATTCCCCCCTGTGAACACCCTCCTGCTTTGTTCCCCCCTGGGAACACCCTCCTGTCTAATTTCCAGTGTGAACACCCTCCTGCCTAATTCTCCCCTGTGATCACCCTCCTGTCTAATTCCCCCTGTGAACACCCTCCTGTCTAATTCCCCCTGTGATCACCCTCCTGTCTAATTCCCCCTGTGATCACCCTCCTTTCTAATTCCCACTGTGAACACCCTCCTATCTAATTCCCCCTTTGAACACCATCCTGTCTAATTCCTCCCTGTGAACACCCTCCTGTCTAAATCCCCCTGTGAACACCCACCTGTCTAATTCCCCCTGTGAACACCCTCCTGTCTAATTCCTCCCTGTGAACACCCTCCTGTCTAAATCCCCCTGTGATCACCCACCTGTCTAATTCCCCCTGTGAACACCCTCCTGTCTAATTCCCCCCTGTGAACACCCTCCTGTCTAAATCCCCCTGTGAACACCCACCTGTCTAATTCCCCCCTGTGAACACCCTCCTGTCTAATTCCCCCCTGTGAACACCCTCCTGTGTTATTCCCCCTGTGAACACCCTCCTGTGCAATTCCCCCTGTGAACACCCTCCTGTCTAATTCCCCCCTGTGAACAGCCTCCTGTGTTATTCCCCCTGTGAACACCCTCCTGTGTAATTCCCACTGTGAACACCCTCCTATCTAATTCCCCCTGTGATCACCCTCCTGTCTAATTCCTCCCTGTGAACACCCTCCTGTCCAAATCCCCCTGTGAACACCCACCTGTCTAATTCCCCCTGTGAACACCCTCCTGTCTAATTCCCCCCTGTGAACACCCTCCTGTGTAATTCCCCCTGTGAACACCCTCCTGTGTAATTCCCCCTGTGAACACCCTCCTGTCTAATTCCCCCCTGTGAACACCCTCCTGTGTAATTCCCCCTGTGAACACCCTCCTGTGTAATTCACCCTGTGAACATCCTCCTGTCTAATTCCCCCTTTGAACACCCTCCTGTCTAATTCCCCCTGTGATCACCCTCCTGTCTAATTCCTCCCTGTGAACACCCTCCTGTCTAAATCCCCCTGTGCACACCCACCTGTCTAATTCCCCCTGTGAACACCCTCCTGTCTAATTCCCCCCTGTGAACACCCTCCTGTGTAATTCCCCCTGTGAACACCCTCCTGTGTAATTCACCCTGTGAACACCCTCCTGCCTAATTTCCCCCTGTGAACACCCTACTGCCTAATTTCCCCTTTGAAAACCCTCCTGCCTAAGTCCCCCTGTGAACACCCACCTGTCTAATTCCCCCTGTGAACACCATCCTGTCCAATTCCCCCTTTGAATATCCTAATGTCTAATTCCCACTGTGATCACCCTCCTGTCCAATTCCCTCCTTTGAACACCCACCTGTCTAATACCCCCTGTGAACACACTTCTGTCTAATTCCCCCTGTGATCACCCTCCTGTCTTATTCCCCCATGTGAACACCCTCCTGTATAATTCCCCCTGTGAGCACCCTCCTGTCTAATTCACCTTGTGAACACCCTCCTGTCTAATTCACCTTGTGAACACCCTCCTGTCTAGTTCCCCCCTGTGAACACAATCCTGTCTAATTCCCCCTGTGAACACCCTCCTGTATAATTCCCCCTGTGAGCACCCTCCTGTCTAATTCACCTTGTGAACACCCTCCTGTCTAATTCCCCCTGTGAACACCCTCCTGTATAATTCCCCCTGTGAGCATCCTCCTGTCTAATTCCCCCTGTGAGCACCCTCCTGTCTAATTCCCCTGTGAACACCCTCCTGTCTAATTCACCACTGTGAACACCCTCCTGTCTAATTCCCCCTGTGAGCACCCTCCTGTCTAATTCACCTTGTGAACACCCTCCTGTCTAATTCCCCCTGTGAGCACCATCCTGTCTAATTCCCCCTGTGAACACCCTCCAGTCTAATTCCCCCTGTGAGCACCATCCTGTCTAATTCTCCCTGTGAACACAATCTTGTCTAATTCCCCCTGTGAACAAACTCCTGTCTAATTCCCCCTGTGAGCACCCTACTGTACAATTCCCCCTGTGAGCACCCTCCCGTCCAATTCACCTTGTGAACACCCGTCTGTCTAATTCCCCCTGTGAACACAATCCTGTCTAATTCTCCCTGTGAACACAATCCTGTCTAATTCTCCCTGTGAACACAATCCTGTCTAATTCCCCCTGTGAACACACTCCTGTCTAATTCACCTTGTGAACACCCTCCTGTCTAATTCCCTCTGTGAGCACACTCCTGCATATTTCCCCCTGTGAGCACCCTCCTGTCTAATTCACCTTGTGAACACCCTCCTGTCTAATTCCCTCTGTGAGCACCCTCCTGTCTAATTCACCTTGTGAACACCCTCCTGTCTAATTCCCCCAGTGATCACCATCCTGTCTAATTCCCTCTGTGAGCACCCTCCTGTCTAATTCACCTTGTGAACACCCTCCTGTCTAATTCCCTCTGTGAACACCCTCCTGTCTAATTCACCTTGTGAACACCCTCCTGTCTAATTCCCCCTGTGAGCACCATCCTGTCTAATTCCCCCTGTGAACAAACTCCTGTCTAATTCCCCCTGTGAACAAACTCCTGTCTAATTCCCCCTGTGAGCACCCTGCTGTACAATTCCCCCTGTGAGCACCCTCCCGTCCAATTCACCTTGTGAACACCCGTCTGTCTAATTCCCCCTGTGAACACAATCCTGTCTAATTCTCCCTATGAACACAATCCTGTCTAATTCTCCCTGTGAACACAATCCTGTCTAATTCCCCCTGTGAACACACTCCTGTCTAATTCACCTTGTGAACACCCTCCTGTCTAATTCCCTCTGTGAGCACACTCCTGTCTAATTCACCTTGTG
Source organism: Heterodontus francisci (assembly GCF_036365525.1). Classification (NCBI taxonomy): domain Eukaryota; kingdom Metazoa; phylum Chordata; class Chondrichthyes; order Heterodontiformes; family Heterodontidae; genus Heterodontus; species Heterodontus francisci. Next base: position 71,908 of record NW_027141584.1, read on the forward strand.
AACACCCTCCTGTCTAATTCCCCCAGTGATCACCATCCTGTCTAATTCCCTCTGTGAGCACCCTCCTGTCTAATTCACCTTGTGAACACCCTCCTGTCTAATTCCCTCTGTGAACACCCTCCTGTCTAATTCACCTTGTGAACACCCTCCTGTCTAATTCCCCCTGTGAGCACCATCCTGTCTAATTCCCCCTGTGAACAAACTCCTGTCTAGTTCCACCTGTGAACACCCTCCTGTCTAATTCCCCCTGTGAACAAACTCCTGTCTAATTCCCACTGTGATCACCCTCCTGTCTAATTCACCTCGTGAACACCCTCCTGTCTAATTCCCCCCTGTGAGCACCATCTTGTCTAATTCCCCTTGTGAACACGCTCCTGTCTAATTCACCTTGTGAACACCCTCCTGTCTAATTCCCCCTGTGAACAAACTCCTGTCGAATTCCCCCTGTGAACAAACTCCTGTCGAATTCCCCCTGTGACCACCCTCTTGTCAAATTCGCCCTGTGTCCACCCTCCTATCTAATTCCGCCTGTGTACACCCTCCTGTCCAATTCCCCTGTGAACCTCCTCCTCTCTATTTCCCCCTGTGAACACCCTCCTGTCTAATTCCCCCTGTGAACACCCTCCTGTCTAATTCCCCCTGTGAACACCCTCCTGTCCAAATCCCCCTGTGAACACCCACCTGTCTAATTCCCCCTGTGAACACCCTCCTGTCTAATTCCCCCCTGTGAACACCCTCCTGTGTAATTCCCCCTGTGAACACCCTCCTGTGTAATTCCCCCTGTGAACACCCTCCTGTCTAATTCCTCCCTGTGAACACCCTCCTGTCCAAATCCCCCTGTGAACACCCACCTGTCTAATTCCCCCTGTGAACACCCTCCTGTCTAATTCCCCCCTGTGAACACCCTCCTGTGTAATTCCCCCTGTGAACACCCTCCTGTGTAATTCCCCCTGTGAACACCCTCCTGTCTAATTCCCCCCTGTGAACACCCTCCTGTGTAATTCCCCCTGTGAACACCCTCCTGTGTAATTCACCCTGTGAACATCCTCCTGTCTAATTCCCCCTTTGAACACCCTCCTGTCTAATTCCCCCTGTGATCACCCTCCTGTCTAATTCCTCCCTGTGAACACCCTCCTGTCTAAATCCCCCTGTGCACACCCACCTGTCTAATTCCCCCTGTGAACACCCTCCTGTCTAATTCCCCCCTGTGAACACCCTCCTGTGTAATTCCCCCTGTGAACACCCTCCTGTGTAATTCACCCTGTGAACACCCTCCTGCCTAATTTCCCCCTGTGAACACCCTACTGCCTAATTTCCCCTTTGAAAACCCTCCTGCCTAAGTCCCCCTGTGAACACCCACCTGTCTAATTCCCCCTGTGAACACCATCCTGTCCAATTCCCCCTTTGAATATCCTAATGTCTAATTCCCACTGTGATCACCCTCCTGTCCAATTCCCTCCTTTGAACACCCACCTGTCTAATACCCCCTGTGAACACACTTCTGTCTAATTCCCCCTGTGATCACCCTCCTGTCTTATTCCCCCATGTGAACACCCTCCTGTATAATTCCCCCTGTGAGCACCCTCCTGTCTAATTCACCTTGTGAACACCCTCCTGTCTAATTCACCTTGTGAACACCCTCCTGTCTAGTTCCCCCCTGTGAACACAATCCTGTCTAATTCCCCCTGTGAACACCCTCCTGTATAATTCCCCCTGTGAGCACCCTCCTGTCTAATTCACCTTGTGAACACCCTCCTGTCTAATTCCCCCTGTGAACACCCTCCTGTATAATTCCCCCTGTGAGCATCCTCCTGTCTAATTCCCCCTGTGAGCACCCTCCTGTCTAATTCCCCTGTGAACACCCTCCTGTCTAATTCACCACTGTGAACACCCTCCTGTCTAATTCCCCCTGTGAGCACCCTCCTGTCTAATTCACCTTGTGAACACCCTCCTGTCTAATTCCCCCTGTGAGCACCATCCTGTCTAATTCCCCCTGTGAACACCCTCCAGTCTAATTCCCCCTGTGAGCACCATCCTGTCTAATTCTCCCTGTGAACACAATCTTGTCTAATTCCCCCTGTGAACAAACTCCTGTCTAATTCCCCCTGTGAGCACCCTACTGTACAATTCCCCCTGTGAGCACCCTCCCGTCCAATTCACCTTGTGAACACCCGTCTGTCTAATTCCCCCTGTGAACACAATCCTGTCTAATTCTCCCTGTGAACACAATCCTGTCTAATTCTCCCTGTGAACACAATCCTGTCTAATTCCCCCTGTGAACACACTCCTGTCTAATTCACCTTGTGAACACCCTCCTGTCTAATTCCCTCTGTGAGCACACTCCTGCATATTTCCCCCTGTGAGCACCCTCCTGTCTAATTCACCTTGTGAACACCCTCCTGTCTAATTCCCTCTGTGAGCACCCTCCTGTCTAATTCACCTTGTGAACACCCTCCTGTCTAATTCCCCCAGTGATCACCATCCTGTCTAATTCCCTCTGTGAGCACCCTCCTGTCTAATTCACCTTGTGAACACCCTCCTGTCTAATTCCCTCTGTGAACACCCTCCTGTCTAATTCACCTTGTGAACACCCTCCTGTCTAATTCCCCCTGTGAGCACCATCCTGTCTAATTCCCCCTGTGAACAAACTCCTGTCTAATTCCCCCTGTGAACAAACTCCTGTCTAATTCCCCCTGTGAGCACCCTGCTGTACAATTCCCCCTGTGAGCACCCTCCCGTCCAATTCACCTTGTGAACACCCGTCTGTCTAATTCCCCCTGTGAACACAATCCTGTCTAATTCTCCCTATGAACACAATCCTGTCTAATTCTCCCTGTGAACACAATCCTGTCTAATTCCCCCTGTGAACACACTCCTGTCTAATTCACCTTGTGAACACCCTCCTGTCTAATTCCCTCTGTGAGCACACTCCTGTCTAATTCACCTTGTGAACACCCTCCTGTCTAATTCCCCCAGTGATCACCATCCTGTCTAATTCCCTCTGTGAGCACCCTCCTGTCTAATTCACCTTGTGAACACCCTCCTGTCTAATTCCCTCTGTGAACACCCTCCTGTCTAATTCACCTTGTGAACACCCTCCTGTCTAATTCCCCCTGTGAGCACCATCCTGTCTAATTCCCCCTGTGAACAAACTCCTGTCTAGTTCCACCTGTGAACACCCTCCTGTCTAATTCCCCCTGTGAACAAACTCCTGTCTAATTCCCACTGTGATCACCCTCCTGTCTAATTCACCTCGTGAACACCCTCCTGTCTAATTCCCCCCTGTGAGCACCATCTTGTCTAATTCCCCTTGTGAACACGCTCCTGTCTAATTCACCTTGTGAACACCCTCCTGTCTAATTCCCCCTGTGAACAAACTCCTGTCGAATTCCCCCTGTGAACAAACTCCTGTCGAATTCCCCCTGTGACCACCCTCTTGTCAAATTCGCCCTGTGTCCACCCTCCTATCTAATTCCGCCTGTGTACACCCTCCTGTCCAATTCCCCTGTGAACCTCCTCCTCTCTATTTCCCCCTGTGAACACCCTCCTGTCTAATTCCCCCTGTGAACACCCTCCTGTCTAATTCCCCCTGTGAACACCCTCCTCTCTAATTCCCCCTGTGTAAATGCTCCTGACAAGTTGCCTCGTGAACATTCTCCTGTCTAATTCCCCCTGTGAACACCCACCAGTCTAATTCCCCCTGGGAACACCCTCCAGTCTAATTCCCCCTGGGAACACCCTCCAGTCTAATTCCCACTGAGAAAACCCTCCTGTCTAATTCCCCCTGTGAACACCCTCCTGTCTAATTCCCCCTGTGATCACCTTCCTGTCCAATTCTCCATGTGAACACCCTCCTGTCTAATTCCCCCTGTGAACACCCTCCTCTCTAATTCCCCTGTGTAAATGCTCCTGACAAGTTGCCTCGTGAACATTCTCCTGTCTAATTCCCCCTGTGAACACCCACCAGTCTAATTCCCCCTGGGAACACCCTCCAGTCTAATTCCCCCTGGGAACACCCTCCAGTCTAATTCCCACTGAGAAAACCCTCCTGTCTAATTCCCCCTGTGAACACCCTCCTGTCTAATTCCCCCCTGTGATCACCTTCCTGTCCAATTCCCCCTGTGAACACCCTCCTGTCTAATTCCCCCTGTGAACACCCTCCTGTCTAATTCCCCCTGTGAAAACCTTCCTGTCCAATTCCCCCTGTGAACACCCTCTTGTCTAATTCCCCCTGTGAACATCCTCCTGCCTAATTCCCCCTGTGAACACCTTCCTGTCTAATTCCCCCTGTGAACACCCTCCTGTCTAATTCCCCGTGTGATCACCCTCCTGTCTAATTCCCCCTTTGATCACCCTCCAGTCTAATTCCCCCTGTGAACACCCTCCTGCGTAATTCCCCCCTGTGATCACCTTCCTGTCCAATTCCCCCTGTGAACACCCTCCTGTCTAATTCCCCCTGTGAACACCCTCCTGTCTAATTCCCCCTGTGAACACCCTCCTGTCTAATTCCCCCTGTGAACACCATCCTGTCGAATTCCCCCTGTGAACACCTTCCTGTCCAATTCCCCCTGTGAACATCCTCTTTTCTAATTCCCCCTGTGAACATCCTCCTGCCTAATTCCCCCTGTGAACACCTTCCTGTCTAATTCCCCCTGTGAACATCCTCCTGCCTAATTACCCCTGTGAACACCCTCCTGCCTAATTACCCCTGTGAACACCCTCCTGCCTAATTCCCCCTGTGAACACCTTCCTGTCTAATTCCCCCTGTGAACACCCTCCTGTCAAATTCCCCGTGTGATCACCCTCCTGTCTAATTCCCCCTTTGATCACCCTCCAGTCTAATTCCCCTTGTGAACACCCTCCTGCTTAATTCCCCCCTGTGATCACCTTCCTGTCCAATTCCCCCTGTGAACACCCTCCTGTTTAATTCCCCCTGTGAACACCGTCCAGTCTAATTCCCCCTGTGAACACCATCCTGTCCAATTCCCCCTGTGAACACCTTCCTGTCCAATTCCCCCTGTGAACACCCTCTTGTCTAATTCCCCCAGTGAACATCCTCCTGCCTAATTCCCCCTGTGAACACCTTCCTGTCTAATTCCCACTGTGAGCACCCTCATGTCAAATTCCCCCTGTGAACACCCTCCTGTCTAATTCCCCCTGTGAACACCCTCCTGTCTAATTCCCCCTGTGAACACCATCCTGTCTAATTCGCCCTGTGATCACCCTCCTGTCTAATTCCCCCTGTGAACACCCTCCTGTCTAATTCCCACTGTGAGCACCCTCATGTCAAATTCCCCCTGTGAACACCCTCCTGTCTAATTCCCCCTGTGAACACCCTCCTGTCTAATTCCCCCTGTGAACACCCTCCTGTCTAATTCCCCCTTTGATCACCCTCCTGTCCAATTCCTCCCTGTGAACACCCTCCTGTCTAATTCCCCCTGTGAACACCCTCCTGCCTAATTCCCCCTGTGAACACCCTCCTGCCTAATTCCCCCTGTGAACACCCTCCTGTCTAATTCCCCCTGTGAACACCCTCCTGTCTAAATCCCCCTGTGAACACCATCCTGTCCAATTCCCCCTGTGAACACCTTCCTGTCCAATTCCCCCTGTGAACACCCTCTTGTCTAATTCCCCCTGTGAGCATCCTCCTGCCTAATTCCCCGTGTGAACACCCTCCTGTCTAATTATCCTGTAAACATCCTCCTGTCTAATTCCCGTGTGCACAGCCTCCTCCGGAATTCCCCCTGTGAAATCCCCGCTGTCCATTTTCCCCTGTGAACTCACTGGCGTCTAATTCCAGCTGTGAACACCCTCCTGCCTAATTCCAGCTGTGAACACCCTCCTGTTGAATTCCCCCTGTGAACACCCTCCAATCTAATTCCCCCTCTGATAACCCTCCTGTTGAATACCCCCTGTGAACAATCTCCTGCCAAATGCCCCCTGTGAAGAGCCTCCAGTCTATTTCCACCTCTGAACACCATCCTGTCTAATTCCCCCAGTGAACACCCTTCTGTCTAATTCCTCCTGGGAACACCATCTTGTCTAATTCCAGCTGTGAACACCCTCCTGTCTAATTCCAGATGTGAACACCCTCCTGTCTAATTCTCCCTGTGAACACCCTCCAATCTAATTCCCCCTCTGATCATCCTCCTGTTGAATTCCGCCAGTGAACACCCTCCTGTCTAAAACCCCCTGTGACCACCTTTCTGTTTGATTCCACTTTTGAAAACCCAGCTGCGTCATTTGCCCATGTGAACACCCTCCTGTCTAATTCCCCCTGTGAACACCCTCCTGTTTAATTCCCCCAATGAACACCCTCCTGTCTAATTCCCCTGTGAAGACCCTCCTGTCTAATTCCCCCTGTGAAGACCCTCCTGTCTAATTCCCCCTGTGAACACCCTCCTGTCTAATTCCCCCTGTGAACACCCTCCTGTCTAATTCCCCCTGTGAACATCCTCCTGTCTAATTCCCCCATTGAACACCCTCCTGTCTAATTCCCCCTGTGAAGACCCTCCTGTCTAATTCCCCTTGTGAACACCCTCCTGTCTAAATCCCCCTGTGAACACCCTCCTGTCTAATTCCCCCTGTGAACATCCTCCTGTCTAATTCCCCCATTGAACACCCTCCTGTCTAATTCTCCCTGTGAAGACCCTCCTGTCTAATTCCCCCTGTGAACACCCTCCTGTCTAATTCTCCCTGTGAACACCCTCCAATCTAATTCCCCCTCTGATCATCCTCCTGTTGAATTCCGCCAGTGAACACCCTCCTGTCTAAATCCCCCTGTGACCACCTTTCTGTTTGATTCCACTTTTGAAAACCCAGCTGCGTCATTTGCCCATGTGAACACCCTCCTGTCTAATTCCCCCATTGAACACCCTCCTGTCTAATTCCCCCTGTGAAGACCCTCCTGTCTAATTCCCCTTGTGAACACCCTCCTGTCTAAATCCCCCTGTGAACACCCTCCTGTCTAATTCCCCCTGTGAACATCCTCCTGTCTAATTCCCCCATTGAACACCCTCCTGTCTAATTCTCCCTGTGAAGACCCTCCTGTCTAATTCCCCCTGTGAACACCCTCCTGTCTAATTCTCCCTGTGAACACCCTCCAATCTAATTCCCCCTCTGATCATCCTCCTGTTGAATTCCGCCAGTGAACACCCTCCTGTCTAAATCCCCCTGTGACCACCTTTCTGTTTGATTCCACTTTTGAAAACCCAGCTGCGTCATTTGCCCATGTGAACACCCTCCTGTTTAATTCCCCCATTGAACTCCCTCCTGTCTAATTCCCCTGTGAAGATCCTCCTGTCTAATTCCCCCTGTGAAGACCCTCCTGTCTAATTCCCCCTGTGAACACCCTCCTGTCTAATTCACCCTGTGAGCACAATCCTGGCTAATTCCCCCTGTGAACACCCTCCTGTCTAATTCCCCCTGTGAACACCCTCCTGTCTAATTCCCCCTGTGAACACCCTCCTGTCTAATTCCCCTTGTGAACACCCTCCTGTCTAAATCCCCCTGTGAACACCCTCCTGTCTAATTCCCCCTGTGAACATCCTCCTGTCTAATTCCCCCATTGAACACCCTCCTGTCTAATTCCCCCTGTGAACACCCTCCTGTCTAATTCACCCTGTGAGCACCCTCCTGTCTAATTCCCCCTGTGAGCACCCTCCTGTCTAATTCCCCCTGTGAGCACCCACCTGTCTAATTCCCCCTGTGAGCACCCTCCTGTCCAATTCCCCCTTGGATCACCCTCCTGTCTAATTGCTCCCTGTGAACACCCTCCTGCGTAATTCCCCCTGTGAACACCCTCCTGTCCTGCCTAATTTCCCCTGTGAACACCCTCCTGTCTAATTCCCCTGTAAACATCCTCCTGTCAAATTCCCCCTGTGAACACCCTCCTGTCTAATTCCCCCCTGTGAACACGCTCCTGTCCAATTCCCCCCTGTGAGCACCCTCCTGTCTAATTCCCCCTCTGAACACCCTCCTGTCTAATTCCCCCTGTAAATACCCTCCTGTCTAATTCCCCCTGTGAACACCCTCCTGTCCAATTCCCCCCTGTGAGCACCCTCCTGTCTAATTCCCCCTGTGAACACTCTCCTGTCTAATTCCCCCATTGAACACCCTCCTGTCTAATTCCCCCTGTGAACATCCTCCTGTCTAATTCCCCCATTGAACACCCTCCTGTCTAAATCCCCCTGTGAACACCCTCCTGTCTAAATCCCCCTGTGAACACCATCCTGTCTAATTCCCCCTGTGAACATCCTCCTGTCTAATTCCCCCATTGAACACCCTCCTGTCTAATTCCCCCTGTGAAGACCCTCCTGTCTAATTCCCCCTGTGAACACCCTCCTGTCTAATTCTCCCTGTGAACACCCTCCAATCTAATTCCCCCTCTGATCATCCTCCTGTTGAATTCCGCCAGTGAACACCCTCCTGTCTAAATCCCCCTGTGACCACCTTTCTGTTTGATTCCACTTTTGAAAACCCAGCTGCGTCATTTGCCCATGTGAACACCCTCCTGTCTAATTCCCCCTGTGAACACCCTCCTGTTTAATTCCCCCATTGAACACCCTCCTGTCTAATTCCCCTGTGAAGACCCTCCTGTCTAATTCCCCCTGTGAAGACCCTCCTGTCTAATTCCCCCTGTGAACACCCTCCTGTCTAATTCCCCCTGTGAACATCCTCCTGTCTAATTCCCCCATTGAACACCCTCCTGTCTAATTCCCCCTGTGAAGACCCTCCTGTCTAATTCCCCTTGTGAACACCCTCCTGTCTAAATCCCCCTGTGAACACCCTCCTGTCTAATTCCCCCTGTGAACATCCTCCTGTCTAATTCCCCCATTGAACACCCTCCTGTCTAAATCTCCCTGTGAAGACCCTCCTGTCTAATTCCCCCTGTGAACACCCTCCTGTCTAATTCTCCCTGTGAACACCCTCCAATCTAATTCCCCCTCTGATCATCCTCCTGTTGAATTCCGCCAGTGAACACCCTCCTGTCTAAATCCCCCTGTGACCACCTTTCTGTTTGATTCCACTTTTGAAAACCCAGCTGCGTCATTTGCCCATGTGAAGACCCTCCTGTTTAATTCCCCCATTGAACACCCTCCTGTCTAATTCCACTGTGAAGACCCTCCTGTCTAATTCCCCCTGTGAACACCCTCCTGTCTAATTCACCCTGTGAGCACAATCCTGGCTAATTCCCCCTGTGAACACCCTCCTGTCTAATTCCCCCTGTGAACACCCTCCTGTCTAATTCCCCCTGTGAACACCCTCCTGTCTAATTCCCCTTGTGAACACCCTCCTGTCTAAATCCCCCTGTGAACACCCTCCTGTCTAATTCCCCCTGTGAACATCCTCCTGTCTAATTCCCCCATTGAACACCCTCCTGTCTAATTCCCCCTGTGAACACCCTCCTGTCTAATTCACCCTGTGAGCACCCTCCTGTCTAATTCCCCCTGTGAGCACCCTCCTGTCTAATTCCCCATGTGATCACCCTCCTGTCCAATTCCACAAAGTGAACAGCCTCCTGTCCAATTCCCCAAAGTGAACACCCTCCTATCTAATTCCCCCTGTGAGCACCCTCCTGTCCAATTCCCCCTTGGATCACCCTCCTGTCTAATTGCTCCCTGTGAACACCCTCCTGTCTAATTCCCCCTGTGAATACCCTCCTGCGTAATTCCCCCTGTGAACACCCTCCTGTCCTGCCTAATTTCCCCTGTGAACACCCTCCTGTCTAATTCCCCTGTAAACATCCTCCTGTCTAATTCCCCCTGTGAACACCCTCCTGTCTAATTCCCCCCTGTGAACACGCTCCTGTCCAATTCCCCCCTGTGAGCACCCTCCTGTCTAATTCCCCCTCTGAACACCCTCCTGTCTAATTCCCCCTGTAAATACCCTCCTGTCTAATTCCCCCTGTGAACACCCTCCTGTCCAATTCCCCCCTGTGAGCACCCTCCTGTCTAATTCCCCCTGTGAACACTCTCCAGTCTAATTCCCCCTGTGTATACCCTCCTGTCTAATTCCCACTGTGAACACCATCCTGTCTAATTCCCCCTGTGAACACCCTCCTGTCTAATTCCCCCTGTGAACACCATCCTGTCTAATTCCCCCTGTAAACATCCTCCTGCCTAATTCCACCTGTGAACACCCTCCTGTCTAATTCCCCCTGTGAATACCCTCATGTCTAATTCCCCCTGTGAACACCATCCTGTCTAATTGCCCCTGTGAACACCCTCCTGTCTAATTCCCCCTGTGAACACCCTCCTGTCCAATTCCCCCCTGTGAACACCCTCCTGTCCAATTCCCCCCTGTGAACACCCTCCTGTCCAATTCCCCCCTGTGAACACCCTCCTGCCTAATTCCCCCTGTGAACACCCTCCTGTCTAATTCCCCCTGTGAACACCCTCCAGTCAAATTCCCCGTGTGATCACCCTCCTGTCTAATTCCCCCTTTGATCACCCTCCTGTCTAATTCCTCCCTGTGAACACCCTCCTGTCTAATTCCTCCTGTGAATACCCTCCTGCCTAATTCCCCCTGTGAACACCCTCCTGCCTAATTCCCGCTGTGAACACCCTCCGGTCTAATTCCCCTGTAAACATCCTCCTGTCTAATTCCCCCTGTGAACACCCTCCTGTCCAATTCCCCCCTTTGAACACCCTCCTGTTCAATTCCCCACTGTGAGCACCCTCCTGTCTAATTCCCCCTGTGAACACCCTCCTGTCTAATTCCCCCTGTAAATACCCTCCTGTCTAATTCCCCCTGTGAACACCCTCCTGTCTAATTCCCCCTGTGAATACCCTCCTGCCTAATTCCCCCTGTGAATACCCTCCTGCCTAATTCCCCCTGTGAACACCATCCTGCCTAATTCTCCCTGTGAACACCATCCTGTCTAATTCCCCCTGTGATCACCCTCCTGTCTAATTACCCCTGTGAACACCCTCATGTCTAATTCCCCCTGTGAACACCCTTCTGTCTAATTCCTCCTGTGAACACCATCTTGTCTAATTCCAGCTGTGAACACCCTCCTGTCTAATTCCAGATGTGAACACCCTCCTGTCTAATTCTCCCTGTGAACACCCTCCAATCTAATTCCCCCTCTGATCATCCTCCTGTTGAATTCCGCCAGTGAACACCCTCCTGTCTAAATCCCCCTGTGACCACCTTTCTGTTTGATTCCACTTTTGAAATCCCAGCTGCGTCATTTGCCCATGTGAACACCCTCCTGTCTAATTCCCCCATTGAACACCCTCCTGTCTAATTCCCCCTGTGAAGACCCTCCTGTTTAATTCCCCCTGTGAACACAATCCTGGCTAATTCCCCCCTGTAAGCAGCCTCATGTCTAATTCCCCCTGTGATCACCCTCCTGTCTAATTCCCCCCGTGAACACCCTCCTGTCTAATTCACCCTGTGAGCACAATCCTGGCTAATTCCCCCTGTGAACACCCTCCTGTCTAATTCCCCCTGTGAACACCCTCCTGTCTAATTCCCCCTGTGAACATCCTCCTGTCTAATTCCCCCATTGAACACCCTCCTGTCTAATTCCCCCTGTGAAGACCCTCCTGTCTAATTCCCCCTGTGAACATCCTCCTGTCTAATTCCCCCATTGAACACCCTCCTGTCTAATTCCCCCTGTGAAGACCCTCCTGTCTAATTCCCCCTGTGAACACCCTCCTGTCTAATTCTCCCTGTGAACACCCTCCAATCTAATTCCCCCTCTGATCATCCTCCTGTTGAATTCCGCCAGTGAACACCCTCCTGTCTAAATCCCCCTGTGACCACCTTTCTGTTTGATTCCACTTTTGAAAACCCAGCTGCGTCATTTGCCCATGTGAACACCCTCCTGTCTAATTCCCCCTGTGAACACCCTCCTGTTTAATTCCCCCATTGAACACCCTCCTGTCTAATTCCCCTGTGAAGACCCTCCTGTCTAATTCCCCCTGTGAAGACCCTCCTGTCTAATTCCCCCTGTGAACACCCTCCTGTCTAATTCCCCCTGTGAACATCCTCCTGTCTAATTCCCCCATTGAACACCCTCCTGTCTAATTCCCCCTGTGAAGACCCTCCTGTCTAATTCCCCTTGTGAACACCCTCCTGTCTAAATCCCCCTGTGAACACCCTCCTGTCTAATTCCCCCTGTGAACATCCTCCTGTCTAATTCCCCCATTGAACACCCTCCTGTCTAATTCCCCCTGTGAAGACCCTCCTGTCTAATTCCCCCACTGAACACCCTCCTGTCAAAACCCCCCTGTGAACACCCTCCTGTCTAATTCCCCCATTGAACACCCTCCTGTCTAAATCCCCCTGTGAACACCCTCCTGTCTAAATCCCCCTGTGAACACCCTCCTGTCTAATTCCCCCTGTGAACATCCTCCTGTCTAATTCCCCCATTGAACACCCTCCTGTCTAAATCCCCCTGTGAACACCCTCCTGTCTAATTCCCCCATTGAACACCCTCCTGTCTAATTCCCCCTGTGAAGACCCTCCTGTCTAATTCCCCCTGTGAACACCCTCCTGTCTAATTCCCCAAAGTGAACACCCTCCTGTCTAATTCCCCCTGTGAACATCCTCCTGTCTAATTCCCCCATTGAACACCCTCCTGTCTAAATCCCCCTGTGAACACCCTCCTGTCTAATTCCCCCATTGAACACCCTCCTGTCTAATTCCCCCTGTGAACATCCTCCTGTCTAATTCCCCCATTGAACACCCTCCTGTCTAAATCCCCCTGTGAACACCCTCCTGTCTAATTCCCCCATTGAACACCCTCCTGTCTAAATCCCCCTGTGAACACCCTCCTGTCTAATTCCCCCATTGAACACCCTCCTGTCTAAATCCCCCTGTGAACACCCTCCTGTCTAAATCCCCCTGTGAACACCCTCCTGTCTAAATCCCCCTGTGAACACCCTCCTGTCTAATTCCCCCTGTGAACATCCTCCTGTCTAATTCCCCCATTGAACACCCTCCTGTCTAATTCCCCCTGTGAACATCCTCCTGTCTAATTCCCCCATTGAACACCCTCCTGTCTAAATCCCCCTGTGAACACCCTCCTGTCTAAATCCCCCTGTGAACACCCTCCTGTCTAATTCCCCCTGTGAACATCCTCCTGTCTAATTCCCCCATTGAACACCCTCCTGTCTAATTCCCCCTGTGAAGACCCTCCTGTCTAATTCCCCCTGTGAACACCCTCCTGTCTAATTCTCCCTGTGAACACCCTCCAATCTAATTCCCCCTCTGATCATCCTCCTGTTGAATTCCGCCAGTGAACACCCTCCTGTCTAAATCCCCCTGTGACCACCTTTCTGTTTGATTCCACTTTTGAAAACCCAGCTGCGTCATTTGCCCATGTGAACACCCTCCTGTCTAATTCCCCCTGTGAACACCCTCCTGTTTAATTCCCCCATTGAACACCCTCCTGTCTAATTCCCCTGTGAAGACCCTCCTGTCTAATTCCCCCTGTGAAGACCCTCCTGTCTAATTCCCCCTGTGAAGACCCTCCTGTCTAATTCACCCTGTGAGCACAATCCTGGCTAATTCCCCCTGTGAACACCCTCCTGTCTAATTCCCCCTGTGAACACCCTCCTGTCTAATTCCCCCTGTGAACATCCTCATGTCTAAATCCCCCTGTGATCACCCTCCTGTCTAATTCCCCTTGTGAACACCCTCCTGTCTAAATCCCCCTGTGAACACCCTCCTGTCTAATTTCCCCTGTGAACATCCTCCTGTCTAATTCCCCCATTGAACACCCTCCTGTCTAATTCCCCCTGTGAACACCCTCCTGTCTAATTCACCCTGTGAGCACCCTCCTGTCTAATTCCCCCTGTGAGCACCCTCCTGTCTAATTCCCCCTGTGAGCACCCTCCTTTCTAATTCCCCCTGTGAACACCCTCCTGTCCAATTCCCCAAAGTGAACACCCTCCTATCTAATTCCCCCTGTGAGCACCCTCCTGTCCAATTCCCCCTGTGAACACCCTCCTGTCTAATTGCTCCCTGTGAACACCCTCTTGTCTAATTCCCCCTGTGAATACCCTCCTGCGTAATTCCCCCTGTGAACACCCTCCTGTCCTGCCTAATTTCCCCTGTGAACACCCTCCTGTCTAATTCCCCTGTAAACATCCTCCTGTCTAATTCCCCCTGTGAACACCCTCCTGTCTAATTCCCCCCTGTGAACACGCTCCTGTCCAATTCCCCCCTGTGAGCACCCTCCTGTCTAATTCCCCCTCTGAACACCCTCCTGTCTAATTCCCCCTGGAAATACCCTCCTGTCTAATTCCCCCTGTGAACACCCTCCTGTCCAATTCCCCACTGTGAGCACCCTCCTGTCTAATTCCCCCTGTGAACACTCTCCAGTCTAATTCCCCCTGTGTATACCCTCCTGTCTAATTCCCACTGTGAACACCATCCTGTCTAATTCCCCCTGTAAACATCCTCCTGCCTAATTCCACCTGTGAACACCCTCCTGTCTAATTCCCCCTGTGAATACCCTCATGTCTAATTCCCCCTGTGAACACCATCCTGTCTAATTGCCCCTGTGAACACCCTCCTGTCTAATTCCCCCTGTGAACACCCTCCTGTCCAATTCCCCCCTGTGAGCAGCCTCATGTCTAATTCCCCCTGTGATCACCCTCCTGTCTAATTCCCCCTGTGAACACCCTCCTGTCCAATTCCCCCCTGTGAACACCCTCCTGTCCAATTCCCCCCTGTGAACACCCTCCTGCCTAATTCCCCCTGTGAACACCCTCCTGTCTAATTCCCCCTGTGAACACCCTCCTGTCAAATTCCCCGTGTGATCACCCTCCTGTCTAATTCCCCCTTTGATCAACCTCCTGTCTAATTCCTCCCTGTGAACACCCTCCTGTCTAATTCCTCCTGTGAATACCCTCCTGCCTAATTCCCCCTGTGAACACCCTCCTGCCTAATTCCAGCTGTGAACACCCTCCGGTCTAATTCCCCTGTAAACATCCTCCTGTCTAATTCCCCCTGTGAACACCCTCCTGTCCAATTCCCCCCTTTGAACACCCTCCTGTTCAATTCCCCCCTGTGAGCACCCTCCTGTCTAATTCCCCATGTGAACACCCTCCTGTCTAATTCCCCCTGTAAATACCCTCCTGTCTAATTCCCCCTGTGAACACCCTCCTGTCTAATTCCCCCTGTAAATACCCTCCTGTCTAATTCCTCCTGTGAACACCCTCCTGTCTAATTCCCCCTGTGAATACCCTCCTGCCTAATTCCCCCTGTGAATACCCTCCTGCCTAATTCCCCCTGTGAACACCATCCTGCCTAATTCTCCCTGTGAACACCATCCTGTCTAATTCCCCCTGTGATCACCCTCCTGTCTAATTACCCCTGTGAACACCCTCATGTCTAATTCCCCCTGTGAACACCCTCCTGTCTAATTCCCCCTGTGAATACCCTCCTGCCTAATTCCCCCTGTGAACACCATCCTGTCTAATTCCCCCTGTGAACAACCTCCTGTCTAATTCCCCCTGTGAGCACCCTCCTGTCTAATTCCCCCTGTGAACACCCTCCTGTCTAATTCCCCCTGTGAATACCCTCCTGCCTAATTCCCCCTGTGAACACCATCCTGTCTAATTCCCCCTGTGAACACCCTCCTGTCTAATTCCCCCTGTGAGCACCCTCCTGTCTAATTCCCCCTGTGAACACCCTCCTGTCTAATTCCCCCTGTGAATACCCTCCTGCCTAATTCCCCCTGTGAACACCATCCTGTCTAATTCCCCCTGTGAACATCCTCCTATCTAATTCCCCCTGTGAACACCCTCTTGTCTAACTCCCCCTGTGAGCACCCTCCTGTCTAATTCCCCCTGTGAACATCCTCCTGCCTAATTCCCCCTGTGAACACCCTCCTGTCTAATTCCCCTGTAAACATCCTCCTGTCTAATTCCCGTGTGCACAGCCTCCTCCGGAATTCCCCCTGTGAAATCCCCGCTGTCCATTTTCCCCTGTGAACTCACTGGCGTCAAATTCCAGCTGTGAACACCCTCCTGCCTAATTCCATCTGTGAACACCCTCCTGTCTAATTCCTCCTGTGAACACCATCCTGTCTAATTCCAGCTGTGTACACCCTCCTGTCTAATTCCAGATGTGAACACCCTCCTGTCTAATTCCAGATGTGAACACCCTCCTGTCTAATTCTCCCTGTGAACACCCTCCAATCTAATTCCCCCTCTGATCACCCTCCTGTTGAATTCCGCCAGTGAACACCCTCCTGTCTAATTCCCCCGAGAACACCCACCTGTCTAATTCCCCTGGGAAAATCTCTGCTGTCTAATGCCCACTGTGATCACCCTCCTGTGTATTTCCCACTGTGAACACGCTCTTGGCTAATTCCCCCTGTGAACACGCTCCTGGCTAATTCCCCCTGTGAACACCCTCCAGCTTAATTCCCCCCTGTGATGAACCTCCTGTCTAATTCCCCTTCTGAACACCATCCTGTCTAATTCCCAAATTGAGCACGCTCTTGTCGAACTCCCCCAGTGAACAGAAACTGGTCTAATACGCCCTGTGAGCACACTCCTGGCTAATTCCCCGTGTGATCACCCTCCTGTCTAATTCCCCCTTTGATCACCCTCCAGTCTAATTCCCCTTGTGAACACCCTCCAGCTTAATTCCCCACTGTGATCACCTTCCTGTCCAATTCCCCCTGTGAACACCCTCCTGTTTAATTCCCCCTGTGAACACCGTCCTGTCTAATTCCCCCTGTGAACACCATCCTGTCCAATTCCCCCTGTGAACACCTTCCTGTCCAATTCCCCCTGTGAACACCCTCTTGTCTAATTCCCCCTGTGAACATCCTCCTGCCTAATTCCCCCTGTGAACACCTTCCTGTCTAATTCCCACTGTGAGCACCCTCATGTCAAATTCCCCCTGTGAACACCCTCCTGTCTAATTCGCCCTGTGATCACCCTCCTGTCTAATTCCCCCTGTGAACACCCTCCTGTCTAATTCCCACTGTGAGCACCCTCATGTCAAATTCCCCCTGTGAACACCCTCCTGTCTAATTCCCCCTGTGAACACCCTCCTGTCTAATTCCCCCTGTGAACACCCTCCTGTCTAATTCCCCCTTTGATCACCCTCCTGTCTAATTCCTCCCTGTGAACACCCTCCTGTCTAATTCCCCCTGTGAATACCCTCCTGCCTAATTCCCCCTGTGAACACCCTCCTGCCTAATTCCCCCTGTGAACACCCTCCTGTCTAATTCCCCCTGTGAACACCCTCCTGTCTAAATCCCCCTGTGAACACCATCCTGTCCATTTCCCCCTGTGAACACCTTCCTGTCCAATTCCCCCTGTGAACACCCTCTTGTCTAATTCCCCCTGTGAACATCCTCCTGCCTAATTGCCCGTGTGAACACCCTCCTGTCTAATTCCCCTGTAAACATCCTCCTGTCTAATTCCCGTGTGCACAGCCTCCTCCGGAATTCCCCCTGTGAAATCCCCGCTGTCCATTTTCCCCTGTGAACTCACTGGCGTCTAATTCCAGCTGTGAACACCCTCCTGCCTAATTCCAGCTGTGAACACCCTCCTGTTGAATTCCCCCTGTGAACACCCTCCAATCTAATTCCCCCTCTGATAACCCTCCTGTTGAATACCCCCTGTGAACAATCTCCTGCCAAATGCCCCCTGTGAAGAGCCTCCAGTCTATTTCCACCTCTGAACACAATCCTGTCTAATTCCCCCAGTGAACACCCTTCTGTCTAATTCCTCCTGTGAACACCATCTTGTCTAATTCCAGCTGTGAACACCCTCCTGTCTAATTCCAGATGTGAACACCCTCCTGTCTAATTCTCCCTGTGAACACCCTCCAATCTAATTCCCCCTCTGATCATCCTCCTGTTGAATTCCGCCAGTGAACACCCTCCTGTCTAATTCCCCCTGTGAACACAATCCTGGCTAATTCCCCCCTGTGAGCAGCCTCATGTCTAATTCCCCCTGTGATCACCCTCCTGTCTAATTCCCCCTGTGAACACCCTCCTGTCTAATTCACCCTGTGAGCACAATCCTGGCTAATTCCCCCTGTGAACACCCTCCTGTCTAATTCCCCCTGTAAATACCCTCCTGTCTAATTCCCCCTGTGAACACCCTCCTGTCTAATTCCCCCTGTGAATACCCTCCTGCCTAATTCCCCCTGTGAATACCCTCCTGCCTAATTCCCCCTGTGAACACCATCCTGCCTAATTCTCCCTGTGAACACCATCCTGTCTAATTCCCCCTGTGATCACCCTCCTGTCTAATTACCCCTGTGAAAACCCTCATGTCTAATTCCCCCTGTGAACACCCTCCTGTCTAATTCCCCCTGTGAATACCCTCCTGCCTAATTCCCCCTGTGAACACCATCCTGTCAAATTCCCCCTGTGAACACCCTCCTGTCTAATTCCCCCTGTGAGCACCCTCCTGTCTAATTCCCCCTGTGAACACCCTCCTGTCTAATTCCCCCTGTGAATACCCTCCTGCCTAATTCCCCCTGTGAACACCATCCTGTCTAATTCCCCCTGTGAACACCCTCCTGTCTAATTCCCCCTGTGAGCACCCTCCTGTCTAATTCCCCCTGTGAACAACCTCCTGTCTAATTCCCCCTGTGAATACCCTCCTGCCTAATTCCCCCTGTGAACACCATCCTGTCTAATTCCCCCTGTGAACATCCTCCTATCTAATTCCCCCTGTGAACACCCTCTTGTCTAACTCCCCCTGTGAGCACCCTCCTGTCTAATTCCCCCTGTGAACATCCTCCTGCCTAATTCCCCCTGTGAACACCCTCCTGTCTAATTCCCCTGTAAACATTCTCCTGTCTAATTCCCGTGTGCACAGCCTCCTCCGGAATTCCCCCTGTGAAATCCCCGCTGTCCATTTTCCCCTGTGAACTCACTGGCGTCTAATTCCAGCTGTGAACACCCTCCTGCCTAATTCCATCTGTGAACACCCTCCTGTCTAATTCCTCCTGTGAACACCATCCTGTCTAATTCCAGCTGTGTACACCCTCCTGTCTAATTCCAGATGTGAACACCCTCCTGTCTAATTCCAGATGTGAACACCCTCCTGTCTAATTCTCCCTGTGAACACCCTCCAATCTAATTCCCCCTCTGATCACCCTCCTGTTGAATTCCGCCAGTGAACACCCTCCTGTCTAATTCCCCCGAGAACACCAACCTGTCTAATTCCCCTGGGAAAATCTCTGCTGTCTAATGCCCACTGTGATCACCCTCCTGTGTATTTCCCACTGTGAACACGCTCTTGGCTAATTCCCCCTGTGAACACGCTCCTGGCTAATTCCCCCTGTGAACACCCTCCAGCTTAATTCCCCCCTGTGATGAACCTCCTGTCTAATTCCCCTTGTGAACACCATCCTGTCTAATTCCCAAATTGAGCACGCTCTTGTCGAACTCCCCCAGTGAACAGAAACTGGTCTAATACGCCCTGTGAGCACACTCCTGGCTAATTCCCCGTGTGATCACCCTCCTGTCTAATTCCCCCTTTGATCACCCTCCAGTCTAATTCCCCTTGTGAACACCCTCCTGCTTAATTCCCCACTGTGATCACCTTCCTGTCCAATTCCCCCTGTGAACACCCTCCTGTTTAATTCCCCCTGTGAACACCGTCCTGTCTAATTCCCCCTGTGAACACCATCCTGTCTAATTCCCCCTGTGAACACCCTCCTGTCTAATTCACCCTGTGAGCACCCTCCTGTCTAATTCCCCCTGTGAACACCCTCCTGTCTAATTCACCCTGTGAGCACCCTCCTGTCTAATTCCCCCTGTGATCACCCTCCTGTCCAATTCCCCCTTGGATCACCCTCCTGTCTAATTGCTCCCTGTGAACACCCTCCTGTCTAATTCCCCCTGTGAATACCCTCCTGCGTAATTCCCCCTGTGAACACCCTCCTGTCCTGCCTAATTTCCCCTGTGAACACCCTCCTGTCTAATTCCCCTGTAAACATCCTCCTGTCTAATTCCCCCTGTGAACACCCTCCTGTCTAATTCCCCCCTGTGAACACGTTCCTGTCCAATTCCCCCCTGTGAGCACCCCCCTGTCTAATTCCCCCTCTGAACACCCTCCTGTCTAATTCCCCCTGTAAATACCCTCCTGTCTAATTCCCCCTGTGAACACCCTCCTGTCCAATTCCCCCCTGTGAGCACCCTCCTGTCTAATTCCCCCTGTGAGCACTCTCCAGTCTAATTCCCCCTGTGTATACCCTCCTGTCTAATTCCCACTGTGAACACCATCCTGTCTAATTCCCCCTGTGAACACCCTCCTGTCTAATTCCCCCTGTGAACACCATCCTGTCTAATTCCCCCTGTAAACATCCTCCTGCATAATTCCACCTGTGAACACCCTCCTGTCTAATTCCCCCTGTGAATACCCTCATGTCTAATTCCCCCTGTGAACACCCTCCTGTCTAATTCCCCCTGTGAACACCATCCTGTCTAATTACCCCTGTAAACATCCTCCTGCATAATTCCACCTGTGAACACCCTCCTGTCTAATTCCCCCTGTGTATACCCTCCTGTCTAATTCCCCCTGTGAACACCATCCTGTCTAATTGCCCCTGTGAACACCCTCCTGTCTAATTCCCCCTGTGAACACCCTCCTGTCCAATTCCCCCCTGTGAGCAGCCTCATGTCTAATTCCCCCTGTGATCACCCTCCTGTCTAATTCCCCCTGTGAACACCCTCCTGTCCAATTCCCCCCTGTGAACACCCTCCTGTCCAATTCCCCCCTGTGAACACCCTCCTGCCTAATTCCCCCTGTGAACACCCTCCTGTCTAATTCCCCCTGTGAACACCCTCCTGTCAAATTCCCCGTGTGATCACCCTCCTGTCTAATTCCCCCTTTGATCACCCTCCTGTCTAATTCCTCCCTGTGAACACCCTCCTGTCTAATTCCTCCTGTGAATACCCTCCTGCCTAATTCCCCCTGTGAACACCCTCCTGCATAATTCCCGCTGTGAACACCCTCCGGCCTAATTCCCCTGTAAACATCCTCCTGTCTAATTCCCCCTGTGAACACCCTCCTGTCCAATTCCCCCCTTTGAACACCCTCCTCTTCAATTCCCCCCTGTGAGCACCCTCCTGTCTAATTCCCCCTGTGAACACCCTCCTGTCTAATTCCCCCTGTAAATACCCTGCTGTCTAATTCCCCCTGTGAACACCTTCCTGTCTAATTCCCCCTGTAAATACCCTCCTGTCTAATTCCCCCTGTGAACACCCTCCTGTCTAATTCCCCCTGTGAATACCCTCCTGCCTAATTCCCCCTGTGAATACCCTCCTGCCTAATTCCCCCTGTGAACACCATCCTGCCTAATTCTCCCTGTGAACACCATCCTGTCTAATTCCCCCTGTGATCACCCTCCTGTCTAATTACCCCTGTGAACACCCTCATGTCTAATTCCCCCTGTGAACACCCTCCTGTCTAATTCCCCCTGTGAATACCCACCTGCCTAATTCCCCCTGTGAACACCATCCTGTCTAATTCCCCCTGTGAACACCCTCCTGTCTAATTCCCCCTGTGAGCACCCTCCTGTCTAATTCCCCCTGTGAACACCCTCCTGTCTAATTCCCCCTGTGAATACCCTCCTGCCTAATTCCCCCTGTGAACACCATCCTGTCTAATTCCCCCTGTGAACACCCTCCTGTCTAATTCCCCCAGTGATCACCCTCCTGTCTAATTCCCCCTGTGAACACCCTCCTGTCTAATTCCCCCTGTGAATACCCTCCTGCCTAATTCCCCCTGTGAACACCATCCTGTCTAATTCCCCCTGTGAACATCCTCCTATCTAATTCCCCCTGTGAACATCCTCTTGTCTAATTCCCCCTGTGAGCACCCTCCTGTCTAATTCCCCCTGTGAACATCCTCCTGCCTAATTCCCCCTGTGAACACCCTCCTGTCTAATTCCCCTGTAAACATCCTCCTGTCTAATTCCCGTGTGCACAGCCTCCTCCGGAATTCCCCCTGTGAAATCCCCGCTGTCCATTTTCCCCTGTGAACTCACTGGCGTCTAATTCCAGCTGTGAACACCCTCCTGCCTAATTCCATCTGTGAACACCCTCCTGTCTAATTCCTCCTGTGAACACCATCCTGTCTAATTCCAGCTGTGTACACCCTCCTGTCTAATTCCAGATGTGAACACCCTCCTGTCTAATTCCAGATGTGAACACCCTCCTGTCTAATTCTCCCTGTGAACACCCTCCAATCTAATTCCCCCTCTGATCACCCTCCTGTTGAATTCCGCCAGTGAACACCCTCCTGTCTAATTCCCCCGAGAACACCCACCTGTCTAATTCCCCTGGGAAAATCTCTGCTGTCTAATGCCCACTGTGATCACCCTCCTGTGTATTTCCCACTGTGAACACGCTCTTGGCGAATTCCCCCTGTGAACACGCTCCTGGCTAATTCCCCCTGTGAACACCCTCCAGCTTAATTCCCCCCTGTGATGAACCTCCTGTCTAATTCCCCTTGTGAACACCATCCTGTCTAATTCCCAAATTGAGCACGCTCTTGTCGAACTCCCCCAGTGAACAGAAACTGGTCTAATACGCCCTGTGAGCACACTCCTGGCTAATTCCCCCTGTGAGCACCCTCCTGGCTAATTCCCCTGTGAGCACCCTCTGGACTAATTCCCCCTGTGAGCACACTCTGGTCTAATTCCCCCAGTGAACACCCTCGTGTCTAATTCCCCCTGTGAACACCCTCCTGGCTAATTCCCCTGTGAGCACCCTCTGGTCTAATTCCCCCAGTGAACACCCTCCTGTCTAATTCCCGCTGTGAACACCCTCCTTCCTGATTCCATCCGTGAACACCCTCCTGTACAATTCCCCCTGTGAACACCCTCCCGTCTAAATCCCCCATGTGAACACCCTCCCGTCTAATTTTCCCTGTGAACACCCTCCTGTCTAATTTCCCCTGTGAACACCCTCTGTGTAATTCCCCCTGTGAACACCCTCCTGCTTAATTACCCCTCTGTGAACAGCCTCCTGTCTAATTCCCCCTGCGAACACCCTCCAGTCTAAATCCCCCCTGTGAACACCCTCCTGTCTAATTTCCACTTTGTACACCCTCCTGTCTTATTTCCCCTGTGAACACCCTCCAGCTTAATTCCCCCCTGTGATCAACCTCCTGTCTAATTCCCCCTGTGAACACCCTCCTGTCAAATTCCCCCTGTGATCACCCTCCTGTCTAATTCCCCCTGTGATCACCCTCCTTTCTAATTCCCATTGTGAACACCCTCCTATCTAATTCCCCCTTTGAACACCCTCCTATCTAATTCCCCCTGTGATCACCCTCCTGTCTAAATCCCCCTGTGAACACCCACCTGTCTAATTCCCCCTGTGAACACCCTCCTGTCTAATTCCCCCTTGTGAACACCCTCCTGTCTAATTCCCCCTTGTGAACACCCTCCTATCTAATTCCCCCTTTGAACACCCTCCTGTCTAATTCCCCCTGTGATCACCCTCCTGTCTAAATCCCCCTGTGAACACCCACCTGTCTAATTCCCCCTGTGAACACCCTCCTGTCTAATTCCCCCTTGTGAACACCCTCCTGTCTAAATCCCCCTGTGAACACCCACCTGTCTAATTCCCCCTGTGAACACCCTCCTGTCTAACTCCCCCTGTGATCACCCTCCTGTCTAATTCCCCCTGTGATCACCCTCCTTTCTAATTCCCATTGTGAACACCCTCCTATCTAATTCCCCCTTTGAACACCCTCCTGTCTAATTCCCCCTGTGATCACCCTCCTGTCTAAATCCCCCTGTGAACACCCACCTGTCTAATTCCCCCTGTGAACACCCTCCTGCCTAATTTCCCCCTGTGAACACCCTCCTGCCTAATTTCCCCTTTGAAAACCCTCCTGCCTAATTCCCCCTTTGATCACCATCCTGTCTAATTCCCCCTGTGAACACCCTCCTGTCTAATTCCCCCTGTGAACACCCTCCTGCCTAATTTCACCCTGTGAACACCCTCCTGCCTAATTTCCCCTTTGAAAACCCTCCTGCCTAATTCCCCCTTTGATCACCATCCTGTCTAATTCCCCCTGTGAACACCCTCCTGTCTAATTCCCCCTGTGAACACCCTCCTGTCCAATTCCCCCCTGTGAGCACCCTCATGTCTAATTCCCCCTGTGATCAACCTCCTGTCTAATTCCCCCTGTGAACACCCTCCTGTCTAATTCCCCCCTGTGAACACCCTCCTGTCCAATTCCCCCCTGTGAACACCCTCCTGCCTAATACCCCCTGTGAACACCCTCCTGTCTAATTCCCCCTGTGAACACCCCCCTGTCAAATTCCCCGTGTGATCACCCTCCTGTCTAATTCCACCTTTGATCACCCTCCTGTCTAATTCCTCCCTGTGAACACCCTCCTGTCTAATTCCCCCTGTGAATACCCTCCTGCCTAATTCCCCCTGTGATCACCCTCCTGTCTAATTCCTCCTGTGATCACCCTCCTTTCTAATTCCCATTGCGAACACCCTCCTATCTAATTCCCCCTTTGAACACCCTCCTGTCTAATTCCCCCTGTGATCACCCTCCTGTCTAAATCCCCCTGTGAACACCCACCTGTCTAATTCCCCCTGTGAACACCCTCCTGTCTAATTCCCCCTTGTGAACACCCTCCTGTGTAATTCACCCTGTGAACACCCTCCTGCCTAATTTCCCCCTGTGAACACCCTCCTGCCTAATTTCCCCTTTGAAAACCCTCCTGCCTAATTCCCCCTTTGATCACCATCCTGTCTAATTCCCCCTGTGAACACCCTCCTGTCTAATTCCCCCTGTGAACACCCTCCTGTCCAATTCCCCCCTGTGAGCACCCTCATGTCTAATTCCCCCTGTGATCAACCTCCTGTCTAATTCCCCCTGTGAACACCCTCCTGTCCAATTCCCCCCTGTGAACACCCTCCTGTCCAATTCCCCCCTGTGAACACCCTCCTGCCTAATTCCCCCTGTGAACACCCTCCTGTCTAATTCCCCCTGTGAACACCCTCCTGTCAAATTCCCCGTGTGATCACCCTCCTGTCTAATTCCACCTTTGATCACCCTCCTGTTTAATTCCTCCCTGTGAACACCCTCCTGTCTAATTCCCCCTGTGAATAACCTCCTGCCTAATTCCCCCTGTGAACACCCTCCTGCCTAATTGCCCCTGTGAACACCCTCCTGTCTAATTCCCCTGTAAACATCCTCCTGTCTAATTCCCCCTGTGAACACCCTCCTGTCCAATTCCCCCCTGTGAACACCCTCCTGTCCAATTCCTCCCTTTGAACACCCTCCTGTCTAATTCCCCCTGTGATCACCCTCCTGTCTAAATCCCCCTGTGAACACCCACCTGTCTAATTCCCCCTGTGAACAGCCTCCTGTCTAATTCCCCCTTGTGAACACCCTCCTGTCTAAATCCCCCTGTGAACACCCACCTGTCTAATTCCCCCTGTGAACACCCTCCTGTCTAACTCCCCCTGTGATCACCCACCTGTCTAATTCCCCCTGTGATCACCCTCCTTTCTAATTCCCATTGTGAACACCCTCCTATCTAATTCCCCCTTTGAACACCCTCCTGTCTAATTCCCCCTGTGATCACCCTCCTGTCTAAATCCCCCTGTGAACACCCACCTGTCTAATTCCCCCTGTGAACACCCTCCTGTCTAATTCACCCTGTGAACACCCTCCTGCCTAATTTCCCCCTGTGAACACCCTCCTGCCTAATTTCCCCTTTGAAAACCCTCCTGCCTAATTCCCCCTTTGATCACCATCCTGTCTAATTCCCCCTGTGAACACCCTCCTGTCTAATTCCCCCTGTGAACACCCTCCTGCCTAATTTCCCCCTGTGAACACCCTCCTGCCTAATTTCCCCTTTGAAAACCCTCCTGCCTAATTCCCCCTTTGATCACCATCCTGTCTAATTCCCCCTGTGAACACCCTCCTGTCTAATTCCCCCTGTGAACACCCTCCTGTCCAATTCCCCCCTGTGAGCACCCTCATGTCTAATTCCCCCTGTGATCAACCTCCTGTCTAATTCCCCCTGTGAACACCCTCCTGTCTAATTCCCCCCTGTGAACACCCTCCTGTCCAATTCCCCCCTGTGAACACCCTCCTGCCTAATTCCTCCTGTGAACACCCTCCTGTCTAATTCCCCCTGTGAACACCCCCCTGTCAAATTCCCCGTGTGATCACCCTCCTGTCTAATTCCACCTTTGATCAGCCTCCTGTCTAATTCCTCCCTGTGAACACCCTCCTGTCTAATTCCCCCTGTGAATACCCTCCTGCCTAATTCCCCCTGTGATCACCCTCCTGTCTAATTCCCCCTGTGATCACCCTCCTTTCTAATTCCCATTGCGAACACCCTCCTATCTAATTCCCCCTTTGAACACCCTCCTGTCTAATTCCCCCTGTGATCACCCTCCTGTCTAAATCCCCCTGTGAACACCCACCTGTCTAATTCCCCCTGTGAACACCCTCCTGTCTAATTCCCCCTTGTGAACACCCTCCTGTGTAATTCACCCTGTGAACACCCTCCTGCCTAATTTCCCCCTGTGAACACCCTCCTGCCTAATTTCCCCTTTGAAAACCCTCCTGCCTAATTCCCCCTTTGATCACCATCCTGTCTAATTCCCCCTGTGAACACCCTCCTGTCTAATTCCCCCTGTGAACACCCTCCTGTCCAATTCCCCCCTGTGAGCACCCTCATGTCTAATTCCCCCTGTGATCAACCTCCTGTCTAATTCCCCCTGTGAACACCCTCCTGTCTAATTCCCCCCTGTGAACACCCTCCTGTCCAATTCCCCCCTGTGAACACCCTCCTGCCTAATTCCCCCTGTGAACACCCTCCTGTCTAATTCCCCCTGTGAACACCCTCCTGTCAAATTCCCCGTGATATCACCCTCCTGTCTAATTCCACCTTTGATCACCCTCCTGTTTAATTCCTCCCTGTGAACACCCTCCTGTCTAATTCCCCCTGTGAATAACCTCCTGCCTAATTCCCCCTGTGAACACCCTCCTGACTAATTCCCCCTGTGAACACCCTCCTGTCTAATTCCCCTGTAAACATCCTCCTGTCTAATTCCCCCTGTGAACACCCTCCTGTCCAATTCCCCCCTGTGAACACCCTCCTGTCCAATTCCCCCCTGTGAGCACCCTCCTGTCTAATTCCCCCTGTGAACACCCTCCTGTCTAATTCCCCCTGTAAATACCCTCCTGTCTAGTTCCCCCTGTGAACACCCTCCTGTCTAATTCCCCCTGTAAATACCCTCCTGTCTAATTCCCCCTGTGAACACCCTCCTGTCTAATTCCCCCTGTGAATACCCTCCTGCCTAATTCCCCCTGTGAATACCCTCCTGCCTAATTCCCCCTGTGAACACCATCCTGCCTAATTCCCCCTGTGAACAGCATCCTGTCTAATTCCCCCTGTCATCACCCTCCTGTCTAATTCCCCCTGTGAACACCCTCCTGTCTAATTCCCCCTGTGAATACCCTCCTGCCTAATTCCCCCTGTGAACACCATACTGTCTAATTCCCCCTGTGAACACCCTCCTGTCTAATTCCCCCTGTGAGCACCCTCCTGTCTAATTCCCCCTGTGAGCACCCTCCTGTCTAATTCCCCCTGTGAACACCCTCCTGTCTAATTCCCCCTGTGAATACCCTCCTGCCTAATTCCCCCTGTGAACACCATCCTGTCTAATTCCCCCTGAGAACACCCTCCTGTCTAATTCCCCCTGTGAGCACCCTCCTGTCTAATTCCCCCTGTGAGCACCCTCCTGTCTAATTCCCCCTGTGAGCACCCTCCTGTCTAATTCCCCCTTTGAACACCCTCCTGTCTAATTCCCCCTGTGAACACCCTCCTGTCTAATTCCCCCTGTGAATACCCTCCTGCCTAATTCCCCCTGTGAACACCATCCTGTCTAATTCCCCCTGTGAGCACCCTCCTGTCTAATTCCCCCTGTGAACATCCTCCTGCCTAATTCCCCCTGTGAACACCCTCCTGTCTAATTCCCCTGTAAACATCCTCCTGTCTAATTCCCGTGTGCACAGCCTCCTCCGGAATTCCCCCTGTGAAATCCCCGCTGTCCATTTTCCCCTGTGAACTCACTGGCGTCTAATTCCAGCTGTGAACACCCTCCTGCCTAATTCCAGCTGTGAACACCCTCCTGTTGAATACCCCCTGTGAACACCCTCCAATCTAATTCCCCCTCTGATCACCCTCCTGTTGAATGCCCCCGATGAACAATCTCCTGCCAAATGCCCCCTGTGAAGAGCCTCCAGTCTATTTCCACCGCTGAACACCATCCTGTCTAATTCCTCCTGTGAACACCATCCTGACTAATTCCAGCTGTGTACACCCTCCTGTCTAATTCCAGATGTGAACACCCTCCTGTCTAATTCCAGATGTGAACACCCTCCTGTCTAATTCTCCCTGTGAACACCCTCCAATCTAATTCCCCCTCTGATCACCCTCCTGTTGAATTCCGCCAGTGAACACCCTCCTGTCTAATTCCCCCGAGAACACCCACCTCTCTAATTCCCCTGGGAAAATCTCTGCTGTCTAATGTCCATTGAGATCACCCTCCTGTGTATTTCCCACTGTGAACAAGCTCTTGGCTAATTCCCCCTGTGAACACACGCCTGTCAAATTCCCGCTGTGAACACACGCCTGTCTAATTCCCCCTGTGAACACACGCCTGTCAAATTCCTGCTGTGATGAACCTCCTGTCTAATTCCCCTTGTGAACACCATCCTGTCTAATTCCCAAATTGAGCACGCTCTTGTCGAACTCCCCCAGTGAACAGAAACTGGTCTAATACGCCCTGTGAGCACACTCCTGGCGAATTCCCCCTGTTAGCACCCTCCTGGCTAATTCCCCCAGTGAACACCCTCCTGTCGAATTCCCCCAGTAAACACCCTCTTGTCGAATTCCCCCTGTGAACACCCTCCTTCCTGATTCCCGCTGTGAACACCCTCCTGTCTAATTCCCCCTGTAAATACCCTCCTGTCTAATTCCCCCTGTGAACACCCTCCTGTCTAATTTCCCCTGTGAACACCCTCCTGTCTAATTCCCCCTGTGAACACCCTCCAGCTTAATTCCCCCCTGTGATCAACCTCCTGTCTAATTCCCCCTGTGAACACGCTCCTGTCTAATTCCCCCTGTGATCACCCTCCTGTCTAATTCCCCCTGTGATCACCCTCCTTTCTAATTCCCACTGTGAACACCCTCCTATCTAATTCCCCCTTTGAACACCCTCCTGTCTAATTCCCCCTGTGATCACCCTCCTGTCTAATTCCTCCCTGTGAACACCCTCCTGTCAAAATCCCCCTGTGAACACCCACCTGTCTAATTCCCCCTGTGAACACCCTCCTGTCTAATTCCCCCTTGTGAACACCCTCCTGTGTAATTCCCCCTGTGAACACCCTCCTGTCTAATTCACCCTGTGAACACCATCCTGCCTAATTTCCCCCTGTGAACACCCTCCTGCCTAATTTCCCCTTTGAAAACCCTCCTGCCTAATTCCCCCTGTGATCACCCTCCTGTCTAATTCCCCCTTTGATCACCCTCCTGTCTAATTCCTCCCTGTGAACACCCTCCTGTCGAATTCCCCCTGTGAATACCCTCCTGCCTAATTCCCCCTGTGAACACCCTCCTGTCTAATTCCCCCTGTGAATACCCTCCTGCCTAATTCCCCCTGTGAACACCATCCTGTCTAATTCCCCCTGTGAACACCCTCCTGTCCAATTCCCCCCTGGAATACCCTCCTGTCTAATTCCCCCTGTGAACACCATCCTGTCGAATTCCCCCTGTGAACATCCTCCTGCCTAATTCCCCCTGTGAACACCCTCCTGTCTAATTCCCCCTGTGAACATCCTCCTGTCTAATTCCCCCTGTGATCACCCTCATGTCTAATTCCCCCTGTGACCACTCTCCAGTCTAATTCCCCCTGTGAACACCCTCCTGTCTAATTCCCCCTGTGATCACCCTCATGTCTAATTCCCCCTGTGGACACTCTCCAGTCTAATTCCCCCTGTCAACATCCTCCTGCCTAATTCCACCTGTGAACACCCTCCTGTCTAATTCCCCTGTAAACATCCTCCTGTCTAATTCCCGTGTGCACAGCCTCCTCCGGAATTCCCCCTGTGAAATCCCCGCTGTCCATTTTCCCCTGTGAACTCACTGGCGTCTAATTCCAGCTGTGAAAACCCTCCTGCCTAATTCCAGCTGTGAACACCCTCCTGTTGAATTCCCCCTGTGAACACCCTCCAATCTAATTCCCCCTCTGATAACCCTCCTGTTGAATGCCCCCTGTGAACAATCTCCTGCCAAATGCCCCCTGTGAAGAGCCTCCAGTCTATTTCCACCTCTGAACACCATCCTGTCGAATTCCCCCAGTGAACACCCTTCTGTCTAATTCCTCCTGTGAACACCATCCTGTCTAATTCCAGCTGTGTACACCCTCCTGTCTAATTCCAGATGTGAACACCCTCCTGTCTAATTCCAGATGTGAACACCCTCCTGTCTAATTCTCCCTGTGAACTCCCTCCAATCTAATTCCCCCTCTGATCACCCTCCTGTTTAATTCCCCCGAGAACACCCACCTGTCTAATTCCCCTGGGAAAATCTCTGCTGTCTAATGCCCACTGTGATCACCCTGCTGCGTATTTCCCACTGTGAACACGCTCTTGGCTAATTCCGCCTGTGAACACGCTCCTGGCTAATTCCCCCTGTGAACACACGCCTGTCAAATTCCCACTTTGATGAACCTCCTGTCTAATTCCCCTTGTGAACACCATCCTGTCTAATTCCCAAATTGAGCACGCTCTTGTCGAACTCCCCCAGTGAACAGAAACTGGTCTAATACGCCCTGTGAGCACACTCCTGGCTAATTCCCCCTGTGAGCACCCTCCTGGCTAATTCCCCTGTGAGCACCCTCTGGTCTAATTCCCCCAGTGAGCACCCTCCTGGCTAATTCCCCTGTGAGCACCCTCTGGTCTAATTCCCCCAGTGAACGCCCTCCTGTCTAATTCCCCCTGTGAACACCCTTCTTCCTGATTCCATCCGTGAACACCCTCCTGTACAATTCCCCCTGTGAACACCCTCCCGTCTAATTTTCCCTGTGAACACCCTCCCGTCTAATTCCCCCTGTGAACACCCTCCCGTCTAATTCCCCCTGTGAACACCCTCCCGTCTAATTTCCCCTGTGAACACCCTCTGTGTAATTCCCCCTGTGAACACCCTCCTGCTTAATTACCCCTCTGTGAACAGCCTCCTGTCTAATTCCCCCTGCGAACACCCTCCAGTCTAAATCCCCCCTGTGAACACCCTCCTGTCTAATTTCCACTTTGAACACCCTCCTGTCTTATTTCCCCTGTGAACACCCTCCTGGCTAATTCCCCTGTGAGCACCCTCTGGTCTAATTCCCCCAGTGAACACCCTCCTGTCTAATTCCCCCTGTGAACACCCTTCTTCCTGATTCCATCCGTGAACACCCTCCTGTACAATTCCCCCTGTGAACACCCTCCCGTCTAAATCCCCCATGTGAACACCCTCCCGTCTAATTTTCCCTGTGAACAGCCTCCTGTCTAATTCCCCCTGCGAACACCCTCCAGTCTAAATCCCCCCTGTGATCACCCTCCTGTCTAATTTCCACTTTGAACACCCTCCTGTCTTATTTCCCCTGAGAACACCCTCCTGTCTAATTCCCCCTGTGAACACCCTCCAGCTTAATTCCCCCCTGGGAACACCCTCCTGTCTAATTCCCAGTGTAAACATCCTCCTGCCTAATTCCCCCCTGTGATCAACCTCCTGTCTAATTCCCCCTGTGAACACCCTCCTGTCTAATTCCCCCTGTGATCACCCTCCTTTCTAATTCCCACTGTGAACACCCTCCTATCTAATTCCCCCTTTGAACACCCTCCTGTCTAATTCCTCCCTGTGAACACCCTCCTGTCTAAATCCCCCTGTGAACACCCACCTGTCTAATTCCCCCTGTGAACACCCTCCTGTGTAATTCCCCCTGTGAACACTCTCCTGTCTAATTCACCCTGTGAACACCCTCCTGCCTAATTTCCCCCTGTGAACACCCTCCTGCCTAATTTCCCCTTTGAAAACCCTCCTGCCTAATTCCCCCTGTGAACACCCACTGTCTAATTCCCCCTGTGAACACCATCCTGTCCAATTCCCACTTTGAACATCCTAATGTCTAATTCCCCCTGTGATCACCCTCCTGTCTAATTCCCTCCTTTGAACACCCTCCTGTCTAATTCCCCCTTTGACCACCCTCCTGTCTAATTCCCCCTGTGAACACACTCCTGTCTAATTCCCCCTGTGAACACCATCCTGTCCAATTCCCACTTTGAACATCCTAATGTCGAATTCCCCCTGTGAACACACTCCTGTCTAATTCACCCTGTGAACACCCTCCTGCCTAATTTCCCCCTGTGAACACCCTCCTGCCTAATTTCCCCTTTGAAAACCCTCCTGCCTAATTCCCCCTGTGAACACCCACCTGTCTAATTCCCCCTGTGAACACCATCCTGTCCAATTCCCACTTTGAACATCCTAATGTCTAATTCCCCCTGTGATCACCCTCCTGTCTAATTCCCTCCTTTGAACACCCTCCCGTCTAATTCCCCCTGTGATCACCCTCCTGTCTTATTCCCCCCTGTGAACACCCTCCTGTCTAGTTCCCCCCTGTGAACACCCTCCTTTCCAATTCCCCCTGTGAACACACTCCTGTCAAATTCCCCCTGTGATCACCCTACTGTCTAATTCCGCCTGTGAACACCCTCCTGTCTAATTCCCCCCTGTGAACACCCTCCCGTCTAATTTCCCCTGTGAACACCCTCCCATCTAATTTCCCCTGTGAACACCCTCCTGTCTAATTCCCCCCTGTGAACACCCTCCTGCTTAATTACCCCTCTGTGAACAGCCTGCTGTCTAATTCCCCCTGTGAACACCCTCCAGTCAAAATCCCCCCAGTGAACACCCTCCTGTCTCTTTTCCCCTGTGAACACCCTCCTGTCTTATTTCCCCTGTGAACACCCTCCTGTCTAATTCCCCCCTGTGAACACACTCCTGCTTAATTCCCCCCTGTAAACATCCTCCAGTATAATTCCCAGTGTGAAAATCCTCCTCTCTAATGCCAGCTGTGATCACCCTCCTAACTAATTCTCCCTCTGATCACCCTCCTTTTGAAATCTCCCTGTGAACAATCTCCTGCCCAATTCCCCCTGTGAAGAGCCTCCAGTCTTATACCACCTCTGAACACTATCCTGTCTTATGCTTACAGTGAACACCCTCCTCTCTAATTGACCCTGTGAACACCCTCCTCTCTAATTCCAGCTGTGAACACCCTCC
The DNA here is from genome assembly GCF_036365525.1 of Heterodontus francisci. Classification (NCBI taxonomy): domain Eukaryota; kingdom Metazoa; phylum Chordata; class Chondrichthyes; order Heterodontiformes; family Heterodontidae; genus Heterodontus; species Heterodontus francisci. The sequence continues at coordinate 105,232 of NW_027141584.1, forward strand.
TGACTAATTCTCCCTCTGATCACCCTCCAGTCTAATTCACCCTGCGAACACCCTCCTGTCTAATTCCAGCTGTGAACACCCTCCTGTCTAATTCACCCTGTGAACACACTCCTGTCAAATTCCCCCTGTGATCACCCTACTGTCTAATTCCGCCTGTGAACACCCTCCTGTCCAAATCCCCCCTGTGAACACCCTCCCGTCTAATATCCCCTGTGAACACCCTCCCATCTAATTTCCCCTGTGAGCACCCTCGTGTCCAATTCCCCCAGTGAACACCCTCCTGTCTAGTTCCCCCCTGTGAACACCCTCCTTTCCAATTCCCCCTGTGAACACACTCCTGTCAAATTCCCCCTGTGATCACCCTACTGTCTAATTCCGCCTGTGAACACCCTCCTGTCCAAATCCCCCCTGTGAACACCCTCCCGTCCAATTCCCCCAGTGAACACCCTCCTGTCTAATACCCCCTGTGAACACCCTCCTGTCTAATTCCTCCTGTGAGCACCATCCTGTCTAATTCCCCCTGTGAGCACCCTCCTGTCTAATTCCCCCTGTGAACACCCTCCCCTCTAATTCCCCTGTAAACACCCTCCTGTGTAATTCCGCCTGTCAACACCATCCTGTCCAATTCCCAATGTGACCAACTTTCTGTTTGATTCCACCTTTGAAAACCCAGCTGCGTCATTTGCCCATGTCAGCACCCTCCTGCCCAATTCCCCCTGTCAACATTCTCCTGCCCAATTCCCCCTGTCAACACCCTCCTGTCCAATTCCCCCTGTCAACACCATCCTGTCCAATTCCCCCTGTCACGACCCTCCGGTCCAATCCCCCCTGTGAACACCATCCTGTCTAATCCCCACTGTGAACACCCTCCTCTCTAATTCACCTTGTGAACACCCTCCTGTCTAATTCCACCTGTGAACAAACTCCTGTCGAATTCCCCCTGTGACCACCCTCTTGTCCAATTCCCCCTGTGAACACCCTCCTATCTAATTCCGCCTGTGTACACCCTCCTGTCCAATTACCCTGTGAACCTCCTCCTCTCTAATTCCCCTGTGAACAACCTCCTGTCTAATTCCCCCTGTGAACACCCTCCTGTGTATTTCCCCTTGTGAACAACCTCCTGTCTAGTTCCCCCTGTGAAAATGCTCCTGTCTAATACCACCTGGGAGAACCGTCCAGTCTAATTCCCCCTGGGAACACCCTCCAGTCTAATTCCCCCTGGCAACTCCCTCCAGTCTAATTCCCCCTGGGAACACCCTCCAGTCTAATTTCCCCTTGGAACACCCTCCAGTTTAATTCCCACCGTGAACACCCTCCTGTCTAATTCCCCCTGTAAACATCCTCCTGTCTATTTTCCCCTGTGAACACCCTCCTGTCTTATTTCCCCTGTGAACACCCTCCTGTCTAATTTCCCCCTGTGAACACCCTCCTGCTTAATTCCCCCCTGTAAACATCCTCCAGTCTAATTCCCAGTGTGAAAATCCTCCTCTCTAATGCCAGCTGTGATCACCCTCCTAACTAATTCTCCCTCTGATCACCCTCCATTTGAAATCTCCCTGTGAACAATCTCCTGCCCAATTCCCCCTGTGAAGAGCCTCCAGTCTTATTCCACCTCTGAACACTATCCTGTCTTACGCTTGCAGTGAACACCCTCCTGTCTAATTCACCCTGTGAACACCCTCCTCTCTAATTCCAGCTGTGAACACCCTCCTGACTAATTCTTCCTCTGACCACCCTCCTGTCTAATTCACCCTGCGAACACCCTCCTGTCTAATTCCAGCTGTGAACACCCTCCTGTCTAATTCACCCTGTGTACACCCTCCTGTCTAATTCGCCCTCTGACTACCTCCTGTTCAATTCCCCCTGTGAACAACCTGCTGTCTAATTCCCCCTGTGAACAAGCTCCCTTCTAATTCCCCCAGTGACCACCTTCCTGTCCAATACAATCTGTGAACACCCTCAAGTCTAATTCCCCCTGTGAGCACCCACTGTCTAATTCCCCCAGTAAACACCCTCCTGTTTAATTCCCACTGTGATCACCCTCCTGTCTAATTACCCCTGTGATCACCATTCTGTGCATTTTCCCCTGTGAACATGCTCCGGTCTAATTCCCCCTGTGAGCACCCTCCTGTCCAATTCCCCCTGTGAGCACCCTCCTGTCTAATTCCTCCTGTGAACACAATCCGATCTAATTCCCCCTGTCAGCACCCTCCTGTCTAATTCCCCCTGTGAGCACCCTCGTGTCCAATTCCCCCAGTGAACACCCTCCTGTCTAATACCCCCTGTGAACACCCTCCTGTCTAATTCCTCCTGTGAGCACCCTCCTGTCTAATTCCCCCTGTGAACACCCTCCTGTCTAATTCCCCCTGTGAACACCCTCCCCTCTAATTCCCCTGTAAACACCCTCCTGTGTAATTCCGCCTGTCAACACCATCCTGTCTAAATCCCCCTGTGACCAACTTTCTGTTTGATTCCACCTTTGAAAACCCAGCTGCGTCATTTGCCCATGTCAGCACCCTCCTGCCCAATTTCCCCTGACAACATTCTCCTGCCCAATTCCCCCTGTCAACACCCACCTGTCCAATTCCCCCTGTCACGACCCTCCGGTCTAATCCCCCCTGTAAACATCATCCTGTCTAATCCCCACTGTGAACACCCTCCTCACTAATTCACCTTGTGAACACCCTCTTGTCCAATTCCCCCTGTGAACACCCTCCTATCTAATTCCGCCTGTGTCCACCCTCCTATCTAATTCCGCCTGTGTACACCCTCCTGTCCAATTCCCCTGTGAACCTCCTCCTCTCTAATTCCCCTGTGAACACCCTCCTGTCTAATTCCCCCTGTGAACACCCTCCTGTCGAGTTCCCCCTGTGAAAATGTTCCTGTCTAATACCACCTGGGAAAACCGTCCAGTCTAATTCCCCCTGGGAACACCCTCCAGTCTAATTCCCCCTAGCAACTCCCTCCAGTCTAATTCCCCCTGGGAACACCCTCCAAAATAATTTCCCCTTGGAACAACCTCCAGTCTAATTCCCACTGTGAACACCCTCCTGTCTAATTCCCCCTGGAAACATCCTCCTGTCGAATTCCCCCTGTGAACACCCTCCTGACTAATTCCCCCTGTGATCACCCTCCTGTCTAATTCCTCCCTGTGTACACCCTCCTGTCTAATTCCCCGTGTGATCACCCTCCTGTCTAATTCCCATTGTGAACACCCTCCTGTCTAATTCCCCCTGTGAACACCCTCCTGTCTAATTCCCCCTGTGAACACCCTCCTGTCTAATTCCCCCTGTAAACATCCTCCTGTCTAATTCCCCCTGTGAACATCCTCCTGTCTAATTCCCCTGTAAACATCCTCCTGTCTAATTCCCCCTGTAAACATCCTCGTGTCTAATTCCCCCTGTGAACACCCTCCTGTCTAATTCCCCCTGTAAACATCCTCCTGTCTAATTCCCTTGTGCAAAGCCTCCTTTGTAATTCCCCCTGTGAAATCCCTGCTGTCCATTTTCCCCTGTGAACTCACTGGCGTCTAATTCCAGTTGTGAACATCCTCCTGTCTAATTCCAGCTGTGAACATCCTCCTGTCTAATTCCCCCTGTTAAAACCCTCCTGTCTAATTCCCCCTGTAAACATCCTCCTGTCTAATTCCCCCTGTGAACACACTCCTGTCTAATTCCCCCTGTGAACATCCTCCTGTCTAATTCCCCCTGTGAACACCCTCCTGTCTAATTTCCCCTGTGAACACCCTCCTGTCTAATTTCCCCTGTGAACACCCTCCTGTCTAATTCCCCCTGTGAACATCCTCCTGTCTAATTCCCCCTGTGAACACCCTCCTGTCTAATTTCCCCTGTGAACACCCTCCTGTCTAATTCCCCCTGTAAACATCCTGCTGTCTAATTCCCTTGTGCACAGCCTCCTCTGTAATTCCCCCTGTGCAATCCCTGCTGTCCATTTTCCCCTGTGAACTCACTGGCGTCTAATTCCAGCTGCGAACACCCTCCTGTCTAATTCCAGCTGTGAACACCCTCCTGGCTAATTCCAGCTGTGAACACCCTCTTGTTGAATTCCCCCTGTGAACACCCTCCAATCTAATTCCCCCTCTGATCACCCTCCTGTTGAATGCCCCCTGTGAACATTCTCCTGTCTAATTCACCCTGTTATCACCCCTCTTTCTATTTCAGCCTCCAAACACCCTTCTGTCTAACTTCTCCTCTGAAAATGCTCCTGTCTTATTACACCTGTGAACATCCTCCTGCCGAATTCCCACTGTGAACACCCTCCTGCCTAATCCCCCGTGTGAACACCCTCCTGCCTAATTACCCGTGTGAACACCCTCCTGTCTCAGTCCCCCTGTGAACACCCTCCAGTCTAATTCCCCCTGTGAACGCCCTCCTGTCTAATTCCCCCTGTGAAAACCATCCTGTCTAATTCCCCCTGAGAACACCCTCCTGTCTAATTCCCCCTGTGAACACCCTCCTGTCCAATCGCCCCTGTGAACACCCTCCTGTCTAAGTCCCGATGTGAACACCATCCTGTCGAAATCACCCTGTGATCACCCTCCTGTCTAATTCCCCCTGTGAAGACCCTCCTGTCGAATTCACCCTGTGAACACCATCCTGTATAATTCCCCCTGTGAACAACCTCCTGCCTAATTCCCCCTGTGTACATTCTCCTGCTGAATTCCCCCTGTGTACACCCTCATGTCTAATTCCCCCTGTGTACACCCTCCTGTCTAATTCCCCCTGTGAACACTCTCCTGCCTGATTCCCCCTGTGAACACCCTCCTGTCTAATTCCCCCTGTGCACACCCTCCTGTCTAATTCCCCCTGTGTACACCCTCCTGTCTAATTCCCCGTGTGTACACCCTCCTGTCTAATTCCCCCTGTGTACACCCTCCTGTATAATTCCCCTGTGTACACCCTCATGTCTAATCCCCTCTGTGAACACCCTCATGTCTAATTCCCCCTGTGAACATCCTCCTGCCTGATTCCCCCTGTGAACATCCTCCTGCCTGATTTCCCCTTTGAACATCCTCCTGTCTAATTCCCCCTGTGAACATCCTCCTGCCTGATTCCCCCTGTGAACACACTCATGTCTCATTCCCCCTGTGAACATCCTCCTGCCTGATTCCCCCTGTGAACATCCTCCAGTCTAATCCCCCCTGTGAACACCCTCCTGTCCCATTCCCCCTGTGAACATTCTCCTGCCGAATCCCCCTGTGAACACCCTCCTCTCTAATTTCCCCTGTGAACACCCTCCTGAGTAATTCCGCCTGTCAACATCCTCCTGTCCAACTCCCCCTGTCAACACCCTCCTGTCCAATTCCCCCTGTGAACATTCTCCTCTCTAATTCCCCCTGTGAACAACCTCGTCTCTAATTCCCCTGGAAACATCCTCCTGAGTAATTCCGCTTGTCAACACCCTCCTGTCCAATTCCCACTGTCAACAATCTCCTGTCCAATTCCCCCTGTCACCACCCTCCTGTCCAATTCCCCCTGTCAACATCTTCCAGTCTAATTCCCCCTGGAAACATCCTCCTGTCTAATTCTTTTGTGCACAGCCTCCTCTGTAATTCCCCCTGTGAAATCCCTGCTGTCCATTTTCCCCTCTGAACTCACTGGCGTCCAATTTCAGCTGTGAACTCCCCCCTGTCTAATTCCCCCTGTAAACATCCTCCTGTCGAATTCCCCCTGTGAACACCCTCCTGTCTAATTCCCCCCTGTGAACACCCTCCTGCTTAATTCCCCCCTGTAAACATCCTCCAGTCTAATTCCCAGTGTGAAAATCCTCCTCTCTAATTCCAGCTGTGATCACCCTCCTGACTAATTCTCCCTCTGATCACCCTCCTTTTGAAATCTCCCTGTGAACAATCTCCTGCCCAATTCTATTGTGAAGAGCCTCCAGTCTTATTCCACCTCTGAACACTATCCTGTCTTCTGCTTACAGTGAACACCCTCCTGTCTAATTCACCCTGTGAACACCCTCCTGTCTAATTCCAGCTGTGAACACCCTCCTGACTAATTCACCCTGTGTACACCCTCCTGTCTAATTCCCCCTCTGACTACCCTCCTGTTCAATTCCCCCTGTGAACAACCTGCTGTCTAATTCCCCCTGTGAACAAGCTCCCTTCTAATTCCCCCAGTGACCACCTTCCTGTCCAACACAATCTGTGAACACCTTCAGGTCTAATTCCCCCTGTGAGCACCCACTGTCTAATTCCCCCCGTAAACACCCTCCTGTTTAATTCCCACTGTGATCACCCTCCTGTCTAATTACCCCTGTGATCACCATTCTGTGCATTTTCCCCTGTGAACATGCTCCGGTCTAATTCCCCCTGTGAGCACCCTCCTGTCCAATTCCCCCTGTGAACACCCTTGTGTCTAATTCCCTCTGTGATCACCCTCCTGTCTAATTCCCCCTGTGATCACCCTCCTGTCTAATTCCTCCCTGTGAACACCCTCCTGTCTAATTCCCCCTGTGAATACCCTCCTGTCTAATTCCCCCTGTGAATACCCTCCTGCCTAATTCCCCCTGTGAGCACCCTCCTGTCTAATTCCCCCTGTGAACACCCTCCTGTCTAATTCCCCCCTGTGAACACCCTCCTGTCTAATTCCCCCTGTGAACACCCTCCTGCCTAATTCCCCCCTGTGAACACCCTCCTGTCTAATTCCCCCTGTGAACACCCTCCTGCCTAATTCCCCCCTGTGAACACCCTCCTGTCTAATTCCCCCTGTGAACACCCTCTTGTCTAATTCCCCCTGTGAGCACCCTCCTGTCTAATTCCCCCTGTGAACACCCTCTTGTCTAATTCCCCCTGTGAGCACCCTCCTGTCTAATTCCCCCTGTGAACACCCTCCTGTCTAATTCCCCCCTGTGAACACCCTCCTGTCTAATTCCCCCTGTGAACACCCTCCTGCCTAATTCCCCCCTGTGAACACCCTCCTGTCTAATTCCCCCTGTGAACACCCTCCTGTCTAATTCCCCCCTGTGAACACCCTCCTGTCTAATTCCGCCTGTGAGCACCCTCATGTCTAATTCCCCCTGTGAACACCCTCCTGCCTAATTCCCCCTGTGAACACCCTCCTGCCTAATTCCCCCTGTGAACACCCTCCTGTCTAATTCCCCCTGTGAGCACCCTCATGTCTAATTCCCCCTGTGAGCACCCTCCTGCCCAATTCCACCTGTGAACATCCTCCTGTCTAATTCCCCTGTAAACATCCTCCTGTCTAATTCCCGTGTGCACAGCCTCCTCCGGAATTCCCCCTGTGAAATCCCCGCTGTCCATTTTCCCCTGTGAACTCACTGGCGTCTAATTCCAGCTGTGAAAACCCTGCTGCCGAATTCCAGCTGTGAACTGCCTCCTGTTGAATTCCCCCTGTGAACACCCTCCAATCTAATTCCCCCTCTGATCACCCTCCTGTTGAATGCCCCCTGTGAACATTCTCCTGCCAAATTCCCCCTGTGAAGAGCCTCCAGTCTATTTCCACCTCTGAACACCATCCTGTCGAATTCCCCCAGTGAACACCCTTCTGTCTAATTCCTCCTGTGAACACCATCCTGTCTAATTCCAGCTGTGAACACCCTCCTGTCTAATTCCAGATGTGAACACCCTCCTGTCTAATTCTCCCTGTGAACACCCTCCAATCTAATTCCCCCTCTGACCACACTCCTGTTGAATTCCCCCAGTGAACACCCTCCTGTCCAATTCCCACTGTCAACAATCTCCTGTCCAATTCCCCCTGTCACCACCCTCCTGTCCAATTCCCCCTGTCAACATCTTCCAGTCTAATTCCCCCTGTGAACATCCTCCTGTCTAATTCCCCCAGGAAACATCCTCCTGTCTAATTCTTTTGTGCACAGCCTCCTCTGTAATTCCCCCTGTGAAATCCCTGCTGTCCATTTTCCCCTCTGAACTCACTGGCGTCCAATTTCAGCTGTGAACTCCCTCCTGTCTAATTCCCCCTGTAAACATCCTCCTGTCGAATTCCCCCTGTGAACACCCTCCTGTCTAATTCCCCCCTGTGAACACCCTCCTGCTTAATTCCCCCCTGTAAACATCCTCCAGTCTAATTCCCAGTGTGAAAATCCTCCTCTCTAATTCCAGCTGTGATCACCCTCCTGACTAATTCTCCCTCTGATCACCCTCCTTTTGAAATCTCCCTGTGAACAATCTCCTGCCCAATTCCATTGTGAAGAGCCTCCAGTCTTATTCCACCTCTGAACACTATCCTGTCTTCTGCTTACAGTGAACACCCTCCTGTCTAATTCACCCTGTGAACACCCTCCTGTCCAATTCCAGCTGTGAACACCCTCCTGACTAATTCACCCTGTGTACACCCTCCTGTCTAATTCCCCCTCTGACTACCCTCCTGTTCAATTCCCCCTGTGAACAACCTGCTGTCTAATTCCCCCTGTGAACAAGCTCCCTTCTAATTCCCCCAGTGACCACCTTCCTGTCCAATACAATCTGTGAACACCCTCAAGTCTAATTCCCCCTGTGAGCACCCATTGTCTAATTCCCCCCGTAAACACCCTCCTGTTTAATTCCCACTGTGATCACCCTCCTGTCTAATTACCCCTGTGATCACCATTCTGTGCATTTTCCCCTGTGAACATGCTCCGGTCTAATTCCCCCTGTGAGCACCCTCCTGTCCAATTCCCCCTGTGAACACCCTTGTGTCTAATTCCCTCTATGATCACCCTCCTGTCTAATTCCCCCTGTGATCACCCTCCTGTCTAATTCCTCCCTGTGAACACCCTCCTGTCTAATTCCCCCTGTGAATACCCTCCTGCCTAATTCCCCCCTGTGAACACCCTCCTGTCTAATTCCCCCCTGTGAACACCCTCCTGTCTAATTCCCCCCTGTGAACACCCTCCTGCCTAATTCACCCCTGTGAACACCCTCCTGTCTAATTCCCCCTGTGAACACCCTCCTGCCTAATTCCCCCCTGTGAACACCCTCCTGTCTAATTCCCCCTGTGAACACCCTCTTGTCTAATTCCCCCTGTGAGCACCCTCCTGTCTAATTCCCCCTGTGAACACCCTCCTGTCTAATTCCCCCCTGTGAACACCCTCCTGTCTAATTCCCCCTGTGAACACCCTCCTGCCTAATTCCCCCCTGTGAACACCCTCCTGTCTAATTCCCCCTGTGAACACCCTCCTGTCTAATTCCCCCCTGTGAACACCCTCCTGTCTAATTCCCCCTGTGAACACCCTCCTGCCTAATTCCCCCCTGTGAACACCCTCCTGTCTAATTCCCCCTGTGAACACCCTCCTGTCTAATTCCCCCCTGTGAAGACCCTCCTGTCTAATTCCCCCTGTGAACACCCTCCTGCCTAATTCCCCCCTGTGAACACCCTCCTGTCTAATTCCCCCTGTGAACACACTCCTGTCTAATTCCCACTGTGAGCACCCTCATGTCTAATTCCCCCTGTGAGCACCCTCCAGTCTAATTCCCCCTGTGAACACCCTCCTGTCTAATTCCCCCCTGTGAACACCCTCCTGTCTAATTCCCCCTGTGAACACCCTCCTGCCTAATTCCCCCCTGTGAACACCCTCCTGTCTAATTCCCCCTGTGATCACACTCCTGTCTAATTCCCACTGTGAGCACCCTCATGTCTAATTCCCCCTGTGAGCACCCTCCAGTCTAATACCCCCAGTGAACACCCTCCAGTCTAATTCCCCCTGTCAACATCCTCCAGCCTAATTCCACCTGTGAACACCCTCCTGTCTAATTCCCCTGTAAACATCCTCCTGTCTAATTCCCGTGTGCACAGCCTCCTCCGGAATTCCCCCTGTGAAATCCCCGCTGTCCATTTTCCCCTGTGAACTCACTGGCGTCTAATTCCAGCTGTGAAAACCCTGCTGCCGAATTCCAGCTGTGAACTGCCTCCTGTTGAATTCCCCCTGTGAACACCCTCCAATCTAATTCCCCCTCTGATCACCCTCCTGTTGAATGCCCCCTGTGAACATTCTCCTGCCAAATTCCCCCTGTGAAGAGCCTCCAGTCTATTTCCACCTCTGAACACCATCCTGTCTAATTTCCCCAGTGAACACCCTTCTGTCTAATTCCTCCTGTGAACACCATCCTGTCTAATTCCAGCTGTGAACTCCCTCCTGTCTAATTCCAGATGTGAACACCCTCCTGTCTAATTCTCCCTGTGAACACCCTCCAATCTAATTCCCCCTCTGACCACCCTCCTGTTGAATTCCCCCTGTGACCACCTTTCTGTTTGATTCCACTTTTGAAAACCCAGCTGCGTCATTTGCCCATGTAAACACCCTCCTGTTTAATTCCCCCACGAACACCCACCTGTCTAATTCCCCCTGTGAACACCCACCTGTCTAATTCCCCTGGGAAAATCTCTGCTGTCTAATGCCCACTGTGATCACCATGCTGTGTATTTCCCACTGTGAACACGCTCTTGGCTCATTCCCCCTGTGAACACACGCCTGTCAAATTCCCGCTGTGATGAACCTCCTGTCTAATTCCCCTTGTGAACACCATCCTGTCTAATTCCCAAATTGAACACGCTCTTGTCGAACTCCCCCAGTGAACAGAAACCGGTCTAATACGCCCTGTGAGCACACTCCTGGCTAATTCCCCCTGTGAGCACCCTCTGGACGAATTCCCCCTGTGAGCACCCTCTGGTCTAATTCCCCCAGTGAGCACCCTCCTGGCTAATTCCCCTGTGAGCACCCTCTGGACGAATTCCCCCTGTGAGCACACTCTGGTCTAATTCCGCCAGTGAACACCCTCCTGTCCAATTCCCCCTGTGAACACCCTCTTGTATAATTCCCCCTTTGACCACCCTCCTGCCTGATTCCCCCTGTGAACACCCTCTTGTTTAATTCCCCCTGTGAACACCATCTTGTTTAATTCCCGCTGTGAACATCCTCCTGCCTAATTCCCGCTGTGAACATCCTCCTGCCTAATTCCCCCTGTGAACAGCCTCTTGTCTAATTCCCCCTGTGAACACCCTCCTGCCTAATTCCCCCCTGTGAATACCCTCCGGTCTAATTCCCCCTGTGAACACACTCCGGTCTAATTCCCCCTGTGATCACCCTCCTGTCTAATTCCCCCCTGTGAACACCCTCCAGTCTAATTCCCCCTGTGAACACACTCCGGTCTAATTCCCCCTGTGATCACCCTCCTGTCTAATTCCCCCTGTGATCACCCTCCTGTCTAATTCCCCCCTGTGAACACCCTCCAGTCTAATTCCCCCTGTGAACACACTCCGGTCTAATTCCCCCTGTGAACACCCTCCTGCCTAATTCCCCCTGTGAACACCCTCCTGCCTAATTCCCCCCTGTGAACACCCTCCTGCCTAATTCCCCCCTGTGAACACCCTCCAGTCTAATTCCCCCTGTGAACACCCTCCTGCCTAATTCCCCCTGTGAACACCCTCCTGTCGAATTCCCCCTGTGAACACCCTCCTGTCTAATTCCCCCTGTGAATACCCTCCTGTCTAATGCCACCTGTGAACACCCTCCTGCTAATTCCCCCTGTGAACACCCTCCTGCCTAATTGCCCCCTGTGAAAACCCTCCTGTTTAATTCCCACTGTGAACACCCTCCTGTCTAATGCCACCTGTGAATGCCCTCCTGTCCAATGTCACCTGTGAATACCCTCCTGTCTAATTCCCCCTGTGAATACCCTCTTGTTTAAATCCCCCTGTGAACACCCTCTTGTTTAAATCCCACTGTGAACACCCTCTTGTTTCATTCCCCCTGTGAACACCCTCTTGTTTAAATCCCACTGTGAACACCCTCTTGTTTAATTCCCCCTGTGAACACCCTCTTGTTTAAATCCCACTGTGAACACCCTCTTGTTTAAATCCCACTGTGAACACCCTCTTGTTTAATTCCCCCTGTGAACACCCTCTTGTTTAATTCCCCCTGTGAACACCCTCTTGTTTAAATCCCACTGTGAACACCCTCTTGTTTAATTCCCCCTGTGAACACCCTCTTGTTTAATTCCCCCTGTGAACACCCTCTTGTTTAAATCCCACTGTGAACACCCTCTTGTTTAATTCCCCCTGTGAACACCCTCTTGTTTAATTCCCCCTGTGAACACCCTCTTGTTTAATTCCCCCTGTGAACACCCTCTTGTTTAATTCCCCCTGTGAACACCCTCTTGTTTAATTCCCACTGTGAACACCCTCTTGTTTAAATCCCACTGTGAACACCCTCTTGTTTAATTCCCCCTGTGAACACCCTCTTGTTTAATTCCCCCTGTGAACACCCTCTTGTTTAAATCCCACTGTGAACACCCTCTTGTTTAAATCCCACTGTGAACATTCTCTTGTTTAAATCCCACTGTGAACACCCTCTTGTTTAATTCCCCCTGTGAACACCCTCTTGTTTAATTCCCCCTGTGAACACCCTCTTGTTTAAATCCCACTGTGAACACCCTCTTGTTTAATTCCCCCTGTGAACACCCTCTTGTTTAATTCCCCCTGTGAACACCCTCTTGTTTAATTCCCACTGTGAACACCCTCTTGTTTAAATCCCACTGTGAACACCCTCTTGTTTAATTCCCCCTGTGAACACCCTCTTGTTTAAATCCCACTGTGAACACCCTCTTGTTTAAATCCCACTGTGAACACCCTCTTGTTTAATTCCCCCTGTGAACACCCTCTTGTTTAATTCCCCCTGTGAACACCCTCTTGTTTAATTCCCCCTGTGAACACCCTCTTGTTTAAATCCCACTGTGAACACCCTCTTGTTTAATTCCCCCTGTGAACACCCTCTTGTTTAATTCCCCCTGTGAACACCCTCTTGTTTAATTCCCACTGTGAACACCCTCTTGTTTAAATCCCACTGTGAACACCCTCTTGTTTAAATCCCCCTGTGAACACCCTCTTGTTTAAATCCCACTGTGAACACCCTCTTGTTTAAATCCCACTGTGAACACCCTCTTGTTTAATTCCCCCTGTGAACACCCTCTTGTTTAATTCCCCCTGTGAACACCCTCTTGTTTAAATCCCACTGTGAACACCCTCTTGTTTAATTCCCCCTGTGAACACCCTCTTGTTTAATTCCCCTTGTGAACACCCTCTTGTTTAATTCCCCCACTGAACACCATCCGGCCTAATTCCCCCCTGTGAACACCCTTCTGTCCAATTCCCCCCTGAGAACAACCTCCTGTCTAATTCCCCCTGTGAACACCCTCCTGCCTAATTCCACCCTTTGATCTCCCTCCTGCCTAATTCCCCCTGTGAATACCCTCCTGTCTAATTCCCCCTGTGAACACCCTCCTGCCTAATTCCCCCCTTTGAACACCCTCCTGCCTAATTCCCACTGTGAACAGCCTCCTGTCTAATTCCACCTGTAAACATCCTCCTGTCTAATTCGTCCCTGAAAACACCCTCCTGCCTAATTCCCCCTGTGAACACCCACCTGTCTAATTCCCCACTGTTAACACCCTCCTGTCTAATTCCCCCCTGTGAACACCCTCCTGTCTAATTCCCCCTGTGAGCACACTCCGGTCTAATTCCCCCCCTGTGAACACCCTCCTGTCTAATTCCCCCTGTGAACACCCTCCTGTCTAATTCCCCCTGTGAACACCCTCCTGCCTAATTCCCCCCTGTGTACACCCTCCTGCCTAATTCCCCCCTGTGAACACCCTCCTGCCAAATTCCCCCCTGTGAACACCCTCCTGCCTAATTCCCCCCTGTGAACACACTCCTGTCTAATTCCCCCTGTGAACACCCTACTGTCTAATTCCCCCTGTGAACACCCTCCTGTCTAATTCCCCCTGTGAATACCCTCCTGCCTAAATCCCCCTGTGAACACCATCCTGCCCAATTCCCCCTGTGAACACCCACCTGTCTAATTCCCCACTGTTAACACCCTCCTGTCTAATTCCCCCCTGTGCACACCCTCCTGTCTAATTCCCCCTGTGAACACCCTCCTGTCTAATTCCCCCTGTGATCACCCTCATGTCTAATTCCCCCTGTGAACTCCCTCTTGTTTAATTCCCCCTCTGAACACCGTCCTGCCTAATTGCCCCCTGTGAACACCCTCCGGTCTAATTCCCCCTGTGAACACCTTCCTGCCTAATTCCCCCCTGTGAACACCTTCCTGTCTAATTCCCCCTGTGAACACACTCCTGTCTAATGCCCCCCTGTGATCACCCTCCTGTCTAATTCCTCCCTGTAAACGCCCTCCTGTCTAATTCCCCCTGTGAACACCCTCCTGCCTAAAACCACTGTGAACACCCTCCTGTCTAATTCCCCCTGTGAACACCCTCCTGCCTAATTCCCCCTGTGAACACCATCCTGCCTAATTCCCCCTGTGAACACCCACCTGTCTAATTCCCCACTGTTAACACCCTCTTGTCTAATTCCCCCCTGTGAACACCCTCCTGTCTAATTCCCCCTGTGAACACCCTCCTGTCTAATTCCCCCTGTGATCACCCTCCTGTCTAATTCCCCCTGTGAACTCCCTCTTGTTTAATTCCCCCTCTGAACACCGTCCTGCCTAATTGCCCCCTGTGAACACCCTCCTGTCTAATTCCCCCTGTGAGCACACTCCGGTCTAATTCCCCCCCTGTGAACACCCTCCTGTCTAATTACCCCTGTGAACACCCTCCTGTCTAATTCCCCCTGTGTACACCCTCCTGCCTAATTCCCCCCTGTGTACACCCTCCTGTCTAATTCCCCCTGTGAACACCCTCCTGCCTAATTCCCCCTGTGAACACCCTCCTGCCAAATTACCCCCTGTGAACACCCTCCTGCCTAATTCCCCCCTGTGTACACCCTCCTGTCTAATTCCCCCTGTGAACACCCTCCTGCCTAATTCCCCCTGTGAACACCCTCCTGCCAAATTACCCCCTGTGAACACACTCCTGCCTAATTCCCCCTGTGAACACCCTCCTGCCAAATTCCCCCCTGTGAACACCCTCCTGCCTAATTCCCCCCTTTGAACACACTCCTGTCTAATTCCCCCTGTGAACACACTCATGTCTAATTCCCCCTGTGAACACCCTCCTGCCAAATTCCCCCCTGTGAACACCCTCCTGCCAAATTCCCCCCTGTGAACACCCTCCTGCCTAATTCCCCCTGTGAACACCCTCCTGTCTAATTTCCCCTGTGAATACCCTCCTGTCTAATGCCACCTGTGAATACCCTCTTGTTTAATTCCCCCTTTGAACACCATCCTGCCTAATCCCCCCTGTGAACACCCTCCGGTCTAATTCCCCCTGTGAACACCCTCCTGCCTAAAACCACTGTGAACACCCTCCTGCCTAATTCCCCCTGTGAACACCATCCTGCCTAATTCCCCCGGTGAACACCCACCTGTCTAATTCCTCACTGTTAACACCCTCCTGTCTAATTCCCCCCTGTGAACACCCTCCTGTCTAATTCCCCCCTGTGAACACCCTCCTGTCTAATTCCCCCTGTGAACACCCTCCTGTCTAATTCCCCCTGTGATCACCCTCCTGTCTAATTCCCCCTGTGAACTCCCTCTTGTTTAATTCCCCCTCTGAAGACCGTCCTGCCTAATTCCCCCCTGTGAACACCCTCCGGTCTAATTCCCCCTGTGAACACCTTCCTGCCTAATTCCCCCCTGTGAACACCTTCCTGTCTAATTCCCCCTGTGAACACACTCCTGTCTAATGCCCCCCTGTGAACACCCTCCAGTCTAATTCCCCCTGTGAACACCCTCCAGTCTAATTCCCCCTGTGAACACACTCCTTTCTAATTCCCCCTGTAAACATCCTCCTGTCGAATTCCCCCACTGAACACCCTCCTGTCTAATTCCCCCTGTGATCACCCTCCTGTCTAATTCCTCCCTGTGAACACCCTCCTGTCTAATGCCCCCTGTGAACACCCTCCTGCCTAATTGCCCCTGTGAACACCCTCCTGTCAAATTCCCCCCGTGAACACCCTCCTGTGTAATTCCCCCTGTGAACACCCTCCTGTGTAATTCCCCCTGTGAACACCCTCCTGCCTAATTTCCCCCTGTGAATACCCTCCTGCCTAATTTCCCCTGTGAAAACCCTCCTGCCTAATTCCCCCTGTGAACACCCTCCTCTCTAATTCCCCCTGTGAACACCCTCCTGCCTAATTTCCCCTGTGAACACCCTCCTGTCTAATTCCCCCTGCGAACACCCTCCTGTCTAATTCCCCCTGTGAACACCCTCCAGTCTAATTCCCCCTGTGAACACCCTCCAGTCTAATTCCCCCTGTGAACACCCTCCTCTCTAATTCCCCCTGTGAACACCCTCCTGTCTAATACTCCCCTGTGAACACCCTCCAGTCTAATTCCCCCTGTGAACACCCTCCAGTCTAATTCCCCCTGTGAACACCCTCCTCTCTAATTCCCCCTGTGAACACCCTCCAGTCTAATTCCCCCTGTGAACACCCTCCAGTCTAATTCCCCCTGTGAACACCCTCCTGTCTAATTCCCCCTGTAAACATCCTCCTGTCGAATTCCCCCACTGAACACCCTCCTGTCTAATTCCCCCTGTGATCACCCTCCTGTCTAATTCCTCCCTGTGAACACCCTCCTGTCTAATTCCCCCTGTGAACACACTCCTGTCTAATTCCCCCTGTGAACACACTCCTGTCTAATACTCCCCTGTGAACACCCTCCAGTCTAATTCCCCCTGTGAACACCCTCCAGTCTAATTCCCCCTGTGAACACCCTCCTGTCTAATTCCACCTGTGAACACCCTCCTGTCTAATTCCCCCTGTAAACATCCTCCTGTCGAATTCCCCCACTGAACACCCTCCTGTCTAATTCCCCCTGTGATCACCCTCCTGTCTAATTCCCTCCTTTGAACACATTCCTGTCTAATTCCCCTTTTGAACACACTCCTGTCTAATACTCCCCTGTGAACACCCTCCTGTCTAATTCCCCCTGTAAACATCCTCCTGTCGAATTCCCCCACTGAACACCCTCCTGTCTAATTCCCCCTGTGATCACCCTCCTGTCTAATTCCTCCTTGTGAACACCCTCCTGTCTAATTCCCCCTGTAAACATCCTCCTGTCGAATTCCCCCACTGAACACCCTCCTGTCTAATTCCCCCTGTGATCACCCTCCTGTCTAATTCCTCCCTGTGAACACCCTCCTGTCTAATTCCCCCTGTGATCACCCTCCTGTCTAATTCCCTCCTTTGAACACATTCCTGTCTAATTCCCCCTGTGAACACCCTCCTGTCTAATTCCTCCCTGTGAACACCCTCCTGTCTAATTCCCACTGTGAACACCCTCCTGTCTAATTCCCACTGTGAACACCCTCCTGCCTAATTGCCCCTGTGAACACCCTCCTGTCAAATTCCCCCCGTGAACACCCTCCTGTCTAATTCCCCCTGTGAACACCCTCCTGCCTAATTGCCCCTTTGAACACCCTCCTGTCAAATTCCCCCCGTGAACACCCTCCTGTCAAATTCCCCCCGTGAACACCCTCCTGTCTAATGCCCCCTGTGAACACCCTCCTGCCTAATTGCCCCTGTGAACACCCTCCTGCCTAATTCCCCCTTGTGAACACCCTCCTGTCTAATTCCCCCTGTGAACACCCTCCTGTCTAATTCCCCCTGTGAACACCCTCCTGTCTAATGCCCCCTGTGAACACCCTCCTGCCTAATTGCCCCTGTGAACATCCTCCTGTCAAATTCCCCCCGTGAACACCCTCCTGTCTAATTCCCCCCATGAACACCCTCCTGCCTAATTCCCCCCTGTGATCAACCTCCTGCCTAATTGCCCCTGTGAACACCCTCCTGTCTAAATCCCCCTGTGAACACCCTCCTGTCTAATTCCTCCCTGTGAACACCCTCCTGTCTAATGCCCCCTGTGAACACCCTCCTGTCAAATTCCCCCCGTGAACACCCTCCTGTCTAATTCCCCCTTGTGAACACCCTCCTGTCTAATTCCCCCCGTGAACACCCTCCTGCCTAATTCCCCCTGTGAACACCCTCCTGCCTAATTGCCCCTGTGAACACCCTCCTGTCAAATTCCCCCCGTGAACACCCTCCTGTCAAATTCCCCCCGTGAACACCCTCCTGTCTAATTCCCCCTTGTGAACACCCTCCTGTCTAAATCCCCCTGTGAACACCCTCCTGTCTAATTCCTCCCTGTGAACACCCTCCTGTCTAATGCCCCCTGTGAACACCCTCCTGCCTAATTGCCCCTGTGAACACCCTCCTGTCAAATTCCCCCCGTGAACACCCTCCTGTCTAATTCCCCCTTGTGAACACCCTCCTGTCTAATTCCCCCCGTGAACACCCTCCTGCCTAATTCCCCCTGTGAACACCCTCCTGCCTAATTGCCCCTGTGAACACCCTCCTGTCAAATTCCCCCCGTGAACACCCTCCTGTCAAATTCCCCCCGTGAACACCCTCCTGTCTAATTCCCCCTTGTGAACACCCTCCTGTCTAAATCCCCCTGTGAACACCCTCCTGTCTAATTCCTCCCTGTGAACACCCTCCTGTCTAATGCCCCCTGTGAACACCCTCCTGCCTAATTGCCCCTGTGAACACCCTCCTGTCAAATTCCCCCCGTGAACACCCTCCTGTCTAATTCCCCCCGTGAACACCCTCCTGTCTAATTCCTCCCTGTGAACACCCTCCTGTCTAATTCCCCCTGTGAACACCCTCCTGTCTAATTCCCCCTGTGAACACCCTCCTGTCTAATTCCCCCCTGTGAACACCCTCCTGTCTAATTCCCCCTGTGAACACCCTCCTGTCAAATTCCCCCCGTGAACACCCTCCTGTGTAATTCCCCCTGTGAACACCCTCCTGCCTAATTGCCCCTGTGAACACCCTCCTGTGTAATTCCCCCCGTGAACACCCTCCTGCCTAATTTCCCCCTGTGAACACCCTCCTGCCTAATTCCCCCTGTGAACACCCTCCTGTGTAATTCCCCCCGTGAACACCCTCCTGTCTAATTCCTCCCTGTGAACACCCTCCTGTCTAATTCCCCCTGTGAACACCCTCCTGCCTAATTTCCCCCTGTGAACACCCTCCTGCCCAATTCCCCCAGTGAACACCCACCTGTCTAATTAAACCTGTGAACACCATCCTGTCCAATTCCCCCCGTGAACACCCTCCTGTGTAATTCCCCCTGTGAACACCCTCCTGTGTAATTCCCCCTGTGAACACCCTCCTGCCTAATTTCCCCCTGTGAATACCCTCCTGCCTAATTTCCCCTGTGAAAACCCTCCTGTCTAATTCCCCCTGTGTACACCCACCTGTCTAATTCCACCTGTGAACACCATCCTGTCCAATTCCCCCTGTGAGCATCCTAATGTCTAATTCCCCCTGTGATCACCCTCCTGTCTAATTCCCTCCTTTGAACACATTCCTGTCTAATTTCCCCTTTGAACACCCTCCTGTCTAATTCCCCCTGTGAACACACTCCTGTCTAATTCCCCCTGCGATCACCCTCCTGTCTTATTCCCCCCTGTGAACACCCTCCTGTCTTATTCCCCCCTGTGAATACCCACCTGTCTAATTCCCCCTGTGAACTCCCTCCTGTCAAATTCCCCCTGTGATCACCCTCCTGTCTAATTCCCCCTGTGATCACCCTCCTGTCTAAATCCCCCCTGTGAACACCCTCCCGTCTAATTTCCCCTGTGAACACCCTCCCGTCTAATTTCCCCTTTGAACACCCTCCTGTCTAATTCCCCCTGTGAGCACCCTCCTGCTTAATTACCCCTCTGTGAACAGCCTCCTGTCTAATTCCCACTGCGAACACCCTCCAGTCTAAATCCACCCTGTGAACACCCTCCTGTCTAATTTCCCCTGTGAACAACCTCCTGCCTTATTTCCCCTGTGAACACCCTCCTGTCTAATTCCCCCCTGTGAACACCCTCCTTCTTAATTCCCCCCTGGGAACACCCTCCTGTCCAATTCCCAGTGTGAACACCCTCCTGCCTAATGCCCCCCTGTTATCAACCTCCTGTCAAATTCCTCCTGTCAATACCCTCCTGTCTAATTCCCCGTGTGATCACCCTCCTGTCTAATTCCCCCTGTGAACATCCTCCTCTGTAATTCCCCCTGTGAACACCCTCCTGTGTAATTCCCCCTGTGAACACCCTCCTGCCTAATTTCCCCCTGTGAACACCCTCCTGCCTAATTTCCCCTTTGAAAACCCTCCTGCCTAATTCCCCCTGTGAACACCCACCTGTCTAATTCCCCCTGTGAACACCCTCCTGCCTAATTTCCGCTTTGAAAACCCTCCTGCCTAATTCCCCCTGTGAACACCCTCCTGCCTAATTTCCCCTTTGAAAACCCTCCTGTGTAATTCCCCTGTGAACACCCTCCTGCCTAATTTCCCCCTGTGAACACCCTCCTGCCTAATTTCCCCTTTGAAAACCCTCCTGCCTAGTTCCCCCTGTGAACACCCACCTGTCTAATTCCCCCTGTGAACATCCTAATGTCTAATTCCCCCTGTGATCACCCTCCTGTCAAATTCCCTCCTTTGAACACCCTCCTGTCTAATTCCCCCTTTGAATACCCTCCTGTCTAATTCCCCCTGAGAACACACTCCTGTCTAATTCCCCCTGTGATCACCCTCCTGTCTTATTCCCCCCTGTGAACACCCTCCTGTCTAGTTCCCCCCTGTGAACACCCTCCTGTCTAATTCCCCCTGTGAACCCCCTCCTGTCAAATTCCCTCTGTGATCACCCTCCTGTCTAATTCCCTCTGTGAACACCCTCCTGTCTAATTCCCCCTGTGAACACCCTCCTGTCTAAATCCCCCCTGTGAACACCCTCCTGTCTAATTCCCCCTGTGAACACCCACCTGTCTAATTCCCCCTGTGAACACCATCCTGTCCAATTCCCCCTGTGAACATCCTAATGTCTAATTCCCCCTGTGATCACCCTCCTGTCTTATTCCCCCCTGTGAACACCCTCCTGTCTAGTTCCCCCCTGTGAACACCCTCCTGTCTAATTCCCCCTGTGAACAACCTCCTGTCAAATTCCCTCTGTGATCACCCTCCTGTCTAATTCCCTCTGTGAACACCCTCCTGTCTAATTCCCCCTGTGAACACCCTCCTGCTTAATTACCCCTCTGTGAACAGCCTCCTGTCTAATTCCCCTGTGAACACCCTCCAGTCTAAATCCCCCCTGTGAACACCCTCCTGTCTAATTTCCCCTGTGAACACCCTTCTGTCTTATTTCCCCTGTGAACACCCTCCTGTCTAATTCCCCCCTGTGAACACCCTCCTGCTTAATTCCCCCCTGGGAACACCCTCCTGTCTAATTCCCAGTGTGAACACCCTCCTGCCTAATTCCCCCCTGTGATCACCCTCCTGTCTAATTCCCCCTGTGAACACCCTCCTGTCTAATTCCCCGTGTGATCACCCTCCTGTCTAATTCCCCCTGTGATCACCCTCCTTTCTAATTCCCCCTGTGAACACCCTCCTGTCTCATCCCCCCTGTGATCACCCTCCTGTCTAATTCCTCCCTGTGAACACCCTCCTGTCTAATTCCCCCTGTGAACACCCACCTGTCTAATTCCCCCTGTGAACACCCTCCTGTCTAATTCCCCCTGTGTACACCCTCCTGTCTAATTCCCCCTGTGAATACCATCCTGTCTAATTCCCCCTGTGAACACCTTCCTGTCTAATTCCCCCTGTGATCACCCTCCTGTCTTATTCCCCCCTGTGAACGCCCTCCTGTCTAGTTCCCCCCTGTGAACACCCTCCTGTCTAATTCCCCCTGTGAACACCCTCCTGTCTAATTCCCCGTGTGATCACCCTCCTGTCTAATTCCCCCTGTGATCACCCTCCTTTCTAATTCCCCCTGTGAACACCCTCCTGTCTCATTCCCCCTGTGATCACCCTCCTGTCTAATTCCTCCCTGTGAACACCCTCCTGTCTAATTCCCCCTGTGAACACCCACCTGTCTAATTCCCCCTGTGAACACCCTCCTGTCTAATTCCTCCTGTGATCACCCTCCTGTCTAATTCCCCCTGTGATCACCCTCCTTTCTAATTCCCCCTGTGAACACCCTCCTGTCTCATTCCCCCTGTGATCACCCTCCTGTCTAATTCCTCCCTGTGAACACCCTCCTGTCTAATTCCCCCTGTGAACACCCACCTGTCTAATTCCCCCTGTGAACACCCTCCTGTCTAATTCCCCCTGTGTACACCCTCCTGTCTAATTCCCCCTGTGAATACCATCCTGTCTAATTCCCCCTGTGAACACCTTCCTGTCTAATTCCCCCTGTGATCACCCTCCTGTCTTATTCCCCCCTGTGAACGCCCTCCTGTCTAGTTCCCCCCTGTGAACACCCTCCTGTCTAATTCCCCCTGTGAACACCCTCCTGTCAAATTCCCTCTGTGATCACCCTCCTGTCTAATTCCCCCTGTGAACACCCTCCTGTCTAATTCCCCCTGTGAACACCCTCCTGTCTAAATCCCCCCTGTGAACACCCTCCTGTCTAATTTCCCCTGTGAACACCCTCCCGTCTAATTTCCCCTGTGAACACCCTCCTGTCTAATTTCCCCTGTGAACACCCTCCCGTCTAATTCCCCCTGTGAACACCCTCCTGTCTAATTTCCCCTGTGAACACCCTCCTGTCTAATTCCCCCTGTGAACACCCTCTTGCTTAATTACCCCTCTGTGAACAGCCTCCTGTCTAATTCCCCCTGTGAACACCCTCCAGTCTAATTCCCCCCTGTGAACACCCTCCTGCTTAATTCCCCCCTGGGAACACCCTCCTGTCTAATTCCCAGTGTGAACACACTCCTGCCTAATTCCCCCCTGTGATCACCCTCCTGTCAAATTCCCCCTGTGAACACCCTCCTGTCTAATTCCCCGTGTGATCACCCTCCTGTCTAATTCCCCCTGTGATCACCCTCCTTTCTAATTCCCCCTGTGATCACCCTCCTTTCTAATTCCCCCTGTGAACACCCTCCTGTCTCATTCCCCCTGTGATCACCCTCCTGTCTAATTCCTCCCTGTGAACACCCTCCTGTCTAATTCCCCCTGTGAACACCCACCTGTCAAATTCCCCGTGTGATCACCCTCCTGTCTAATTCCCCCTGTGATCACCCTCCTTTCTAATTCCCCCTGTGAACACCCTCCTGTCTCATTCCCCCTGTGATCACCCTCCTGTCTAATTCCTCCCTGTGAACACCCTCCTGTCTAATTCCCCCTGTGAACACCCACCTGTCTAATTCCCCCTGTGAACACCCTCCTGTCTAATTCCCCCTGTGAACACCCTCCTGTCTAATTCCCCCTGTGAACACCCTCCTTTCTAATTCCCCCTGTGAACACCCTCCTGTCTCATTCCCCCTGTGATCACCCTCCTGTCTAATTCCTCCCTGTGAACACCCTCCTGTCTAATTCCCCCTGTGAACACCCACCAGTCTAATTCCCCCTGTGAACACCCTCCTGTCTAATTCCCCCTGTGTACACCCTCCTGTCTAATTCCCCCTGTGTACACCCTCCTGTCTAATTCCCCCTGTGAATACCATCCTGTCTAATTCCCCCTGTGAACACCTTCCTGTCCAATTCCCCCTGTGAACACTCTCTTGTCTAATTCCCCCTGTGAACACCCTCTTGTCTAATTCCCCCTGTGAACATCCTCCTGCCTAATTCCCCCTGTGATCACCCTGCTGTCTAATTCCCCCTGTGAGCACTCTCCAGTCTAATTCCCCCTGTCAACATCCTCCTGCCTAATTCCACCTGTGAACACCCTCCTGTCTAATTCCCCTGTAAACATCCCCCTGTCTAATTCCCTTGTGCACAGCCTCCTCTGGAATTCCCCCAGTGATATCCCTGCTGTCCATTTTCCCCTGTGAGCTCACTGGCGTCTAATTCCAGCTGTGAACACCCTCCTGCCTCATTCCAGCTGTGTACACCCTCCTGTTGAATTCCCCCTGTGAACAATCTCCTGCCATAATCCCCCTGTGAAGAGCCTCCAGTCTAATTCCACCTCTGAACACCATCCTGTCTATTTCCCCCAGCTAACACCCTTCTGTCCAATTCCCCCTGTGAACACCATCCTGTCTAATTCCCCCTGTGAACTCCCTCCTGTCTAATTTCCCCCTGTGAACACCCTCCTGTCTAATTCTCCATGTGAACACCCTCCAATCTAATTCGCCCTCTGATCACCCTCCTGTCTAATTCTGCCAGTGAACACCCTCCTGTCTACATCCCCCTGTGACCACCTTTCTGTTTGATTCCACCTTTGAAAACCCAGCTGCGTCATTTGCCCATGTGAACACCATCCTGTCTAATTCCCACTGTGATAACCCTCCTGTGTATTTCCCCCTGTGAACACTCTCTTGGCTAAATCCCCCTGTGAACACCATCCTGTCTAATTCTCCCATTGAGCACGCTCTTGTCGAACTCCTCCAGTGAACACAATCCAGTCTTATTCCCCCTGTGTGCACCCTCTGGTCTAATTCCCTTTGTGAACACCCTCCTGTCTAATTCCCCCAGTGAACAGCCTCCTGTCTAATTCATACAGTGAACAGCCTCCTGTCTAATTCATCCAGTGAACACCCTCTTGTCTAATTCCCCCTGTGAACACCCTCCTTCCTGATTCCCCCTGGAAGCTCCTTCCTACCTAATTCCCCCTGTGAACACCCTCCTGCCTAATTCCCCCTGTGAACAACCTCCTGTCCAATTCCCCCTGTGAACAACCTCCTGTCAAATTCCCCCTGTGAACATCCTCCTGCCTAAATCCCCCTGTGAATACCCTCTTGTCCAATCCCCCCTGTGAACTCCCTCTTGTCTAATTCCCCCTGCGAACACCCTCCTGCCTAATTCCCCCTGTGATCACCCTCCTGTCTAATTCCCCCTGTGAACACCCTCCTGCCTAATTCCCGCTGTGAACACCCACATGTCCAATTCCCCCTGAGAACACCCTCTTGTCTAATTCCCCCTTTGAACACCCTCCTGCCTGATTCCCCCTGTGAATACCCTCCTGTCTAACTCCCCCCTGTGAACAACCTCCTGTCTAATTCCTCCTGTGTACATTCTCCTGTCTAATTCCCCCTGTGTACATTCTCCTGTCTAATTCCCCCTGGGAACACCCTCCAGTCTAATTCCCCCTGGGAACACCCTCCAGTCTAATTCCCCCTGGAAGCACTCTCCAGTCTAATTCCCCCTGGGAACACTCTCCAGTCTAATTGCCCATGGGAGCACCCTCCAGTCTAATTCCCCCTGGGAACACCCTCCAGTCTAATTCCCCCTGGGAACACCCTCCTGTTTAATTCCCTCTGTGAACACCCTCCTGTCTAATTCCCACTGTGAACACGCTCCTGTCTAATTCCCTCTGAGAACACCCTCCTGTTTAATTCCCTCTGTGAACACCATCCTGTCTAACCCCCCTGTGAACACCCTCCTATCTAATTCCCACTGTGAACAACTTCCTGTCTAATTCCCCCTGTGAAACCCCTCCTGTCTAATTCCCCTGTGATCACCCTCATGTCTACTTCCCCCTGTGAACACCCTCTGTCTAATTTCCAATGTGAACAACCTCCTTTCTAATTCCCTCTGTGAACACCATCCTGCCTAAGTACCCCTGTGAAAACTTTCCTGTCTAATTCCCCCTGCGAACAACGTCTGTCTAATTCCACCTGTGAACCCCCTCCTGCCTAATTCCCCTTTCATCACCCTCCTGTCTATTTCCCCCCGTGAACCCCCTCCTGTCAAATTCCACTGTGAACACCCTCTGTCTAATTCCCCATGTGACCACTCTCCTGTCTAATTTCCCCTGTGAACAACCTCCTGTCCAATTCCCACTGTGAACACCATGCTGCCGAATTCCCGATGTGATCACTCTCCTGTCTAATTCCCCTGTGATCACCCTCATGTCTAATTCCCCCTGTGATCACTCTCCTGTCTAATTCCCCTGTGATCACCCTCTTGTCTAATTCCCCATGTGAACACTTCCCGGTCTAAGTTCCCCTGTGAACAACCTCCTGTCAAGATTCCCTCTGTGAACACCATCCTGCCTAATTCCCCCTGTGATCACTCTCCTGTCTAATTCCCCTGTGATCACTCTCTTGTCTAATTCCCCATGTGAACACTCTCCTGTCTAATTTCCCCTGTTAACACCCTCCTGTCTAATTACCCTCTGTGAACACCCTCCTGTCCCAATCCCCCTGTGAACACCCTCCTGGCTAATTTCCCCTGTGAACAACCTCCTGTCCAATTCCCTCTGGGGACACCCTCCTGTCCCAAACACCCTGTGAACAACCTCCTGTCTAATGCCCCCCTGTGAACAACCTCCTGTCTAACTCCCTCTGTGATCACCCTCCTGGCCCAATCCCCCTGTGAACAACCTCCTGTCCAATTCCCTCTGTGAACACCCTCCTGTCCCAATCACCCTGTGAACACCCTCCTGTCTAATTCCCCCTGTGCACAACCTCCTGTCTAGTTCCCACTGTATACACCCTCCTGTGTAATTCCCCCGTGAAAGGACTCGTGACTAATTCCCGCTGTGAACACCCACCTGTCTAATTTCCCCTGTGAACACCCTCCTGTCTAATTCCCTCTGTGAACACCCTCCTGTCTAATTCCCACTGTGAACACGATCCTGTCTAATTCCCCCTGTGAACATCCTTCTTTTTCATTCCCTCTGTGAACACCCTCCTGTCTAATCCCCCCTGTGAACACCATCCTATCTAATTCTCCCTGTGAAGAACTTCTGTCTAATTCCCCCTGTGAACACCCTCCTGTGTAATTCCCCCTGTGAACACCCTCCTGTCTAATTCCCCCTGTCAACATCCTCCTGTCTAATTACCCCTGTCAACACCCTCCTGTCTAATTCTCCCTGTGAACACCCTCATGTCCAATTCCAACTGTGAACACCCTCCTGTGTAATTCTCCGAGTGGACACACTCCTGTCTAATTCTCCCTGTGAACACCCTCCTGTCTAATTCCCCCAGTGAACACCCTCCTATGTAATACCTGCTGTGAACAACCTCCTGTCAAATTCCAGATGTGAACACTCTACTGTCTAATTCTCGCTGTGAACACCCTCCTGTTTAATTCCCTCTGTGAACACCCTCCTGTCTAATCCCCCCTGTGAACACCCTCCTATCTAATTCCCCCTGTGAACAACTTCTGTCTAATACCCACTCTGAACCCCTTCCTGTCTAATTTCCCTGTGATCACCCTCATGTCTACTTCCCCCTGTGAACCCCCTCCTGTCTAATTCCCCTGTGATCACCCTCTTGTCTAATTCCCACTGTGAACACCCTCTGTCTAATTCCCCATGTGAACACTCTCCTGTCTAATTTCGCCTGAGAACAACCTCCTGTCTAATTCCCTCTGTGAACACCATCCTGCCTAATTCCCCATGTGATCACTCTCCTGTCTAATTTCGCCTGAGAACAACCTCCTGTCTAATTCCCTCTGTGAACACCATCCTGCCTAATTCCCCCTGTGATCAGTCTCCTGTCTAATTCCGCTGTGATCACCCTCTTGTCTAATTCCCCATGTGAACACTCTCCTGTCTAATTTCCCCTGAGAACAACCTCCTGTCCAATTCCCTCTGTGAACACCATCCTGCCTAATTCCCCCTATGATCACTCTCCTGTCTAATTCTCCTGTGATCACCCTCTTCCTCTAATTCCCACTGTGAACACCCTCTGTCTAATTCCCCCTGTGATCACCCTCATGTCTACTTCCCCCTGTGAACCGCCTCCTGTCTCATTCCCTTGTGATCACCCTCTTGTCTAATTCCCCATGTGAACCCACTCTGTCTTATTCCCCATGTGAACACTGTCCTGTCTAATTCCCCCTGTGAACACCATCCTGTCTTATTCCCCCTGTGAACAACCTGCTGTCTAATTCCCACCGTATACACCCTCCTGTGTAATTACCCCCGTGAAAAGTCTCCTGTCTAATTCCCCCTGTGAACAACCTGCTGTCTAATTCCCACCGTATACACCCTCCTGTGTAATTCCCCCCGTGAAAAGTCTCCTGTCTAATTTCCCCTGTTAACACCCTCCTGTCTAATTTGCCCTGTGAACAACCTCCTGTCCAATTCCCTCTGTGAACACCCTCCTGTCCCAAGCCCCCTGTGAACACCCTCCTGTCTATTTCCCACCGTGCACAACCTCCTGTCTAGATCCCACTCTATACACCCTCCTGTGTAATTCCCCCCGTGAAAAGACTCGTGACTAATTCCCGCTGTGAACACCCACCTGTCTAATTCCCACTGTGAACACCCGCCAGTCTAATTCCCACTGTGAACACCCTCCTGTCTAATTCCCACTGTGAACACGCTCCTGTCTAATTCCCACTGTGAACACGCTCCTGTCTAATTCGCACTGTGAACACCCTCCTGTCTAATTCCCACTGTGAACACGCTCCTGTCTAATTCCCACTGTGAACACCCTCCTGTCTCATTCCCACTGTGAACACCCTCCTGTCTCATTCCCACTGTGAACACCCTCCTGTCTAATTCCCACTGTGAACACGCTCCTGTCTAATTCCCCCTGTGAACACCCTCCTTTTTAATCCCCCCTGTGAACACCCTCCTGTCTAATCCCCCCTGTGAACACCCTCCTATCTTATTCTCCCTGTGAACAACTTCTGTCTAATTCCCCCTGTGATCACCCTCATGTCTACTTCTCCCTGTGAACCCCCTCCCGTCTATTTCCCGCTCTGAACATCTTCCTGTCTAATTCCCCCTGTTAACATCCTCCTGTCTAATTCTCCCTGTGAACACCCTCATGTCCAATTCCCCCTGTGAACACCCTCCAGTGTAATTCTCCGAGTGGACTCACTTCTGTCCATTTCCCCCTGTGAACACCCTCCAGTGTAATTCTCCGAGTGGACTCACTTCTGTCTAATTCCCCCTGTGAGCACCCTCCTGTATAATTCCCCCTATGCACACTCTTCTGTCCATTTCCAAACTGTGAACACTCTACTGTCTAATCCCCCCTGTGAACAACCTCCGATCTAATTCTACCTGTGAACAACTTCTGTCTACTTCCCCCTGTGATCATTCTCATGTCTACTTCCCCCTATGAACCCCCTCCTGTCTCATTCCCGCACTGAACATCCTCCTGTCTAATTCCCCCTGTAATCACCCTGCTGTGTAATTCTCCACGTGGACACACTCCTGCCTTATTCCCCCTGTGAACATCCTCCTGTCTCATTCCCCCGTCAACACCCACCTGTCTAATTCTCCCTGTGAACACCGTCATGTCCAATTCCACCTGTGAACACCCTCCTGTGTAATTCTCCGAGTGGACACACTCCTGTCTAATTCTCCCTGTGAACACCCTTCTGTCCAATTCCCCCAGTGAACACCCTCCTGTGTAATTCTTGCTGTGAGCAACCTCCTGTCAAATTCCACCTGTGAACACTCTACTGTCTAATTCTCGATGTGAGCACCCTCCTGTTTAATTCCCCCTGTGAACACCCACCTGTCTAATTCTCGCTGTGAACACCCTCCTGTGTAATTCCCCCTATGCACACTCTCATGTCCATTTCCAAGCTGTGAACACACACCTGTCTAATTCCCCCAGTGAACACCCTCCTGTGTAATTCTTGCTGTGAACAACCTCCTGTCAAATTCCAGTTGTGAACACTCTACTGTCTAATTCTCGCTGTGAACACCCTCCTGTTTAATTCCCTCTGTGAACACCCTCCTCTCTAATCCTCCCTGTGAACACCCTCCTATCTAATTCCCCCTGTGAACAACTTCTGTCTAATACCCACTCTGAACCCCTTCCTGTCTAATTCCCCTGTGATCACCCTCTTGTCTAATTCCCACTGTGAACACCCTCTGTCTAATTCCCCATGTGAACACTCTCCTGTCTAATTTCCTCTGAGAACAACCTCCTGTCTAATTCCCTCTGTGAACACCATCCTGCCTAATTCCCCTGTGATCACTCTCCTGTCTAATTCCCACTGTGAACACCCTCTGTCTAATTCCCCATGTGAACACTCTCCTGTCTAATTTCCTCTGAGAACAACCTCCTGTCTAATTCCCTCTGTGATCACCATCCTGCCTAATTCCCCTGTGATCACTCTCCTATCTAATTCCCTTGTGATCACCCTCTTGTCTAATTCCCCATGTGAACACTCTCCTGTCTAATTCCCCCTGAGAACAACCTCCTGTCTAATTCCCTCTGTGAACACCATCCTGCCTAATTCCCCTGTGATCACTCTCCTGTCTAATTCCCCTGTGATCACCCTCTTGTCTAATTCCGACTGTGAACACCCTCTGTCTAATTCCCCCTGTGATCACCCTCATGTCTACTTCCCCCTGTGAACCGCCTCCTGTCTCATTCCCTTGTGATCACCCTCTTGTCTAATTCCCCATGTGAACCCACTCTGTCTTATTCCCCATGTGAACACTTTCCTGTCTAATTCCCCCTGTGAACACCATCCTGTCTAATTCCCCCTGTGAACAACCTGCTGTCTAATTCCCACCGTATACACCCTCCTGTGTAATTCCCCCCGTGAAAAGACTCCTGTCTAATTTCCCCTGTTAACACCCTCCTGTCTAATTTCCCCTGTGAACAACCTCCTGTCCAATTCCCCCTGTGAACACCCTCCTGTCCCAATCCCCCTGTGAACACCCTCCTGTCTATTTCCCCCCGTGCACAACCTCCTGTCTAGGTGCCACTCTATACACTCTCCTGTTTAATTCCCCCCGTGAAAAGACTCGTGACTAATTCCCGCTGTGAACACCCACCTGTCTAATTCCCACTGTGAACACGCTCCTGTCTAATTCCCACTGTGAACACCCTCCTGTCTAATTCCCACTGTGAACACGCTCCTGTCTAATTCCCCCTGTGAACACCCTACTTTTTAATCCCCCCTGTGAACACCCTCCTGTCTAATTCCCCCTGTGAACACCCTCCTTTTTAATCCCCCCTGTGAACACCCTCCTGTCTAATTCCCACTGTGAACACCCTCCTGTCTAATTCCGACTGTGAACACCCTCCTGTCTAATTCCCACTGTGAACACGCTCCTGTCTAATTCCCACTGTGAACACCCTCCTGTCTAATTCCCACTGTGAACACGCTCCTGTCTAATTCCCACTGTGAACACCCTCCTGTCTAATTCCCACTGTGAACACGCTCCTGTCTAATTCCCCCTGTGAACACCCTCCTTTTTAATCCCCCCTGTGAACACCCTCCTGTCTAATCCCCCCCTGTGAACACCCTCCTATCTTATTCTCCCTGTGAACAACTTCTGTCTAATTCCTCCTGTGATCACCCTCATGTCTACTTCCCCCTGTGAACCCCCTCCCGTCTATTTCCCGCTCTGAACATCTTCCTGTCTAATTCCCCCTATGAACACCCTCCTGTGTAATTCTCCGAGTGGACACACTCCTGCCTTATTCCCCCTGTGAACACCATCCTGTCTAATTCTCCCTGTGAACACCCTCATGTCCAATTCCCCCTGTGAACACCCTCCAGTGTAATTCTCCGAGTGGACTCACTTCTGTCTAATTCCCCCTGTGAGCACCCTCCTGTATAATTCCCCCTGTTAACATTCTCCAGTCTAATTCTCCCTGTGAACACCCTCATGTCCAATTCCCCCTGTGAACACCCTCCAGTGTAATTCTCCGAGTGGACTCACTTCTGTCTAATTCCCCCTGTGAGCACCCTCCTGTATAATTCCCCCTATGCACACTCTTCTGTCCATTTCCAAACTGTGAACACTCTACTGTCTAATCCCCCCTGTGAACAACCTCCGATCTAATTCTACCTGTGAACAACTTCTGTCTACGTCCCCCTGTGATCATCCTCATGTCTACTTCCCCCTATGAACCCCCTCCTGTCTCATTCCCGCTCTGAACATCCTCCTGTCTAATTCCCCCTGTAATCACCCTGCTGTGTAATTCTCCACGTGGACACACTCCTGCCTTATTCCCCCTGTGAACACCATCCTGTCTAATTCCCCCTGTTAACATCCTCCTGTCTAATTCCCCCTGTCAACACCCTCCTGTCTAATTCTCCCTGTGAACACCGTCATGTCCAATTCCACCTGTGAACACCCTCCTGTGTAATTCTCCGAGTGGACACACTCCTGTCTAATTCTCCCTGTGAACACCCTCCTGTCCAATTCCACCTGTGAACACCCTCCTGTGTAATTCTTGCTGTGAACAACCTCCTGTCAAATTCCACCTGTGAACACTCTACTGTCTAATTCTCGCTGTGAGCACCTCCTGTCTAATTCCCCCTGTGAACACCCACCTGTCTAATTCTCGCTGTGAACACCCTCCTGTGTAATTCCCCCTATGCACACTCTCATGTCCATTTCCTCGCTGTGAACACCCTCCTGTCTAATTCTTGCTGTGAACAACCTCCTGTCAAATTCCACCTGTGAACACCATCCTGTCTAATTCACCCTGTTAACACCCTCCTGTCGAATTCGGCCTGTGATCTCCCTCCTGGATAATTCCCCCTGTGATCACCCTCCTGTGTAATGGGTAGGCGGTCGTGTAGTAGTATTATCACTGGACTTGTAACCCAGAGACCCAGGGTATTTCACTGGGGACATGAGTTCGAATCCCACCACAGCAGTAGTTGCAATCTGAATTTAAGTAATATATCTGGAATTAAAAGCTAGTCTAATTATGGTCATGAAACCATTGTCGATTGTTGTAAAAACGCATCTGGTTCATTAATGTCCTTCAGGGAA
Organism: Heterodontus francisci; assembly: GCF_036365525.1. Classification (NCBI taxonomy): domain Eukaryota; kingdom Metazoa; phylum Chordata; class Chondrichthyes; order Heterodontiformes; family Heterodontidae; genus Heterodontus; species Heterodontus francisci. Next base: position 137,822 of record NW_027141584.1, read on the forward strand.
GGTAATCTGCTGTCCTTACCTGGTCTGGCCTACATGTGTCTCCAAAACCACAGCAATGTGGTTAACTCTTACATGCGCTCTGAAATGGCTGAGCAAGCTACTCAGTTGTACCTAACCACTACAAAGTCAATAGAAAGGAATGAATCCGGACGGACCAACCGGCATCGACCTAGGCACCGGAAATGACAATGGCAAACCCAGCCCTGTCGACCCTGCAAAGTCCTCCTTACTAACATCTGGGAGCTTGTGCCAAAGTTGGGAGAGCTGTCCCACAGACTAGTCAAGCAATAGACTGACATAGTCATACTCACGGAATCATACCTTAAAGACAATGCCCCAGACACTGCCATCACCATCCCTGGGTATGTCTTGTCCCACCGGCAGGACATAACCACCAGAGGTGGTGGCACAGTGGTATACAGTAGGGAGGGAGTTTCCCTGGGAGTCCTCAACATCGACTCCGGACCCCATGAAGTCTCAGGGCATCAGGTCAAACATGGGCAAGGAAACCTCCTACTGATTACCACCTACCGCCCTCCCTCTGCTGATGACTGAGTACTCCTCCATGTTGAACACCACTTGGAGAAAGCACTGAGGGTGGCAAGGGCACAAAATGGGTGGGGGACTTCAATGTCCATCACCAAGAGTGGCTCGGTAGCACCACTCCTGACCGTGTTGGCCGACTCCTGAAGGGCATAGCTGCTAGACTGGGTTTGCGGCAGGTGTTGGGGGAACCAACACGAGGGAAAAACATACTTGAACACATCTTCACCAATCTGCCTGCCGCAGATGCTTCTGTCCATGACAGTATTGGTAGGAGTGACCACAGCACATTACTTGTGGAGACGAAGACCCGCCTTCACATTGGGATACCGTCCATCGTGTTGTGTGGCACCATCACCGTGCTAAATGGGATAGATTTTGAACAGATCTAGCAATGCAAAACTGGGCATCCATGAGGCGCTGTGGGCCATCAGCAGCAGCAGAATTGTACTCAACCACAATATGTAACCTCATGGCCCGGCATATCCCCCACTCTACCATTACCATCAAGCGAGGAGACCAACCCTGGTTCAATGAATAGTGCATGAGGGCATGCCAGGAGCAGCACCAGGCATAGCTCAAAATGGGTTGACTCCCCAAAGCCTGTCCCCCATCTACAAGGCACAAGTCAGGAGTGCGATGGAATACTGTCCACTTGCCTGGATGGGTGCAGCTCCACCAAAACTCAAGAATCTCGACACCATCCAGGACAAAGCAGCCCGCTTGAGTGGCACACTATCTACAAACATTCACTCCCTCCAACACTGACGCAGAGTGGCAGCAGTGTGTACCATCTACAAGATGCACTGCAGCAATGCACTAATGTTCCTGAGACAGAAACTTCCAAACCCGCCACCTCTACCAACTAGAATGGCAAGGGCAGCAGATACATGGGAACACCAGCACCTGCAAGTTCCCCTCCAAGTCACACACCATCTGACTTGGAACTAAATAGCCGTTCCTTCACTGTCGCTGGGTCAAAATCCTGGAACTCCCTTCTTAACAGCACTGTGGGTGTATCTACCTAACATGGTCTGCAGTGGTTCAAGAAGGCAGCTCAGCACCACCTTCTCAAGGGCAATTAGGGATGGGCAATAAATGCTGGCCTGGCCAGCGAAACCCACATCCCATGAATGAATTAAAAAAAACTTAAGACTCAAAGCTGCTGATGTAATGTGTTTGTTCAGGTGAGTGTAAGTAATAGCAATGATCAGGGGTATAACCGTGTCAGTGGAGACTTATCCCCTGTATAAATCAGCACCCATTGGAATGGATCAGCTCAGAGTGTCTGCTGGAGCTGTGGGTTCCAGGCTGACAGAAGTCTCTGCTTCTCACAGAAATGGGATATTTAGTAATGCTTCAGATCGCATTGATTTATTATCCTGTACTTGCAGCAATTGGAGTTCCTGGTAAGACTGTATATCAGTTAATAATGGTGTAACTCGATGTTTACTGTGCTGCTGTACACGGTATTATTTACCACTGTGTTTTACACAGCCACCTGTTCTTTACCAACAATTTACTGATGGAATCTCCTGATTGTCTACTCTTTCAGTCTTGCAGGAGCTGCATTATATTCAATGGTATTGGTTTTAGTAACCCTGGAATATTTACTGGATTATTGTGTTTATCTAATGTATTTGGATCAAATGTCTCGGTTAGGATCAAGAATAAGAGCATCAGGAGATTTTCACAGTTTTGTGATGTGCAACTAACCGGTCCTGCAATATTTTGATGATTTTTTTCGCTGTTTGATAACAAGACCTCCCACAATGTCAATGCTACAAGGAGGCAGCAAAATATTCTCCCAACCCAATAACATGGTTCAGTTTAACAGGGATTTCAATGTATTTATTGGTTATCACTGTTATAAAATATACTGTGTATGTCTGACACTGCTTCAGAGGTCTGGCTGCTGAGTTGAGTTTGCTGCTGCCTCTTTCACATCTCCTTCTCTGCTTCACTGTGGAGTCTTCACTGTCACTGGAATTCATTGTAAAATAGAAAGTATTGATGTGATGTTTTATTGGTTTACACTCGATCAGTTGGAATCAAGAGTCTTTCCATTTATCTGTAGATTATCAGCTGCAGCGCTGATGTTGGTGTTTTATTAATTAAACAATCCCACATTCTAACGGTGTACTTTATAATTCCAGGAGAAGGAATTTCAATGATTGTGTGGTTTCTTTGGAAGAAGCTTTCGATTCTGTTTATTCCATGCATTGAAGATGAAGTGAAGAGGGTAGGTGAACAGGTGGAGATTTGTGTGCTCTGTAGACACATTAAATTATTCACAGAGATTTCACCATTCAACAAACCAACTCTGAGAATAGAATCATTGAACATGGGGCTGGTGAACAGGCGCAGAATGTGAGGAATAAATCGCATGTGAAAAGTGGCATGAAGTAACAGTTTGCAGGGTGTGAGGAGTCCAGACAGTGAGGGAGGGTAACTTTGAAAAGGAGCAGGGAGAATGAAACAGAGGGAAAAAGATAACCAGAAGGAAAGTGACAGAGGAAGCATCAGAGGTGTGAATAAATCACTAACATTAAGTGCTGGAATATCCAGAGAAGTTAGTCAGAGAAACTGCGAGTTGAAGTTGTCAGTTGTCAGATTGTGTTAATTTTACTGAAGGACTTGATCCCTCAGTGTTTATTTCTGTCAGGTCCAAATTTTGTTTTGCAAAAGGTTCCTATTCCTTACTTAGTGTATTGACGATATTGTATAATCAATGAAATGTTGTCCAGCACCAATAACTACAGGGATTATTGTTTGAATGTATTAATTGAGTTGTGTTACTGGGATTTCTATATTAGTTTTGCACGAACGCTTTGCTGCAGTCACTCCCGCTGAATCTTAACCTCTCCTCTCACTGTATTGAATCCTTTGTCTCCTCATCCATTGCTTCAGTTTATACACTTTCCCAAACCATCTGATCTTGTCTCCTCTCCTGCTCTAACATGACGAGAGTGGTCCTAAAGGAAGAGTGCTAAATTGGGGGAAGGCCAACTATGCCAACATTCGGCAGGAGCTGGGGAATGTAGATTGGGAGCAACTGTTTGAAGATAAATCCACATTTGATATGTGGGAGGCTTTTAAAAAGAGGTTGATTAGCGTGCAGGAGAGACATGTTCCTGTGAAAATGAGGGATAGAAATGGCAAGATTAGGGAACCATGGATGACAGGTGAAATTGTGAGACTAGCTAAGAGGAAAAAGGAAGCATACATAAGGTCTAGGAGGCTGATGAAAGACGAAGCTTTGAAAGAATATCAGGAATGTAGGACCAATCTGAAACGAGGAATTAAGAGGGCTAAAAGGGGTCATGAAATATCTTTAGCAAACAGGGTTAAGGAAAATCCCAAAGCCTTTTATTCATATATAAGGAGCAAGAGGGTAAAGAGAGAAAGGATTGGCCCACTCAAGGACAAAGGAGGAAAGTTATGCGTGGAGTCAGAGAAAATGGGTGAGATTCTAAATGAGTACTTTGCATCGGTATTCACCGAGGAGAGGGACATGACGGATGTTGAGGTTAGGGACAGATGTTTGATTACTCCAGGTCAAGTCGGCATAAGGAGGGAGGAAGTGTTGGGTATTCTAAAAGACATTAAGGTGGACAAGTCCCCAGGTCGGATGGGATCTATCCCATGTTACTGAGGGAAGCGAGAGAGGAAATAGCTGGGGCCTTTACAGATATCTTTGCAGCATCCTTAAACACGGGTGAGGTCCCGGAGGACTGGAGAATTGCTAATGTTGTCCCCTTGTTTAATAAGGGTAGCAGGGATAATCCAGGTAATTATAGACCGGTGAGCCTGACGTCAGTGGTAGGGAAGCTGCTGGAGAAGATACTGAGGGATAGGATCTATTCCCATTTGGAAGAAAATGGGCTTATCAGTGATAGGCAACATGGTTTTGTGCAGGGAAGGTCATGTCTTACCAACTTAATAGAATTCTTTGAGGAAGTGACAAAGTTGATTGATCAGGGAAGGGCTGCAGATGTCATATACATGGACTTCAGCAAGTCGTTTGAAAAGGTTCCCCATGGTAGGCTGATGGAGAAAGTGAAGGCGCATGGGGTCCAAGGTGTACTGGCTAGATGGATGAAGAACTGGCTGGGCAACAGGAAACAAAGTAGCAGAGGAAGTGAGTTTCTCAAAATGGAGACGTGTGACCAGTGGTGTTCCACAGGGATCCGTGCTGGGACCACTGTTGTTTGTGATATACATAAATGATTTGGAGGAAAGTATAGGTTGTCTGATTAGCAAGTTTGCAGACGACACTAGGATTGGTGATGTAGCAGATAGTGAAGGGGACTGTCAGAGAATGCAGCAGAATATAAATAGATTGGAGAGTTGGGCAGAGAAATGGCAGATGGAGTTCAATCAGGGCAAATGTGAGGTGATGCATTTTGGAAGATCCAATTCAAGAGTGAACTACACAGTAAATGGAAAAGTCCTGGGGAAAATTGATGTACAGAGAGATTTGGGTGTTCAGGTCCATTGTTCCCTGAAGGTGGCAACGCAGGTCAATAGAGTGGTCAAGAAGGCATACGGCATGCTTTCCTTCATCGGACGGGGTATTGAGTACAAGGGTTGGCAGGTCATGTTACAGTTGTATAGGACTTTGGTTCGGCCACATTTGGAATACTGCGTGCAGTTCTGGTCACCACATTACCAAAAGGATGTAGATGCTTTGGAGAGGGTGCAGAGGAGGTTCACCAGGATGTTGCCTGGTATGGAGGGCGATAGCTATGAAGAGAGGTTGAGTAGATTAGGATTATTTTCATTCGAAAGGCGGAGGTTGAGGGGGGACCTGATTGAGGTGGACAGAATCATGAGAGGTACAGACAGGGTGGATAGCAAGAAGCTTTTTCCCAGAGTGGGGGATTCAATTACTAGGGGTCACGAGTTCAAAGTGAGAGGGGTATTGTTTAGGGGGGATATGCGTGGAAAATTCTTTATGCAGAGGGTGGTGGGTGCCTGGAACGTGTTGCCAGCGGAGGTGGTAGACGCGGGCACGATAGCGTCTTTCAAGATGTTTCTCGACAGATACATGAATGGGCAGGAAGCAAAGAGATCCAGACCATTAGAAAATAGGCGACATGTTTAGATAGAGGCTCTGGATCGGCGCAGGCTTGGAGGGCCGAAGGGCCTGTTCCTGTGCTGTAATTTTCTTTGGTCTTTGTTCTTTGACCATTTCCTTCTCTCCCTCCCAATCTCACTCACTGGCTCCACCTCCAGACGCCTCTTCCAAATAAGTCCTAACCATAAAAGTCACTGCAGCATCTCTCGGCCTTTTCTCATTCTGTACCAGCCCCTGTCGGCTCTCTGAACCCACAGCAACAAATCAGCTGCACCTTCCGCTGCCTCCAAACCTTCCTGACCAGCAGTCTGGAGACATATTCCCATTTGACCCATTGGATTCCATCTTTATAAAACCCCTTCTCATTTCCACACCAGTACTGCCTCCTCCCTCATTACTTCCAGTAGATCTGGTGCTGACTTTATTCACTTTCTGCATCAATTTCCCAATACATTATCAATAATTGTGTTTCAAACATTTCACGGTGTCAAGGTCACTGCCCAGGTCAATGAATCAGTTTTCACTGTTCAATGCAGCAACCAAGCTGGAAATTTCAGCCCAGATCCTCTCAAATTGCTGCTTTGTCTCCAGGTCTGATCAGTAATTTCTCTGCTTCCTTTTCTCTCTCTCTTCCAGTTAACTTGGTGGCGATTGTGATCCTGTCCCGAGGAAAGTGCGGTCTCTCCAAATGTATCACTGTCTACCTGGTGGGAATGACAGTGTCTGATCTACTGGTCGTTATCACTGGTCCCATATTGTTGCGGATTGTTTCAATTTATTTCCCATATTCATTCCTGGACATTACTCCTGTGTGTTCTCTCAGCATCGTTCTGTTTTCTGCAGCCACATGTATTTCTGTCTGGCTCACAGTCACTTTCACCTTTGATCGATTTGTGGCCATTTGCTGTGAGAAGCTAAAAACAAAATATTGCACCGAGAAAACAACGGCTGTGATTGTTGGAACAGTGAGTGTGCTGGGATGTTTACAGTCTGTGCCCTGGTACTTGACAGTGGAACAAGATTACTTCATTGATAATCTTCCCATTGGTTGTGTCCTTAAACCGAGCTTCATCACCTCCCCCGTGTGGGTCACATTTGAATTGTTTAACTACATTTTAACCCCTTGTGTCCCGTTCTTTCTGATTTTACTGCTCAATGTTCTCACAGTCAGACGTATTTTATTCTCCAGTAAAGTCCGCAGGGGATTCCGGCGCTACAGCAATGGAGAGAATCACAAGGACCCGGAGATGGAGAATCGGAGAAAATCAATTATTTTACTCTTCAGTATATCCAGCAGTTTTATATTGTTATGGATAACCCGGGTTGTGTTTAGAATTTATAGGCGAATTGCAGATATTCAGGATTATTCCTCCTACACTGACCCTGTCTATATCACAGATCACACATCACTAATGCTGCAGGTTCTCAGTTCCTGCACCAACACATGTATTTACACTGTGACCCAGACTAAATTCAGAGAGGAGCTGAAGAAGGCGGTGAAATACCCTCTCAATCTCATTGTTAAATTAGTGAAATCATAGAAAGAGATAAACACTGGAACTAAATCCCATTTCATATTCCATTCACTACCCTCCCCACAGGACAGAAATGTACATTTTATATTCACAGCACTGAGCGCTATAATTATTTTAAATTTGATTCTGAGATTATATTATTGAGAATCTGAGCTATTGAGTTGGGACTTGCTCTGCCTCCCTCTCACCAGCTCCATCTGCTGGAGTCCCTGTCTCACTGCAGTTACTGCCCCGTCTCACCATCTCCATCTCCTGGTGTCCCTAGCTCACTGCAGTTACTGCCCCCTCTCACTATCTCCATCTGCTGGTGTCCCTGTCTCACTGCAGTTACTGCCCCCTCTCACCATCTCCATCTGCTGGTGTCCCTTTCTCACTGCAGTAACTGCCCCCTCTCACCATCTCCATCTGCTGGTGTCCCTGTCTCAATGCAGTTAATGCCCCTCTCACCATCTCCATCTGCTGGAGTCCCTGTCTCACTGCAGTTACTGCCCCCTCTCACCTTCTCCAACTGCTGGTGTCCCTGTCTCCCTGCAGTTACTGCCCCCTCTCACCTTCTCCATCTGCTGGTGTCCCTGTCTCACTGCAGTTACTGTCTCCCTCTCACAATCTCCATCTGCTGGTGTCCCTGTCTCACTGCAGTTACTGCGCCCTCTCACCATCTCCATCTGCTGGTGTCCCTGTCTCACTGCAGTTACTGCCCCCTCTCACCTTCTCCATCTGCTGGTGGCCCTGTCTCACTGCAGGTACTGTCCCCTCTCACCATCTTCATCTGCTGGAGTCCCTGTGTCACTGCAGTTACTGCCCCCTCTCACCTTCTCCATCTGCTGGTGTCCCTGTCTCACTGCAGTTACTGCCCCCCTCTCACTATCTCCATCTGCTGGTGTCCCTGTCTCACTGCAGTTACTGCCCCCTGGCACCATCTCCATCTGCTGGTGTCTCTGTCTCACTGCAGTTACTGTCCCCTCTCACTATCTCCATCTGCTGGTGTCCTTCTCTCACTAACAAAAACAAGAAATGCTGGAATCACTCAGCAGGTCTGGCAGCATCTGTGGAAAGCGAAGCAGAGTTAACTTTTCGGGTCAGTGACCCTTCTTCAGAACTGACAAATATTAGAAAAGTCACAGATTATAAATAAGTGAGGTGGGGGTGGGGCAAGAGATAACAAAGGAGAAGGTGCAGATTGGACCAGGCCACATAGCTGACCAAAAGGTCACGGAGAACAGGCAAACAATATGTTAATACTGTGTTGAAAGACAAAGCATTAGTACAGATTAGGTGTGAATACACTGAATATTGAACAGCAGCAAGTGCAAACCTGAAGAAAAACAACCTGAAAAATACATTATTATCCCTGTCTCACTGCAGTTACGGCCCCCTCTCACCATCTCCATCTGCTGGAGTCCCTGTCTCTCTGCAGTTACTTCCCCGTCTCACCATCTCCATCTACTGGTGTCCCTGTCTCACTGCAGTTACTGCCCCCTCTCACCATCTCCATCTGCTGGTGTCCCTGTCTCACTGCAGTTACTGCCCCCTCTCACCTTCTCCATCTACTGGCGTCCCTGTCTCACTGCAGTTACTGCCCCCCTCTCACCATCTCCATCTGCTGGTGTCCCTGTCTCACTGCAGTTGCTGCCCCCCTCTCACCATCTCCATCTGCTGGTGTCCCTGTCTCACTGCAGTTACTGTCTCCCTCTCACAATCTCCATCTGCTGGAGTCCCTGTCTCACTGCAGTTACTCCACCCCCACCCCTCACCATCTCCATATGCTCGTGTCCCTGTCTCCCTGCATTTATTGTCCCCTCTCACCATCTCCATCTGCTGGTCTCTCTATCTCACTGCAATTACTGCCTCCCTGTCACCGTCTCCATCTGCTGGTGCTCTGTCTCCCCCAGTTCCCCAATTATTGGTGCCTCTCCCGATCCCCTTTGAGTCAGAGGGATAGAAACAGAGAGTGAGGGACAGAGAAAAATAGTGACATTGAGAGAAACAGAGCGAGAGGGAGAGAAAGACACTGGGAGAGGGAGAGAAACAGATGCAGAGGGACAGGGAGAGAGACAGTGACAGCGGGAGAGAGACAGAGAGAGAAACAGAGTGGGATATGGAGATGCAAAGACACAGAGTTTTAGTAGAAACATTTTCAGCTGATAATGTTTGTAATAAATTTAAATATCTTTTTATCCTGGGACTCCATACTGAAAAAAAACTGGCTGCGCTAAGCAATGTCATTTGAAAGGAAACATTGAAGCCAGTTGTTGACTCAATTGGGAGTAATCTTGTCTCTGTGTTATATGGAGGGGAGAAGTCCATTGTCATGTTTAATATGGATGAGAAATTGACGTTCTGTTTAACTCTCGTTCTTGAAATGTTGTCAGTGGGAAGTGAGGAAAGTGCCGGCAGACCCTGAGTCACTTTAGCAGCAGGGGAAAGATGTAGATGTACAAAGGGACCTGGGTGTCCTCATCAATACGTGCTGAAAGCTGACATGCAGGTGCAGCAAGTAGTTAAGATGGCTAATGGTATGTTAGCCTTTATCACAAGAGGATGCGAATACAGGAAAAGAGGAGTCTTGCTTCAGTTGTACAGAACCTTGGTTAGACCGCACCTGGAATACTGTGTGCATTTCTGGTCCCCTTACCTTAAGAAGGATATCATTACCATAGAGGGAGTGCAACAAAGGTTCACCAGACTTCTTCCCGGGATGACGGGACTGTCCTACGAACAGAAATTGGGGAAACTGGCCCTGTATTCTCTAGAGTTTCGAAGAATGAGAGGTGAAATCAATGAAAATTACCAAATACATAAAGGGATAGACAGGATAGATGGAGGTAAGATGTTTCCCCTGGTTGTGGAGTCTAGAACCAGGGGATGCAATTTCAAAGTAAGGGGGAAGCCACTCAGTATAGATATAAGAAGAAATGTCTTTTCTCAGAGCGTTGTAAATATTTGGAATTCTCTCCCCCAGAGGGCTGTGCAAGCTCAGTCATTGAGTATGTTCAAAGTAAAAACTGACAGCTGTCTAAATACAAATTAAATAAAGAGATATGGGGATAATGTGGGAAACGAGCATTGAAATGGAAGATCAGACATGATCGTGCTGAATGGTGGGGCAGGCTCGATGGGCTGAATGGCCTAATCCTACTCCTATGTTCCTATGGAAGTGGAGAAAGGGTGTGAGGGGGCCCTGGCACACATACACACAGGGACACAAACTCACATACAGACACACAAAGAAAGCGGGAGAGAGAGACAGACAGAGAGAAAGAGAGAAAGGCAGAGTGAAAGAAACAGACAGAGAGATTGAGAGAGAAGGAGCAACAGAGAGAGGGAGAGTCAGAGACAGAGGGAGAGACAGAGAGAGGGAGAGACAGAGAGAGAGGGATAGACAGAGGGGGAGAGAGAATCAGAGAGGGGGAGATTCAGAGTGAGAGGGAGATTCAGAGAGAGAGTCAGAAAGAGAGGGAAAGTCAGAGAGAGAGGGAAAGATAGAGGGAAAACACAAGAAGACAAGAAATAGGAGCAGGGGTAGACCATATCTCCCATCAAGCCTGCTCCGCTATTCAATAGAATCATGGCTGATCTTAGGATTCAACTCAGCTTCCCGCCTAGTCCTCACATCTCTTGATTCCATGAGAGGCTAAACTTTGGTCTATCCCAGCCTTAAATGTATTGAACGAAGGAGCATCCACTACCCTCCGGGGTAGAGAATTGTAAAGATTCACAACCCTTTGAGTGAAGTAATTTATATTCATCTCAATCCGAAATGATCAGCCCCTTATTCTGAGACTGTGCCCTCTTGTTTTAGATTCCCTGACCTGCGGAAATAATCTCTCAGTGTCTACCGTTTCCAAATCCTTTAGAATTTTATATGTTTCAAGGAGATCTCCTCTCATTCTTCTAAACTCCATAGAATACAGGCCTAGTCTATTTAATCTCTCTCTTTCCCTCAGATCTGTCTGTTTCTGCACCCTCTTTCGAATCGTATCCTTTAGTTTATATCACCTCACCTTATTCTTCCTACCTGTGGAGGATGTGGGTATGGTTCTTAATGACTACATCACATCTGTCTTCACAAAAGAGGAGACTATTCTGACATTGCCGTCAAGGAGGAAGGGTTTGAAATATTGGATGGGATAAACAGTGAGAGGGGAAATATTGAGGGGTTTAGCATCTTCGAACGCTGATAATTCACCAGGCTCGGACTGTTAAGAGATGCAAGTGAGAAAACAGCAGAGGCTTTGACCATCATTGTCTGATCCTCTCTGGTTACAGGCGTGGTGCCAGAAGACTGGAGGACTGCTAATGTTGTACTCTGGATGAACAAGGGAGAAAGTAATAGACTAATTGATTACAGGCCACCCAGCCTAATCACAGTGGAGGGCAAATTATTGGGAAAATTTCTGGTAAACAGCATGAATCGTCATTTCCAGCACAGTCAGCATGGATTTGTTAAGTGAATATCGTGTCAGAATAGTTTGTTGATGTCTTTGAGGGGGTAAGTAGGAGGGTCGATGAAGATCGTGACTCATCACCGGCTTCTCAAGGGCAATCAGGGATGGGCAATAAATGCTGGTCTTGTCATTGATTTCCAGATCCCGTGAATGAATTTAGCACAGTGTCAGCTCCTGTACCTGTGCAGTACACAGTGGGTACAAAGGAATGATTCACTCCTGTGTCTGTGCTCTGTCATGTTCTAAGCACTTACCTACACGCCTTTCCACCTTCCATAAAACCTTGCTCACATTGATGGTCACACATATGCCATACAGATTAATATCCGCAGTGAACATTTTTAATCGTTAGATTTCACCTGAAACTGAACAGAAGATAGAGAGTGTCAGAATAGCCCCGTGCTGTAGCTGTCCTGGGAGGGTTTGATGGGGGCAGTGTCGAGGGAGATTTACTCTGCATCAACCCCTGTTTTTTATATGTCGAGGGGGGATTTATTCCTCAGGCCCCCTTTTTATACATTTTTGAAATAACTTTTTACAAATCGAATGAATAAACCAAAAAATCAAATTAATATGCTATTCTCGGCATCGACGATGCACTCCAGTCCCTGCAGTGCCCACCAGTCGCAGAAGGCCTCAAGCATACAAGTTGACACCACCTGCTCCTTCTCCAAGGACACCCAGGCACGAACCTAACTGCGGAACAGGGGCAGGCAATCAGGGCGGACGGATCCCCCGACGGCCCGCAGCCTGGACCTGTGAGTTGCTACCTTCACCAGGCGCAGGAGCAGACAAATGAGGAGATCCTCCTCCCGGCCCATGCCCCCTCTCACCGGGTACCCAAAGATCAGGAGTGTGGGACAGAAGTGCAACCCGAATTTGAGGAGCAGCCCCTTCAAATACTCAAAGAGGGGCTGCAAACTCGCACACTCCATATATACGTGGAACACGGACTCATCCAGGCCACAGAAATTACAAGCAGCCTGGGAGTCCGTGAACCTACTTAAAAGCCTATTGCACGGGACTGCCCTGTGCAACACCCTCCACCCTCCAACCCAGGTCTCCGATGTAAAGGTAGAGGACTCCCGCATAGAGAGACCTCTACCCGGGTATCCCCTCGCCGCCAGATGGCAACACGAACTGCCAGGGCATGTCTGGCCAGCTGTCGAGGGTGAGGAAGTGGAGATGTGCAGGAGCAGCCCATACAGGAAACCCCTCTGCGCCGTTTGGAATGGCATGGAGGGCATTTCCGAGGGGCTATTCAGGTTGTGTGGGACTGACTCCCAAGGAGGGTTTCGGGGCATGGGTCTGATGAGCAGTTATAGCTGAGCGGGGGTCAGCTCGTCACTGCTTCAGCTACTCCTCCACCCACCGGTCCATCAACAGAGCTGCCTGTCCAGTCAGCCGAGGCGCTCTCCTCCGCTCAACGGGGGAGCGCCCTGACTTGAGGCAACCATGCTCCAGACTCTGAATAGATCATGGTAAAAGACAGGCAACTCCCTCAGAGAGGCACGGCTAACGGACTCCACCAGGAGCTGCGTGTCGTCTTGAAGGCAGTGACACTAGCGGAAAAAATACATCGGAAGTGCACACCTTCTGGGAGGATGCTTGGCATACAGGTATCTCTGCAGGGTCCAAAGGCGGGGAGTTGCAGCCTGGGTGCAGACACACACCAGCGACTGGCCGCCCTCCTCGATCGGGAGACTCAGGACCACGGCAGAGACCCAGTGTTTCCTCTTGCCCTGGAAGAAATTGTCAAGCTTCTTCTGGATCTTGGTAGTGAATGCAGGGGGTGGGGCCAAAGTGACCAACCAGTACCACAGCATCGAGGCCACCATTTGGTTTATGACCAGCGCTCGGCCTCTGTAAAAAAGCACTCGGAGCAGTCCTGTTCAGCCCCCCAGTCGAGTGGTGACTTTCGCCTACAACACCTGCCAGTTTGCCGGTCAGGTTTCCTCAGTGGGGTTAAGGTGGACTCCCAGATAGAGGAGGTGCTTGGTGCTCCATGCAAAAGGTGTTAACAACTCTGGTAGGGAGTCCACCCGCCACTGAACCACCAGGAGACCGAATCATTTCTCCCAATTGATCCTTGCGGTGGACGCGGTGGGTGCAGATCACCCCTTAGGCAGCAGGACGATGACCACCCTGCACCACTAGAGGGGCATCTGCCTGGTCGCCAGGCTTTCCCCCAGGTCACGTGCATAATCATCCCCCAGGATGTCCCAGTACGCCCTGAGGAACTCCATGGTCAGCCCGTCCAGCTCTGGGCATTTGCCCTGGTGGAGGGTGCCGGTCAGCTCCGCCAATGTGAGTGGAGCCTCCAATACTTCGCGCCCTCCGGGCTAACATTCAGCAGCTCCTCTCACAAAGCTCTGTGTGCATCCTTGCTGGTCGGATCCAGAAGGAACAACGCACTGTAATAAGAACAGACCAGGAGGCCCATTCCCTCTAGATCTGTGTTGGAGGATTCGTCGTCGGCCAGCAGCTCAACAAGCTGCTTATGGACACGCCGCCATCTTTCTTTGACTTTGCAGCCTTGATGGTGGTGGTGCCTGGGGGTACCTGGGGATCTGAAACGGGAGACAGCTCCCCACCAACAGATGGGCCCTGCACCTCAGGGTCCGGTGTCACCTCCGTGATGGGATGCCTTCTCCTCTTTTTCCACACTTGGGCGCAGAGGCTCTGAGACTTCCATGTCAATAGAGGCCTCCGTCTCTGCACCCTCCTTTTTTCCAGTTGCCCTGGGCCTTAGCCCAGCCCTGGGGCAGAAGGTTTCCCTGGGATCGGTCCTTGGGCTGTGTTCAGGCTCGGGTTGTACCACAGTCTCCAGGGGATGCCTCTCAGTGTTTAATTTGCCTCCGCAGCTTCCTTCCACTCAGGCGGGCACCCCCTCCCTACCGGAGGCCGTGAAAGCCACATATTCCGGAACCGATTGAACAGTGGCTTTTGGAGGTGTAGGGAAGTGGGAGAAGGAGCAGCAGTGTTTCGCTGGACCACTGAGGTGCAGTTGACAGCCGGGAGGTTAGGGCAGTCCTTACGAACATGCCCCACACCCTTGCAGACATGGCACCATGCCCCATCCAAGGTTCAGAAGTCGGTGCAGGCCGTCCCCTGGAACTCCACATTGAAATGGCCATCCGTGAACTCCTCCTGTGCCAGCTGCATAAACAACTGGCGGCGGAAGGTGTACACTTGCCAAAGGCTGTTCTCCCGAAGACAGAGCTGGACTGGGGTGAGCCCTGTCTTTACTTCCCCCTGATGGTGCAGGTGGGGAAGGAGGAGCTCACCAGGAATGAAGGGTGGGACATTTGACAGAATGACCCTTTTGCAGTGGCCTCCAGAGGTCCACTGGCAGAAAGGTCCCACCCACGGTGAGCCCGTTGCTCAGGGCAAGGGACACCGCCCGCTCGGTCTTCAGGAAAAACACTGCATTCCCGACATCTTTGAGGCAGCAATAAAGACCGAAAGGCCGACAACCTTAGCCATTGCCTTCGCACATATCTCCATTGACATAGTAGGGTGGACGTAGCTCTTCACCCCAGGCTTCGATGTTCACAGCGCAAACGGTGACAGGGCAACAGGTGCAGCTGCAGCAGCGGCAGCAGCATACGTGTGAGAAGGCCCCACCACCAGCAAAGGGGGGCTTCCTTGGGTTCGAAGAGCTACGCCCAATCTTAAGAAACAAAGTACACAACAGTTTTCTTTTAAACTTAAGCAATATGATGGAGGGATGGGAGTAGAGGAGGATCGGGCTGAAAAGGACCAGGACAGGAGTGGATAGGTGGCCGAGTGATGGAAGGGAGAGAAGGGCTGCAAGGATGTTACTGTGCAATTGGTGGTTGGAGCACCTCACTGAAGAAGCCACAGTCCAGTCTTCCCAGGAGTGTTCTTCACCCCAGTCAGATGGAGCCGCCCGGTTCTCTCCTTTTCATGCTGCTCTATAAAGACTGTCTGCAGCCGGGCAACTCCAGATATCCTGAGCCACACAGTTGGGGGTGGGGAGGGAGCCCCCTTTGTGCAGGATGGAAGTAAAACATAAGAGCAAGTACTGGGTTGGAGTGAGAGGGGAAATCAGCCAGGGTTCCTGCTCCTGATCACTGTCCAGTGACCGCTAGGTTAGAGAGAGCCGAAATCAGCCAGGGTTCCTGCTCCTGATAACTGCCCAGTGACCCCTGGGTTAGAGATAGGGGAAATCAGCCAGGGTTCCTGCTCCCGATCACTGTCCAGTGACCCCTGGCTTGGAGAGAGAGGGGGGGAGGTCAGCCAAGGTTCCTGCTCCTGATCACTGTCCAGTGACTCCTGGGTTAGAGATAGAAGACATCAGCCAGGGTTCTTGTTACTGATCATTGTCCAGTGAACTCTGGGTTAGAGAGAGAGAGAGAGGAATTCAGCCAGGGTTCCTGATCCTGATCACTGTCCACTCTGATTAATGTCTGCCCCTTCACTACCCTGCACCTTTGCTTTTTCATTACCTTTCGATTTTTTAAACTTCTTTTCAATTAAACCCTCCCGCCTCCAGCTATTTAGTTTAAAGTCTTATAGACAGCCATAGATATATGATTCACCAGGACACTGGTCCCAGCATGTTTCAAAGGAAGCCCATCCCAATGGAACAGCTCTCTGCTTCCCCAGTACTCGTACCCATGAATCGGAACTCATTTCTCCCACCCCAATCTTTGGGCCACGTATGTACCTCTCTAATCTTATCTACCCTACATCAATTTGCACGTGGCTCAGGTAGTAATCCGGAGATTATTAGCTTTGTTGTTCTGCTTTTTTCGTTTAGCCTCGAGCTGCTCAGAGTCCCTCAGCAGATCCTATTTCCTAGTCCTACCTATTCATTGGTACCTATGTGGACCACGACAACTGGATCATTTCCCAACCACTCCAAGATCCTCTCTAATCCCGAAGGGATGTCCTTAACCATGACACGAGGTAGGTAACACAGCCTTCTGGACTCTCTATCTTTGCTACAGAGAACAGTATCTATTCCCCTAACTATGCTCTCCCCTATTACAACTACATTTCTCTGTTCTCCCCCAATGAATGATGCTCTGAATCATGGTACTGTGGTCAGTTCGCTTATCCTCCCTGTAGTCTGTGCCCTTGTCCACGCTGGGAGCAAGAACCTCGTACCTGTTGGACAAGGGCACTGACTGAGGCTCTTCCGAAGGTAAATTCTGGATCCCATACCTGCCTCACTCGCAGTCACACCCTCCAGTCACTGACCACGCTCCAAATTTGATGTAATTAATCTAACAACTGTGACTGCCTCCTGAAAAACAGTGTCCAGGTAACTCTCCCCCTCCCTGATGTGTCGCAGTGTCCGCAGCTCAGACTCCAGCTCATCAACTCTGAGCCGAAGGTCCTTGAGCAGCCAACACTTGCTGTAGATGTGGTCACCGTGGATCGCACAGACGTCCACCAACTCCCACATACTACAGATACAACATATCGTCTGCCCAGCCATCTCTATTCTATTTAATTAATTCATTTGGATTTCAGTATTTAAAAAAAAGAATTATTTAAGTGTACTCTTAACCTGTAATGACGTCTCCAGATTTACTCACTTGGCTGAAACAAAAAAAAACACAAAAAGAGACAAGGAACAAAGAAATATCCACCAATCACTTAACAGCTCTCCTGTGACATCACAATTTAATTTCTGCTGGTCAAGCAGGTCCACTGAACAGAACAGAGCGATTTCACCACCGTCACTGCTTCTGGTATCGGGCCTCGGCTCTTTTATCTCCCAGCTCCTCTCAACTGTGTGTTCCCACTTTCAGCACCACGGCGGCTGATTCTTAAACTGCGTCCCCTTGTTCTGTTCACGTATGTTGGCCTTCGGTACAAGGGGTTTTGTGTACAGGAGTAAAGAAGTCTTGCTGCAATTGTATAGAGCCTTGGAGTCAAGCAGAGAATGGGAAAGAGAGGGACAAATAGAGAGAATGAGTGAAATGCCTCAACACAATGCAGAAACACCACATACAACATAAACTCAGTTGTGACATTCCACTAAATTCACCTTTTAAAATATCCTATTCAATCTGCTCTGCTGCCATTTCAGGCAGCGCATTCCAGATCACAACAATTCAATATTTCTCCTCATTCTTCCCGTCTGGTTCTTTTACCGATTATCTTAAACCTGTGCCCCTTTGGTTACTGACTCTCCTGACACTGGAAACATTTTCTCCTTATTTACTCCATCAAAACTCATCATCATTGTGAACATCTTGATTAAATCTCCCTCATACCCTTCTCTGCTCTGAGGAGAACATTCCCAGTTTCTCCTGTCTCGCCACATTAACTGAAGTCCCTCATCCCTGGGACCATTCTAGTCAATCTCCTCTGAACTTATCGGAAAGTCATCATGTCCTTTGCAAAGTGTGGTGCCCTCACAACTGGACGCAATACTCCAGTTGAGGCCGAACCAGTGTTTTCTAAAGGTTGAACATGGCTTCCTTGTTTTTGTACTCTATGCCCTCACAGTGTGCACAATTATCTGAACATGGAGTGTGAGAGTGTGAGGGACACAGTGTGTACAATTACTGGAACATGGAGAGTGAGCGTGTGAGGGACACAGTGTGTACAATTACTGGAACATGGAGAGTGACAGTGTGAGGAACACAATGTGTACTAATGCTGGAACATAGAGACTGAGAGTGCGAGGGATACACTGTGCACAATTAGAGCACATGGCGAGTGAGGATGTGAGGGACAAAGTGTGTACAATTACTGGGACATGGAGACTGAGAGGGTGAGGGGCACAGTTTGTGCAATTACTGGAACATGGAGAGTGACAGTGTGAGGAACACAATGTGTACTAATGCTGGAACATAGAGACTGAGAGTGCGAGGGATACACTGTGCACAATTAGAGCACATGGCGAGTGAGGATGTGAGGGACAAAGTGTGTACAATTACAGGGACATGGAGACTGAGAGTGTGAGGGGCACAGTTTGTGCAATTACTGGAACATGGAGTGTGAGAGTGTGAGGGTCACAGTGTGTGCAATTACTGGAACATGAGGAAGCAGCAACTTTGTGACACCTTGTGTAGAATTGCCGGATTGCTGTTTCCACGAAGTTGTGAAATTTTTGTCAGTGTCTTTCCTGCTGTGTTGCCTTTCACCATTCGTTGTTTGCACAATTCTGGGCGGAGTTAGCTTCCACTTGCCCCGTGGCTGACCAGCATCGATTATAATTTGCTGAGTTATCAGGAAGGATGTTTCAGTGTGTATATAAATTCACTCCGGGAGCTAGGAAACCACCGAATGATTTCACTGCTGCTGTTCACATTGAAATCTCAGAACATCTACAACATCGCAGTCAGGATGAACACGATTATCTTGTTTGATAAGACACAATTCTCTGGTCAAGGGAAGGATTTTATGGACAGTGTACCTGACCTTGGTTCTGCCTCCTTCGCCTCACTGAAAGTGAAGGGGAAACACTGGGTCGCTTACACCGTCACAAACTGCACCGGAGAGTTGACTGTTTATGGTGCAGGAGATCATGCAAATCTTGGTGAAATGGATAGAAAGATTCAAATCATTGCGCCTGGTGAAGGAAAATGTACTGGACCCAGAAATCGATTTATAGGAAGACATCAATATTCAAGGTGACAGCCGTCACATCACTGAAACCATTAGCGACCTGAGTGTTATTGGGTTCAATACTCGGACCTCATCCCATGTGGTGAATGCAGGTCTTTGGGTTCTTTAGCAGGTGGTGAATTTTAATGGGCCGCTCAAGCTCCTCTTTCAGGGTGAAAACTGGCCTAATTACAGCATTTTTGGCTGCGATAATAAGCTGTCTTGTGTCAGTTTCTTGCAGAACGGTGATCACAAAGTGTGAAAACTCAGCTGGAGAAGAGTATGAGCAGGTCGGTGCCCAGGCTGATCCGCTCTGAATGCTTCATGCCCACTTCTGACAGACTGTCCTCCCCTTTAATAAAGACACTGTCTGCAAGATAGAGTCTGCACCGAACATCTTTCACCAAATACTGAAACAGCTCCACGCAAACTGATTCCAAAATCTGTGTAACTCTGTGAAGCTCCACATTACTGTCCCTCGGTACAGGTCGGATTTGTAACTTTGCTTTTGCTCTGTCAGTTCAAAACCAATCAAATAAAATTCAAATGCTGCAAAGTCATCACCAATGTTTCCGTTTGAGTTTCTGTGTCATTTTATGAAATATTTGTTAATTCAAACAACAGGAAATGTTTGCAAGTAAGGCTTTAAATTTTTACAGTGACACAGAGCATCTTAAATAACCAGGTACAGGTGAGAGTCTGAGAAGGAGAATTAAATCCCTGCAAATTCAGGCACATTCCCGAGACATTGTCTCACAAGACTGGTCTCACAAAACTGAGTCTGCTTCTAAATTTGAGCAGGTTTCAGTGCTGCAGTCTGTACAATAATATTGAAAATACCTCCTACAGAGCCGAGCAGAAGGCAGAAATGGTGTCTGCTTCCACAGGAGCACAGGAAGCTGAGAGGTGATTTAGTAAAACTTTTTTTAAAACAGCAAGGCCTTTTTTCAGAGAATAGGGAAAGATTCGGTTCACGGGTTCGTGATAAGGGGTCATCAATTAAAATTTTTTGTTGTGAATGAAGATGGATATTGGGAGCATTATCCACACCACCTTCACTTATTTATTATTTTTATTCATGGGAGGTGGGCATCACTGGCAAGACCAGCATTTGTTACCCATCCCTAATTACCCTTGATAACTGAATGGACATTTCAAATGGCATTTAACAATCAACCACATTGCTGTGGGTCTGGAGTCACATGTAGGCCAGACCAGGTAAGGACAGCAGATTTCCTTCCCTAAAGAACATTAATGAACCAGATCGGATTTGACAGCAATCGATGATAGTGTCATGTCAGCATTACAAAGAATAGCTTTCAATTCCAGAGTTTTATTAATTAATTAAATTGAAATTCCACCAGCTGCCGTGATAGGAATTGAACCCGTGTCCCCTGGGTATCAGCCTGGAACTCTGGATTACTAGTTCAGTGACATTACCACTCTGGAGGTCTCACCTCCAACAGTCAGTGTGAGGAGCTCATGAACTTCCTCACTAAGATTCAGACCATGTGATCAGCTGACTCTGCTGCTTCCCTCCCTTCCCCTTGCCGACCGAGCTAAACTCCCTCTAAGACACCCCATCCTCCTTCCCGTCCTGGACCTGAACTTGTATCCTTCTCTAGCTTCTCTCCCCTTGTGCACTTCCTCAGCTCATCTTGTACAGTAGGCCCACCTCCTGCTCTCTCACCCCCTATTCCCACTGAACTGCTGACCACCCAACTTCCCCAACTGGTCCCCATGTGAGCAGGGGTCGGCAAAGTGTCCGTACACGGACTCCAGTGTCAGTGGTAAAAGTGTTGAGGTCTGGGACTGTTAATTTCAGAGATGAGAAATTTCCCATTGGCTTCTGTTTTCCCACCAGAGCAGCTTTAAAAAGGAATGCACCTGTCAGTTTTACAGCTGAATTGGAATTTCTAAGTTCAGATCTTTATCTAATGCTCATTAACAATCCTTTCCAAATTCACAGCTGAGTGCAGGAACAGCAGCTTCCAAACTCTGGACAGATTCGGGGCTTTCCGGCTGGTTCTGATTTTTTTTAAAGCCCTCTGGAACACCATGAATCTGTCTGAAGTTCAGAAACTGCTGTTCCTACTCTCAGCAACAGTCAGAGAGAGAGGGGGGGGGGTGCAAAGAGAGATGGGGGACAGTGATGAGGGAGAGAGAGAGAGAGAGAGGCCAGAGAGTGAGGAGAGAGAGAGAGAGGGGGCTGACAGTGATGGAGGGACAGAGAGGAGGGGAATAGAGAGAGAGGGAGAGAGAGAGGGAGAGAGAAAGGGCAGGGGGGTGTCAGTGGGAGAGAGGGGAACAGAGAGAGAGGGACAGAGAGAGGAGGAATGAGAGAGAGAGGGAGCAGAGTGATACTGACGGACAGAGAGAGGGGCAGAAAGAGAGAGGGGGCAGAGATTTGGTGACAGAGAAGGGGAATGACATGGGGGATGACACAGAGCGAGGGGACAACATAGAGAGGGGGTACAACAGGGAAGGAAGAATCGGGAGAGGGTTGACATATTGGGAGGGGGAGAGAGACAGACAGAGAGAAAGAGATGGGACGCAGACAGCAAGAGGCAGCGAGAGTGGGAGGAAACAGCAAGAATTAGTAAAGAGAAAGAGGGGGGAGAGTGATAGAGAGTGACAGAGCGATAGATGGGCAGAGGGAGAGGGGGGACTGAGAGGGAGGTGACAGACAGGGGAAACGAAACGGGAGATGACACAGATGGTGAGGAGACAACACAGAGAAGCGATAGAACAGAGAAGGGGGAACAGAGAGAGGCCTGACACGGATTGACTCCATCTCCCCCATCCTCACTCACATTTCCTCTCCCCACCCTGCACTCTGTCTCCCTCTCTCCCTTTCCCACATTCCCCCTTCCCACTTGCCCACACTCCCCCTCCCCCACTTCCTTTCCCCCCTCATCCTCACTGTCACTCATTCACACTCACTGCCAGCACTCTCTCTCTCCATCTCTGTCTCTCTCTCACTCTCTCTGCCCCTCAAGCTACTGCTGTCAGTCATCGCCAATTCCCTGGGCCTTGAGTTCGGCCTGCACATTCTCCAGATAATAACAGTCAGGCAAGCCATGGCAGGTCAGGTTTGAGCCAAGTTCCGTGCTGTGGTGGATCTCATTGCATACGACAGTGCGCAACTCGCTTGTTGTGCTGGATGTCCCAGTGGCGCAGTGTAGAGCTCTCTCTACACTGTTCACATCAAACACTCCCAGTGACACCAGCAAATGGAGATGGTGAGAGGGGGCAGTAACTGCAGTGAGACAGAGACACCAGCAGATGGAGATGGTCAGAGACGGACAGTGACTGCAGTGAGACAGGGACACCAGCAGATGGAGATGGTGAGAGGTGGCAGTAACTGCAGTGAGAGAGGGACACCAGCAGATGGAGATGGTGAGAGTGGGCAGTAACTGCAGTGAGATAGTGACACCAGCAGATGGCGATGGTTAGAAGGGGACTATAACTGCAGTGAGACAGGGATACCAGTAGATGGAGATGGTGAGAGAGGGGCAGCAACTGCAGTGAGACAGGGATACCAGCAGATGGAGATGGTGAGAGGGGGGCAGCAACTGCAGTGAGACAGGGACACCAGCAGATGGAGATGGTGAGAGGGGGGCAGTAACTGCAGTGAGACAGGGACACCAGCAGATGGAGATTGTGACAGGGAGACAGTAACTGCAGTGAGACAGGGACGCCAGTAGATGGAGAAGGTGAGAGGGGGCAGTAACTGCAGTGAGACAGGGACACCAGCAGATGGAGATGGTGAGAGGGGGCAGTAACTGCAGTGAGACAGAGACACCAACTGATGGAGATTGTGAGGGGGGACAGTAACTGCAATGAGACCAGGACACCAGTAGATGGAGATGGTCAGAGACGGACAGTGACTGCAGTGAGACAGGGACACCAGCAAATGGAGTTGATGAGGGGGGACAGTAACTGCAGTGGGAAAGGGACACCAGCAGATGGAGATGGTGAGAGGGGTCAGTAACTGCCCAGAGAGGGGCACCAGCAGATGGAGATGGTGAAAGGGGTACAGGAACTGCAGTGAGACAGTGACACGAGTGGATGGAGATGGTGAGAGAGGACAGTAACGGCGGTGAGACAGGGACACCAGCAGATGTCAATGGTGAGATTGGGCAGTAACTGCAGTGAGATAGGGACACCAGCAGATGGAGATGGTGAGAGGTGGCAGTAACTGCAGTGAGACAGGGACACCAGCAGATGGAGATGGTGAGAGTGGGCAGTAACTGCAGTGAGATTGTGACACCAGCAGATGGCGATGGTTAGAAGGGGACTATAACTGCAGTGAGACAGGAATACCAGCAGATGGAGATGGTGAGAAGGGGCAGAGCAAGTCTCCCCTCAATTGTTCAGATTCTCAAAAAAATATAATCTCAGAATCAGATTTTAAATCATTTCAGGGCTCATTGCTGTGAAAATTAAATGCAATTTCTGTCCTGTGGGGAGGGTAGTGAATGGAATATGAAATGGGATTTAGTTCCAGTGTTTATCTCTTTCTATGATTTCAATAATTTAACAATGAGATTGAGAGGGTATTTCACCGCCTTCTTCATCTCCTCTCTGAAATTAGTCTGGGTCACAGTGTAAATACACGTGTTGGTGCAGGAACTGAGAACCTGCAGCATTCTTGATGCGTGCTCTATGATATAGTGAGGGTCAGTGTTGGAGGAATAATACTGAATATCTGCTATTCGCCTATAAATGATAAACTCAACCAGTGTCACCCATAACAGTATAAAACTGACGGATATACTGAAGAGTAAAATAATTGGTTTCCTGCGATTCTCCATCTCTGGGTCTTTGTCATTCTCTCCATTCCTGTGGCCCCGGAATCCCCTGCGGACTTTACTGGAGAATAAAATACGTTTGACCGACAGAACATAGAGCAGCAAAATCAGAAAGACCGGGACACAAGGGGTTAAAATATAGTGAAACTATTCCAATGCCACCCATATGGGGGAAGTAATGAAGCTCAGTCAATAAAGACAACCCATGGGAACATTATCAATAATATTATATTGTTTCAGTGTAAAGTACCAGGGGACATTCTCGAAACAGCCCAGCACACTCACTGTTCCTGCAACCACAGCCGTTGTTTTCTCAATGCAATATCTTGTTTTCAGCTTCTCACAACAAATGGTCACAAATCGATCAAAGGTGAAAGTGACTGTGAGCCAGACAGAAACTACTGTTGCTGCAAATCTCAGAACCCGAATGAGAGAACACACAGGAGTAATGCTCAGGAATGAATATGGGAAATAAATTGATACAATCCAGTTCAATATGGGATCAGTGATAATGACCAGGAGATCCGACACTGCCATTCCGACCAGGTAGACAGTGATGCATTTGGAGAGACCACACTTTCCTCGGGACAGGATCACAATCGCCATCAAGTTAACTGGAAGAGAGAGAGAAAAGGAAGCAGTGAAATTACTGATCAGACCTGGAGACAAACAGCAGTTTGACAGGATCTGGGCTGAACTTTCCAGCTTTGTTGCTGCATCGAACAGTGAAAACAGATTCATTGACCTGGGAAGTGCTTTACCAAAGTGAAATGTTTGAAACACAATTATTAACAATGAATTGGGAAATTGACAGAGAAAGTGAATAAAGTTAACACAGGATCTGCTGGAAGTAATGGGTGAGATTCAGTACCGGTGGGGAAATGAGAAGGGGTTTTACAGAGATGGAATCCAATGGGTTAAATGGGAATTTGTCTCCAGACTGTTGATCGGGAAGGTTTAGGAACTGCAGAATGCACAGTTGGTTTGTTGCTGTGGGTTCAGAGAACCGACCGGGGCTGGTACAAAATGGATAAATGCTGAGAGCTGCTGCGATGAGTTTGAGGGTTGGGATTCATTTGGAAGAGGCAGCTGGAGGTGGAGCCAGTGAGTGAGATTGGGAGGGAGAGAAGGAAAACGACATGTTGGAGCTGGAGGAGAGACAGGAGAAGATGGTTTGGGAAAGTGGAGAAACTGAAACAATGGATGAGGAGACTGAGGATTCAATACTATGAGAGGAGAGGCTGAGATTCACAGAGAGAGAGAGTGACTGCAGTAGAGTATTAGAGGAAATCTAATCTCCAGATCCCAGTAACACAACTCAATTAATACATTCAAACAATAATCCCTGTGGTTATTGGTGTTGGAGAGCAGTTCATTGTTTATACAATATCGTCAATACATTTAGTTTGAACAGAGAATTAAGTATAAATTTAAACAAATTTCTGATATCAGTCTCGTTCTTTATTGAATTCAGCAGTCACAGAGATTTTAAAGTGCAATATTTAAATAATGAATTATCATCAGCGAAGAACTGATTCGATTGTGTTTATTCAGTCAGTAAGTAATGAATAGGAAATTTCTACATAACAAAATGTGAATCTGACAGAAATAAACACAAAGAATCAAGTCCAACAGTGAAATTAACACAATCTGACAACAGACAACTTCAACTCACAGTTTCCCTCTCTAATTGTCCTGGATATTCCAGCACTTTATGATAGTGATTTATTCACACCACTGTTTCTTTCTCTTTCCCTTTCCATCGGCTTTGTTTTCTCTGCTCCTTTTCTCCATCCTTCTCTCAGTCGCCCTCCCCATCTCTCTGGAGTACTCACACCCTAATGTTAAGTAATGTTACTTAACGCCACTTTTCACATATGATTTATTCCTGACATTCTGCTCCTGTATTTTGTTCACCAACCCCGTGTTCAATGATTCTGTTGTCAGAGTCAGTTTGTTCAATGGTGAAACCTCTGAATAATTTAATGTGCCTACAGAACACCCAAGTCTCCACCTTTTCACCTACATTCTTCAATTCATCTGCAATGCATGGCATAAACAGAATCGAAAGCTTCTTCCAGACTAACCTCACAATCATTGAAATTCCTTCTCCTGGAATTATAAAGTAGACCGTTAGAATGTGGGGTTGTTTAATCAATGAAACACCAACATCAGCGCTGCAGCTGATAATCAAAAGATGAATGGAAAGACCCTTGATTCCAACTGATAGAGTGTAAACCAATAAATCATCACATCAATATTTCCTAATTTACAAGGTATTCCAGTAACAGTGAAGTAGAGAAGGAGATGTGAAAGAGACAGCAGCAAATTCAGTTCAGTAGCCAGACCTCTGAAGCAGTGTCAGTAACACGTTGAATTAAATAATATTTTATAACAGTGATAACCAATAAATACATTGAAATCCCAGTTAAACAGCACCGTATTATTGGGGAGGCTGGACATTGTTCTGTCCCGTTGTAACACTGAGACTGTGAGATGTCTCATTATCAATCAGCGAAAATAACAATCATAAAAATATTCCAGGACCAGTTAGTTGCACATCGTGAAACTATAGCAATTTCCTGCTGATCTGATTCTTGATCCTAACCAAGGCATCTTAATCAAATACATTCAATACACAGAATAATCTAGCAACAATACCAGGGTTACATAATCCAATATAATTGAAAGCATCTTCTGCAAGATGGCAAGAGTAGAGAATGAGGAGATTTCAGCAGTAAATTGCTGGGAAAGAACACACACAGTGAAAAATAATACCCAGTACAGCAGCACAGTTAATATCGATTTACACTGGTAACAGTTGAGCCACTGGCTTACCAGGAACTCCAATTGCTGCAAGTACAGGATAATAAATGTCTTCTATCTGATACATTACTGGATATCCGATTCCTGTGAGAAGCAGAGACTTCTGTTAGCCTGGAATCCACAGCTCCACCAGGCACTCTGAGCTGATCCATTCCAATGGGTCCTGATTTATACAGGGGATACATCTCCACTGACACGGTTGTAGACCTGATCATTGCTATTAGTTACACTCACCTGAACAAACACATTACATCAGCAGCTTTGACTCTGATGTAAATAATGTGGTGCATAAAACACAATAATTTCAATTTCAATGACAGTTTCTCAGTAAGACCTCTCTCGGGAATAAACCTGACACCTGTACTCAAACCGGATGGATGTTACAATTATGAGTGGCATCATTTACATTTTCCATATTATTGTATTGACCTTATTCATTCCTGGCATTTCTATTGTATCTGTAACTAACTGTCTGCACTGTACACTGAATCCAGTCACAAATACAATCCCGTTTCACTCTGTTCCTGCCTTTTCCCAGTTAAAATGTGAACTTTGAGTCTCTGATGCGGGACCACGTTGAGGGTTACAGTCTAGAAACTACTGGAGGTGATGTTAGGGTGCAGGCACTATACATGTCCATTGGGTGGCAGTCATGGAGTGACAATATCACTGGGCTAGTAATCCAGAGGTCCAGCCCAATGGCCTGAATTTTCACAATTTGGTTTAAAGGCTTTGCCTTCTCAAAATCTTTGGTTATTTGTTATCTTTTGTGACAAAGTACTGGACCGAATCCAAGGGAATGAAGCCGGTCAAGTGGTAGATGTGTCAGTGGGACCAGTGACCATAACTCTATTCGCTTCAAATAGTTATGGAAAAAGATAGGACTGGTCTTCAAGTTGAAGTCCTAAATTGGGGGAATGCTAATTTCGATGGCATCAGACAGGAACTCTCAAGAATTGATTGGGAGAGGCTTTTCACAGGTAAAGGGACGTCTGGCAAGTGGGAGGTTTTTAAAAGTGAGATAGGAAGAGTTCAGGACCGGCATGTTCCTGTTAGATGGAAGGACAAAAATGGCAAGTTTAGGGAACCTTGGTTGACGAAGGATATTGGGGGTCTGGTCAGACAAAGAAGGAGGTATATGTCAGGTATAGGCAGCTGGGATCAAGTGAGTCCCTCGAGGAGTATAAGGGATGTGGGAGTACACTTCAGAAGGAAATTAGGAGGGCGAAAAGGGGCCATGAGATTTCCCTGGCAGATAAGATAAAGGAGAATCCTAAAAGATGTTATAAGTATATGAAGAGCAAAAGGGTAGCCAGGGAGAGAGTAGGTCCCCTTAAGGATCAGTGTGGTAATCTATGTTTGGAGCCATGGGAAATGGGCGAGGTCTTAAATGAATATTTCCCATCCGTGTTTACCGTGGAGAAGGTCATGGAAGCTACTGAGTTCAAGGGAGGGAACAGCGATATCCTGGAGCATATCAACATTACAAAGGAGGATGTGTTGGAGGTTTTGAAGCGCATTAATGTATAAATCTCCAGGGCCTGATCAGGTGTATCCTAGGATGCTATGGGAAGCAAGGGAGGAGATTGATGGGGCCCTGGCAGAGCTGTTTGTATCATCGTTAACCACGGGTGAGGTACTGGAAGACTGGAGGATAGCTAATGTCGTGCCTTTATTTAAGAAGGGCAGCAGGGATATGCCAGGGAATTACAGGCCGGTGAGCCTTATATCAGTGGTGGAAAGTTACTGGAAGGGATTCTGAGTGATAGGATTTACATAAATTTGGAAAGCCATGGTCTGATTAGGGATAGTCAGCAAGGCTTTGTGCGTGGGAAATCATGTCTCACAAATTTCCTTGAGTTTTTGAGGAGGCAACCAAGAGGATTGACGAGGGCAGGGAGGTGGACGTTGCCTACATGGACTTTAGCGAGGCCTTTGACAAGGTCCTGCATGGTAGGTTGGTCCGGAAGGTTCTAACAGATGGGATCCAGGGTGAGCTAGCAAATTGGATACACAATTTTCTTGATGATAGGAGACAGAGGGTGGTGGTGAAAGGTTCTTTTTCAGATTGGTGGCCGGTGACCAGTGGTGTGCTGCAATGATCGGTGCTGGGCCCTCTGTTGTTTGTCATATATATTAATGACTTGGATGAGAATGTAGGGGGCATGATTAGTAAGTTTGCAGACGACACCAAAATTGGTGGTATAGTGGACAGCGAAGAACGTTTTGTAAGGTTACAACAGGATATAGATCAACTGGGAAAGTGGGCAAGTGATTGGCAAATGGAATTTAACGCAGACAAGTGCGAAGTGATGCATTTTGGGAAGTTAAGCCAGGGTAGGACATATACAATGAATGGCTGGGTCCTGGGGATCGTTGTTGAGCAGAGAGACCTCGGGGTGCAAGTACAAAGTGTCCTGAAAGTGGCAACAGAGGCAGACAGGGTGGTGAAGAAGGTGTACGGCATTTTTTCCTTCATCGGCCAAGGCATTGAGTACAAGAGTTGGGACGTCATGTTACAGTTGTACGTAACGTTGGTTAGGCCGCATTTGGAGTGCACTGTGTGCAGTTCTGTTCGGCGCTCCACAGGAAAGAAGTGATTAACCTAGAGAGGGTACAGAAAAGATTCACAAGTATGTTGCCTGGTTTGGAGGGCTTGAGTTATAAAGAGAGATTGGATAGGTTGCGTCTGTTTTCCCTGGAATGAAGGAGGCTGAGAGGGGACATGATAGAGGTATATAAAATTA
This sequence comes from Heterodontus francisci, assembly GCF_036365525.1. Classification (NCBI taxonomy): domain Eukaryota; kingdom Metazoa; phylum Chordata; class Chondrichthyes; order Heterodontiformes; family Heterodontidae; genus Heterodontus; species Heterodontus francisci. The sequence continues at coordinate 167,408 of NW_027141584.1, forward strand.
TGAGAGGCATAGATAGAGTCTGTTTCCCATGGTAGGGGTTACTAAAACTAGAGGGCATAGATTTAAGGTGAGACGGAGAAGGTTTAAAGGCAATCAAAGGGGTAAATTTTTCACACAAAGAATAGTGGACATCTGGAATGAGCTGCCTGAGGAGGTGGTGGAGGCAGGAACAGTAGCAACATTTAAGAGGCATCTGGACAGGTACATGCATGAGCAAGGCATAGAGGGATATGGAATTAATGCAGGCAGGTGGGATTTGTATAGATAGGCATGATGGTCGGCATGGACGCAGTGGGCCGAAGGGCCTGCTTTTATACTGTACGACTCTCTATGACTCTATGACTCTCTTTGGTCTGCCTGAAACTGGCTGGTCTTCCAGCACAAAGAGTTGCCCACGACCGAGTGTTGCAGACTGGCACATTTCAATGTCCAGGCCTGCGTGCTGAGTGACACACTAAAGCTTGGGGCAGCCACGGCAAAGACTCAATGGGGAATGACCATTGTATAGTCCTCCCACCAAGGTGAACCAAGGGGCTGGATCCATGTGAAACCCCTCGGGCTGTATACATCAAATATGGGTTTGTTTTAAAATGTACTTGGCATGTGTAAAGGAATGGAAGGGTTGTGAGGGAACTCCCTCCTGTATTGAAGAAAATTGATTTCCTTTGCAGGTTTTAGAATATCAATTTAGTGCTGTTTTGAACTGTGCTGTCATGTAATTTTTTTACGGATTGTTATGAATAAAGTATATTTTTGGGGGACAAAATGACACATTCCCCACTCTGGTTGAGAGAGAGAGAGAGAGAGAGAGAGAGAGAGAGAGAGAGAGAGAGAGAGAGAGTGTGTGTGTGTGTGTGTGTGTGTGTGTGTGTGTGTGTGTGTGTGTGTGTGTGTGTGTGTGTGTGTGTGTGTGCTCCCTCTGTCTAAATCTGGTTTATAACTGTGATTTGATTGTATTTGAATATTGCTAATTGTCTGTGTAACTGAGAGAGGAAACCCTGGGCTCTTGCTGTGCTCTACTGTTTAAAAATATCCTTGCTTTGAACTTTAATGCAATTTTTTCTCTTTCTTTCCCCTGAGGATTTTTTTTTTATTTTGAAAACTGCATTTTGAAGATGAAAAGAGGGAAAGTCTGGGACGAGGAATCCTTGGACAGGAGTTTCCTCCAGAGGAGACGGACTGAGGCCTTACCCATAGGGCGTACGTCAGTTGTGTCTGTTCATTAGCCCGAGGTTTAATTTCCTCACTGAGGCCCTGGGTTAACGAGTTCCTGTCAGATTGGGGCCCTGGAGTTTTAAACAGGTTGAGAGCCTGGGGTTAAAGGAGCAGCCCAGCTTTGCAATTTGACACAGAGAAGTTAATCCCCGATGCCTGACAAACAGGCTGCACCACCTCTCCACCTCACAAGACTAAATTAAACAACCGGCAGGTGTAGCTGTCGAAAGGCTTGTTATAATTCTCGAATAATGCTGGTATTTTGGGCAGTGCCGTGAATTGAGTGTTAAATGAAAAATGCAGCAGCCATTTAAATTGAGAGTGAGGTTTAGTTTAGTTTAGTTTAGAGATACAGCACTGAAACAGGCCCTTCGGCCCACCGAGTCTGTGCCGACCATCAACCACCCATTTATACTAATCTTACACTAATCCCATATTCCTATCACATCCCCACCTGTCCCTATATATTTCCCTACCACCTACCTATACTAGGGGCAATTTATAATGGCCAATTAACCTATCAACCTGCAAGTCTTTGGCATGTGGGAGGAAACCGGAGCACCCGGAGGAAACCCATGCAGACACAGGGAGAACTTGCAAACTCCGCACAGGCAGTACCCAGAATCGAACCCGGGTCATTGGAGCTGTGAGGCTGCGGTGCTAACCACTGCGCCACTGTGCTGCCCCAGAGTGGATTTCTCTGTCTGTCTCTCTCTCTCCATCTGTCTCTCTGAATGAGAGTAACAGGAGGGAGAGATGCAGGAGTATAAGGGAAACAGGGAGGGAATGCCAAGGGGAGAGGAGCGGCAGCCGGCTGTTATCACACAGCTGCTTGTGGGATCTTGCTGTGCACAAATGGCCTACAGCATTTCCAACGTTGCAACAGTGACGACCACTTTAAAAATTAATTCATTGAGTATCAAATGCTTCAGTGAATCAGCGGTTACATGCCCGAAATGCGATGGTTTGTAAAGGCTTGTTCTCATTCCCGAATGATGCTGGTGTTTTTGGCTGTGGGCTGAATTTGACAGTGAAATGAAACATCTGGGGACCATTTGAACTCAGATTTTCAGGGATGGGAATGTGGATTTTTCTCTCTATCCCTCTATGGGTGAGGGGAGTGGGGTCACCAGTGTTTGTGTGTTTTTACAATGAGGCAGAAACAGATGTAGAGAGACACACAGAGAACTAGAGGGAGAGAGAGAGACACACAGCTGGAAATAACAGGGTAAACACAGAGGCAGACACACAGGCCCTGGGGGTGGCTGCAGTGTTTAGTCACTGCCCAGGTCCCAGCCCCTGGAGAGAAGCTCCCCCCCCCCACCATCCCACAACACCATCTCCAACCGTCGACTGTGTCTTGATTTTCAGCGAAATTAAATGTTGGCCTAGTGATAAACTGTTGGCACATTCATCTCAGTTTAAAGAGATAATTTCACAATGTCTGGGAACAGAATGGAGCTGATTGCTGCAATTGTCTGTCTGTAAATTGCAGCGATGTTGTCGACAGTGGGGTTTGGAGTGCAAAGACTGCAGGACATCAGGAAGCAGCTCCTTGTCATGTCTCTGCTCAGAGCTGGCTCTGTTACCCGGATTAACAGGACAATGGGCAGGAATTCAGCTCCTAAAACCCTGTTTCACATTTCCAATCACTTCCCATTCTCTGGCTCTGTGCCGGGGGATGTGTCTGTCAGATGGCGAGTCACTGAGAGATTGTTTTATGTCAATCAGTGAGGGAAAGAGCCCTGGGCTCTTGCTGTGTTTGTTTTATGTTCAATTTGAATCAATTTTATTGCTCTTATTCCCAAGGTGAATCTTTTTGGAAGCTGCAGCTTTGATGATGCAAAGAGAGAATATTTTGAAACGTACAATTCTCAGAAAAGAGCTTTAACCAGAGAGGAAAATAAGAATAAATACAAATGTGTTATTGTCTAATTCATTTTTAGATACAGAATAAAGAAGACCTTGTGTTTTCGGGGCTGATTGAAAAACAAAGAGCTGGAAATGCTCAGTATTTCCAGCTTTTTTTAAATTTCAGATTTCCAGAATCTGCAGTATTTTGATTGTGTTTTTTAGGAGGAGGAGTGACTTTTACCACAAGGGAGGGGCTGGAGGGGCCTCTGTAGCAAATCCTTTGGGAAGCGCCGCTCCATAACTGTCAATGTAATACCATAGATTTCCCTCTCTCCATCTCTTGCTGCAACTTGTTCCCTGCCCCTTCCCTCCATGTTCATAACTCTATTTCCTCATATCTTTAAATCCCTGTCTCTGTAACGGTCAACATACTTTCTATCTCTGCCTCTCTCTATTTTCTCTTTTCATTCTCTTTCTGCGATTCTCTGCATCTTTATCTGCCTATCATTCCATTCTTGGTATTTCTGCCCTCTGCTCTTACTTTCTCTCACTGGTTTCTGACTTCCTGCCTCTCTTTCATTCTCCCTCTCCCTCTCCATTTGTTTCTCTGTCTCCCTCACTCAGTTCTGTCTTAATCCCTGGATCTCTGCTTTCTGTGTCTCTCTTGCTCTTTCTGGGGATGGATTGGAACTCGCTGCCATAGTGTTGTACAGTGTGAGTGTGAACCAGAATCCTGTTTTCCATCTCTCTCGGGTTTTGCTCCCAATTGAGGTAAAACAGGGGATAAATGCTGAACAGGCGGCCAATTCACAACTATCGCCACCCCTACCCCGGTTTTCACTATTGGCACCAAGTCCAAGTCCAGCCCAGTGTTTATTTGCCTCTCTGTGTATCTGCTCCTCAACTGTCTCTGCCTGTCTTCTTTTGGCTCCATGGGGGAAGGGACAGATCAGCCAGGATGAAACATTGATGGGGCAGGCTCGAAGGGCTGAATGGCCTCCTCTTGCCCCTGTTCCAAACAGAGTGTGTGTGTGTGTGTGTGTGTGCCTCAGTCCTATTCCCTGATGCTGAGGAGGGTGATGGAGAGAACATGTGAAACACCTTTCTGCAGTGGGGATGTGTCTGGGACTGGGATCTTGCTGTGCATTAAATGCTCAGAATGCCTGTTAGCCTCTGTGGGTACTTGCTGTCTGCCCAGCCCTGTGTTTGGGTGGACACGATTTAAAGGTGACGGGGGTCTGAGAGCCATTTGATAGAATTCCAGCGGTTTATCCGTACTGGAATTAAAATGAATTAAAGACTGTTGGGAGATGGAGCCACACGCAGGAAAGGAATGGAGGTTGGAATTACACAGGAGGCTGATCACAGGGGAGATGATACAGAGTGATAATTAGTAGAGGGGGGATTTTACAGGGAAAGATGTTATTTAGAAAGGAAGGGGTGTTTACAGTGGGGGCAGAGGAGGATTAGAGGGTGCTATTCACGGAGGAAATTAGGCCATGCATAAAATGTGGGGGATTCTTCAGGTTTAAAATGGGAGGGGGATTCTTCAGGTTAAAATGGGAGGGGGTTCTCCAGTTTTAAAATGGGAGGTGGATTCTTCAGATTTAAAATGGGAGGGGGATTCTCCAGGTTTAAAATGGGAAGAATGCCTCTCCAGGTTTAAAATGGGAGGGGGATTCTCCAGTGTTTAAAATGGGAGGGGGATTCTCCAGGTTTAAAATGGGAGGGGGATTATTCAGATTTAAAATAGGAGGGGGTTATCCAGTGTTTAAAATGGGAGGGGATTCTCCAGGTTTAAAATGGGAGGGGATTTTCTCCAGGTTTAAAATGGGAGGGGGATTGTCATTTAGGACTGAGAGGAATAGAAATTACTTCACTCAGAGGGTTGTTAATCTTTGGAATACTCTACTCCAGAGGATTGTGAATACTCCATCGTTCAATACATTTAAGGCTGAGATAGACAGATGTTTGTTTTTTCAGGGAATCAAGGCACATGGAGAGCGGGCGGGAAAGTGGCGTTGAATCCTAAGAACTGCCATGATGGTATTCAATGGCGAAGCAGGCTCGATGGGCCATATGGTCTACACCTACTCCTATTTCTCGTCTTCTTATGTTTCCCCTTTGTCTCTCCCTCTCTCTCTGACTCTCCCCCTCTCTCTGAGTCTCTCTCACTCTGTCGCTCCTTCTCTCTCAATCTCTCTGTCTCTTTATTTCTCTCTACGTTTCCCTCTCAGTCTGTCTCTCTCGCTCTGTGTGTGTGTGTGTGTGTGTGTGTTTCTGTGTATGAGTCTGTGTGTGTGTCTTTGTCTGTGTGTGTGTGTGTCTGTCTCTGTGCCTCTGTATGCTTTTGTGTGCTTATCTTTGTGTGAACGTGTGAGTCTGGCTGGCGACGCCCACATCCCAGTATTGAATAACCACCACCACCTCCCCTACCCACCCCGCCCCTCCGCCCAAAAATACTGCTTTACCCTCATATGCACATTGAGTCACCACTTGGAAAAATTTAATCAATTTAGTTAGGCACGATCTCCCCCTGATAAAGCCATGCTGACTATTCCTGATTAATCCCTGCCTCTCCAAGTGGAGGTTAATCTTGTCCCTCAGAATTTTCCAATACTTTCCCAATCATTGATGTAGGACTCACCGGCCTGTATTTACTGGGTTTATCCCTGCTTCCCTTCTTAAATAATGGTACCACTTTGGCTGTCCTCCAATCCTCTTGTATCTCTCCTGTGGCCAGAGAGGATTTGAAAAGTTGTGTCAGAGCCCCTGCTAACTCCTCCCTTGCCTCACTTTACAGCCTGGGATACATCTCATCTGGGCCTGGGGGTTTATCCACTTTTACTCCCGCTAAAACAGCTAATACTTACTCCCTTTCAATGCTAATATGATCAGGTATATCACAATCCCCCTGCCTGATCTCTACACATAAATCGTCCTTCTTCACAAATGAAAAGCAATCATTTAAAACCTCACCAATGTCCTCCGGTTCCACACACAGATTGCCACATTGGTCCCTAATGGGCCCTACTCTTTCCTAGTTTTCCTCTTGCCCTTAACATACTTATAACACGCCTTACGATTTTGCTTTATCTTGCCCACCAGTGTGTTTCCATCTCCCTTCTTCGCTCTCCTAATTACAGTTTTTAAAGTACCCAATACACTTTCTATACACCTCCAGTGCCTCGGCTGTTTTCAGGGCTTGGAATCTGCAATAAGCTTCCGTTTTTTGCCTGAACCAATCCTCTGTATCCCTTGACATCCAGGGTTGTCTGGACTTGTTGGTCATACCCTTCATCTTAACGGGTACATGTTGGCTTTGAACCTCCACTATTTCCTCTTTGAATGGCTCCTGCTGGTCTAATGTAGACTTTCCTTCAAGTAGCTACTCCCAGTCCACTATGGCAAGATCCTGTTTTAGCATATGGAAATCGAGGGTGAGTAACTGCATTAAGTCAGGGACATCAGCTGATGGAGATGGTGAGGGGGGTGGGGTGGAGTAACGGCAGTGAGACAGGGACACCAACAGATGGAGATGGTGAGATAGGGCAGCAACTGCAGTGAGACGGGGACACCAGCAGATGGAGATGGTGAGAGGGGGCAGTAACTGCAGTGAGACAGGGACACCAGCAGATGGAGATTGTGAGAGGGAGACAGTAACTGCAGTGAGACAGGGACACCAGCAGATGGAGAAGGTGAGAGGGGAGCAGCAAGAGCAGTGAGACAGGGAAACCAGAAAATGTCCATGGTGAGAGGGGCAGTAACTGCAGTTAGGCAGGGACACCAGCAAATGCCGATGATGAGGGGGCAATAACTGCAGTGAGACAGGGACACCAGCAGATGGAGATGGTGAGAGGGGGCAGTAACTGCAGTGAGACAGGGACACCAGCAGATGGAGATTGTGAGAGGGAGACAGTAACTGCAGTGAGACAGGGACACCAGCAGATGGAGATGGTGAGGGGGAGCAGTGACTGCAGTGAAGACAGGGACACAAGTAGATGGAGATTGTGAGAGGGGGCAGTAACTGCAGCGAGACAGGGACACCAACAGATAGAGGTTGTGAGAGGGGGTGGTAACTGCAGTGAGGCAGGGATACCAGATGATGGAGATGGTGAGAGGCGGGCAGCAACAGCAGTCAGACTGTGACACCAGCAGATGGAGATGGTGAGTGGCGGGCAGTAACTGCAGTGATACAAGGACTGCAGCAGATGTAGATGATGAGAGGGGGATGTAAATACAGTGAGACAGGGATACCAGCAGTTGGAGATGGTGAGAAGGGGGCGTTAACTGGAGTTAGACAGGGCACCAGCAGATGGAGCTGGTGAGAGGGGCAGTGACTGCAGTAAGACAGGGACACCTGCAGATGGAGATAGTTAGAGGGGGACAGTAACAGCAGTGAGCCAGCGACACCAGCAGGTATAGATATTGACAGGAAGCAGTAACTGAAGTGAGACGGGGGCGCCGGCAGATGGAGGTTGTGAGAGGGGGGCTGTAACTGCAGCGGGACAGGGACACAAGCGGATGGAGATGGTGAGAGGGACAGTAACTGCAGTGAGACTGGGACACCAGCAGGTGGAGATTGTGAGTGGGGGGCAGTAACTGCATTGAGAGATGGACACCAGTAGGTGGAGATGGTGAGCGGGCAAAGTAAATGCAGTGAGACAGGGATACCAGCAGATGGATATGATGAGAAGGGGTATTAACAGTCTTGTGACAGTGACACTAAAACTGCAGAAGTTGAGAGGGGGCAGTAACTGCAGTGAGACACGGATACCAGTTGAAGGAGATGGTTAAAGGCAGTAACTGCCGTGAGAGAGGAATACTAGCAGATGGAGATGGTGAGAGTGGACAGTAAATGCTGTGACACAGGGACACCAGCAGATGGATTTGTTGAGAGTGGAGACTAACTGCAATGAGACAGGGGCACCAGAAGATGGAGATGGTGAGAGGGGACAGTATCTGCAATGATACAGTGTCATCAGCAGATGGAGATGGTGAGAGCAGTCTTTAGCTGCACTGAGACGGGGCACCAGCAGATGGAGATGGTGGGAAGAGACAGTAACTTCAGTGAGACAGTGACACCAGCAGATGGACAGGGTGAGAGGGGGGCAGTAACTGCAGTAAGACAGGAACACCAGCAGATGGAGATCGTGGGAGGAGGACAGTAACTGCAGTGAGACAGTGACACCAGCAGAAGGAGTTGTTGAGATGGGCAGTAACTGCAGTCAGACAGGGACACCAGCAGATGGAGTTGGTGAGAGGGGGCAGTAACTGCAGTGAGGCAGGGACAACAGAAGATGGTGATGTTGAGAGGGGGACAGTAACTGCAGTGAGACAGGGACACCAGCAGATGGAGATGGTGAGAGGGGACAGTAACTGCAGTGAGACAGGGACAACAGCAGATGGAGATGTTGAGAGGGGGAAAGTAACTGCAGTGAGACAGGGACATCAGCAGATGGAGATGGTGGGAGGGAGACAGTAACTGCAGTGAGACAGGGACACCAGCAGATGGAAATGGTGAGAGGGCGGGCAGAGCAAGTCCCTCCTCAACAGGTCAGATTCTCAACAATATGTCTACTCAGAATCAGATTAAAAATCATTTCAGTACTCAGTGCTGTGAATGTAATCTTCATTTTCTGTCCTGTGGGGAGTGTAGGGACTAGAATACGAAATGGGATTTAGTTCCAGTGTTTCTCTCTTCCGATAATTTCACTAATTTAACAATGAGATTGAAAGGGTATTTCACCGCCTTCTTCAGTTCCTCTCTGAATTTAGTCTGGGTCACAGTGTAAATACACATGTTGGTGCAGGAACTGAGAGCCTGCAGCATTAGTGATGTGTGTTCAGTGATTAAGTGAGGGTCAGTTAGGACGGATAATACCGAATATCTGCAATTCGTTTATAAATGATAAACACAACCCGGGTCATCCATAACAATATAAAACTGCCAGATATATTGAAGAGTAAAATAATAGATTTTCTGCGATTCTCCATCTCTGGGTCTTTGTGATGCTCTCCATTGCTGTGGCACCCGGAACCCCTGCGGACTTTACTGGAGAATAAAATACGTCTGACCGTCTGAACATTGAGCAGTAAAATCATAAAGACCGGGACACAAGGGGTTAAAATGTAATACAACAATTGAAATGCCTCCCATGTGGGGGAAGTGAAGATGCTTGGTTTAAAAGCACATCCCATGGGAACACTATCAATACTTTCCTCGTTTTCAAGTGTAAAGTACCAGGGGACAGACAGTAAAAATCCCAGCACACTCACTGTTCCGACAACCACAGCTGCCATTTTCTTGGTGCAATATTTTGCTCTCAGCTTCTCACAACAAATGGCCACAAATCTATCAAAGGTGAAAGTGACTGTGAGCCAGACAGAAATATATATGGCTGCAGAACTCAGAACTGTAATAAGAGCACACATGGGCATAGTACTCAGGAAGGAATCTGGGAAATAAAATAAAACAATCCACAACAAGATGAGATTAGTGATAACGACCAGGAAATCAGCCACTGCCATTCCCACCAGGTAGACACTGGTACATTTGGAGAGACCACACTTTCCTCGGGACAGGATCACAATCGCCACCAGGTTAACTGGAAGAGAGAGAAAAGGAAGCAGAACATTACTGATCAGACCTGGAGACAAAGCAACAGTTTGACAGGATCTGGGCTGAAATTTCCAGCTTTGTTGCTGCATCCAACAGTGAAAACTGATTCATTGACCTGGGCAGTGCTTTGTCGCAGTGAAATGTTTAAAACACAATTATTAATAATGAATTGGGAAATTGAGACAGTAAGTGAATAAAGTTAGCACCGGATGTACTGGAAGTACTGAGTGAGGATGCAGTGTCAGTGGGGGAATGACAAGGGGTTTTACACAGATGGAATCTCATGGGTTAAATGGGAATTTGTCTCCAGACTGTTGATCGGGAATGTTTAGGGCAGCGGGATGTGCAGATGGTTTGTTGCTGTGGGTTCAGAAAGCCGACAGGGGCTGGTACAAAATGGGAAAAGTCTGAGAGCTGCTGCGGTGAGTTTGATGGTTGGGATTTAGTTGGAAGACGCAGCTGGAGGTGGAACCAGTGAATGATTTTGGGAAGGAAAGAAGGAAAAGGATATGTTGGTACAGAAGGGGAGACTGGTCTGGGAAAGTGGATAAACTGACGCAATGTCTGAGGAGACAGAGGGTTCAATACAGTGAGAGGAGATGCTGAGATTCACAGGGAGAGACTGCAGCAGAGTGTTAGAAGAAATCTAATCTATAGATCCCAGTAACACAACTCAATTCATACATTCAAACAAAAATATGTATGGTTACTGGTACTGGAGAACTGTTCATTTGGTAAACAATATAGTCAATGTATTTAGTATTTACAGGCAATTAAATATAAATTTAAATACATTACGATGACAGCCTCACTTGTTATTGAATTCAGCAGTCACAGAGATTTTAAAGTGCAGTATTTAAATAATGCATTAGCATCAGTGAAGAACTGATTTTATTATGTTTATTTAGTCAGTAACTAAGCAATGCTTCATTATGCTCCATCCATCAATATTGGCGACCACGCTCTGGAAGTGGTTCAAGAGTTCGCCTACCTAGGCTCAACTATCACCAGTAACCTGTCTCTCGATGCAGAAATCAACAAGCGCATGGGAAAGACTGAATGTTTCAAGCCTGTATCCTCAGTACCTTGCTCGACAGCAGCGAGGCCCGGACAACATATGTCAGCCTGGAGCGACGTCTCAATTCATTCCATCTTCGCTGCCTCCGGAGAATCTTTGGTGTCAGATGGCAGGACCATATCTCCAACTCAGAAGTCCTCAAGGCAGCCAACATCCCCAGCATATACATCCTACTGAGCCAGCGGCGCTTGAGATGGCTTAGCCATGTGAGCCACATGGAAGATGGCAGAGTCCCCAAGGAGGCATTCTACAGCGAGCTCGTCACTGGTATCAGGCCCGCCGGCCGTCCATGTCTCCGCTTTAAAGACGTCTGCAAATGTAACATGAAAGCCTGTGACATTGATCACAAGTCGTGGGAGTCAGTTGCCAGTGATCTCCAGAGCTGGCGGGCAACCATAAAGGCGGGGCTAAAGAGCGGCGAGTCAAAGAGACTTAGCAGTTGGCAGGAAAAAAGACAGAAGTGCATTGGGAGAGCCAACTGTGTAACAGCCCCAACAACAGCGGGAGAGGAGTGGACTTATAAAGCAGCAAAACCTGGTGAATAAGGGAGGAGCAGTGGGAGAGGAGTTTATATTCATTCATGGGATGTGGGCGTCGCTGGCCAGGCCAGAATTTATTGCCCATCCCTAATTGCCCTTCAGAAGGTGGTGGTGAGCTGCCTTCTTGAACCGCTGCAGTCCATGTGGGGTAGATACACCCACAGTGCTGTTAGGAAGGGAGTTCCAGGATTTTGACCCAGTGACAGTGAAGGAATGGCGATATAGTTCCAAGTCAGGATGGTGCGTGAGTTGGAGGGGAACTTGCAGGTGGTGGTGTTCCCATGTATTTGCTGCTCTTGTCCTTCTATTTGGTAGAGGTCGCGGGTTTGGAAGGTGCTGTCTAAGGAGCCTTGGTGCATAGCTGCAGTGCATCTTGTAGATGGTACACACTGCTGCCACTGTGCGTTTGTGGTGGAGGGAGTGAATGTTTGTAGATGGGGTGGCAATCAAGCGGGCTGCTTTGTCCTGGATGGTGTCGAACTTCTTGAGTGTTGTTGGAGCTGCACCCATGGAGAGTATTCCATAACATTCCTGACTTGTTCCTTGTAGATGGTGGACAGGTTTTGGGGAGACAGGAGGTGAGTTACTCGCCTCAGGATTCCTAGCCTCTGACCTGCTCTTGTAGCCACAGTATTATTATGGCTACTCCAGTTCAGTTTTTGGTCAATGGTAACCCCTAGCATGTTGATAGTCGGGAATTCAGCGATGGTAATGCTGTTGAATGTCAAGGGGAGATGGTTAGATTCTCCCTTTTTGGAGATGGTCATTGCCTGGCACTTGTGTGGCCCGAATGTTACTTGCCACTTATCAGCCCAAGCCTGGATATTGTCCAGGTCTTTCTGCATTTCAACATGGACTGCTTAAGTATCTGAGGAGTCACGAATGGTGCTGATTTAAAAAGGACCAAAACCTGGTCAATAAGAGAGGAGCAGCGGGAGAAGAGCAGATTTTAAAAAAAGCACCAAAACTTCATGAATAAGAGAGGAGCAGCGGGAGAGGAGTGGATTTTAAAAAGCACCAAAACATCACAGAATAACAGAATTGTTACAGCGCAGAAGGTGGCCATTCGGCCCATCATGTTTGCACTGGCTCTCTGTAAGAGACAATCCCTCAGGTCCATTCCCCTTCCTTCTTCCCATAACCCTGCACATTCTTCCTTTTCACATAACTATCTAATTCCCTTGTGAATGCTTCAATTGAAGCTGCCTCCACCAGGTTCTCAGGTAGCACATTCCAGACCTTAACCGCTCGCTGTGTGAAAAAGTTTTTCCTCATGTCACTTTTACTTCTGTTACCAAATACTTTAAATTTGTGCCCGCTAATTCTTGATCCTTTCACGTGTGGAATAGTTTCTCTCTATCGACTCTGTCCGGACACCACATGATTTCGAATACCTCAATCAAATCACCTCTTAGCCTTCTCTTCTTCCAATAAAACTGTCATAACTTCTCCGATCGATATTCGTAACTGAAATTCTTCACCTCTGGAACCATTCTCACGAATCTCTTTTCTACTCTCTCCAATACCCTCATGTCTTTCCGAAAGTATGGCACACTGAAATAGACCCAATACTCCACCTGAGGACGAACTAGTGTCTTGTACAAGTTCAACATAACTTCCATGCTCTTGTACTCTATGCCCCTATTAATAAATTCCAGGATATTATATGCTTTATTAACTGCTCTCTCAGCCCATCCTGCCACCTTCAATGACTTATGCACATATACACCCAGGTCGTTCTGCTCCTGCACCCCTTTAGAATTGTGCCCTTTATTGTATATTGTCTCTCTATGTTCTCCCAACCAAACTGAATTACGTTACATTTCTTGGCATTGAACTTCATCTGCCACCTGTCTGCCCATTCCACCAACTTGTCTATGTCCTTTTGAAATTCTACAATCTCCTCCTCACAATTCACAATGACTCCAAGTTTCGTATCATCTGCAAACGTTGCAATTGTGCCCTGTACACCAAGGTGTAGTTTATTAATATGTATCAGGAAAAGCAAGAGTCCCATCACGGATCTTTGTTTCCTTCCAATCAAGACAATTCCGTATCCATGTTGCGACCATCCCCTTTATTTCATGAGCTACAAGTTTTCTCACAAGTTTGTTGTGTAGCACTGTATCAAGCGCCTTTTGAATGTCCATGTACACCACATCAACAGCATTGCCTTCATCAACCCTCTCTGTTGCCTCCTCACAAAATTCCAGCAAGTTGGTTCAGCATGATTTTCCATAGGAACTCCATGCTGGCTTTCCATAATCAACCCACATTTGTCCATTTGACTATTGATTTTGTCCCGAATTATTTTTTCTAGATGTTTTCCCACCACCGAAGTTAAAATGACTGTCCTTTAGCTGCTGAGCTTATCTCTAGACACCTTTGTGAACAAGGGTGTAACGTTTACAACTCTCCAGTCCTCTGGGGACAGCCCTGATTCAAAGGAAGGTTGAAAAATTAGGGCCAGCGCCTCTACTATTTCCACCTTCACTTCCTTCAATATCCTTGGATGCATCTCATCTGGTTGCGTGCTTTATCCACTTTACGTACAGACAGCTATCTAATACGTGCTGTTTATCAATTTTCAATCCCTCTAGTGTCTGACTTACCTCCTCTTTCAACATTGCCTGAGTTGCATCTTCTTCCTTGGTAAAGACAGATGCCAAGCATTCATTTAATACCTCAGCTATGCCCTCTGCCTCTATGTGTAAATCCCCTTTCTAGCCTCTAATCAGCCCCACCCCTCCTCTTACCACCCTTTTACTACTTACATGCCGAAAGAAAACTTCGGAATTTCATAGAATCATAGAATGTTTAAGACAGAGAAAAAGACCATTTGATCCATCGTGTCTGCGCCGGCTGAAAAACTATGCACCTATTCGAATCCCACCTTCCAGAATTTGCTCCGTTGCCCTGCAGACTGCAGAACTCGAGGTGCATATCCAGACTCACTTTGAATGAGTTGAAGGTGTCTGCTTCAAAAATCCTTTCAGGCAGTGAGTTCCAGACCATCACCACCCTCTGGGTGAAAATATGTTTCCTCATAGCCCCTCTAATTCTTCTATAAATCATTTCAAATCTATGCCCCCTCGTCACTGACCTCTCTGCTAAGGTGAAAAGACCCTTCACCTCCATTCTATCCAGGCCGCTCATATTTTTCTACAGTTCAATCAGATCTCCCCTCAGCCGTCTCTGTTCCACGGATAACAATCCCAGCCTATCCAATCTTTCATCTCAACTCATTTGTCCAGTCCTGGCAACATCCTCGTAAATCTCCTCTGTACCTTCTCTTGTGCAATTACATCCTTTCTGCAATGAGTGACCATAACTGCACACAGTACTCAATTTGTGGCCTGACCAATGAGTTAACTAGCGCCAGCATAACCTCCCAGCTCTTGTCTTCTATACCTCGGTTAATAAAGGAAAGGATTCCATATGCCTCCTTAACCACCTTATCGACCGGTTCTGTTGCCTTCAGGGATTTGTGGGCATTCAGTCCAAGGTCCCTCACTTGCTCTACACTTCTCAGTATTTTCCCATTAATCAAATACTCCTTTGCCTTTTTTGACACCCCTAAATGCATCACCTCACACTTCTGCAGATTGAATTCCATTTACCACTTTTCTGCCCATTTGAACAGACCATCAATATCTTCCTGCAGCCAACAGCTATCCTCCTCGCTCTCTACCACACGGCCAATCTTTCTGTCGTCCGCAAATTTCTTGATCATGCCCCCTACATTTATGACCAACTCGTTAATATACACCACAAAAAGCAAGCGACCCAGTACTGAGCCCTGCGGAACACCACGGGAAGCAGTCACTAAAATAGCCGTGAACAATTACCCTTTGTTTCCTGTCACTGAGCCAATTTGTTGCATTTCCATGGATTCACGGGATTTTCTTTTTTAACCAGTCTGCCATATAGTATCTTGTCAAAAGCCTTGCTAAAATTTATACAGGCCACATCAATTGAACTACCCTCATCTACCTTCCCTATTAATCCTTCATAAAATTCGATCACGTTGGTCAGACAAGATCATCCCGGAACAAATCCATGCTGACTGTCCTTGATTAACCCATGTCTTTCTAACTGACAATTTATCCTGTCTCTCAGAGGAGATTCAAATAATTTTTCCATTGTTGAGGTTAGACTGACCGGCCTGTAATTATTTGGCTTTGTTGCTTTGGATACCTGGAGAGGAGCAGCGAGAGAGGAGTGGATTTAAAAAGCACCAATGACTGGAAACCTGGAGAGAGGGAGAGTGGAATTGCAGATTTAAAAAGCACCAAATCCTCGTGAATAACAGAGGTGCACTTTTAAAAAGTATCAACTCCTGCTGACGGAGCGAGGAGCATCGGGAGAGGAGCAGGATTTTCGGAAGAAAATGCCTTAGCAGATTTCTCAACTGGTCCGTCAAGAAAAGGGAGGAAATTTAATTGCTCCATTTAAAGTGTGAGTTTGAGTGCAGGATGGAGCACATTAAGTCATGTAAGGAAATCATTAGATGTAGCTATGAATTCAAATAGAGCAAACGTTTCATCTCCATATCTGCATCGGGTTTCTCTACCCATGTCTACCGCAAGCACACCTTCACTGGTCGATACACGCATTGCAAGTCTTACAGTTCCCCCGGGCTATAAATTCGGCCTTATCGGCAACCTTGGAAAAAGTGCCTGAGATATTTGCTCACCATGCAAGCTTGATGCTGAAATAGGGTGAATCAAAGACATCCTGCGTGACAATGGTTACCCTGATCAGATCATTTTTCACTGTATATGGCACAAACTTCGGAACAGGCCTAAGGCCTAATTGCTGGCTCTAAAAAGTGCCCAGTCTACCTCGGAATACCCGGGAAGAATAATGTATCCTAACAAATTGAAGAACGGATGAAGCTAGCGGTTTGACACTGCTGCTATGCAGCAACAACACGCGTAGTGTTCTCCACCAACAGGATGATTCCGTCAAGCCAAAAACAACGCCCTGCCTATCACACAATTGAATAATGTGAAATATAGATTGCAATGCCAGTGTGATGCGAGGTAAACAGGCCTTACATCCCAAAGTCTGGTGGATCATATCAAAGAACACATCTCTTCCGATGTTCGCAAAGGGCAAGGTACAGGCTGTACCCAACCCACCTTTGCTTGCAAAACTCAAAACACAGTGTCCAACATTAGATGTGATTCTGCAATTGGACAACATTTGCTAAATAATCCTCAGTGTGCTAAGAATTACGCTGACAATCAATTTAAGATTGTTAGTGGTGTTCGCAGCGTGGTGCTTTTGTGTGGACTGGAAGCTCCATATATTAACACACAGGACCCTGTTCTAGACACATTACAACTGTTTCAATGAAACAAATAAGTGACAGCCATTCGCTGGTTCATTCCTTAGGGCAATGCCTCCGACAGTCAGAGACAACGTGCCTGATTTCTATTTCAAAAAAGGTTGGGAGTTAACTATCAGTCAGAACAAGCTAATGCATTCTCCATGGCAACGCATCTACCAGTTAGAGTGCACTTCCTAACGAATCAGCACTCTCTTTTCATACGGTATAAATTAGTTGCTTTCCCTTGCATCGGTATTCATGTGATTTGTCCAGATGGGTGCAAGATAAAGGCTTCAACAAAATGCTTCTATTTACAGGAAAACTCAAATGATAGAGTCGTTATAATGGGGAACTTGAATTATCTGAATATAGACTGGGATGCTTGTAATGTAAAGGTTACAGAGGAACTGTTCATAGACAGTGTTTAGGAAATAGAATTCTGCAGCATTATGTTTCGGAAAGGAAGCTCTGCTCGACCTGGTTCTTGGGAATGAGGTGGGACAAGTTGATCAAGTGACAGTCGGAGCATATTTAGAGGACAGTGATCATCGTATCATAAGGTTTAGGGAAACGACAAAGAGCAATCCAGAGTCTTCTTCTTTGGCCTCCTTGTCTCGAGAGACAATGGGTAAGCGCCTGGAGGTGGTCAGTGCTTTGTGAAGCAGCGAATGGAGTGGCTATAAAGGCCAATTCTAGAGTGACAGACTCTTCCACAGGTGCTGCAGATAAAATTGGTTGTCGGGACTGTTACACATTTGGCTCTCCCCTGGCGCTTCAGTCTTTTCTCCTGCCAACAGCCAAGTCTCTTCGACTCAGCAATCTTTAGCCCCGCCTTTATGGCTGACAGCCAGATCTGGCGATCACTGGCAACTGACTCCCAAGAATTGTGATCAATGTCACAGGACTTCATGTCGCATTTGCAGATGTCTTTAAAGCGGAGACATGGACGGCCGCTGGGTCTGATACCAGTGACGAGCTCGCTGTACAATGTGTCCTCGGGGATCCTGCCATCTTCCATGTGGCTTACATGGCCAACCCATCTCAAGTGCCGCTGGCTCAGTAGGGTGTATATGCTGGGGATGTTGGCCACCTCGAGGACTTCTGCGTTGGAGATATGGTCCTGCCACCTGATGCCAAGGATCATCCGGAGGCAGCGAAGATGGAATGAATTGAGATGTCGCTCAAGGCTGACATACATTGTCCAGGCCTCGCTGCCGTAGAGCAAGGTACTGAGGACATTGGCTTGAAACACTTGGACATTTATGATCCCTGTCAGTGTCCCATTTTCCCAAACTCTCTCGGCCAGTTTCGACATAGAAGCAGACGTCTTTTCCATCCGCTTGTTAATTTCTGCATCGAGAGACAGGTTACTGGTGATAGTTGAGCCTAGGTGGATGAACTCTTGAACCACTTCCAGAGGGTGGCCAATATTGATGGATGGAGCATTTCTGATGTCCCGGTCCACGATGTTCGTTTTCTTGAGGCTGACGGTTAGGCCAAATTCGTTGCAGGCAGCCGCAATCCTGTCAATGAGTCTCTGCAGACACTCTTCAGTGTGAGATGTTAATGCAGCATCGCCAGCAAAGAGGAGTTCCCTGATGACGACATTCCGTACTTTGGTCTTTGCTCTTAGACGGGCAAGGTTGAACAACCTGCCATCTGATCTTGTGTGGAGGAAAATTCCTTCTTATGAAGACTTGAACGCATGTGAGAGCAGCAGGGCAAAGAAGATCCCAAACAGTGTGGGTGCGAGAACACAGCCCTGTTTCACGCCACTCAGGATAGGAAAGGGGTCTGATGTGGTGCCGCTATGCTGAATTGTGCCTTTCATATTGTCATGGAATGAGGTGATGATACTTAGTAGCTTTGGTGGGCATCCGATCTTTGTTTGTAGTTTGAAGAGACCTCGTCTGCTGCCGAGGTCAAAGACTTTGGTGAGATCTATAAAAGCAACGTTGAGGGGCATCTATTGTTCATAGCATTTCTCCTGTAGCTGACGACGGGAGAACAACATGTCAATGGTGGATCTCTCTGCTCGAAAGACACACTGTACCTCAGGGTAGACACGCTCAGCCAGCTTTTGGAGCCTGTTGAAAACGACTCGACCAAAGACTTTCCCCACTATGCTGAGCAGGGAAATTTGATGGTAGTTGTTGCAGTCACCGCTGTCACCCTGTTCTTATAGAAGGTGATGATATTGGCATCGCGCATGTCCTGTGGTACTGCTCCCTCATCCCAGCACAGGCAAAGCAGTTCATGGAGTTCTGAGAGTTTAGCAGGCTTGGCACTCTTGATGATTTCCGGGGTAATGCCGTCCTTCCCAGGGGCTTTTCCACTGGCTAGAGAATCAATGACATCACTGAGTTCCGACTTTGTTGGGTGTTCGTCCTGCTCATTCATGACTGGCAGAGACTGGGCTACATTGAGGGCGGTCTCAGTGGCAACATTGTCCCTGGAATGCAGTTCTAGCAACTGCTCCACCTAGCGTCCATTTGCTTGCATTGGTCAGTGATTGTGTCCCCTGATTTTGATTTGAGGGGGCAATCTTCCTTATGGTTGGCCCAAAAGTTCAATTAATGCCATCATTGGCATTGGCGTTGGAAGGATGAATGAGAACGGGCAGAGACTGCTTGAGTTGTGTACCTATCATAACCTCTGCATCACCAACTCGTTCTTTCACACTAAACCCTGTCACCAGGTTTCATGGAGGCACCCAAGATCACGTCGTTGGCACCAGCTCGACCTCATTGTCACAAGGCGAGGCGCCTTAAACAGTGTTCAAATCACACGCAGCTTCCACAGTGCGGACTGCGACACCGACCACTCCCTGGTGTGCAGCAAGGTTAGACTCAGACCAAAGAAGTTGCATCATTCCAAGCAGAAGGGCCACCCGCGCATCAACACGAGCAGAATTTCTCACCCACAGCTGTTACAAAAATTTCTAAATTCACTTGTAACAGCCCTTCAAAACACTCCCACAGGGGATGCTGAGACCAAGTGGGCCCACATCAGAGACGCCATCTATGAGTCAGCTTTGACCACCTACGGCAAAAGTGCGAAGAGAAATGCAGACTGGTTTCAATCTCATAATGAAGAGCTGGAACCTGTCATAGCCGCTAAGCGCATTGCACTTTTGAACTACAAGAAAGCCCCCAGCGATTTAACATCCGCAGCACTTAAAGCAGCCAGAAGTACTGCACAAAGAACAGCTAGGCGTTGCGCAAACGACTACTGGCAACACCTATGCAGTCATATTCAGCTGGCCTCAGACACCGGAAACATCAGAGGAATGTATGATGGCATGAAGAGAGCTCTTGGGCCAACCATCAAGAAGATCACCCCCCTCAAATCTAAATCGGGGGACATAATCACTGACCAACGCAAACAGATGGACCGCTGGGTTGAGCACTACCTAGAACTGTACTCCAGGGAGAATGCTGTCACTGAGACTGCCCTCAATGCAGCCCAGCCTCTACCAGTCATGGATGAGCTGGACATAGAGCCAACCAAATCGGAACTCAGTGATGCCATTGATTCCCTAGCCAGCGGAAAAGCCCCTGGGAAGGACAGCATTACCCCTGAAATAATCAAGAGTGCCAAGCCTGCTATACTCTCAGCACTACATGAACTGCTATGCCTGTGCTGGGACGAGGGAGCAGTACCCCAGGACATGCGCGATGCCAACATCATCACCCTCTATAAAAACAAAGGTGACCGCGGTGACTGCAACAACTACCGTGGAATCTCCCTGCTCAGCATAGTGGGGAAAGTCTTTGCTCGAGTCGCTCTGAACAGGCTCCAGAAGCTGGCCGAGCGCGTCTACCCTGAGGCACAGTGTGGCTTTCGTGCAGAGAGATCGACTATTGACATGCTGTTCTCCCTTCGTCAGATACAGGAGAAATGCCGTGAACAACAGATGCCCCTCTACATTGCTTTCATTGATCTCACCAAAGCCTTTGACCTCGTCAGCAGACGTGGTCTCTTCAGACTACTAGAAAAGATCGGATGTCCACCAAAGCTACTAAGTATCATCACCTCATTCCATGACAATATGAAAGGCACAATTCAACATGGTGGCTCCTCATCAGAGCCCTTTCCTATCCTGAGTGGTGTGAAACAGGGCTGTGTTCTCGCACCCACACTTTTTGGGATTTTCTTCTCCCTGCTGCTTTCACATGCGTTCAAATCCTCTGAAGAAGGAATTTTCCTCCACACAAGATCAGGGGGCAGGTTGTTCAACCTTGCCCGTCTAAGAGCTAAGTCCAAAGTACGGAAAGTCCTCATCAGAGAACTCCTCTTTGCTGACGATGCTGCTTTAACATCTCACACTGAAGAATGCCTGCAGAGTCTCATCGACAGGTTTGCGTCTGCCTGCAATGAATTTGGCCTAACCATCAGCCTCAAGAAAACGAACATCATGGGGCAGGATGCCAGAAATGCTCCATCCATCAATATTGGCGACCACGCTCTGGAAGTGGTTCAAGAGTTCACCTACCTAGGCTCAACTATCACCAGTAACCTGTCTCTAGATGCAGAAATCAACAAGCGCATGGGTAAGGCTTCCACTGCTATGTTCAGACTGGCCAAGAGAGTGTGGGAAAATGGCGCACTGACACGGAACACAAAAGTCCGAGTGTATCAGGCCTGTGTCCTCAGTACCTTGCTCTACGGCAGCGAGGCCTGGACAACGTATGCCAGCCAAGAGCGACGTCTCAATTCATTCCATCTTCGCTGCCTTCGGAGAATACTTGGCATCAGGTGGCAGGACTATATCTCCAACACAGAAGTCCTTGAAGCGGCCAACATCCCCAGCTTATACACACTACTGAGTCAGCGGCGCTTGAGATGGCTTGGCCATGTGAGCCGCATGGAAGATGGCAGGATCCCCAAAGACACATTGTACAGTGAGCTCGCCACTGGTATCAGACCCACCGGCCGTCCATGTCTCCGTTATAAAGACGTCTGCAAACGCGACATGAAATCGTGTGACATTGATCACAAGTCGTGGGAGTCAGTTGCCAGCATTCGCCAGAGCTGGCGGGCAGCCATAAAGACAGGGCTAAATTGTGGCGAGTCGAAGAGACTTAGTAGTTGGCAGGAAAAAAGACAGAGGCGCAAGGGGAGAGCCAACTGTGCAACAGCCCCAACAAACAAATTTCTCTGCAGCACCTGTGGAAGAGCCTGTCACTCCAGAATTGGCCTTTATAGCCACTCCAGGCGCTGCTTCACAAACCACTGACCACCTCCAGGCGCGTATCCATTGTCTCTCGAGATAAGGAGGCCCAAAGAAACATTCCTGTGATGTTTCCAGTCTCGGAGACCACCTTAAAAGGACTGTATAGATGTTGTCAGTAGTCATTTGTGTAGCGCCTGGCTGTTCTTTGTGCAGCACTTCTGGCTGCTTTAAGTGCGACGCATGTTAACTCGCTGGGGGTTTTCTTGTAGTTAAACAGTGCAACGCGTTTAGCGGCTATGACAATTTCCAGCTCTTCAAAGTGAGATTGAAACCGGTCTGCATTCTGCTTCTCACGTTTGCCATAGGTGGTCATTGCTGAGTTGTAGATGACGTCTCTGATGTGGGCCCACTTGGTCTCTGCATCACCTGTAGGAATGTTTTGAAGGGCTTTTTCAAGTAAATTTAGAAACTTATGTAACAGGTGTGGATAAGAAATTCTGTTAGTGTTGATGCGTGGGCGGCCCTTCTGCTTGGAGTGATGCAGCTTCTTTGTTTTGACTGTAACCTTGCTGCACACCAGGGAGTGCTCAGTGTCGCAGTCCGCACTGTGGAAGCTGCGTGTGATTTGGACACTGTTTAAAGAGACTCGCCTTGTGATGATGAGGTCCAGCTGGTGCCAATGACGTGAGCTTGCGTGCCACCGTGAAACCTGGTGACAGGGTTTAGTATGAAAGAACGAGTTGGTGATGCAGAGATTCTTGTAGGTACACAACTCCAGCAGCCTCTGTTCATTCTCATGCATCCTTCCAATGCCATATGCAATCTGCCTCTTATAATCGAGAGTCAAAAACAGTTAATTGGGAAAAGACAATCTAAATGAGGTAAGAGTGGATCTGGGTGGAATAAGTTTGAATCAACATTTGGCAGGAAGAAACAATAGCTGAACAATGGCTTACTTTCAAATGAACATACGAACATATGAATTAGGAGCAGGGGTAGATCACTTCCTCTTTTGAGCCTCCTCTGCCATTCAATAAGTTCATGGCCGAACTGATTACTCATCATTTCCATCTGCACCTGATAACCTTCCACACCCTTACTTATCAAGAATCTATCTACCTCAGCCTTAAAAATATTCAAAGGCTCTGCTCACCACATTTTGAGCAAGAGAATTCCAAAGACTCACAACGCTCTGAGAGGAAAAATATCTCATCTCTGTCTTAGATACGCAACCCATTATTTTTAAACAGTGACCCCGAGTTCTAGATATGCCACAAGGGGAAACATTCTTTCCACATCAACCCTGTCAAGGCCCCTCAGGATCTTATATGTTTCAATCCAATCGCATCTTACTCTTATACATTCCAGTGGATACAAGCCTAGCCTGACCAACCTTTCCTCATAAGTCAGCCCGCCCATTCCAGGTATTAGTCTAAAAAACCTTCTCTGTACTGCTTCCAACGAATTTGCATCCTTCCTTAAATCAGGAGACCAGCGCTGCACACAGGACTCCAGATGTGTTCTCATCAATGCCCTGTGTAGCTGAAGCATAACCTCCCTACTTTTTCGTTCAATTCCCCTCACAATAAACGATAACATTCTATTAGCTTTCCTAATTACTGCATACTAACCTCTGCGATTCATGCACTAGGAAACCCAGATTCCTCTGCATCTCAGAGATCTGAAATCTCTCACCATTTAGATATTTTATTTTTTATTTAGAGATACCGCACTGAAACAGGCCATTCAGCCCACCGAGTCTGTGCCGACCATCAACCACCCATTTATACTAATCCTGCATTAATCCCAGATTCCTACCATATTCCCACCTTCCCTCAATTCCCCTACCACCTACTTATACCAGGGGCAATATTTAATGGCCAATTTACCGATCAATCTGCAAGTATTTGGCTGTGGGAGGAGACTGGAGCACCCAGGGGAAACCCATGTGGTCACAGGGAGAACTTGCAAACTCCACACAGGCAGTAACCAGAATTGAACCCGGGTCGCTGGAGCTGTGAGGCTGTGGTGCTAACCACTGCGCCACCGTGCTGCCCTGTTTATTGTCCATAGTTCCTTTTGTGAAGCAGCTTGAAACCTTTGTGAAAGACATGATATAAAAGAAAAAATGTATGCTTATTTTTTATTCTTCCTGCCAAAGTGGACAATTTCCCATTGTCCCACTTTATACTCCATGTATAAGTGGTTGCCCACTCACTTAACCAATCTATATCCCTTTGTAAACTCCTTATGTCTGCTTCACAAGTTACTTTCCTACCTATCTTTGTGTCATCAGCAAATTTAGCAACCATACCTTCGGGCCCTTCATCTAAGTCATTTATATAAATTGTAAAACGTTGAGGCCCCAGCACTGATCCCTGTGACACACCACTCGTTAAATCTTTCCAACCAGAGTATGACCCATTTATGCCTACTCTCTGTTTTCTGTCAGCTAAGCAATCTTCTGTCCATGCCAATATGATACCCCCACACCATGAACTTTTATTTTCTGCAATAGCTTTTGATGTGGCAACTTATCAAATGCCTTCTGTGAATCCAAATGCAATATACCCACCGGTTCCCCTTTATCCATAACACATGTAACTCTGTCAAAGAACTGCATTAAATTGGTTAAACATGATTTTCCTTACACTAAACCATGTTGATATTGCCTGATTACCTTGATTTTTTTCTAAATTCCCTGCTTTTGATAATAGTTCAGTTCATCTGCCATCTCCTTATTATCCATTATTCATTCTCCAGACTCACATTTTACCAAACCAACGCTTACTTTGTTACCTCTTTTCTTTAAATATCGACAGAAACTCTTACTATCTGGCTTTTTTACTTCTAGCTAGTTTGCTCTCGTATTGTAATTTTACACTCCTTATCAATCTTTCCGGCCTTCTTTGATGTTTATTATATTCTGACCAATCTTCTAACCTGCCTCCCATCGTTGCGCAATTATAGGCTTTTTTCTTTCAGTTTGATGCTAACTTTAACTGTTTTAGTTAACCACGGATGGTGGGTCCCACCTTTGGAATTTTTCCTTCTCGTTGAAATATATCTATTCTGTGTGTATTATGAAATATCCCCTTAAATGTCTGCCACTGCATCTCTATTGGCCTATCCTTTAACCTGACTTGCCAGTTCACTTTATCTAGCTCTCTTTTCAAGCCCCTATAATTGTCCATTTTAAATTTAAAATACTGGTCTTGGACCCACTCTTCTCACCCTTAAACTGAGTGTAAAATTCAATCATACTATGATCGCTGTTATCTAGGGGCGCCCTAACTATGAGGTCATTAATTCAACCTATCAAAGATGAGACACTTCAGGCACGGTAAAGCTATATTCCCTCGAAGGGGAAAGATCCGGCAAACAAATCCAAAACCCCCAAAATGACAAAGGAGATAAGAATGAAGATGAAGAATAAAGAAGTGAGCTTATGACGGACTTCAGGTACATAGTACAATGGAGAACATGGCTGATTATATCAAGTGCAGAGTAGAAGTGAAAAAGCATTTCAGAGAAGCGAAGAGAGAGTATGAAAAGAGTCTGGCAGCTAACATAAAAGGGAATCCCAAAGTCTTCTATAGGAATATAAATAGCTAAAGGGTGGCAAAAGGTGATTAAAGTTGATTCGGGACCAAAATGGGGATGTACACATGGCGGCATGGGGAAAAGCTGAGGTATTAAATGAATACGTTGTACTGCCTTTTCAAAGGAAAAGAAATGCTACCCAAATCACAGTGAAAGTGGGGGCAATTAAGACACTAGAATGATCTGCAATTGAGAAGGAAGAAGTATTAGAAAGGTTGTCAATACATAAAGTTGATAACGCAGCAGGCCGGATGAGATGCATCCAAGGATACTGACAGAAATGAGAGTGGAAATTGTGAAGGCATTGATCATAAATTTTCAGTCCTCCTTGCACTCAGGGTTGGTAGTAGAGGACTGGAGAATTGAAAATATTACACCCTGGATCAGAAAAGTATTTAAAGATACGCCTGCAGCTAGAGGCCAGTCAGTTTAACTCGTGTGTTGGGGAAACTTCTAGAAAGAATGATTTTGGGCAAAATTAATGATCACATAAACAAATGAAGGTTAATTAAAGAAAGCCAACATGTATATATTTACGAAAAACCCTGTTTAAATAAGTTGCTACAGTTATTTGAAGGGGGAACTGAGAGGGTTGATGAGGGAAATGCTGTTGATGTGGTGTACATGGAGTTCCAAAAGGCATTTGATACAATGCCAAAAAAGCAGACTTTTGAGCAAAGTTACAGCTCATGCAATAAAAGAGAAGGTGGCAACATGTATTCAAAATTAGCTGGTTGACAGGAAACAGAGTGTAGTGGTTACTGCATCTTCTTTGGGTTAGGGGAAGTGTTGTAGTGGAGTTGCCCAGGGATCAGCTTTGGGACCGTTTGATGTCCCTGCTATATATTAATGATTTAGATCTTGGTGTACAGGACACAATTTCACAGTTTGCGGATAATACAAAACTTGGAAGCATTGTGAACTTTGAGGTGGATAGTGGAGAATTTCAAAAAAGTCATAGAGAAGTCGGTGAAATGGGTGGACAGGTGGCAGATGAAGTTCAATACGAAGGAATGTGAAGTGATTCATTTTGGTAGCAAGAACATGGAAAAACAGTATAATGTAAAGGGTATAACTCTAAAGTGGGTGCAGGAACAGAGGGACCTGGGGATATATGTACATGATCACTGTAGGTGGTAGAACAGGTTCAGAGAGCAGTCAATAAAGCATACGGTATTCTTGGCTTTATAAATGGGGGCATGGAGTACAAGAGGAAGGAGTTTATGTTGAAATAAAACAGAAAGCGCTTGGAAAACTCAGCAGGCTGGCAGCATCTGTGGAGAGAGGAACAGAGTTAACGTTTTAGGTCTGTGACATTCCATTATAACAGGCAAAAGTTAGAAATATAGTAGTTATTGAACAAGTGAAAAAGGGAATGGGAAGAAGAACAAAAGAGAAACTATGTGATGTCAGGAGAAATTAAATTACAAAGATGGCATGGAACAAAGGCCAAGGGAGTGCTAACCGTTGTGTTAAAATACAAAAGCATAAGTCCATAAAAAGTGCAAATGGCAGAATAATGAAGAACTCTGTCCAAAAGCAAGACGCGTTTAAAACAGCCGCACAGTTAAAAATAAAGTAAAACAAAATAAAATAAACATTCATGTTCTGAAATTGTTGAGCTCAATGTTGAGTTCAGAAAGCTGTAGAGTGCCTAATCAGAGGATGAGGTGCTTGTGTTGAGGTTCACTGGAAACTGCAGAAGGCCCAGGATTGAAATGTTGACCTGGGAGCAGGATGGTCAATTGCAATGGCAAGTAACCAGAAGCTCGGGGTCTTGCTTGCAGACAGAGTGGAAATATTCTACAAAATGCTCACGCAATCTGGGTTTTCTCTCCCCAGTGTAGAGGTGACCACACTGCGAGCTGTGAATATAGTATACTAAATTGAAACAATTACAGGAAATCGGTGTTTCACCTGTAAGGAGTGTTTGAAGCCCTGGGTGATGAGGAGAGAGGATGCAAAAGGGTAGCTATTACACCTGCTGTGATTGCATGGGAAGGTGTCGTTGGAAGTCGATGGGTTCGTGTTGCTGATGGAGGAGAGGAGCTGGGTGTCCCTGAGGGAACGATCCGTTCAGAATTTTGATAGGGGAGGAGAGGGGAAGAAGAGTTTGGCGGTGACATCGCACTGGAGGTGGTGCAAATGGCAGAGGATGATCCTTTGAATGTGGAGGCTGGTGGGGTGGAAAATGAGGACAAGGGGAACCCTGTTGCTGTTCTGGAAGGCGTGAGGTAAGAAGTGCGGGAAATGGGTCGGACACGGTCGTGGCCCTATCAACGACATTGGCGGTGAATCCTCGGTTCAGGAAAATGGAAGACTCATCAGAAGCACTGTTGTTGGAAGCTTCATCATCAAAACGGATGCATCAGAAATGGCAAAACTGGGATAATGGAATGGAGTCCGTACAGGAGGCACTGTGAAGAAGTGTAGTCGAAGTAGTTGTGGGAGCCGATGGGCTTATATTGAATATTAGTGGACCAGCGATCACCAGTGCTGGAGAGAGAGAAGGCGAGGAAGGGTAGGCATGTGTTGGAGATGGACCATGTGAAGGGTAGAGAAAGGTGGAAATTGGAAGCAAAGTTGATGATGTTTGAAGTTTTCCAGTTCGGAACGGGAGCAGAAAACATCACTGATACATTCATCAATGTACTGGAAAAAGGGGAAGGAGGATGAGTAGTAATGGAACAAGGAATTTTCGACATACACCACAAAAAGACCACCATAACAGGGACCCATTTGTATATACATAGCAGCATCTTTCATTTGGTTATGTTGAAATTGTATAAGGCACTATTTCGGCCTCAGTTGGAGTATTGTGTCGAGTTCTGGGCACCACATTTAAGGAAAGATGTTAAGGCATTGGAGAGAGTACAGAAAAGATTCCCTAGAATGGTTCCAGGGATGAGGAATTTCAGTTCTGAAGATAGATTGGAGAAATGAGAGCGTTTTCCGCGGAGAACAGAAGGCGGAGAGGTGATTTGATGAGGTATTCAAAATCATAAGGAGTCCAGACAGAGTGGATAGAGAGAAACTGTTCCCACTCGTGAAAGTATGGAGAACGAAATGACAACTTTAAGCCAAAAGGAAAAGTACATGTTAGAGCTGGAGGGGAGAAAGAAGCAGATGGTTTGGCAAAGTGGGTAAACTGATGCACTGGATGAGGAGACAGAGGATTCAATACAGTGAGAGGAGAGGCTGAGATTCACAGGGAGAGACTGCAGCAGCGTGTTAGAGGAAATGTAATGGAGAGATCCCAGTAACACAACTCAATTAATGCATTGAAACATTAATCTCTGTAGTCATTGATGATAGAGAACAGTTCATTGGTTATAAAGTATGTTCAATACATCTACTTTATACATTCAATTAAATTTAAATAGCAATGTATTCATCAAATCAGCCTCAGTCTTTATTGAATTTATCATTCACAGGGATTTTAAAGCACAGATTTAATGAACAAATCACCATTAATGAATTACTGATTCTGTTCTGTTTATTTATTCAGTCAGTATGTAAAGAAAATGAACTTTCTCCAAAATGAAATGAGGATCTGAGAGGGATAAACACAAAGGCAGCGATATCAACAATAGAACTCCCCCAATCTGACAACATTCGAATAACAACTTCAACTCACACTTTCTCTCACTAATTGTTCTGGACTTTCCAGAAGTTTATCCTCGTGAATTATTCACACCGCTACTTCTCTCTCTGTCTCTCTCTCTCTGCCTCTCCTTCTCTCTCTGTCCTTCTGTTTATCTCTTTCTGTTTCATTCTCCCTTCTCCTTCTCTCCTTTCTTCTCTCAGTCGCCATCTCCAGCACTCTGGATCACACCCCCTCTGCAAACTGTTCCTTTCTCACATCCTATTTAATCTTAAAATCCCACACCTGTATTCTCTACACCAGCCCCAAATTCAATAGGATTAACAGATCTTTGTTCTCTCAGCGAATCAAGGGATATGGTAAGCAGGCAGGAAATGGGAATTGAATCAGAAGATCAGCCAGCAACGTATTGAATGGCGGATCTGTTCTTGTGTTGAATGATTCTATTCTGAGAGTTAGTTTGTTCAATGATAAAGCCTCTGTGAATATATTTGATCTATTTACAGATTACCCAAGTCTCCACCTGTGCACCTACACTTCATCTACAATACATGGAATAAACAGGATCGAAAGCTTCTTACTGACAAACCTCACAGTCATTGAAATTCCTTCTCCTGGAATTATAAAGTACACCGTTAGAATGTGGGATTGTTTAATTAATAAAACACTAACATCTGTGCTGCAGCTGATAACCTACAGTTAAGTAGAAATACTCTTGCTTACAACTGATAGAATGTAAACCAATAAAACAACACATCAATACTTTCTATTTTACAATGTAGTCCAGTGACAGTGAAGGCTCCACAGTGAAGCAGAGAAGGAGATGTGAAAGAGCCAGCAGCACACTCAGTTTAGTGGTGAGACCTCTGAAGCAGCGTCGGACACACACAATATAAAATAATATTTTATATCAGTGGTAACGAATAAATAGTTTGAAATCCTCGTGAAACTGAACCATGTCATTAGGGAGGGAGGACATTTCTCTGTCCAATTGTAATACAGAATCCATGAGCTATCTCATTATCAGTCACTGAATACACATTCATTAAAATATTGTAGGACAGGTTAGACCCACAACATGAAACTATTCAAAGCTCCTGATAGTCTGATTCCTGCTCTGAGCCGAGACATCTGATTCGAATGCATTCATTGCACAGAATAATCCAGTAACAATACCGGATTTGGATAAACGAAGGTCATGACAGAATTAATGTAGCTCCTACAAGACTGAAAGAGCTGCAAGTTAGGAGGTGCCATCAATCAACTGCTAGAACAGGAAGCTGTGTAAATCGCATAGTGAGAAATAATACCAAGTACAGAAGCACAGTTTACAATGATTTATACCATTCACAACTGATATACAGGCTTACCAGGAACTCTAATTGCAGCAACTACTGGATAATAAATGGATAGGACCTGAGGCAATAATGGATATCCCATTTTTGTGAGAAGCAGAGACTTCTGTTCTCCGGGAAAGCAAAGCTCCAGCAGACACTCTGAGCTGATCCATTCCGATGGGTGCGGAGTTTTCCAGGGGATAGGTCTCTACTGACACGGTTATACCCCTGATCATTGCTATTAGTTACATTCACCTGAACAAACACATTACATCAGCAGCATTGAATGCTTTGGAGGCGGTTCAGAGGAGGTTTATTAGATTGATACTGGAATGAGCTGGTTATCTTATGAGGAAAGTTTGGGCAGACTGGGCTTGTGTTCACTGGAGTTTTGAAGAGTGAGGGGAGACTTGATTGTCGTACATAAGATCCTCAATGGTCTTGACAAGGTGGATGTGGAAAGGATGTCTCCTCTTGTGGGCGAGTCCAGAATTAGGGGGCACTGTTTTAAAATTCGAGGTTCGCCCTTTTTGGACCGAGATGAGGAGATTTTTTTTTCTGTCAAAGGGCTGTGCGACGTTGGAATTTTTTGCGTTCGCATGTCGTGGAGGCGGGGTCAATTAATAATTTTAAGGCGGAGGGAGATAGATTCTTGTTCGGCAAGGGAATCGAAGCTTATCGCGGGTAGATGGGCTTGTGGAATTCAAGACATAACAGATCGCCCATGTCCTTATTGAATTGTAGAGGAGACTCGAGGGACCGAATGGCCTACTTCTGCTCCTAATTCGTATGTCCATATGTTCGTACATTTACCTGTTTCTTCTACATTAGGTAATGTCTCCAGTAAAATTAGAACTGTGCCTCCTTCTGACTCCATTTCCACAATTCTAACCGGCCACATGTCAAGGTCAACCAGTCCAAAACTATGCTGCTGATGTCCACTCTTTACCATGTCCCGCTCACCCATCACCCTCACCTTCACTCAGCCGCTTTGGCTCCCATTTCTCTAACACCTTATAGTTAAAGTTCTTACGATTGAGTTAAAATACCTCTGCATCCTTTCACCTCCCCATCACTAGCCTCTCCGCCAAACCTGCAGCAAACCTTTTCATACCTCTGAATTTGGCCTCTTTCACTGCGACTGACATCGCTTGGTTCCATTAGAACCATGGAACCAGAGAAAAATTATGGCACAGAAGGAGGCCATTCAGCCCATCGTGTCTGTGCCGGCCGAAAAAACTAGCTGCCCAATCTAATCCCACTTTCCAGCACCTGGTCCATAGCTTTGCCGGTTACAGCACTTCAGGTGCATGTCCAGGTAATTTTTAAAAGAATCGAAGGTTTCTTCGTCCACCACCATTTCTGGCAGTTAATTCCAGACACCCACAACCCTCTGGATGTAAAAAGCTTTTCCTCATGTCCCCTCTAATCCTTCTACCAATCATCTTAAATCTGTGTCCCCTGGTAAGTGACCTCTCCGCTGGGGAAAACAGACCCTGCCTGTCTACTCTATCTAGTCCCCGCATAATTTTGTACATATCTATTAAGTCACTCCTTTGCCTCCTCTGTTTTATGAATAAGAAACTTAGCCTAACCAATCTTTCCTCATTGCTGCAACCTCCGAGCCCTGGCAACATTCTTGTAAATCTCCTCTGTGCTCTCTTCAGAGCAATTATGTACTTCTTGCAATATGGTGACCAGAACTGTACACAATCCTTCAACTGTGGTCAAACCCGTATTTTATATAGTTCCAGCATTCCAAGGTCTCTCACTTACTCTACCCTTCTCAATATACTCCCGTGTATTCCCTCACTTTGTTCGCGCTCCCCAAATACATTACCTCACGCTTCTCTGGATTGAATACCATTTGCCACTTTTCTTCCCATTCAACCAGACCATTGATATAATTCTGGGGTCCACAGCTATCCTCTTCACTAACAACTACACGGCCAATTTTTGTGTCAGCTGCAACTTTCCCAATCTTACCTCCCACATTTAAGTCTCAAATCATTAATATATACCACAAACAGCAAGGGACCCAACACTGAGCTCTGTGGAACACCACTGGAAACCGCTTTCCATTAGCAAAAACATACGTCGAGCATTGCTCGTTGTTTCCTGTCAATTTTGGATCCAACTCGCCACATTCCCCGGAGTCCCATAATCTATAAACTTTCCGACAAATTGCCACGTGGGACCTTGTCAAATGCCTTACAAAATCCATGTGGACAACATCTACTGAACTACCCTCATCAATCCTACTTGTTACTTACTCAAAAAATTCAATAAAATTAGAAAGACACGACCTTCCCTTAGCAAATCCACACTCACTATCCCTGAGTAATCTGTGCCTTTCTATGCAACAGTTATTCTTTCTTTCATAATTGTCTCTAATTATTTGCCCACTATCAAGTTCTGACTGACAGGCCTATAATTATTTGGGCTATCCCTCGCACCCTTTCTAAACAATGGTAAAACCTTTGCAGACCTCCAATCCTCTGGTACGTCACCTGTGAGGATGACCCTGAGAACAGCTGCTATTTCCTCACTGACTTCTGTTAATAGTCTGGGATACATTCCATGCGGCCCTGATAATTTGTCCATTTTTAAGGATTTCAGGCCCTCTTCTACTTCCTCTCTCATTAAGCCTATCGGAACTTCTCCAATCTATCTTCATAACTGAAGTTCCTCATCCCTGGAACCATTCTCATGAATCTTTTCCATACCCACGCCAATGCCCTCACACCTTTCCTACAGTGCCTGCAATCTTCAGAACGTCTTTGAAGAAAACCTTTCTTTCTAACCCCTTCCTGTCTAATTCAGCCCTGGTGAACATCCAGCCCTGCTGTCTAATTCCCCACAACCGTGAAAACCGTACTGCTGTCGAATTGCCCAAAGGACACCACGCCCTCATGTATAATTTCCCACGCTGTTCAACGCCCCCTCCTGTCTAATTCCACCTCTAAATACCCCCTCCTCTATAATTTCCACTTTGCACATCCCCCTCCGATATAAGTCCCCACTGTGAAAACCACCCTCCTGTCTAATTCCCTCTGTGAAAACCACCCTCCTGTCTAATTCCCTCTGTGAACACCCCTCCTGTCTAATTCCCCCGTGAACACCCCCTCCTATCTAATTCCCCATGTGAACGTCGCCTTGTGTTCAGTGAAATGAGACCAGAAAGTGTTTGAAATACTCAGCAGGTCTGGCAGCATCTGCAGAGAGTGAAACTGAGTTAACATTTCAGGTTTGCGATCCTACCTCAGAACTGGAAAAAGCTAGAGCAAGTGAGAGGGGAGACGCGGAAGTAGATCAAGAAGGAAGGTCTGTGATGGGGGAAGAGGAGAGAGGCTAGGTGACAGTTGTCATGGAGCAGAAAACAACTGGAGAGTAACTCGTTGGAGCAAAAGACAAAGCATGAGTCCAGTTAGAGTGTTAATCGCAGAAAAATGAATAGGTCTGTACGAGAGCAAAAACATGAAAAATATGTTTGAGACTAGAACATGTTTAAAAATAAAATAAAATACAGAAATAAATTAGAAAGTAAATACAAAATAATGGGGCTCGTTGTCTGAAATTATTGAACTCAATATTGAATACAGAAGGATGTAGAATGCCTAATCGGGAAATGAGGTACTGCTCCTCGATCTTGTGTTGATGTTCACTGGAACACTGCAGCAGGCCGAGCACAGAAATGTGGGCTTGAGAAAAAGGTGGAAAATTAAAATGACATTGAACCTGAAGTTTGGGATCATGCTTGCAGACTGAGTGGAGTGTTCTGCAAAGCAGTTCCCCAATCTTCGTTTAATCTCCCCACTGTGGAGGAAACCGCTCTGTGGCAATGAATGCAATATCCTGAATTGGAAGAAGTACCAGTCAATCGCTGCTTCACCTGGAAGGAGTATTTGGCACCTTGGATGGTGAAGAGGGTGGTGGTAAAAGGGCAGGTATTCCGCATCATGTAATTGGACGGGAAGGTGTCCGGGAAGGGGACAAGGTATCGGGGGTAATGGAGGAGTGGACCAGGGTGTTGCAGAGGGAACCATCCATTTGGAATGATGACAGGGATGAGAGGGAAAGATGCGTTTGGTGTTGGCAAAACGCTGGAGGTGCAAAATGGCGGATGTGGAGGCTGGAAAATGAGGACAAGGGGAACCCTATCGCTGTCCTTTTTTATTTATTTTTTATTTAGAGATGCAGCAGTGAAACAGGCCCTTCGGCCCACCGAGTCTGTGCCGACCATCAACCACCCATTTATGCTAATCCTCATCTAATTCCATATTCCTATCACATCCCCATCTGTCCCTCTGTTTCCCTACCACCTACCTATACTAGGGGCAATTTGTAATGGCCAATTTATCTATCAAGCTGCAAATCTTTGGCATGTGGGAGGAAACCGGAGCACCCAGAGGAAACCCATGCAAACACAGCGGGAACTTGCAAACTCCACACAGGCAGTACCCAGAATTGAACCCGGGTCCCTGGAGTTGTGAGGCTGCGGTGCTAACCACTGCGCCACTGTGCCCTCGGAGGGAGGGGAAGGGTTGAAGGCACCCATTGCCGTGCATTCAAAATACCCTATGATATTCTGCTCTCTGACCCTCCTACCTAATTCCCACTATGAACTCCCCTTGTGTCTAATTCCCCCTCTGAACACAACCCCCTGTCTAATTTCCCCTGTGAATACATCCCTCTAGTCTAATTCATACTGTGAGACCCCCTATTGTCAAATTCCCTCTGTGAACACCCTCCTCCTGTCTAACTCCCCTTGTGAACATACGCTCCTGTCCAATTCAGTACATTTATTACTCCTCACACCATCTCTCTCTGCTGTTGTCCTTGTCTCACTGCAGTTACTGCTCCCCTCACCGTCTCCATCTGCTGGTGTCCCTTTCTCATTGCAGTTTTTCTTTCTCTCCCAGGACTGCCTGAGCTCCTCTCACCTTCTCACCCGTCATCCTTTTCAGTTTTGTGGGGGTGACGAGGATAGGTTCTCCCCTGGGTAACCGAATTATAAATTAAAGGGAACTCATTAGCTAAAAGGGCCGCTTACCGGGCTCTATGAACCCGTTGCTCCTCCACATGGGACTTTATTAAGTGTTGGAGAGAGTTTGTAAATGCCTCTAACAGAATTACTTCTCTGAGATTCTCATCGCTGAGCTGTACTTTAAGAGCCCTCAGTCACTGGTCAAAATCCAGCTGCTTGCTTCTTTCAACCTCCAGATAGGTTTGATTCACTTCTTCTTAAAGGTTCTAAACTTTTGGCGATAGTCTTTGGGTACTAAAAAGTCCATCAGATTCGTCAAACTTGATTTCCCATTCATAAATCCATGTTGACTATGCCCAATCAGATCATTATTACCCAAGTGTCCATTTAACAAATCCTTTAGAATAGATTCCAGCATTTTCCCAACGACTGATGTAAGGCTGACAGGACTGTAATTCCCTGTTTTCTCTCTCCCTCACTGTTTAAATAGTGGGGTGACATTTGCAACCTTCGAAACTGCAGGAACCGCTCCAGAGTCTGTAGAATTTTGGAAGATAATCACCACTATCTCCATAGTTACTCTTTCAATACATGGGGATGTAGAATATCAGGTCCTGGGGATTTATTAACCTTCAGCCCCATTAATTCCTCCAATGCAACCTTCTTACTAATACTTATTCCCATCTATTCCTCATTCCTCCTAATCGCTTGGATCTCAATTTCTGGGAGATTTCTTGTATCGTCCTCAGTGACGACAGACACAAAGTAATCATTTAGCTTCTCTGCCATTTCTCTATACCCCATTATAAATTCACCTGATTCTGCCTGCAATGGAGCCACATTTGTCATCGGCAAACATTCCCTTTTTACATACCTGTCGACGTTTTTAAAGTCCTTTATTCTGTTTTTTTTGCGTGTTTACATTCATATTCTATTAACCCTTTCTTTATCAGTTTCTTCGTTCTCCTTTGCTGTATTCTAAAAGTCTCCCAATCCTCAGGTTTACTACTATTTCTGGCAACTTTAAAGGCCTTTTCTTTAATCTTATACAATCCTTAACTTCCTTTGTTATCCACTTTTGACTGCCTTTACTTTTGGGTTTTTGTGCCTTGAAGGATTGCTCTAAACTATGCAATATTTATTTAAAGGCGATGTATTTCCGATGTACTGTTATACCTTTTAATGTATTTTCCCAATCCACCTCAGCCCCTCATACCTTCATAATTTCCTTTGTTCAAATTTAACACCCTGGCTTCAGATTGAACTACCTCGCGTAGGGCAAGACAGAGCGAACGTTAGGGCGAGGCAGATGGAGTGAGATCGAAACTGAGGGGAAGGGCGAGAGACAGAGGGAGAGAAAGCGACTGAAAGAGAGAAGCAGAGGGAGAGACAGCGGGGAGAGAGAGATTGAGAGACAGAGACAGGGATGGAGGGAGGGAGATGGGGTGGAAGGGTCAAAGAGAGAGAGAGGCACAGAGAAATGGCCTGAGATGGAGAAACAAAGCATTTGCATTATTGTGTTTCCTGTTGTGTCGAGATGTTTTGGTTGTGCAAACGTATTTGGTGCTGGATTGGCCTACTGTTGTACTCCACTTGTCCGGAGGTATTTCCTGTGGTATAAAGTTTCTATTATTGTATATAAAGATGTTTTCTGTTACTGACCATTTTCCATGGTGTTCTGGTTATGGAAAGCTGGACCTTCAGGAATGGGCAGCACAGTGGCGCAGTGGGTAGCACCGCAGCCTCACAGCTCCAGCGACCCGGGTTCAATTCTGGGTACTGCCTGTGTGGAGTTTTCAAGCTCTCCCTGTGTCAGCATGGCTTTTCTCCGGGTGCTCCGGTTTCCTCCCACATGCCAAAGACTTGCAGGTTGATAGGTTAATTGGCCGTTGTAAATTGCCCCCAGTATAGGTAGGTAGGTGGTAGGGAAATATAGGGACAGGTGGGGCTGTGGTAGGAATATGGAATTAGTGTTGGATTAGTATAAATGGGTGGTTGATGGTCGGCACAGACTCGGTGGGCCGAAGGGCCTGTTTCAGTGCTGTATCTCTAAACTAAACTAAACAGTGTGTGCCTGTTTGCATTCATGTTGCAGACTGATTGTTTATAGTGTCATGGCCCTGTAGTCTTTTTGCGGAATATGCTGTTTGCCTTTAAGGCTTGCAAGGGATCATTATTGCATTAAGAGCCGGCAAGCCCGAGGAGTTATAGGAAGTTCATTTTTGTTGCTTTAGAAACAGCCATTTGGAGACGGCGATTCAAAGGGTGCATTCTCGTTTACTTATTTTTTTAGAGATACAGCACTGAAGCAGTCCCTTCGGCCCACCTAGTCTGCGCTGACCAACAATCACCCATTTATACGAATCCTACATTAACCCATATTCTCTACCACATCCCCACCATTCTCCTACCACCTCCTCACACTAGGGGCAATTTACAACGGCCAATTTACCTATCAACCGGCAAGTCTTTGGGGGTGGGAGGAAATGAGCACCCGGCGAAAATCCACGCAGACACAGGGAGAACAGGCAGTACCCAGAACTGAACCCGTGTCGTTGGAGCTGTGAGGCTGCGGTGCTAACCACTGCACCACTGTGCCGCCCATAGATATAGACAATGGGAGTGAACCCGATGTGATACATTGGTTACAATTCATTTTGAACTGCCTACTCATGTTAGAAAGGAAGATGCTGAGGATAGAAGTGCGGTTTGCAAGCTCAAGTTTCATCATTGCAGCAAAACGGGTCATCTTCATTCAGAGTGCTGGAAATTGCGAGGTGAACCCAGAGGACTTGTTGGGGTACGCAAAGTTCGTGCAGAGAAAAAGACTGACTGAGCGTCTGGCAGACCAGGCTATAGCTTTAACCACAGCTGTGAATGTGAAACCAAATACTAAAACTAAGAGGAATGTAGAGGTGAAGAATAAAATACCTGAGAGTTATAATCATTTTTTTTGTCAAAGGGGAGAATAACTCCGTATCCTGTAAGTTTATTTTTTATTCATTCACGGGATTTTGGCGTCACTGGCTATGCCAGCATTTATTGCCTATCCATAATTTCCCTTGAGAAGGTGGTGGTGAGTTGCCTTGCTGAACTGCTGTAGTCCATGTGAGGTAGGTACACCCCCAGTACTGTTAGAAAGGGAGTTGCAGGATTTTGCCCCAGTGACAGTGAAAGAATGATGATATAGTTCCAAGTCAGGATGGAGTGTGACTTGGAGGGGAACTTGCAGGTGGTGATGTTCCCATGCATCTGCTGCTTTTGTCCTTCGAGGTAAAAGAGGTCGCGGGTTTGGAAGGTTCTGTGTAAGGAGCCTTGGTGCGTTGCTGCAGTGCATCTTGGAGATGGTACACACTGCTGCCACTGCGCGTCGGTGGTGGAGGGAGTGAATGTTTGTGGATGGGGTGCCAATCAAGCGGGCTGCTTTGTTCTGGATGGTGTCGAGATTCTTGAGTGTTGTTGGAGCTGCACCCATACAGGCAAGTGGAGTGTATTCCATCACACTCCTGCCTTGTGCCTTGTAAATTGTGGACAGGCTTTGGGGAGTCAGGAGGTGAGTTAGTCGCCGCAGGATTCCTAGCCTCTGACCTGCTCTTGTAGCCACGGTATTTATATGACTACTCCAATTCAGTTTCTGGTCAATGGTAGCCCCTGGGATGTTGATAGTGGGGGATTCAGCGATGATAATGCCATTGAATGTCAATGGGAAATGGTCAGATTCTCTCTTGTTGGAGGTGGTCATTGCCTGGCACTTGTGTGGCGCAAATGTTACTTGCCACTTATCAGCCCAAGCCTGGATATAGTCCAGGTCTTTCTGCATTTCTACACTAACTGCTTCAGTATCTGAGGAGTTTCGAATGGTGCTGTACATTGTGCAATCATCAGCGAACATCCCCACTTCTGACCTTATAATTGAAGGAAGGTCATTGATGAAGCAGCTGAAGATGGTTGGGCCTAGGACACTACCCTGAGGAACTCCTGCAGTGATGCCCTGGATCTCAGATGATTGACCTCCAACAACCACAGCCAGCTTCCTTTGGGCTAGGTATGACTCCAACCAACACAGCGTTTACCCCCCTGATTCCCATTGGCTACAATTTTGCTGGGGCTCCTTGATACCATACTCGGTCAAATGCTGCCTTGATGGCAAGGGCAGTCACTCTCACTTCACCTCTTGAGTTCAGCTCTTTTGTGCAATTTTGAACCAAGGCTGTAATGAGATCAGGAGCTGAGTGGCCCTGGCGGAACTGAAACTGAGCATCACTGAGCAGGTTATTGCTAAGCAAGTGCTGCTTGACGGCACTGTCGATGACACCTTCCATCACTTTACTGATGATTGAGATTAGACTGATGGGGCGGTAATTGGCCGGGTTGGACTTGTCCTGCTTTTTGTGTGCAGGACATACCTGGGCAATTTTCCAAATTGCAGGGTAGATGCCAGGGTTGCTGCTATACTGGAACAGCTTGGCTCGGGTTGCGGCAAGTTCTGGAGCTCAGGTCTTCAGTACATTTGCCGGAATATTATCAGGACCCATAGCCTTTGCAGTATCCAGTGCCTTCAGTCGTTTCTTGATATCATGCAGAGTGAATCGAATTGGCGGAAGTCCGGCATCTGTGATGCTGGGGACTTCAGGAGGAGGCTGAGATGGATCATCAACTCGGCCCTTCAGGCTGAAGATCGTTGCAAATGCTTCTGCCTTACTTTTTGCACTGATGTGCTGGGCTCACCCATCATTGACGTTGGGATATTTATGGAGCCACCTCTTCCAGTTAGTAGTTTAATTGTCCACCACCATTCACGACTAGATGTGGCAGGACTGCAGAGCTTAGATCTGATCCGTTGGTTATGGGATCGCTTAACTTTGTCTATTGCATGCTATTATGCAATTTGGCATGCAAGTAGTCCTGTGTTGTAGCTTCACCAGGTTGACACCTCATTTTGAGGTGTGCCTGGTGCTGTTTCTGGCAACCCTCCTGCAATCTTCATTGAACCAGGGTTGGTCTCCTGGCTTGATGGTAATGGTAGACTGGGGGATATGCCGGGCCATGTGGATATAGATTATGGTTCAGTACAATTCTGCTGCTGATGATGGCCCACAGCGCCTCACGGGTGCCCAGTTTTGCATTGCTAGATCCATTCGAAATCTATCCGATTTAGCACGGTGCGAGTGCCACACAACACGATGGATGGTATCCTCAAAGTGAAGGTGGGACTTCGTCTCCACAAGGACTGTGCGGTTGTCACGCCTACCAATACTGTCTTTGACAGAAGCATCTGCTGCAGGCAGATTGGTGAGGACGAGGTCAAGTATGTTCGTCCCTCGTCTTGGTTCCCCCACCACCTGACGCAGACCCAGTCTAGCAGCTATGTCCTTTTGGGCTCGGCCAGCTCGGTCAGTAGTGGTGCTACCAGTCCACTCTTGGTGATGGACGTTGAAGTCCCCAACCCAGAGTACATTTTGTGCGCTTGCCACCCTCAGTGCTTCCTCCAAGTGGTGTTCTACATGGAGGAGTACTGTATCATCAGCTGAGGGAGGGCAGTAGGTGGTAATCAGTAGGAGGTTACCTTGCCCATGTTTGACCTGATGCCATGATACTTCATGGGGTCCGAAGTAGACGTAAAGGACTCCCAGAGCAATTCCTTCCCTACTGTATACCACTGTGCCACCACTTCTGCTGGGTCTGTCCTGCTGGTGGGCCAGGACATACCCAGGGATGGTGATGGCAGTGTCTGGGACATTGTCTGTAAGGAATGATTCCATGAGTATGACTATGTCAGGCTGCTGCTTGACTAGTCTGTGGGACAGCTCTCCCAACTTTGGCACAAGCCCCCAGATGTTAGTAAGGAGGACTTTGCAGGGTCGACAGGGCTGGGTTTGCTGTTGTCGTTTCCGGTGCCTAGGTCGATGCCGGGTGGTCCGTCCGGTTTCATTCCTTTTTATTGACTTTGTAGCGGTTAGTTACAACTGAGAGGCTTGCTAGGCCATTTCAGAGGGCATGTCAGAGTGAACCCCATTGCTCTGGGTCTGGAGTCACATGTCGGCCAGACCAGGTAAGGACAGCAGATTTCCTTCCCTGAAGGACATTAGTGAACCAGATGGGTTTTTACAACAATCGACAATGGTTTCATGGCCATCATTGGACTAGCTTTTAATTCCAGATTTATTAATTAAATTCAAATTCCACCTTCTGCTGTGGTGGGATTCAAACCCATGTCCCCAGAAAAATACCTTGGGTCTCTGGGTTACTAGTCCAGTGATAATATCACTCCGCCACCGCCTACCCCTCAGAATCATTGTCGTCTGCTGTGCCTTGCATAACCTGGCGATTGAACATGGAGATGCTCTGGAGGATGATCAATGTCAGCACGATGTGTCCTCAGATGATGACGATGTTTCTGATGTGGAAGATGGGCATCAGTCTAATGATGATCGTGGAGAGGAAGCTGAATGTGACTAGGCTCTAACTGCTAGAGGAACAAGGGAATCTCTAAAGGAATGCGTTTCAGTTGAAATGATATAAATCTTCACACATTTCAATGTGCTTTATGGCATTAATCATTGTGAGGATCTGACAGTGCAAAATCTCGAACGTTTAGGGGGTGAGACAAAGCGAATAACCAATCCACCACATCATGAGGGACGCAACCCAAGATTGTGGCCTCACATTTGAGACAACTTGAGTTGACTAACTATGTAATATCTGACTTCAGGAATGACATGTCCATTGGTAAAATCTCAAATTTAATCAAACACTATTGTTTTACAAATCAAATAAATGTACTTCAAGTCACCCAGTGCATCAGTCGTGATATTAAAGTGTTCTCTTAATCCATTTACACGTGCTCATTCGTGTACCTGATCCCTCACCAACAGACTTACCAGAGGCAGGTGGCTGATCTTGTTGCTGCGCTGCTTTTGTTGACTTGGGCGGACGTTCTCTGCAGGCTCGTGGCCGTGTGGACCCTGGCATCTCAGGATTCTCATGACAAATATCATGAGCACTCTCTATCACCACGGGATTTAGCGGTTCACATGTCCCTGGCGGAAGGAGCAAGGAGCTGCCGGATGCATCAGAAGTGCCATGAGAGGAGCTCCCATTTGCGATCTGCTGCCCCTGTGCCCTCATGAGGCTCTGGTGGTCCTCAATGGTGGCATCAGAGAGCTGAGTGTCTTCAACCTGGCACAGTCACGTCAGATTATGCTCTCTGATACTCTGGTCCAGGGAGGCCACACTCACTCTGAGGCCCCGAATTATATGAAAACTGGTCCCTCCACTGCAGCCGCCAGTCTATCAATGGAGGAAGCCAGATGTTCAAATGCCTGTGAGTTTGCTGAACTCATACTCTGGATGGATGTCTGCAGAGTATGAGTCATAGCGCACAATGTTTCAGGCAACTCCGCCAGATTTTCATGGACCACATTCTGCACCTGCAACATCGCCCGATGAAAGGATAATCTCAGAGGCACGTGTGTGATGCATCGGCCGATTCTGCCTCTGGTGTCTGGCCCGGCAACTGTGCTGTGCTCACACCAGTATGTGACATTGATTCCCCAGACACAGTGATCACAACCGAAGTGTCAGTACCTGCTGAGGTACTTGGGGCGTCGCGATGATGTGACGGTGCACCCTCTGAGATGCCCTCCTCCACCTTAGAGGTGGATGGTCGGGCAACAGTAACACCTCCTGGTACATGCTGGGATTTGCCTGTTGGGAAAAGCATAGTGATCAGTTTCATCATCAATCCAGAGTTAAGCACAAGTCTGTGCCTCCAGCAGGTTACATCTGGGTGATGTTACAATTGAGGGCAACATTCAGGGCATTTGACATTCACCAAATCATTGGCACAGTAGCACAGCCTCACCACCACCATCCCAATAATGAAGAGTTACTCCACATTCTGGAACACTCACTCTCATGGCCTCGCCATCTGCCACATCGCATCCTCCTTCCTCCCCGGCTATAATGAAAGCATCCTCCTCCATTCTGGTGAGGAATGCCTGGGTGGCTACACCGCCACCAGTACATGACCTCTCCCGGACATTGTGTGCCCTCTTTTCCTGAATAAACAAATATACTTATTTTATACATAGTCAATGGCATATTACGCTGTCACCCAAAGGGCTGGAATTGCATTTCACTGCTGTGACAGTGCTGGGCACAACTTTAACACCACAGCATCAGCATTCATCTCAGACTTGCCCATGACGTGTCCCATTTCAAAGCAGCAGCCAGGCATTGATCATACAGGGCTTCCACATTGCATCATGGTACAGTAAAAAACTCCCTTGGCACATAACCGATTAGATGAATGAGGACTGCCCCTTACCCGGGCAGAGCGAAGTAGGTCATTGAG
The DNA here is from genome assembly GCF_036365525.1 of Heterodontus francisci. Classification (NCBI taxonomy): domain Eukaryota; kingdom Metazoa; phylum Chordata; class Chondrichthyes; order Heterodontiformes; family Heterodontidae; genus Heterodontus; species Heterodontus francisci. The sequence continues at coordinate 211,114 of NW_027141584.1, forward strand.
GCGCTTGCGGCACTGCATCCATGTATGCCTCACAATGCCTCGGCTGCTGACCTCCTCTGCAACCACCAGCCAAGCCCTCTTGGTCACGTCGGAGGGTCTCCTTCTCCCATCTGAGCTGAACAGAATGTCTCTCCTCTCCTCAACGGCCTGCAGGAGGACTTGCAGTGAATCGTCAGAGAATCGGGGGGCATCGCGATTGCTTCTGCCCTCAATCACCACTAAGAGCAATATTGTTGTCTCCCGGTCTTTCTGTGTTGCAAGGTAGGGAGCCTTTAAAATCTCCAGACCTTAAGGCAGTTGGATCTTCCTTTACATCAAATGGGGAACTCACTGCTCTGTTTAAAATCAGTAATCCTTTATGTAGGGCTGACAGTCAGCCTTCTGTGTATGTGGCCCGGCCCCCCATGATGCTGAAGTTCCCGCCCGCGCGCCATTTCTTTTCGGAGTTACGCCGCGGGCCCGTTGATTAGGTGATCAGCGTGTTCTGCCGGCGGCCAGGTGACGCAGAGCGGGATCGGTGGCCTGATCCGCTTCGGGCGCAACGGCCCCGGGGCCACCGGTGCTGCATCTCTATATCAAATCAAAAATTCCGGCCATAGAGTCATATAGAGATACAGCACTGAAACAGGCCCTTTGGCCCACCGGGTCTGTGCCAACCATCAACCTCCCAATTTATACTAATCCTACATTAATCCCATATTCCCTACCACATCCCCACCTTCCCTCAATTCTCCTACCACCTACCTGCACTAGGGGCAATTTACAATGTCCAATTTACCTATCAACTGTCTTTTAAATCTTTTAGATCATGGCTGATCTTAACCTCAGCTCTATTTACAAGCCTTTTTCTCCATATCTATTGATACTTATACCTAACAACATTCTAACAATCTCAGTCATGCAAGATTAAATTGACCCACAATCCACAGTCTTTTGGGGGAGAGAGTTCTAAATTTCCACTGTCCTTTGTGTGAAATTGGACTACTGGTTATGCAGTTAGAGTGTGCACATTGTTAACAGAAGTTTGTAATCAAGGATCTGCAACCGGCATAGGATCCTGTTCTGCTTATTTAAGCAGCCTTAATTTTATGCCTGTTTCAGTCAGGTGGGTGCCTCGCCCATTTATAGGAGTTTCTGAAAACTCCATCAGATGGGCATTGGGCATCTTTGAGATGGCCAAGGTTCCCGCCCCCCCCCCCCCCCCCACACCCCTCCCCTGGATTTTCAACTGCTGTACACCCGGTTTTCAAGGAGGAAGCAGGTGACTGTGAGATGATAATATCTCCCTATATATTTCCCTGAAGACAGACAAGTAAGGTCAGAAATCAACTGCAGTGCCGACCATGCATTCCAGCAGCACATTTCAAAGCAATGTTGGCAAAGTCCTGAGAACAGGTGGCACATCCAGTTACTCTCGCAGCCAAGGATAATACATCATGACATAAAGAGAAAGTAAAAGAGGAGGATAAGTAATAAAGATGATTTTACTGTCAAGAAAAATAAAATTAATGCAATACAGAAATAGATAATACTGAGGCACCTCCCATGGCCTTGCTCACAGTAAGATAGTGGATGTAAAATTTCTAAGGAAAGTAATAGTAAATGATGTAACAGAGAATATATGATATTACCGATATATATTTGGTGGTATATATTATAAATTGAAGTTGCTTAAAAAGCAATGAAAGTAAATTTGATAAAATTGTACATAGATAGCTCTTCACTCTGTACCAACCTCCATTTGGCTAGTCAGCAATGGACAGTGTGTGTAACCCATGCATCCTCTTCAAAATTCAAACCCGCCCCTCGAACAAACTGACAACGAGCTTCTTGTACTTTAATTGACCACAATCGGGAGGCAGACGGGACTGCTGTCCTGCGCTACCTCTACACTGGTGAACATTTCCGGTGCCAGGAAGTGCATCTCAAACAAAGCACAAAGAACAAAGAACAGTACAGCACAGGAACAGGCCATTCGGCCCTCCAAGCCTGCGCCGATCTTGATGCCTGCCTAAACTAAAACCTTCTGCACTTCCGGGGACCGTATCCCTCTAGTCCCATCCTATTTATGTATTTGTCAAGATGCCTCTTAAACGTTGCTATCGTACCTGCTTCCACCACCTCCCCCAGCAGCAGGTTCCAGGCACTCACCAAACTCTGTGTAAAGAACTTGCCTCGCACATCCCCTCTAAACTTTGCACCTCGCACCTTAAACCTATGTCCCCTAGTAACCGACTCTTCCAACCTGGGAAAAAGCTTCTGACTAACCACTCTGTCCATGCCACTCAGAACTATGTAAAACTCTATCATGTCGCCCCTCCACCTCCGTCGTTCCAGTGAAAACAAGCCGAGTTTATCCAACCCCTCCTCATAGCTAATGCTCTCCAGACCAGGCAACATCCTGATAAGCCTCCTCTGTACCCTCTCCAAAGCCTCCACGTCTTTCTGGTAGTGTGTCGACCAGAATTGCACGCTATATTCTAAGTGTGGCCTAACTAAAGTTCTGCACAGCTGCAGCATGACTTGTCAATTTTTATACTCTATGCCCCGACCGCTAAAGGCAAGCATGCCGTATGCCTTCTTGACTACCTTATCCACCTGCGTTACCACTTTCAGTGACCTGTGGACCTGGACGCCCAGATCTCTCTGCCTGTCAATACTCCTATGTGTTCTGCCATTTACTGTATACTTCCCACCTGCATTAGACTTTCCAAAATGCATTACCTCACATTTGTCCTGATTAAACGCCATCTGCTATTTCTCCGCCCAAGTCTCCAACCAATCTATATCCTGCTGTATCCTCTGACAATCCTCATCACTGTCCACAACTCCACCAACCTTTGTGTCATCTGCAAACTTACTAATCAGACCAACTACATTTTCCTCCAAATCATTTATATATAATACAAACAGCAAAGGTCCCAGCACTGATCCCTGCGGAACACCACGAGTCACAGCCCTCCATTCAGAAAATTACCCTTCCACTGCTACCCTCTGTCTTCTATGACCGAGCCAGAACTGTATCCATCTTGCCAGCTCATCTCTGATCCCGTGTGACTTCACCTTTTGTACCAGTCTTCCATGAGGGACCTTGTCAAAGGCTTTAATGAAGTCCATATAGACGACATCCACTCCCCTTCCTTCATCAATCATCTTCATCAATTCCTCAAAAAACTCAATCAAGTTAGTGAGACACGACCTCCCCTTCACAAAACCATGTTGCCTCTCGCTAATAAGTTTGCTTGTTTCCAAATGGGAGTAAATCCTGTCCCGAAGAATCCTCGCTAAGAATTTCCCTACCACTGACGTAATTCTCACCGGCCTATAATTTCCTGGATTATCCTTGCTACCCTTCTTAAACAAAGGAACAACATTGGTGGCAACATGTATTCAAAATTGGCTGGTTGACAGGGAACAGAGTGTAGTGGTTACTGCATCATTTTCGGGTTAGGGGAAGTGTTGTAGCGGAGTTGCCCAGGGATCAGCTTTGGGACAGTTTGATGTCCCTGATATATATTAATGATTTAGATCTTGGTGTACAGGGCACAATTTCACAGTTTGCGGATGATACAAAACTTGGAAGCATTGTGAACTTTGAGGTGGATAGTGTAGAATTTCAAAAAGTCATAGAGAAGTCGGTGGAATGGGTGGACAGGTGGCAGATGAAGTTCAATACGAAGGAATGTGAAGTGATTCATTTTGGTAGCAAGAACATGGAAAAACAGTATAATGTAAAGGGTATAACTCTAAAGTGGGTGCAGGAACAGAGGGACCTGGGGATATATGTACATAATCACTGTAGGTGGTAGAACAGGTTCAGAGAGCAGTCAATAAAGCATACGGTATTCTTGGCTTTATCAATGGGGGCATGGAGTACAAGAGGAAGGAGTTTATGCTGAAATAAAACAGAAAGTGCTTGAAAAACTCAGCATCTGTGGAGAGAGGAACAGAGTTAACGTTTCAGGTCTGTGACATTCCATTATAACAGGCAAAAGTTAGAAATATAGTAGTTATTGAACAAGTGAAAAAGGGGAACGGGAAGAAGAACAAAAGAGAGACTTTGTGACGGCAGGAGAAATTAACTAACAAAGGTGGCATGGAACAAAGGCCAAGGGAGTGCTAACCGTTGTGTTGAAATACAAAAGCATAAGTCCGGAAAAAATGCAAATGGCAGAATAATGAACGACTCTGTCCAAACGCAAAATGGTGAAAAGACACGTTTAAAACAGCCACACAGTTAACAACAATGTAAAATAAAATAAGATAAACATTCATGTTCTGAAATTGTTGAACTCAATGTTGAGTTCAGAAAGCTGTAGAGTGCCTAATCAGAGGATGAGGTGCTTGTGTTGAGGTTCACTGGAAACTGCAGAAGGCCCAGGATTGAAATGTTGACCTGGGAGCAGGATGGTCAATTGCAATAGCAAGTAACCAGAAGCTCGGGGTCTTGCTGCAGCCAGAGTGGAAATATTCTACAAAATGATCACGCAATCTGGGGTTTCTCTCCCCAGTGTAGAGGTGACCACACTGCGAGCAGTGAATATAGTATACTAAATTGAAACAATTACAAGAAATCGGTGCTTCACCTGTAAGGAGTGCTTGAAGCCCTGGGTGATGAGGAGAGAGGATGTAAAAGGGTAGCTATTACACCTGCTGTGATTGCATGGGAAGGTGTCGGGGGAAGTCGATCAGTTCGTGGGGATGATGGAGGAGAGGAGCTGGGTGTCCCTGAGGGAACGATCCGTTCAGAACTTTGATAGGGGAGGAGAGGGGAAGATGAGATTGGCGGTGACATCGCACTGGAGGTGGTGCAAATGGCAGAGGATGATCCTTTGAATGAGGAGGCTGGTGGGGTGGAAAATGAGGACAAGGGGAACCCTGTTGCTGTTCTGGAAGGCGTGAGGTAAGAAGTGCGGGAAATGGGTCGGACACGGTCGTGGCCCTATCAACGACATTGGCGGTGAATCCTCGGTTGAGGATATCAGAAGACTTATCAGAAGCACTGTTGTTGGAAGCTGGAGGGCGGCACAGTGGCGCAGTGGTTAGCCCCGCAGCCTCACAGCTCCAGGGACACGGGTTCGATTCCGGGTACTGCCTGTGTGGAGTTTGCAAGTTCTCCCTGTGTCTGCGTGGGTTTTCTCCTGTGCTCCGGTTTTCTCCCACAAGCCAGAAGACTTGCAGGTTGATAGGTAAATTGGCCATTATAAATTGTCACTAGTTTAGGTAGGTGGTAGGGAAATATAGGGACAGGTGGGGATGTTTGGTAGGAATATGAGATTAGTGTCGGATTAGTATAAATGGGTGGTCGATGTTCGGCACAGACTCGGTGGGCCGAAGGGCCTGTTTCAGTGCTGTATCTCTAATCTAAAAACGGATGCATCAGAAATGGCAAAACTGGGATAATGGAATGGAGTCCGTACAGGAGGCACTGTGAAGAAGTGTAGTCGAGGTAGCTGTGGGAGCCGATGGGCTTATATTGATTATTAGTGGGCAAGCGATCACCAGTGCTGGAGAGAGAGAAGTCGAGGAAGGGAAGGCATGTGTCAGAGATGGACCATGTGAAGGGTAGAGAAAGGTGGAAATTGGACGCAAAGTTGATGATGTTTGAAGTTTTCCAGTTCAGAACGGGAGCAGAAAACATCACTGATACATTCATCAATGTACTGGAAAAAGGGTTGGGGGAAGGAGGATGAGTAGTAATGGAACAAGGAATTTTCGACATACACCACAAAAAGACCACCATAACAGGGACCCATTTGTGTATCCATAGCAGCATCTTTCATTGGGTATGTTGAAATTATATAAGGCACTAGTTCGGCTTCAGTTGGAGTATTGTGTCGAGTTCTGGGCACCACATTTAAGTGGGAACATAAATATTCCCTAGAATGGTTCCAGGGATGAGGAATTTCAGTTCTGAAGATAGATTGGAGAAATGAGAATGTTTTCCGTGGAGAACAGAAGGCGGAGAGGTGATTTGATGAGGTATTCAAAATCATGAGGGGTCCAGATAGAGTGGATAGAGAGAAACTGTTCCCACTCGTGAAAGTATAAAGAACGAAATGACAGCTTTAAGCCAAAAGGAAAAGTACATGTTAGAGCTGGAGCGGAGACAGAAGCAGATGGTTTGGCAAAGTGGATAAACTGATGCACTGGATGAGGAGACAGAGGATTCAATACAGTGAGAGGAGAGGATGAGATTGACAGGGAGAGACTGCAGCAGCGTGTTAGAGGAAATGTAATGGAGAGATCCCAGTAACACAACTCAATTAATGCATTGAAACATTAATCTCTGTCGTCATTGATGATAGAGAACAGTTCATTGGTTATAAAATATGTTCAATACATCTACTTTATGCATTCAATTAAATTTAAATAGCAATGTATTCATGAAATCAGCCTTGGTCTTTATTGAATTTATCATTCACAGTGATTTTAAAGCACAGATTTAATGAACAAATCACCATTAGTGAATAACTGATTCTGTTCTGTTTATTTATTCAGTCAGTATGTAAAGAAAATGAACTTACTCCAAAATGAAATGAGGATCTGTGATGAAGCAGCTGAAGATGGTTGGGCCTAGGACACTACCCTGAGGAACTCATGCAGTGATGTCCTGGAGCTCAGATGATTGACCTCCAACACCCACAGCCAGCTTCCTTTGGGTTAGGTATGACTCCAACCAACAGAGCGTTCCCCCCCTGATTCCCATTGGCTCCAATTCTGCTAGGGCTCCTTGATACCATACTCGGTCAAATGCTGCCTTGATGTCAAGGGCAGTCACTCTCACCTCACCTCTTGAGTTCAGCTCTTTTGTGCAATTTTGAACCAAGGCTGTAATGAGATCAGGAGCTGAGTGGCCCTGGCAGAACCTAAACAGCATCACTGAGCAGGTTATTGCTAAGCAGGTGCTGCTTGACGGCACTGTTGATGACACCTTCCATCACTTTACTGATGATTGAGATTAGACTGATGGGGTGGCAATTGGCCGGGTTGGACTTGTCTTGCTGTTTGTGTACAGGAAATACCCGGGCAATTTTCCACATTGCAGGGTAGATGCCAGGGTTGCAGCTGTACTGGAACAGCTTGGCTAGGGGTGTGGCAAGTTCTGCAGCACAGGTCTTCAGTACAATTGCCGGAATATTGTCAGGACCCATAGCCTTTGCAGTATCCAGTGCCTTCAGTCGTTTCTTGATATCACGCAGAGTGAATTGCATTGGCTGAAGTCTGGCATCTGTAATGCTGGGGACTTCAGGAGGAGGCCGAGATAGATCATCAACTCGGCACTTCCGGCTGAATATCGTTGCACATGCTTCTGCCTTACTTTTTGCACTGATGTGCTGGGCTCCCCCATCATTGAAGTTGGGATATTTGTGGATCCACCTCCTCCAGTTAGTAGTTTAATTGTCCACCACCATTCAGGACAGGATGTGGCAGGACTGCAGAGCTTAGATCTGATCCGTTGGTTATGGGATCGCTTAGCTTTGTCTATTGCAAGCTGTTATGCAGTTTGGCATGCAAGTAGTCCTGTGTTGTAGCTTCACCAGGTTGACACCCCATTTTGAGGTATGCCTGGTGCTGTTTCTGGCAACCCTCCTGCAATCTTTATTGAACCAGGGTTGGTCTCCTGGCTTGATGGTAAATGGTAGAGTGGGGGATATGCCGGGCCATGTGGTTATAGATTATGGTTCAGTACAATTCTGCTGCTGATGATGGCCCACAGCGCTTCATGGATGCCCAGTTTTACGTTGCTCGATCTGTTCAAAATCAATCCGATTTAGCACGGTGATGGTGCCACACAACACGATGGACGGTATCCTCAATGTGAAGGTTGGACTTCGTCTCCACAAGGACTGTGCGGTGGTCACGCCTACCAATACTGTCTTGGACAGAAGCATCCGCGGCAGGCAGGTTGGTGAGGACGATGTCAAGTATGTTCTTCCCTGGTGTTCATTCCCCCACCACCTGTCGCAGACCCAGTCTAGCAGCTATGTCCTTTAGGACTCGGCCAGCTCGGTCAGTAGTGGTGCGACCGAGCCACTCTTGGTGATGGAGGTAGAAGTCCCCAACCCAGAGTACATTTTGTGCCCTTGCCACCCTGAATGCTTCCTCCAAGTGGTGTTCAACATGGAGGAGTACAGAGTCATCAGCTGAGGGAGGGCGGTAGGTGGTAATCAGTAGGAGGTTACCTTGCCCATGTTTGACCTGATGCCATGAGACTTCATGTGGTCCGGTGTTGATGTTGAGGACTCCCAGGGAAACTTCCTCCATACTGTAGGCCACTGTCCCGTCACCACTGCTTGCATTGGTCCTGCCGGTGGGACAGGACATACCCAGGGACAGTGATTGCAGTATCTTGGACATTGTCTGTAAGGTCTGATTCCGGGAGTATGACTTTGTCAGGCTGTTGCTTGACTCGTCTGTGGGACAGCTCTCCAAACTTTGGCACAATCCCCCAGATGTTAGTAAGGAGGGCTTTGCAGGGTCGACAGGGCTGGATACGCCATTGTCGTTTCCGGGTTGTCCGTCCAGTTTCATTCCTTTTTATTGCTTTGCAGCGGTTTGTTACAACTAAGTGGCTTGATGGGCCATTTCAGAGGGCATGTAAGCACATTGGTGTGGGTCTGGAGTTACATGTAGGCCAGATCAGGTAAGCACAGGAGATTTCCTTCCCTAAAGGACATTAGTGAACCTGATGTGTTTTTACAAAAGCAAAACAATGGTTACGCGGCCATCATTAGACTAGCGTTTAATTCCAGATTTATTAATTACATTCAAATTCCACTTCTGCTGTGGTGCGATTCGAACCTCAGTCGCCAGGGAAATACTTTTGGCTTTTGGATTACTGGTCCAGTGATAACACCGCGACACCACCACCTACCGTTTTGTCTCATTTGCATCTGCTGGTGTCCCTGTCTCGCCGCAGTTACTGTTCCCCTCTCACCATCTCCATCTGCAGATGTCCCTGTCTCACTACAGTTACTGTCTCCCTCTCACCATCTCCATCTGCTGGTGTCCCTGTCTCACTACAGTTACTGTTCCCCTCTCACCATCTCCATCTGCTGGTGTCCCTGTCTCACTACAGTTACTGTCTCCCTCTCACCATCTCCATCTGCTGGTGTCCCTGTCTCACTACAGTTACTGTCTCCCTCTCACCATCTCCATCTGCTGGTGTCCCTGTCTCACTACAGTTACTGTCTCCATCTCACCATCTCCATCTGCAGATGTCCCTGTCTCACTACAGTTACTGTCTCCCTCTCACCATCTCCATCTGCTGGTGTCCCTGTCTCACTACAGTTACTGTCTCCATCTCACCATCTCCATCTGCTGGTGTCCCTGTCTCACTACAGTTACTGTCTCCCTCTCACCATCTCCATCTGCTGGTGTCCCTGTCTCACTACAGTTACTGTCTCCCTCTCACCATCTCCATCTGCTGGTGTCCCTGTCTCACTACAGTTACTGTCTCCCTCTCACCATCTCCATCTGCAGATGTCCCTGTCTCACTACAGTTACTGTCTCCCTCTCACCATCTCCAGTGAGAATAGCACGACGCCACCGCCTCCTGCCAAAGGCAGGTAGTGAGGCAGGAAAACCTATCATTATACTCAGGGACTCAGGAGCGACCCAAGCCCTCTTGCTGGGGAAAGACATGAGGTTTCCACCAGAGAGTGACTCGAACGCTACAGTTTTAGTTCATGGAATTGGAGGATGTGTATTACCGTACCTTTGTATAAGGTACGCTGAGACAGTGACTTCATATCTGAGATAGTAACTGTAGGTGTTGTCCACAGTTTAACATTTAACGGAATTTATCTACTACTAGGCAATGAATTTTGCCGGTTCAAAAATATCAGTTTCTCCTTTGGTTACAGAGGAATCATGTGAAATTAAGGAAAAGGACCAATTACAGGAACAACTGCCTGGAATATTTCCTGCATTGTTACTTACTCAAGCAATGGCTAAACAGGATCCATTGTCGGAGGTAAATAGGGCACGACATATTGATAATCAGGCATCGTCAACCTTATTTGGGGATTTAGACAATCCAAATGAGGTGTTTAACAGATCATCTATCATTGCAGCACAGCAAGCTGATCCAGAGATCTATCAAATAGTACAGATGGCTCTGTCAGAAGATGAGGTTAAAGGAGTTCTGGAAAGCTATTATATAGCAAACGAGGTTTTGAGGAGGAATTGGAGACTGCCTCATAGACCTGCCAGTGAAAACTGGACAGTTGTTGAACAGATTGTGGTACCACTTAAATATTGATAAGGATTATTAAGGTTAGCACACGATATTCCTTTTTCAGGATGTAGGGGAATTCGGATGACCAAATCACACATAAGCAACATTATCAATGGCAGGTCTTACAAAGGATGTGAGACAATTTTGTAGGTCATGCTACACCTGTCAAATTGTGGGGAATCCTCTAAATACCATAAAACCAGGGGATGAGGTATTAGTGTTGTTACCGAGACAGGGAGAATCAGTGAAAACACTGTTTAGTGGCCCATGTAGAGTGATCAAAAGAGTGGGTAACGTAGACTACTTGATTGAAACCCCTGATCGCTGGGTGAAGAATCGGTTGTGTCAAGTTAATATGCTGAAACTATATTACCGCAGGGAGGAGGATAAGCCCGTACAGGTGTGTCAGGTAATCGGGACTGTGGAGAAGGAAAAGGATAGTGAGGGTGAGGCAGAAGTAAGCCTAGGAAATTCTCAGATTGAACCTCCAACTATTCGATTAGCGAATGCAGAATGGCTAGGGAAAATTAAACGATAGGCTTTTACAGTTAGAGGCAAAACAGTGTGAGGTCCTAACCAGGGTTTTCACAACGTTTCAAAAAGTTTGTAGGGATAAGCCAGGATGTACAACCTTAGCCACACATGATGTGGGTATATGGGGAGCCATTCCTTTAAACTGACATCCTTGCAGTTTCGGTCCAGATAGACAGGCCCACGTGGAAGCAGAGGTACAATGCATGCTGAAGGGCAGCTGAGATGAACCTCGTCAGGGCAGCTGGAATTCCTACATGGTCTTGATGACTAAACCTGGTGGGACGGCTCAAACTTGCATAGACTCTAGAAACGTCACTGTGGTAAAGAAGGCAGACTCCGACCCAAATTCTGATTTAAAGGACTGTATGGACAGAGTGGGCAACACAATGTGCCTTAAAGAGACAGCTATGTTGGAAGGATACTATCAAATTCCTTTGACACCCCAGGGTAAGAAAGAATCAGCTTCTGTTACACCGGACAGGGATTTTCAGTGTCAATTGATGCCATATAGGTTAAGGGGCACTCGAGCAACTTCTCAGAGAATAGCGAAACCATGAGTGGTCGGTGCTCCTAGCTGTGCAGCTCACCTGGCTGAGGTGATGGACAATAGGCAGAATTGGAATGATAACACGAAACAGTTGCAAGATGATGCTTGTTAATTGGAACAACCTTTTGAACATTTAAAGCCAAAATATTCTGGTGGAAATTGTTACTGTAGTTTAAACTTTTTTTTTCCAGAAATGTGTATATCTGTAAATGCGTGGAAAAAAGATACTAGCATTTTTTCAATTTGTATTTTTTTTAGTCATTGTAATGAAACACATTTCGGGAATGGCGTTTCATTCCACTGGGGGTGGAGGTGTCATGGTCCTGTAGTTTTTCAGAATATGCAGTTTGCCTTTGAGGCTTTCAAGTGATCCGTATTGCTTTAAGAGCCGGCAAACCTTAGGAGTTAGAGGAAGGTGCATTTTCATTGCCTTAGAAACAGCCATTTGGAGACTGCAATTAAAGGGTGCATTCTCGTTACCATAGAAAGAGACACTGGGAGTGAACCTGATGCAATACATTTGTTACAATTCAGTTTTGAACTGGCTTATGAGTTGAAGACAGTTTTTTCTAACAGACAGATTGACAGAAGACACCGCTGTGGCGTCAGCACCTGGAAAAAGAGCTCTCAACCATTTAAACTGAAGGAATGGGAATTTAGTCTAGTTATTATCTATCAAAATTCTAAAAACTCAAGCCAAGATAGAGATCTCTGGTCATTTAAACTGAAGGAAGGGAAGTTGGACTGTGACAATATTTTACCCCTCAAAAACTCTAAAGTCAGCTTGGTTCCATTGAAAGAGTTTGCAAGTCATTAATTATTGCAATTCGCTCGAGAAGGAAAGCAACATTCCATGAAGACTTCAAGCAACAAACATCCTGTGAGAACTACGAGTAACATCCTGTGATGACTTGAAGCAACATTGGACTGTAAATTTGCAAGGACTCAATTTGTTCCATTTTAAATGTTGCTTTTATCTTCATAGTGTTTAGTTCTTCTAATTAAACAGTTAATTTATTGATTTAAGTGCAAGATGAAATACTGCGATAACATGTCTCTATTTTCAGCAATACCCACGTTCTGTGCTACTAAACGATGATGAATAAAGTTATTGTTGATTGTTATCTTCGGCTTCATAAGGTATTGGCGAATTATATTGCAGTTCATTGTTATATTGGTCTTGATAAATAATATAAAGTGAAAAGAAAGCTGCAGTTAATTTTACATTGAACCTGAAAAACTTTTTTGTTCTTTATTTGTTCAGAGGATGTCGACATCGCTGGATAGGCCAGCATTTATTGCCCATCCCTAATTGCCCTTCAGAGGCTGGTTGTGAGATTGAACCATTACAGTCCATCTGGGTCAGGTACACTGCAGTGCTGTTAGAAAGGGTGTTCCAGGATTTTAAATCATTGATAGTGAAGGAACAGCAACATTGTCCAAGTCAGGATGGTCTGTGGCTTGGAAAGAAACTTGCAGGTGGTCATGTTCCCATCTATCTGCTGTCCTTGTCCCTCTAGGTGGCAGACGTCGTGGGTTTGGAAGGTGCTGTCAGGGGAGCCTTTGTGTGTTACTCCAGTGCATCTTGCTGATGGCACACATTGCTGCCACAGCCCATTCCAATGCTGCCATGGACACATGTATCTGCGATAGGCAGATTGGTGAGGACGAGGTCAAGTATGTTTTTCCCTCTTGTTGGTTCGCTCACCACCTGCCACAGACTCTGTAGAGCAGCTATGTTCTTTGGTACACAGCCACTACAGTCAGTAGTGGTGCTAACGAGCCACTCTTGGTGATGGACAGTGAAGACCCCCAAGCAGAGTATATTCTGTGCCCTTGCCACACTTAATGCCTCCTCCAAGTGCTATTCAACTTAGAGGAGTACTGATTCATCAGCTGAGTGAGGGGGTCAAGGGTGGTATGTGTTAATCAGTAGGAGGTTTTCTTGCCCATGTTTTACCTGATACCATGAAACTTCATGGGCTCTGAGGTCCCTCATCCCTGGGACCATTCTATTCAATCTCACCCTTCATGCTCTAAGGATAACAATCCCAGCTTTTCCAGTCTCTCCACATGAACTGAGGCCCTCATCCCTGCTCATTTTCTGGTCAATCTCCCTTTTAACATTCCCTGCTCCATGGTGAATAATCGCAATTTCTCCATTCTTTCCACATTCACTGAAGTCACACATCCCTGCTCCCATTCTGGTCAATCTCCTCTTTCACCCTTTCTAAAGCCTTCATGTTTTTCATAAAGTGTAGTTTCCAGAACTGGCCACAATACTGCAGTTGAGACAGCAGCACATGTCCAGGCCGACACCACCTACCCCGACAGCATCTCATCAAGCAAGACGATTCAGAGTGCGACAAAATAAACGTGGTTACAACAAAGAAAGTGCTTGCTGCCGCCCTTGGACACCGTCTCCTTGTGGGAAATGGAGGCAGAATTCCCAACTCCCACCTCTTTGTTCCATCAATCAAAATGATAGTTGCTCATCCCCCAATACACTTTGAGAGAGTCGTCAGCAAAGCATTTGGGATCTTGGGCTTCATAAATGTAGGCATTGAGTATAAAAACAGGGAAATTGTGCTGAACCATGATAAAGCTCTGGTTTATGACTTTAACCCCTTGCAGGGACTAAACCAAATCAGCAGCACATCCCCACGAATCTCTTTTAAGCAAGCTGAAACCAGACAAACTCTCAAACACTTATTTGAATCCAAAGAATTGCACCAGCTTTCCCACAAAGAAAGAAAACCAACAGAGAATTTTACCATCTTTCAGATAACCTTTTTCTAATATTTTTGTGGCTTAATCATAAATAGTCCACATATTATAAGGGTCTGGGAAACTCTCTTCAATACGTATCTCTCCACTTAAAGAGACACAGAGAGGTGGATCTTACAATTGTATACAGAATACTACATGAGACAATTTATTAACTTTTATATATTTATTAAAATATTTAACCTGCAATAAACTTCTTAAGTGTATAAGTATATCACAATATCAAATATTACTGAGAGATGCAACACACATTCTTATTTCTAACATAGAATCCAAAAGTTTAGTCTTGCTAATTCTACAGCAAAATTATCTTAGAATATCCAGGAGATCCATCAAAATTTAAAGTAAACGTGTACCTTAAATCCCCGATTAAGGCATGGGATGAGAAGTGGTGTCGAGGATTCAACACCACTCAGTGTTTTCTTTCGTACCTTGTATCTCTATACTATGTCTAAGGTGTCATATGACTTTTGAATTTTGCATGTGACTTTTTTGTCGTTCCTTTGAAAATCCATATATTTGTTTTACTCGAATTTGCAGTTTGTGGGCTTTTATCTGGTGAAAGTGTTTATAATGGTGTTTACCTGATGTCTTTTGTTCCCATTTGTTGTTAATTACCCTTTCCAAGGCACTCCAAAGCAACCCCAGGAGCCGCACTGTCTGAACAACGACCCTATACTCTAATTAAGGTTTATTGCTACCTCTTACTGAGGTCACACACGATATTTCAATCTGTGTGTTTATCGCCCATGTCCCTGGTAATGGCGATTCTATTCTGACAAAGACCTTGAAATGTTTTCCTCTACCATCTTAAAGGGGACCTCAGTGAGCGCTGAAAACTAACCATTTATTAAATATTTAACTCGAAAGGTATAATCTACCAACTATTTCCAAATTCTACTTAATCAAGCCTATTATACCTATATTCCTTCACAACACTTCAGGGAGAATGTGAGGGCCCTTTAGAGGGTGCAGAGGAGATTTACCAGAATGGTTCCAGGGTCGAGGGATTTTAGTTACAAGGTTAGATTGGAAAAGCTGGGATTGTTCTCCTCAGAGCAAATGAGATTGAGGGGAAATTTGATAGAGGTTTACAAGATTATGTCAGGATTTGATAAGTTAGACAAGTAAAATCTCTTCCCATTAACTGCTGGGACAAGGACTAGAGGACGCAGATTGAAGGCTTAGGATGAAAGATGCAAGGAGGAGGGGGAGGAATATTTTTTTACACAGCGTGCAGAAATGACTGGAACTCACTGCCCTTGAGGGTGATGGAAGTGGAGCCAAATGATTTCAAAAGGAAATTGGATGAACACTTAACGAAATAAACTTGCAGGTCTACGGGGAATAAGCAGGGGAGTGGGACTGACTGGATAGTTCCATGGGGAGCCAGCATGGACTCAATGGGCTGAATTTCCTCCTTCTATGCTGCGAATGGCTCTATGACACTCTGGAATCTTTTCTCAAAGTCTGCAGGATGATGGTTAGGAGATTGTGGAAGCTCTTGTGTTTAAACTCAGCGTTGTATGTGTTGACAGCTCCGTAGCTTTCCAGATCATTGTTCAAGTTCTTGCACCAGGCTCCCGTTAATGGTGTTAGCTGTCACCGTGATCATGTCCTCTCAGAGACCCACCCAGGCTTTGAGATTTGTCTTTGTCCTCGTTCCAGATCTTCTCAAACTCTGAGTCATTCCGCAGATCTTTCCACAGATATTGTCAAGCCATGTCATCCCAGTCATCTGCCTGTGTGAAGAAACAGGCAGCGGCATATTTCACCAGGTTCAGCTCTGGGTTTACTTTGGAACAGATTCCTGACAACTGATTCCTGTTGCCAGTGGCCCACAAACTGACTAAAATCTAACCTGCCAATCAGAAAAACAGAATTCTCAAACTTCGACCTGACAATCATAACAACTGAATTCCTAAACTTCGACCTGACAATCAGAAAAAACAGAAATCCCAAACTCTGAGCTGCCAATCAGAAAGACACAATTTCCAATTCTGACCTGTCAAACAGAAAGACAGAATTCCCAATGATACTGATCCTGCTTCCAGCTATGGTAATCCCAAAGTTGTTCACAGCAATGAGGGCCATCGAAACTGAGGTCACTGTTGTGTTGTAGGAAACGTGACAGGCATTGAGTGCACAGCAAGATCCCACTGACAGTTCTGTCACTGACCTAAAACATTAACTCTATTTCTCTCTCCACAGATACTGCCAAACCTGCTGAGTATTTCCAGTACTTTCTGCTTTTATTTCGAACTGATGTTGCTCAGAGTTAAATATTGGGCCCAGGAACACCAGGGAAAATAGCCCACTCCCCGCTCTTCTTGGAATCGTGCCTTGGGATCTTTTACATCCACACAAGAGGGCAGAGGGGGCCTCATATTAATGTCTCATCGTGAAAACCCGCACCTCCGATAATGTGGCACTTACACAGTACTGATCCTCTGGCAGTGAGGCACACCCTTCAGTACTGACCATTCTACATTGCAGCATTCCATCAGGACTGGCCATCCGACAGTGCAGCGCTCCCTCAGTACTGACACTCCCCCCCCCCCGATACTGCAGCATTCCCTCAGAACTAATCCTCCGACAATGTGACACTCCCTCACTACCGACCTTCCCACAATGCAGTACAGCCTCAGTACTGACCCTCTGACAGTGCAGCACTCCCTCAGTACTGACCCTTCGACAGTGCAGCACTCAGTCAGTACTGACCCTTCGATGCTGCTGCATTCCCTCAATACTGACCCAGCGATAATGTGGCACTCACTCAGTACTGACCCTCTGACAATGCAGCGCTCCCTCGGTAGTGGCTCAGTATTGACCCTCTGAAGTGCAGCACTCCCTCAGTACTGACCCTCCGACAGTGGAGCATTCCCTCAGTACTGACCCTACGACAGTGCAGCGCTCCCTCAGAATAGACCCTGCGACAGTGCAGCACTCCCTCAGTACGACCCTGCGATAGTGCAGCACTCCCTTATGTTTTCAAATTAAGCACGGCGCATATATCACCACGATACCTAAAACCACTGTGAGGACATGGAAGATAATGTTCAACCAGGAGTGAGTCTACACATTTGACCCCCAGTTCCATAAGTCCTCCCACCAAGTAGAATCGTTTATCTCATCAACCTCATCTTGTAGCTTCTTCGACTGTTGTTCCAGATTGTTTTACACTACAGCTATGGATTCGAGCTGCTTTCTCTCTTTACTCCAGCATGTGGGCAATGGCTGAATAGTATATTCGTATTCCTGGAGGTAAGTTATCAAGTCCTCTTTAATACTTTCTATCACGCTTATAATTTCTGTCTTTCGTTTATGTATGTCTACCAACTCCATCATTCCTATTCTGGTTGGTATTTGTGGGTTGAAATAGAACGTACTGTTGCTCACTGGACAAGTGCTGTTATGTCTATACTGGTATTCCTTCTGCGTAGTGGTTAAGACATATCTCCCCTTTCCCATATCGACCACATGGGTTAGCCCTGACAATGCTTTTCTAGTTTCCATGATGCAATTCACAGTGGCATTACATCCACATTTTGACTCTGCTGTTTTAGATTGAGGATGAGGACATATGACCACCTGGTTTTCCAGACTACACTCAGAAAACGTCGTTCCGGCTTTCTCTTTTCCAATTTCCACAACATAGGCTAATATATCATAATATTTTATGTAATCTTTTCCCCTTATCACCCCTGCATCTGTACCAGTGACCGAAGGGGACAGCAGACTGAGACCACTTTGGCTGTCTCACTGACCCCGGGGGAGAGCAGACAACCCCACTGAGTCTGTATCACAGACCGCGTGGAGAGCAGGCTGATCCCACTGTGTCTGTACCACTGACCCCGCGGGAGAGCAGACTGACCTGTCTGTATCTGTAACACTAACCCCGGGGAGAGCAGACTGACCCCTCAACGTTTGCAACACATATTCCCGGGGGTAGCAGATTGACCCCAATGTTTCTGTATCACTGACCTCAGGGAGAGCGAACTGACCCCAGTGAGTATCTATCATGGAACCCGGTAGAGAGCAGACTGACTCCATTGTGTCTGCATCACTGATCAAAGGGGAGAGCAGATAGACCCCAAAGTGACTGTGTCGCTGACCCCGGGATCCAGCAGATTAATCCCACTGTGTCTGCATCATTGACCCCTGGGAAAGTGGACTGACCCCATTCTGTCTTTATCACTGACATCGCCGGAGAACAGTCTGACACCAGTGTGCCTGTGTCACTAACCCCAGAACTTTTCAGTCCAATCCTACTGTGTCTGTATCATAGAGCATGGGGAGAGCATACTGTCCCCACCGTGTCGTTAACACTGACCCCGGGGAAAGCAGACTAACACCACTCTGCCTGCAACACTGTGCCCGGGGAGTGCAGACCGATTCCATTGCCTCTGTATCCAGACACCGGGGGAGAGCAGACTGGTCCCGCTGTGTCTGTATCACTGACCGAAATGGACAGCAGACTGGCCCCTCTGTGTATCACTGACAATGTGGAGAGCAGATTGATCCCACTGTGCCTGTTTCCATGACCCTCGGGGTACAGCAATCTGAAAATACTGTGTATCACTGATCCATGTGGAGAACAGATTGACACCACTGTATCTGTAACACTGACCGAAGGGGACAGCAGGCTGGCCCCTCTGTGTATCACTGACACTGTGGAGAGCAGATTGACCCCACTATGCTTGTTTCACTGTGCAGTTACATCCCACTGTGTCTGTAACAGTAACCCGGGGAGAGCAGACTGACCCCACTTTGTTTGTATCACTGACCCGGGGAGAGCAGACTGATCCCACTGTGTCTCTATCAATGAGCCCGTGGGAGAGCAGACTGACCCCAAAGTGTCTGTGTCATTGACCCGGGACGAGAACAGACTGGCCCCTTAATGTCTGCATCACAGACGCCGGGGAGACTAGACTGACCCCACTTGTCTGTATCACTGACCGGAGGGGAAAGCAGACTGTCCCCATTGTGTCTGCATCACTGACCCAGGATCCAGCAGATTGATCCCACTGTGTCTGCATCCCTGACCCAGGATCCAGCAGATTGATCCCACTGTGTCTGCATCACTGACCCTGGGAAAGCGGACTGTCCCCACTGTGTCTGCATCACTGACCCCTGGGAAAGCAAACTGACCCCATTCTGTCTTTATCACTGACATCGCCGGAGAACAGACTGACCCCAATGTGTCTGTGTTACTAAGCCCTGAGGAGTGCAGTCTGAATCCATTGTGTCTGTATTATCGAGCATGGGGAGAGCAGACTGTCCCCACCGTGTTGTTATCACTGACCCGCGGGAGAGCAGACTGACACCATTGTGTCTGTATCACTGACCCCGGGGAGAGCAGTCTGATTCCATTGCCTCTGTATCCAGACACCGGGGGAGAGCAGACTGACCCCACTGTCTCTCTATCACTGACCGAAAGGGACAGCAGACTGGCCCCTCTGTGTATCACTGACAATGTGGAGAGCAGGTTGGCCCCACTGTGTCTGTGTCCCTGATCCTAGGGGTACGGCAATCTGAAAATACTGTGTATCACTGACCCCTGTGGAGAACAGACTGACCCAACTGTGTCTGTATCATTAACCTCGCGGAGCGCATATTGATCCCACTGTATCTGTATCAGTAACCCTATGGGAGAGCAGTCTGACCCCAATGTGTCTGCATCACTGACGTGGGGAGAGCAGACTGACAACAAAGTGTCTGTGTCACTGACCCCGGGGAGACAAGTCCGACCCCACTGTGTCTGTATCACTGACCCGAGGGGAAAGCAGACTGTCCCCACTGTGTCTGCATCACTGACCCCTAGGAAAGCGGACTGACCCTACTTTGTCTTCATCAGTGACCCAACAGGAGTGCAGTCTGACCCCACTGTGTCTGTATCATCGAGCACGGGGAGAGCAGACTGACACCATTGTGTCTGTATCACTGACCGAAGGGGACAGCAGACTGGCCGCTCTGTGCATTACTGACACTGTGAAGAGAAGATTGTGCCTGTTTCCCTGACTCCAGGGGTTTGGTAATCTGAAAATACTGTGTATCACTGACCTCGTGGAGTGCAGATTGATCCCACTGTGTCTGTATCACTGTGCAGTTTCATCCCACTGTGTCTGTATCACTGACCCCAGGAAGAGCAGACTGACCCCACTTTGCCTTCATCACTGCCCCGGGGAGAGCAGACAGACACCAATGTGTCTATATCAGTGACACGGGATGAGCAAACTGACAGCATTGTGTCTGTATCACCGACCCCGGGGAAAGCAGCCTGATTCCATTGCTTCTGTACCACTGACTCGGTGGGAGAGCAGACTGACCCCACTGTGTCTTTATCACTGACTCAAGGGGACAACAGACTGGCCCCTCTGTGTATTACTGACACTGTGTAGAGCAGATTGACTCCAATGTGCCTGTTTCCCTGACCCCAGGGGTGTGGCAATCTGAAAATGCTGTGCATCACTGACCGCTAAGGAGAACAGACTGACCCCACTATGTCTGTATCACTGACCCCGGGGAGAGCAGACTGACCCCACTATGTCTGTATCACTGACCCCGGGGAGAGCAGACTGACCCCACTGTGTCTATATCACTGATCCGCAGAGAGCAGACGGAACCCATTGTGCCTCTATCAGTGACCCCGTGGGTGAGCAGACTGACCCCAAAGTGTCTTTGTCACTGACCCTGAAGGAGAACAGGCTGACTCCATACTGTCTGTATCACAAACCCTGGGGAGAGCAGACTGACCCCACTGTGTCTGTGTCACTGACCCTGTGGGCGAGCAGACTGACCACACAGTGTCTCTTTCACTGACCCGGGGAGAGCAGAATGATCAGACTGTGTTTGTATCACTGACTCCGGTCGAGAGCAGACTGATCCCACTGTTTCTGTGTCACTCACCCCGGGAGAGATCAGACTGACCCCACTGTGTCTGACTTTCACTCCCTCTCTGACTTTCTCTGTCTCTTTCTCTGCTTTCTCTCGCTTTCTTTGGCATTTTCTGACTTTCCCCTTCCGTCAATTTCATCGCCCACCAATTTCTCCCCCTCAAGCTTCAAAATGACTTTGGGGCCCCTGTCAATTTGAGTGCAGTGTAGATTTACTGGAATGTTTACCGGGCTCCAAGGGTTCAATTACAGGGCAATGGGGAACAAATAGGTATGTATTCCCTGGAACTTTGTAGGATGAGGGATGATTTGGTCAAATTTGGTGAGATATTAAGCGGAACTGATGGGGTATATTGGGGTCAAAAATACTATTTCGACAGGTGAGGGGGTCTGGCACCAGTGAGCACGGTATAAAAAATAGAGGCAGACCTTTCAGGAGTGAATTTAGGCAACACTTCTACACACATAAGGTGGTATTAGTCCTTTGATGATAAACAAATTGTTCATTTTTAAATCTAAGGCTGACCTCATCGAATTCCTTTTGGAAATTGAAATATTGTTCTGCCGCTCTCTGTCTCTGAGTCACTCTGTTTCTCTATGTGTTTTAGTGCGTGTGTTTCTGTGAGTATGTTCTGTGTGAACGTGTGTCTGTGTGCATGTGTTTCTGTGTGCATGTGTGTGTTCCATTTGTTTGTGTGTGTGTTTCTGTGTATATGTGTGTGTTTCTGTGTCTGCTTCTGTGAGTGTGCCTCTATGAGTGTGTGTGGCTATGCCTTTTTCTCTGTCACTTTTCCGAAACTTTGTAAAACCCATATACATCTGTTTGGCTGCGTTTGGTGACACCACAACTGCAGACAGTGCACTTTCTTATGCAGGCTGGTAAGAAACCCATATCCGCAGCTGGCTCCAATGTTCCCGTGAAAGTTCAGTTGTTGTGAGTGCCCAGTTTTTTTTGTCATGAACAGTCACTTGAAATTGTTCAAGAATCTTTGCAGACACATACACTGCATCACAGAACAAGACCTGCATGGTTCCTTCCAGATTGCTGCAAAGAGTTTAGCAGTAAAGCTGAGCGACACTCTCCTTCCCTGTCTCTTTCTCTTTCTCGCTGGTTCTTTCTCCCCATTGCCATACTTCCCTCTCTCTGTTATCCTCTCTCCATCTCTGTCCCTGTTCTTTCTCACTGTTACTCTCTCCATCTGGATGGAGGAGGCGAAAGAGAGGTATATATAGAGGCAGCTTTCTTCTCTTCTTCTTCTTTGGCCTTTTTGTCTCGAGAGACAGTGGGTAAGTGCCTAGAGGTGGTCGGTCGTTTGTGAAGCAACGCCTGGAGTGGCTATAAAGGCCAATTCTACAGTGACAGACTCTTCCGTGGGCTCTGCAGATAAAATTAGTTGTCGGGGCTGTTACACAGTTGGCTCTCTCCTTGCACTTCTCTCTTTTTTCCTGCCAACAGCTAAGCCTCTTCAACTCACCACTCTTTAGCCCCGCCTTTATGGCTGTCAGCCAGCTCTGGTGATCACTGGAAACTGACTCCCACGACTTGTGATCAACGTCACAAGACTTCATGTTGTGTTTGCAGATGTCTTTAAAGCAGAGACATGGACAGCCATTGGGTCTGTTACCAGTGACGAGCTCGCTGTACAATGTGTCCTTGGGGATCCTGCCATCTTCCAGACGGCTCACATGGCCAGGCCATTTCAAGCGCCGCGGGCTCACTAGGGTGTATATGCTGGGGATGTTGTCCACCTCGCGGACTTCTGTATTGGAGATACGGTCCTGCCACCTGATGCCAAGGATTTTCCAGAGTAAGGAAAGATGAAATGAATTGAGACGTCGCTCTTGGCTGACATACGTTGTCCAGGCCTCGCTGCCATAGAGCAAGGTACTGAGGACACAGGCCTGATACACTCGGACTTTTGTGTTCCGTGTCAGTGCGCCATTTTCCCACACTCTCTTGGCCACTCTGGACATAGCAGTGGAAGCCTTTCCCATGTGCTTGTTGATTTCTGCATCTAGAGACAGGTTACTGGTGATAGTGGAGCCTAGGTAGGTGAACTCTTGAACCACTTCCAGAGCGTGGTCGCCAATATTGATGGATGGAGGATTTCTGACGTCCTGTCCCATGATGTTCGTTTTCTTGAGGCTGATGGTAAGGCCAAATTCGTTGCAGGCAGACGCAATCCTGTTGATGAGACTCTGCAAACACTCTTCAGTGTGAGATGTTAATGCAACATTGTCAGCAAAGAGGAGGTTCCTGATGAGGACCTTCCGTACTTTCACCTTCGTTCTAAGATGGGCAAGGTTGAACAACCTGCCACCTGATCTTGTGTGGAGGAAAATTCCTTCTTCTGATGACTTGAGTGCGTGAGAGAGCAGCAGGGAGAAGAAGATATCAAACAGTGTAGATGCGAGAACACAGCCGTGTTTCACTCTACTCAGGATAGGAAAGGGATCTGATGAGGAGCCGCTGTGCTGAATTGTGCCTTTGATATTGTCATGGAATGAGGTGATGATACTTAGTAGCTTTGGTGGACATCCGATCTTTTCTAGTAGTCTGAAGAGACCACATCTGCTGACGAGGTCAAAGGCTTTGGTGACATCTATGAAAGCAATGTAGAGGGGCATCTGTTGTTTGTGGCATTTCTCCTGTAGCTGGTGAAGGGAGAACAGCATGTCAATGGTGGATCTCTCTGCTCGATAGCCTCACTGTGCCTCAGGGTAGACATGCACTGCCAGCTTCTGAAGTCTGTTTAAAACGACTCGAGGGAAGACTTTCCCCACTGTGCTGAGCAGGGAGATTCCACGGTAGTTGTTGCCGTCACCAAGGTCACCCTTGTCCATATAGAGGGTGATGATATTGGCATCTTGCATGTCCTGTTGTACTGTTCCCTCATCCCAGCACAGGCAAAGCACTTCATGGACTGCTGAGAGTATAGCAGGCTTAGCACTCTTGATTATTTCAGAGGTAATGCCGTCCTTCCCATGGGATTTTCCACTGGCTACAGAATCAATGGCATCACTGAGTTCCGATTTTGTTGGCTGTTCGTCCAGCTCATCCATGACTGGCAGAGACTGGTCTGCAGTGAAGGCGGTTTCAGTGACAAAATTTTCCCTGGAGTACAGTTCTCGGTAGTGCTCCACCCAGTGGTCCATTTGCTTGCGTTGGTCAGTGATTGTGTCCCCAAATTTAGACTTGAGAGGGGCTATCTTCCTGATAGTTGGCCCAAATGCTTTCTTAATATCATTATACATTCCTCTGATGTTTCCGGCGTCGGAGGTCGGCTGAATACGACTGCATTGGTGTTGCCAGCAGTCATTTGCAAAGCGCCTGGCTGTTCTTTTTGCAGTGCTTCTGCCTACTTTAAGTGCTACAGATTTTAACTCACTGGGGCCTTTCTTGTAGTTCAACAGTGTAATGTGCCTAGCGGCTATGACAGGTTCCAAAGATTGAAACCAGTCCACATTCTGCTTCTCACGTTTGCCATAGGTGGTCATTACTGAGCCGTAGATGGCATCTCTGATGTGGGCGCACTTGGTTTCTGCATTCCCTGTAGGAGTGTTTTGAAGGGCTTTTTCAAGTGAAATTAGAAACGTGTGAAACAGCTGCAGATAAGAAATTCTGCTGTGTTGATTTGCGGGCATGGGGGCCCTTCTGCTTGGAGTGATGTAACTTCTTTGGTTTGAGTCTAACTTTGCTGCACACCAGGGAGTGGTGACAAGACAAAGGCGAGAGCACAAGAAAAGAGACTTATTTGGGCACGGTATGATACCGGGGTCTTTGGGCCTGGGCCACTCTGTGGAAGCTGCCTGTGATTTGAACACTGTTCATAGAGGCTCGCCTTTTGATGATGAGGTCCAGCTGTTGCCAACGACGTGACCTTGGGTGCCTCCATGAAATCTGGTGTAAACCGTAGCGTGGAGTCAACTCCCCTTTGGCCCCTTTATTCCCATCACCCACTTGATCCTGGCCATCACGTGGGACTAAGTCCTCTTAATTCAGGCTCAGGCTGGGTGTTTGGGATATCGGGTTGCAGGAGAGCCACCCTCCAACTAATCCACCGGCTACAGTTAATGGCTTAGTACAAAGAGGAGAAAAATCAGTCCTTTCTTTAAATATCAATTTACTTTATTCACGTTGTTGTACAATGTAAAAATAAGGCTTATACACTTGGTTAGACAAAAGCATGCAAATCAAACTGGGTTATACAGATAATAACAAAGTTAGCTAGAATTGCTAAGCACACCCACTAGGTTCCTCTGACCTTTCCCTGACCTAGTCACAGAAAACAAAGGATAATACCCGAAAAAGGGGAGAGCTGACGCTGGCCAGGCGTTCCATTCTCTCTCTCTTTTACGTCGTAGCCGCGTTGCAGACGCAGGGTCTTCGGATGGTTGTTCTCCAGAGTTTATCGCTGGCTCTGTTCCCGAGAAGTTCTATACTTATTCTCCTTCTTATCTCTCCAAAACGGAGCTGTCTCTTTCTGGTTGGTTTAAGCTTGCTCACCTCGTTCATATCTTCTCCTAATTGGCCCAGGCCCAAAGACCCCGGTATCATACCGTGCCCAAATAGGTCTCTTTTCTTGTGCTCTCGCCTTTGTCTTGTCACATAAATTAATTAGTACAAACTGTTTTTTACCAGCACAGGCCAGTGTCTAAGCTCCAGGTTACGATAGTTCACAAACAATCCAGCAGTTTGTAACAGACTCTGTATTTCTCGCAGTCCCTGGCTAAAACTGGTGACAGGGTTTAGTGTGAAAGAACGAGTTAATGATGCAGCGGTTGTGAGTGGGACGCAACTCCAGCAGTCTCTCTCCATTCTCAATCATCGTTCCAATGCCATAACGCCCAAGGCAGAAGAGCGATGTGTCATGGTTAGCTCCAACCCTGGCATTAAAGTCCCCCAGCAGGAACAAATGTTCGATATTGGGAATGCTGCTAATGATATTATGGCGTTCCTCATAGAACTGGTATTTTACTTCAACTGGGGAGCAGCGTGTTGGAGCATAGATGCTGAGCAGGCGCACTGGACCAGAGGCGTGAGCAGTCAGAAGGACAATATGCATTCTGTGCCATGTGAGGGAGGCTCTATCATGCTGAGCAATGAGTTTCTGATGGTGTAGCCCACTCCATGTTGTCTTGGTTCTTCAGGATCTCGACCCTGCCAGTAGAAGGTGTAGTCTTGCTCTCTTAGAGATCCGTCCGCAGGGAGGCGTGTCTCCTGAAGTGCAGCAATGTCCAGATTGAGTCTACTGAGATCGTTGTTAATGATGGCGGTCTTCCGAGAATCGTTGATTTGTGTAAGGTCTTCCAACAGGCCGGGACACATAGTTCTGACGTTCCAGCTTGCAAAATGAAGAGTTGGCACCTTCTTTCCGTTTTTCGTCGTGCTGTGCGGTGCATTGTTACAGTCCACTTGTCGGGCAGCTTTACTCTGCATCGAACGCCACAGTCTACCTGCCCCGGGGTGTTTGATAGAACAGAGAAGTTGGAGATTTACTCTCTAGCTGACTACGGGCTGCACTCCGCTTGGCAGTATTTGATGGGACACTGTAGATGGAGATCTACTCCATATCGCTGGAATTTAGATGGTTAAGGGATGACTTGATCAAAGTTCACAAGATAATAATGGAACTAAGGGACGATGAAGAGAAACCCTTCTCACTGGCTGGGAGAGTCTTCGACCAGGGGCAAAGTCTAAAAATCGAACATTATTCTAAAACACTTTCAAGAGTGAAATTAAGAAATATTTCTGCACACACAGCATGGTAGCAGCTTGGAACTGTCTTCCACACGTGACCCTTCCCTACCCCTGTAATCTCCTCCAGCTCCACAGTCCTCCAATATCTGTGATCCTCTAATTCTGTCCTTTTGAGCAGCCCCAATTTTAATCGTCCCACCATTCGTGGCCGTGCCTTCTAGCTGCCAAGGCCCAAACTCTGGAATTCCTTTCGTACTCCTCTCCATCTCACTACCTGTTTTCCTCTTTGAAGACGCTCCCTCAGATCAACCTATTTGACCAAGTTTTTGGTCGTCTCGTCTATCCTCCTCATTCTCACACTATTCTCCCCAGTCTCTTTGTCTATCTCTCTCTGTCTCTCGCCCTCTCTCTCTCTCTTTCTCCAACTCTGTCCAAGACATTATCTGTGTCTCTCTCACACTATCTCTCACTCTCCCTCTTTTAATCACTCTCTCCTTCCCTCTCTCCTTGGACAACCATGCTTTCAGTCATTTTGTGGTTAATGTCGAACCTGTAACTCTTACCCTTGCTGGGAAAGTCAATGTAGTTTGAAGATATCAAACATAGATCCAATACTCACCCTAAAACACTCACACGAAAGCCTCAATAATGAATTGGACAGAATGTGGGGATTATTACTAAGGTGCTGTCAAGCACTCCTTACACCCTGTCTCCCTTCTTCCCTGCTTGTAAAGTGTATCAGTTTTTTTAGCAATATTTTTTCAACAGCATTATATGTAAAGTAAATGAAACCTGGGGCTCAACATCAACAGCCATTTTTGTCAGAAAGTTCCAAACAAATGTCACACCTGGTGTGTTGAAGCGTTTCTTCATTTCACGCTTAAAAGGTTTTCAGGCTATGTTTAAATTTTTAGACTATGCCCCAAAGTTCCTGACTGCGCAGCCAGTGGGAATAGTTACTCTCTGCACACATTATCATTTTCCCTTATGATATTGAAAACATTGATCAAATCACCCCTTAACCTTCTAAATTCCAGGGATACAGAGTAAATCTCCACCGACAATGTCCCAGTAAACACTCCCAAGCCAAGCACAATGGGAACACAGAAGGGGAAACCTGGGGTGAGATACAGGGTAAAGACAGGGCCTATTGTATTATGAACATAGAAATGGTCTTGTGTAGTACAAACTGAGACCGGGTGAAACAAAGCAGAACCAGAGACATGGCCGAGTGTAACAAACCGAGACGTTGTCTAGTGCAGTAATAATGGAGGCAGGGTCTCGCGCTTTACGAGCAGAGGCAGGATTTAGTGCAGTAATATCTGAAATAGATTGTTGGTCTTAAACAGATGAAGACAAGGTCGTGAATCGTGGGGCTGTTTGATTGTGGGATGAAGGGATGGAGTGTAATGTATCCAGTTAGCTGGTAACACAAATTGAGGTGAGACAGTAAGCTGTGAGGAGGACACAGAGAGGGGGTGGAGTACGGAATATGGACTTCTTCAGTGAGTGGGCAAGAAAGTGGCTGATGGAATATACTGTGGAGAAAAGTCAGGTATTCACATTGGCTGAAAGAAAAAGTCATTGACATTGAAATGATTGTGTTTTATCCACCACATTATTTACATCAGAGTCAAAGCTGCTGAAGTAATGTGTTTGTTCAGGTGAGTGTAGCTAATAGCAATAATCAGGGGTATAACCGTGTTAGTGGAGACGCATTCCCTGTATAAATCAGGACCCATTGGATTGGATCAGCTCAGAGTGCTGGAGCTGTGGATTCCAGGCTAACAGAAGTCTCTGCTTCTCACAGAAATGGGATATCCAGCAATCCTTCAGATTGCATTCATTTATTATCCTGTACCTGCTGCAATTGGAGTTCCTGGTAAGACTGTATATCAGTTGATAATGCTGTAACTCGATGTTAACTGTGCTGCTGTACACGGTATTATTTCTCACTGTGTGTTTCACCCAGCCACCTGTTCTTTACCAGCGATTTACTGATGGAATCTCCTGATTGTCTACTCTTTCAGTCTTGCAGGAGCTGCATTATATTTAATGGTATTGGTTTTAGTAACCCTGGAATACTTACTGGATTATTGTGTTTATTTAATCTATTTGAATCAGATGTCTCGGTTAAGACCAAGAAAAAGAGCTTCAGGAGATTTTCACATTTTCGTGATGTGCAACTAACCGGTCCTGGAATATTTTTATGATTTTTTTTCGCTGTTTGATAACAAGACCTCCCACAATGTCAATGTTACAAGGAGGCAGCAAAATATTCTCCCAACCCAATAACATGGTTCAGTTTAACTGCGATTTCAATGTATTTATTGGTTATCACTGTTATAAAATATACTGTGTATGTCTGACGCTGCTTCAGAGGTCTGGCTACTGAACTGAGTTTGCTGCTGCCTCTTTCACATCTCCTTCTCTGTTTCACCGTGGAGTCTTCACTGTCACTAAACTACATTGTAAAACAGAAAGTATTGATGTGATGTTTTATTGGTTTACACTGTATCAGTTGAATCAAGAGTCTTTTCATTTATCTGCAGATTATCAGCTGCACCGCTGGTGTTGGTGTTTTATTAATTTAACAACCCCACATTCTAACGGTGTACTTTATAATTCCAGGAGAATGAATTTCAATGATTCTGAGGTTTGTCTGGAAGAAGCTTTTGATTCTGTTTATTCCATGTATTGTAGATGAAGTGAAGAGTGCAGGTGAACAGGTGGAGACTTGTGTGCTCTATAGACACACTAAATTATTCAAAGATGTTTCACCATTGAACAAACTGACTCTTAAAATAGAATCATTGAACATGGGGCTGGTGAAGAGAACACAGGCACAGAATGTGATGAACAAATCGCGTGTGAAAAGTGGTATTAAGTAACAGTTTTCAGGATATGAGGAGTCCAGAGAGCTCGGGAGGGCAACTTAGAGAAGGAGCAGGAAGAATGAAACAGAGGGGAAAAGATAACCTGAAGGAAAGTGAAAGAGGAAGAAGCAGAGTGAATAAATCACTCGCATAAAGTGCTGGAATATTCAAAGTAATTATTGAGAAAAACTGAGAGTTGAAGCTGTCAGTTGTCAGATTGTGTTAATTTTACTGTTGGAATTGGTCCCTCAGTATTTATTTCTGTCAGGTCTTCATTTTGTTTTGTAGAAAGTTCCTATTCCTTACTTATTGACTTAATGAACATAATAAAATCAGTTCTTCGCTGATGGTTATTCATTATTTAAATACTGTACTTCAAAATTTCTGTGACGATTGAATTCAATAAAGAGCGAGGCTGATAACAGAAATATGCTTAAATTGATATTTAATTGACTGTGCAAACTAAATGTATTGACTATATTGGATAACCAATGACACGTTCTCCAGCACCAATATTATTTTTTTAATAAATTAATTGAATTTTGTTGCTGGGATCTATAAATTAGTTCTGCACGAACGCTTTGCTGCAGTCTCTCCCCCTGAAGCTCAGCCTCTCCTCTCACTTTATTGAATCCTCTGCCCATTGCTTCAATTTATCCACTTTCCCAAACCGTCTGCTCCTGTCTCCCCTCCAGCTCGAACATGACCTTTTCCTTCTCGGCCTCCCAATCTCACTCACTTGCTTCACTTCCAACTTCCTCTTCCAAATAAATCCCAACCCTCAAACTCACCGCAGCAGCTCTCAGACTTTTCCCACTTTGTACCAGCCTCTGTCTGTTCTCTGAACCCACAGAAACGAACCAGCTGTTCTCAAACCTTCCCGAACGACAATCTGGAGATAAATCCCCATTTAACACATTGGATTCCATCTCTGTAAAACACCTTCTCATTTCCCCACCGGTGCTGCATCCTCAGTCAGTACTTTCAGTCGTTCCAGTGCTGACTTTATTCGCTTTCTTGATCAATTTCCCAATTCACCAATAATAATTGTATTTTAAACATTTCACTATGACAAAGCACTGCCCAGGTCAATGAATCAGTTTTCACTGCTCGATGCAGCAACAAAGCTGGGAATTTCAGCCCAGATCCTGTCAAACTGCTGCTTTGTCTCCAGGTCTGATCAGTAATTTCTCCGCTTCTTTTTCCCTCTGTTCCAGTTAACTTGGTGGCGATTGTGATCCTGTCCCGGGGAAAGTGCGGTCTCTCCAAATGTATCACTGTCTACCTGGTGGGAATGGCAGTGCCTGATCTCCTGGTCGTTATGTCTAGTCCCATACTGTTGTGGATTGGTTTAATGTATTTCCCAGATTCATTCCTGAACACTACTCCCAAGTGTTGTCTCATGGCCGTTCTGCTTTCTGCATCCACATTTATTTCTGTCTGGCTCACAGTCTCTTTCACCTTTGATCGATTTGTGGCCATTTGTTGTAAGAAGCTAAAAACAAAATATTGCACCAAGAAAGCGGCAGCTGTGGATGCAGGAACAGTGAGTGTGCTGGGCTGTGTACAGTCTCTCCCAATTTACTTTGCATATAAACCAAGGTACATTATTGAAAATGTTCCAATGCTTTGTGTTCATAAACCGAGCTTCTTCACTTCCCTCATATGGGCCGCATTTAAATATCTTCACCGTATTTTAACCCCTTGTGTGCCGGCCTTGCTGATTTTGCTGCTCAATATTCTGACGATCAGACATATTTTATTCTCCAGTAAAGTACGCAGGGGATTCCGGAGTCACAGAAATGGAGAGAATTACAAGGACCCAGTGATGGAGAATCGGAGAAAATCAATTGTTTTACTCTTCAGTATATCTGGCAGTTTTATACTGTTATGGCTGCCCTGGGTTGTGTATGTCATTTATAAGCGAATTGCAGATATTTGGGATAATTTCTCTGACACTGAGCCTCTCGATACCATAAATTACACATCAATGATGCTGCAGGTTCTCAGTTCCTGCACCAACATGTGTATTTACGTTGTCACCCAGACTAAATTCAGAGAGGAGCTGAAGAAGGCGCTGAAATATCCTCTCAATCTCATTGTTAAATTAGTGAAATCATAGACAGAGATAAACACTGGAACTAAATCCCATTTCATATTCCATTCACTACACTCCCCCACAGGACAGAAAGCACATTTTATATTCGCAGCACAGAGCCCTGAAAATATTTTAAATCTGATTCTGAGATTATATTTTATTGATAATCTGACCGATTGAGATGGGATTTCCTCTGCAGATGATTCATGAATTGTTTTGAAAAATGCTTCACTCGAATGCACAGCTGAATTTAACTAAACCACCCCTTGGACCCACAGCAAATTGGGCAAAGTTGCAAATCGCAGTGATTGTGAGATTGTGAGGGGCAGAAACTGCAGTGAATCAGGGACACCAGCAGATGGCGCGAGTGAGAGGGGCAGCAAGTGCAGTGAGACAGGGATACCAGCAGATGGATATGGTGAGTGGGACAGTAACTGCAGTGAGTCAGAGACACCAGCAGATGGATATGGTGAGGGGGACAGTAACTGCAGTGAGTCAGAGACACCAGCAGATGGATATGGTGAGTGGGACAGTAACTGCAGTGAGTCAGAGACACCAGCAGATGGATATGGTGAGTGGGACAGTAACTGCAGTGAGTCAGAGACACCAGCAGATGGATATGGTGAGTGGGACAGTAACTGCAGTGAGTCAGAGACACCAGCAGATGGGTATGGTGAGTGGGACAGTAACTGCAGTGAGTCAGAGACACCAGCAGATGGATATGGTGAGTGGGACAGTAACTGCAGTGAGTCAGAGACACCAGCAGATGGCGGGAGTGAGAGGGACAGTAACTGCAGTGAGTCAGAGACACCAGCAGATGGATATGGTGAGTGGGACAGTAACTGCAGTGAGTCAGAGACACCAGCAGATGGAGACGTTGCGAGGGGTGGAAATTGCAGTGAGACGGTGGCACCAGCAAATGGAGATGGTGAGCGGGGCAGAAACGTCAGTGAGACTGGAGCACGAATAGATGGAGATGGTGAGAGGGGCAGTGCCTGCAGTAAGACAGGGACACCAGCAGATGGAGATGGTGAGAGGGGGGCGGGGGGGTGCAGTAATGGATGTTGCAGGTTCCGGGATCTGGATGTTTCAGAAAGAACAGAGAAGAGGGTAAAAGAGGAGGGGGTGTGGCATTGTTAATCAAGGAGAGTATTACGGCAGCAGAAAGGACGTTTGAGGACTCGTCTACTGAGGTAGTATGGGCCGAGGTTAGAAACAGGAGAGGAGAGGTCACCCTGTTGGGAGTTTTCTATAGACCTCCGAATAGTTCCAGAGATGTGGAGGAAAGGATAGCGAAGATGATTCTCGACAGGAGCGACAGAAACAGGGTAGTTGTTATGGGGGACTTTAACTTTCCAAATATTGACTGGAAATACTATAGTTCGAGTACTTTAGATGGGTCAGTTTTTGTCCAGTGTGTGCAGGAGGGTTTTCTGACACAGTATGTAGACAGGCCAACCAGGGGCGATGCCACATTGGATTTGGTACTGGGAAATGAACCCGGCCAGGTGTTAGATTTAGATGTAGGTGAGCACTTTGGTGATAGTGATCACAATTCGGTTAGGTTTACCTTAGCGATGGGCAGGGACAGGTATATACCACAGGGCAAGAATTATAGCTGGGGGAAAGGAAATTATGACGCGATTAGGCAAGATTTAGGATGTGTAGGATGGGGAAGGAAACTGCAGGGGATGGGCACAAACGAAATGTGGAGCTTATTCAAGGAGCAGCTACTGTGTGTCCTTGATTAGTATGTACCTGTGAGGCAGGGAGGAAGTTGTCGAGCGAGGGAGCCGCGGTTTACTAAAGAAGTTTAAGCGCTTGTCAAGAGGAAGAAGAAGGCTTATGTTAGGATGAGACGTGAAGGCTCAGTTCGGGCGCTTGAGAGTTACAAGCTAGCCAGGAAAGATCTAAAGGGAGAGCTATGAAGAGCGAGGAGAGGACACGAGAAGTCATTGGCGGATAGAATCAGGGAAAACCCTAAGGCTTTCTATAGGTATATCAGGAATAAAAGAATGACTAGAGTTAGATTAGGGCTAATCAAGGATAGTAGTGGGAAGTTGTGTGTGGAATCAGAGGAGATAGGGGAAGTGTTAAATGAATATATTTCGTCAGTATTTACAGTATAGAAAGAAAATGTTGTCGAGGAGAATACTGAGATTCAGACTACTAGGCAAGATGGAATTGAGGTTCACAAGGAGGAGGTGTTAGCAATTTTTGAAAGTGTGAAAATAGATAAGTCCCCTGGGCCAGATGGGATTTATCCTAGGATTCTCTGGGAAGCCAGAGAGGAGATTGCAGAGCCTTTGTCCTTGATCTTTATGTCGTCATTGTCGACAGGAATAGTGCCGGAGGACTGGAGGATAGCAAATGTTGTCCCCTTGTCCAAGAAGGGGAGTAGAGACAGCCCTGGTAATTATAGACCTGTGAGCCTTACTTCGGTTGTGGGTAAAATGTTGGAAAAGGTTATAAGAGACAGGATTTATAATCATCTTGAAAAGAATAAGTTCATTTGCGATAGTCAGCACGGTTTTGTGAAGGGGAGGTCGTGCCTCACAAACCTTATTGAGTTTTTTGAGAAGGTGACCAAACAGGTGGATGAGGGTAAAGCCGTGGATGTGGTGTATATGGATTTCACTAAGGCGTTTGATAAGGTTCCCCACGGTAGGCTATTGTAGAAAATACGGAAGTATGGGGTAGAAGGTGATTTAGAGCTTTGGATCAGAAATTGGCTAGCTGAAAGAAGACAGAGGGTGGTGGTTGATGGCAAATGCTCATCCTGGAGTTTAGTTACTAGTGGTGTACCGCAAGGTTCTGTTTTGGGGCCACTGCTGTTTGTCATTTTTATAAATGACCTGGATGAGGGTGTAGAAGGGTGGGTTAGTAAATTTGCGGATGACACGAAGGTCGGTGGAGTTGTGGATAGTACCGAAGGATGTTGTAGGGTACAGAGGGACATAGATAGGCTGCAGAGCTGGGCTGAGAGATGGCAAATGGAGTTTAATGCGGAAAAGTGCGAGGTGATTCACTTTGGAAGGAGTAACAGGAATGCAGATTACTGGGCTAATGGGAAGATTCTTGGTAGTGTAGATGAACAGAGAGATCTTGGTGTCCAGGTGCATAAATCCCTGAAGGTTGCTACCCAGGTTAATAGTGCTGTTAAGAAGGCATATGGTGTGTTAGCTTTTATTAGTAGGGGGATCGAGTTGCGGAGCCACGAGGTCATGCTGCAGCTGTACAAAACTCTGGTGAGACCGCACCTGGAGTATTGCGTGCAGTTCTGGTCACCGCATTATAGGAAGGATGTGGAAGCTATGGAAAGGTTGCAGAGAAGATTTTTGCCTGGTATGGAGAGAAGGTCTTATGAGGAAAGGCTGAGGGACTTGGGGTTGTTTTCGTTCTAGAGAAGGAGGAGGAGAGGTGACTTAATAGAGACATATAAGATAATCAGAGGGTTAGATAGGGTGGATAGTGAGAGTCTTTTTCCTCGGATGGTGATGGCAAACACGAGGGGACATAGCTTTAAGTTGAGGGGTGATAG
This sequence comes from Heterodontus francisci, assembly GCF_036365525.1. Classification (NCBI taxonomy): domain Eukaryota; kingdom Metazoa; phylum Chordata; class Chondrichthyes; order Heterodontiformes; family Heterodontidae; genus Heterodontus; species Heterodontus francisci. Next base: position 246,337 of record NW_027141584.1, read on the forward strand.
ATATAGGACAGATGTCAGAGGTAGTTTCTTTACTCAGAGAGTAGTAGGGTCGTGGAACGCCCTGCCTGCAACAGTAGTAGACTCGCCAACTTTAAGGGCATTTAAGTGGTCATTGGATAGACATATGGATGAAAATGGAATAGTGTAGGTCAGATGGTTTCACAGGTCGGCGCAACATCGAGGGCCGAAGGGCCTGTACTGCGCTGTCATGTTCTAATTCTAATACTAGTTGTGAGCATTGTAGCAGGAAGCAGACATTTACAGAGATATTAATATCTTAAGTGAATGGGCAAAGCTGTGGTGGATGGACTTCAATGTTAGGGGAAAAAAAGAACAGAACAGAGTACTATATAGATGCGGAAAAACTGGAAACACTGGAGATGCAACGAGACTTGGTGAGAGGGAGCAGTACCTGCAGTGAGACAGGGACACCAGCAGATGGAGATGGTGAGGGTGCAGTAACTGCATTGAGACAAGGACACCAGTCGATGGAAATGGTGCAAGGGAACAGTAACTGCAGTGAGACAGGGACACGAGCAGACGGAGATGGTGAGAGGGGGACAGTAACTGCAATGGGTCAGGGACACCAGCAGATGGAGATGGTGAGAGGGGGACAGTAACTGCAGTGAGACAGGAACACCAGCAGATGGAGATGGTGAGAGGGGGACAGTAACTGCAATGGGACAGGGACACCAGCAGATGGAGATGGTGAGAGGGGGACAGTAACTGCAGTGAGACAGGAACACCAGCAGATGGCGATGCTGCGCTATTGCTGATGGGCCATTCTGTGTTGCTGACGGTTTGAAAGTTTCCACAAGTTTGTGCAATTTATTTTTTGTATACTTGAGATGCTGAATAAAAAAAACCAATTTGCGTTAAATGGATATTTTGCAACGATCTAAACACTTGTAACATTAACCTGGTTCCTGTTTGGATAATTATTTTGAGTGATTAACGGAAGTGCATATATTAACAACTGCATCAAATAAAACTCAATCACTTACAAATAAAAACTCTCCAAATAAGTTCTGTTGAGTTCGTCATCACTAAAGTTATGGCATCTTTCTCTTTCACATCTCGTTTATGCTGGTATCATCTCTACTATAACTAAGAGTAATTGAAGTTTTGATCCAGTTGTTTATTGTTTATTGAAAGTTAATATTTAATCTGCTTTCAGTAACCTGTCAGTCAGTGAATTGTCTGTAAATTATGAATTTTACTCTTTCTTCCCAATCCCCTGTAAATTCTATGATGGGTGAATAAGAGTGGTCCAAATGCCGATGCTTGGGGAATATCAATGACATCCTTCTGTCAAAGTGAGAACACCAGCTAGACGTCCATTCTGCTTCTTGTCCCCTAACTCCACTTGCTCTGAGATTAGTCATGAGTCTGCTGTGTGGTGCCTTATCGAAGGCCGTTGGAATGCAAATGTATATTACATATAACATATTATATTTGTATCTATTATTTCTGACACTTATTCAATTAATTCTGTCATGTTGGCCAAGGATATATACCCTTTTGGAATGCCTGCTGGCTTCTCTTCATTATGTCATGTGTTTGTTTTAGATGTTTATCTATTTCATCTTTGAATAAGGGTTCCATTATTTTTCCTACCATTGATGTTATGTGAACTGGACTATAGTTCCTTGAACTTGTTCGATCTTCTTTTTTAAATACCAGGCTCACAGTAGCTTTTCATCATTCCTCTGGTAGTATTCCCGATTCTGATGATTATTAATGAACAGATAATCGTGCCTCTACTATCTCTCCTCTATCTTTTCAGTCTGTGGATGCAATTCATCCGAAGCAGAAAGTTTACCTTCTTTTTGATAACTTGACCAAATATCTCCCACTGAACATCTTGAAAGATTTTAATGTCAAATTTATTCACTTTTATTTCAGAATTTACTTCCACCCCTGAGAGATCTCTATCCCTCCTTCAAGCTCAGAATCCTTATCCACGGGTTCATTAAGCCCCGATGGTCCCACGACACACGAGCTTTACTTCCTTCTGAGCTCAAAGTTCTGCTCCAGAATTCCATCTACATTTCTGTCCATGTCAGTCTGCCCCTCTCTGATCCAAATTCCAGTACACCCGAGCTGTCCTTAAAGTCATAGTGGATGGGATGATGCCTGACAGACACTACGAGGCCATTTGAAGCCAGTTTCCCTTCACCATCTCCTGCTGATACATTCCCAGGGCCCCATTTGTATTTGATTTCTTTCATTCACTCGCTATTCCTGTTCGAACACCTCTTTTCCTCTGCAACTCTCATCTGGGAATGGAAATCCTCCCAGGATCCTAATCTTGACCTGGAGGCAATGACCCTGTTGTACAGTGGATGTCCCGAGTATAAACATTGGAATATTCCACACTCAAAGGCTGTCGTTAAGGAAGCCTGTTTGGGTCCTAGAGATGAGACTTTGTGCAGGATAAATGGACCATTCTTTGTTCCAATTCGACTCAGCTTCTTCCCTTTACATATTGTTTTTCTGATACTTTGATGACTGTGATGGTGCCATTTCCTTCTGCTGCCTTGAACTGGAATCTTTCGTCAACTTTTCTTCTAATTTCTAACCATCCCCCGTCTACAAATTGTCCATCCCTGACACTCCCCTTCTCTTCCTCGACTTCTGCACCTCCATTGCAGGAAATTGGCTTCCCAATAATATCCGCTATTATCCCACTGACTCCCACAACTACCTTGACTATATTTCCTCCGAAAGAAATTAATGGAAAGACTCTGTTCCATTTTCCCAGTTTCTCCACCTCCATTACATCTTTTCTGATGATGCTTCCTTCCACACCAGTGCTTACGGAATATATTCATTATTCCTCAACCAGATATTCCCCTGCACTGTGGTGAACAGGGCCCTCGACTGTGTCCATCCCGTTTCCCACGTTACTGCCACCACCCCTTCCCCTCCGTGCCAGGACCACAATAATGATCGATTCGTCCTCGCCTTCCATCCTACCGGCCTTCGTATTCCAAGCTCCATCCGCCAGATTTCTGCCACATTCGGCTATGTCCATGTACAACCGTATATTCTGCTCCCCTCCCGTCCCCCTGCTCCTTATGAAACCCTGGTCAACTCCTCAATTCCCCCAATAACTGTTTCCTTTCCTGGAGCACCTTTCCATGCGAGCGCAGGAGATGCAACACCTGGACTTTCAGCTCCTCGTTTCCCATTATCCAAGGACAAGCACTCCTTCCATGTGAAACAGGGGTTTGTTCCCACTTCTTACACGCTAGTAATTGTATTCATTGCACGCAATGGAGTTCCCTGGACATTGGGGAGAGGAACGAATGGAGATTGTGTGATCACTTTGCTGGATTCCTCCGGTCTGTCAGCAAACGTGACCTTGAGATTTCCCTGGGGATCACCTCTTGGAGCACAGCTGGCAGACTGGGCCATCCCCCTGGGGTTCACTCACCATTCTCTGTCACTTCTCCAGTCGAATGGAACCTTCTGCTTGTTGCCAGATTTTCCATACTTCCCTCCCACTCTGTTATTCTGTAACCATTTACACCTCCTCTGGACCCAGCCTCTTGCTCTTTAATTATCTCAGTCGCCTTGCACCATCATCCTTTTGCCCTCCATTCGATCACGGACCTTCCCCTTTGCTATTTCCACCCTCTACCCCACTTTTCACTGGCTTTAACCATTGCTTTAAAGCTGTTATTCTGCAATACATTCAAATTCCGATGAAAAGCTTTCAGCCTGAACCGTTAACTCTCTTTTCTGTCTCTACAGATGCTGCCTGACCTGCTGAGTGTTTTCAACATTCTCCTAATTTTATCAGATTTAAAACCATTCCATTATTTTATTTTTAATCCAGTAATTAGTCCTGGGTATTTCAGAGGTGAGTGACATAGGTGGGGTGCGAGTTGCCAGAGTTTTAGCTCCACAGACTGTCTGTATTTACGTTGACTAGTTCCCATCCTGAAGTCTGAAGTCAGGGTGATTTTAATTGCCTTGGCTTGGCTTTCGGTCGGACAGTGGGGGGGGGGGGGGAGACTCTGGAGCAGGACCCAGGCCCAGGATTGTCCAAACAATGAGCCCGAGGTACAGGGCGCTCCCTGATATTGGGGAGTATCCGATCACCAACTCCGGAGGTGGGGAGGGTGGAGACATTACTGATCACTGGACTGTCGATCCACAAACCCTGGAGCCGTCTCCTATCGGGCAGTGCAGTCCCAGTCTTGAGAGGTGAAGTCAGGGAGAGAGAGTGGCTGGTCCTTAAATCCAGGGCAACGTCTCCCATGATGGAGATTGGACTGACACCTGGGACAGGGAAGGGTATGGAGGAGGGAGAGTGATTCCCAACAGCGGGAGTGGTCTCCCATGCTGGAGTGTGGTCTGACAACTGGGACGGAGAAGGGTCTGGGGCAGGGAGAGTGATTCCCAAAACTGGGGAGGGGTCTCCCATGCTGGAGTGTGATCTGATAACGGGGACAGAGAAGGGTTTGGGGGAGGGAGAGTGATTCCCAAAACTTGGGAGGGGTTTCCCATGCTAGAGTGTGATCTGATAATGGGGACAGAGAAGGGTCTGGAGGAGGGAGAGTGATTCCCAAACACAGGGAGGGGTCTCCTATACTGGAGTGTGGACTGACAACTGGGACATTGCAGGGTCTGGGCGGGGGGGGGGGGAGGATGGTGGAAGAGTTATTCCGAACAGCGGGAGGGGTCTCCCATACTGGAGTGTGGTCTGGCAACTGGGACATTGAAGGGTCTGGGCGGGGTGGGAAGAGATTTTCCGAACAGCGGGAGGGGTCTCCCATACTGGAGTGTGGTCCAAGTCCGGAAAGGTGGATGGGGCATGCGGAGTGTCTGATTCCAGACTTGATGTGTGGGTCCTAACACCCGGGATGTCCGAACCAAGGGTGGTGTTGCAGTCCCGTCTGGGTGGTGTAATCCCTTCGGGACTTCTGATCCCAGAATATCCAATCCTGGGAGGGGTTTGTGAGTACCCAGTCCTGCTTAGTGTGTGTGATAAATTTCTGGGAGGGGTCTGATCCCAGGGTTTGAATGCCAGGGAGGCGGGATGTCAGACCAGGGCAGGTGGTCTGATCCTGGGGAGAATACAATCTCAGGGGATATCCAATCTTGTTGGAGGGGAAGTGTCTGATCCTGGGGAGAATCCAATCTCAGGGGATATCCAATCTTGGTGGAGGGGAAGTGTCTGATCCTGGGGAGAATCCAATCTCAGTGGATATCCAATCTTGGTGGAGTGGAAGTGTCTGATCCTGGGGAGAATCCAATCTCAGTGGATATCCAATCTTGGTGGAGGGGAAGTGTCTGATCCTGGGGAGAATCCAATCTCAGGGGATATCCAATCTTGGTGGAGGGGAAGTGTCTTACCCTGGGTAGAATCCAATCTCAGTGGATATCCAATCTTGGTGGAGGGAAAGTGTCTGATCCTGGGGAGAATCCAATCTCAGTGGATATCCAATCTTGGTGGAGGGGAAGTGTCTGATCCTGGGGAGAATCCAATCTCAGTGGATATCCAATCTTGGTGGAGGGGAAGTGTCTGATCCTGGGGAGAATCCAATCTCAGGGGATATCCAATCTTGGTGGAGGGGAAGTGTCTGATCCTGGGGAGAATCCAATCTCAGTGGAAATCCAATCTTGGTGGAGGGGAAGTGTCTGATCCTGGGGAGAATCCAATCTCAGTGGATATCCAATCTTGGTGGAGGGGAAGTGTCTGATCCTGGGGAGAATCCAATCTCAGTGGATATCCAATCTTGGTGGAGGGGAAGTGTCTGATCCTGGGGAGAATCCAATCTCAGTGGATATCCAATCTTGGTGGAGTGGAAGTGTCTGATCCTGGGGAGAATCCAATCTCAGTGGATATCCAATCTTGGTAGAGGGGAAGTGTCTGATCCTGGGGAGAATCCAATCTCAGGGGATATCCAATCTTGGTGGAGGGGAAGTGTCTTACCCTGGGTAGAATCCAATCTCAGTGGATATCCAATCTTGGTGGAGGGAAAGTGTCTGATCCTGGGGAGAATCCAATCTCAGTGGATATCCAATCTTGGTGGAGGGGAAGTGTCTGATCCTGGGGAGAATCCAATCTCAGTGGATATCCAATCTTGGTGGAGGGGAAGTGTCTGATCCTGGGGAGAATCCAATCTCAGTGGATATCCAATCTGGGTGGAGGGGAAGTGTCTGATCCTGGGGAGAATCCAATCTCAGGGGATATCCAATCTTGGTGGAGGGGAAGTGTCCGATCCTGGAGTGGGTGTCAGTTCTGACTCTGCCAATACTGGGTGTTTTTGTTTGCGGTGTGTTGTTATTATGGGGATAACCAGGGGCCAGAGTTACATGTCAAACACAGATTAGATCAGAAAATTCCAGTTTCATTTAAATATTTGCATTTCCAACGTGCCCCATGTGAGCAGTTGTCTGCCCCTCCCTGTTCCGGCTCGGTTAAACCCAGAACTGGGTGGCGTGGAGGCCAGTTGTGATTTGCTTATTAATTTCTACCTCTGACCGGCCTCCAACAATCCTGTTTTTGGTACGACAGCCCTTCCCTTACTCTTTGGCTCGGACACGCAGAATGTTTGATTAGTAATTCGAGTCCCTTTTCCCTTCTCTCTCTTACAGTTAATTTACTTTCGATTGTGATGCTAAACCGTGGAAATTGCGGCCTCTTCCCCTGTCCCATTGGCTACCTGGTGCCCATTGCAAAGGCGGATCTACTGCTCATTATTACTGCCGTGATAGTGAACCGGATCAATTCTTATTACTTTCCAATATCTTTCCTGGATATCACCCCTGTGTTTATAGTGACCACTGTCCTGGCTGGTGCTGCCAGAGACTTTTCTGTCTGGTTGACTATCACTTTCACCTTTGATCAATTTGTGTCCATTTGTTGCAAGAAGCTGGAAGGAAAATATTGCACCGAGAAAATTGCGACTGTGGTTCTTTCAGCAATCTGCATTCTGCTCAGTTTAGCAAACGTCCGCTTCTATTTTGTACATCAGCCTGCAGATATCCTCAACAATATATCATGCTTCTGTTTTCCAAAGACAAGCTATTTTACTGATCCAGGATCAGTGTGATTTGACAGATTTGAAATGTTTTTAACCCTATTGCACCCAATCGCTTTAATTCTGTTCCTCAACGCTCTGACAGTCAGACACATTTTAGTGACCATTTGAGTCCATAAGGGACTGAGGGATGACAGCAAGGGAGAGAATCACAGTGACCCAGAGATGGAGAGCAGAAGGACATCTGTCATTTTACTCTTCACCATATCCGATAATTTCATGTTCCTGTGTTTGGTATTTGTTACAGATTTCTTATATTACAACATTGCAGGAAGAGATCTCTTGTATTGCAGGCTCTCTGAATGTATATTCCAATAAGTCGGATGGATGTTGCTGAACTTAAGTTGCTCCCCAAACACATTTATTTCTGTGGTGACTCAGTCCAAGGTCAGAAAGTGGTTTGAGAGTGCGGTGACATATACATTTACATCAATTAATGGATAAACAAAACGATTCGCGAGCAGCCCAGAGACTTTCCCAGTTCTTCCAGTCCATGAATGTAATATTTACCCCGAACTTCCAAGGGGTGACTGACTGTTGGATGCCCCAAAATACACTGGCAGGGGAGAGGTCACACACGCCCAACAGTAGCAGCAGCAGAAAAGAGGTGACTGACAGCTGGATGACCGGAAATCCACAGATGAGGGTGGGTGGCTCTTGATCACACACAGCAAAGGACAGCGGGGCAGCAGGAAGATTTCACTTTTAGAGAGCCCGACAGAAAGGTGGCAGGATGATTGTCAGAGCGTTCCCTGCAGGACAGGAGGCGGAACAGCAACCATACTCTCTCTTCCAACTCCATTGATTGCATTCTCAGTTCCATAGATCTGCTCTGAAAAAACTTGTCCTTATAAAAGCTGTTTTATGATTCCTTCTATCTTTCTTCGAAGACAATACTTTAAGGGCTGATATTTGAATTGTGGACTGAATGAATTGAGCTCAGACTGCAAGGCACCTGTTTCCAAACAAGTCAACAGGGAAATGACAGGGAAATTTATGACTGTCATGTGACATGACTGTTGAAAAAGTTAGTTTCACTTTTGGATTGTGTTCAGTCGCTGCTAGACCTGCCAGAAATATAGCCAATAATGTCTTTCTCTTGAAAATAATTCCTGCATCAAGAGTAATTGCAATTTCCTTATGAACTTAAACAAACTTTGAATGAGTGTGAATTAAATGTGTGGGGGCTGAACCCTTGTTGCTGTGTCTGTCTGGAGAGAGGAAGCCTGTATTTCACTTGCAACAGTTTACTGTTGCCCCTTGTCTCTGAGGAATCTCTGAATTAAGCTGTACTGTTGCCTTTTGTGTTTGAAGAAGTCCTGAATTTGCAGAAATCATGCATTTATTATGGGGAACTTTTGTATTGAGTGTGAGAACTGACAGCTGTTGTTCCAGCCCTCATGGCACACCTTGTGTGATGCCTACTGCGAACGAATTGCCTTGATGTCCTACCCATCACAGACTGTTCATCAACATCGCCTGCAGTTACTTCGAGTGGAATCTGACTCTTTGACTCTGGGACGCTTCACCGACCAGGAAATACCCAACTAGACCGTGAAAACCCAGTTATTTTATTATTTCCAAGAAACAGTTATAATTCGAAAAAGCCTTTTACCCGGTTAACCTGTTTTTTGAGTGCACCTGTCTGTGTACATGAGGGTTAAGAAGAATAAGGAGTTTAAAATCTTTCAGACATAGATTTATATCATTATTGTTTAAGATTTAGTTTATTAATAAATAGTCAATGTTGCTGTTGAATTAAACCTAGTTTGGTGCACTTCATTCTGGTGCACAAATAGAGTGCTCAATTTGGCAATTTTCCACCAGCTGGTAAACTTTACATGATATGCTACTACCTATGGAGAAGTGGGACTGAGTTAACAGTGCATTACTCACGCCTTGGTCGTAACATATCAATTGGGAACTCTTGTTGGGATCGTTTCCAGCACTAATTACGTGAAGTACAAGGCAAGTAAATATTGAAACAGAAAACAAATAGCCAGCTTTCCCATATAATAGGTTAAAGGCTATACCATCAGAATTCTATTTGCAGTTGCAGCAGTTCGTTTTTTTTTCTGGGAGAGGAGAATATATCCATCAGTGACTTGAAATCTTTAAGAAACGAGAAAGCTAAAATAGTTGGCAGCACAATTGGGGTTAAAATTGAAATCAGGTACAAAAAAAACAGAGATAATTAATGAAATAGACCAACATCGGAAATTAGAAGAAGAAGAATAGAGTAAGTCAGTGAGTGAAACAGTTAAATTGACTGGAATTCAGTAAGAAATGGAAAAAGAAAAACTTGAGGCTGAAAAATAATTTTCAAAACTTGACTTGGAAAAAGAGGGAAGGGGGAAAGAGAGAGCATTTCAGCGAGAAAGTGAAAGAGGAGCAAGGAAATACAGATTTAAAAAAGATGGGATGAAGACAATGGATAATCTTAGTCCCTCCTTGGCAATTCCTTGTTCAACGCTTTCCAATTTTAAGGCAAAGAAAGCAGCACAAACAGGCTTTCTCAGGTTTAAAGAAGAAAAGTTGACATGTATTAAACTTGAACTCTAATTTGGTTGATGTCTACAGATACAAGACGCGCCCGCGCTTGCATGCATACACGATACACGCATGCAAATAGTGACAGAAAAGTGCAGAATAAAAAAGTAGAAACGTTTGAGGAAATATCTGCAGAGTTGTTGTTACTGTTCTTTGAGCTCACTGTCGAGTCCTTTATTGTCGGTAATCTTGCTTTTCGTTGGGGCCCATTATTCTTCTTAAACCTTGTTCACTGAAGGAGACTTTTCTCTCTTGGGGTTCTTGTGTCATCATGGATGACAGGAGAAATTGTGAGACTAGCTAAGAGGAAAAAGGAAGCATACATAAGGTCTAGGAGGCTGAAGAAAGATGAAGCTTTGAAAGAATCTCGGGAATGTAGGACCAATCTGAAATGAGGAATTAAGAGGGCTAAAAGGGGTCATGAAATACCTTTAGCATACAGGGTTAAGGAAAATCCCAAAGCCTTTTATTCATATATAAGGAGCAAGAGGGGAACTAGAGATAGGATTGGCCCACTCAAGGACAACGGAGGAAAGTTATGCGTGGAGTCAGAGAAAATGGGTGAGATTCTAAACGAGTACTTTGCATCGGTATTCACCAAGGAGAGGGACATGACGGATGTTGAGGTTAGGGACAGATGTTTGATTACTCTAGGTCAAGTCGGCATAAGGAGGGAGGAAGTGTTGGGTATTCTAAAAGGCATTAAGGTGGACAAGTCCCCAGGTCCGGATGGGATCTATCCCAGGTTACTGAGGGAAGCGAGAGAGGAAATAGCTGGGGCCTTAACAGATATCTTTGCAGCATCCTTAAACACGGGTGAGGTCCCGGAGGACTGGAGAATTGCTAATGTTGTCCCCTTGTTTAAGAAGGGTAGCAGGGATAATCCAGGTAATTATAGACCGGTGAGCCTGACGTCAGTGGTAGGGAAGCTGCTGGAGAAGATACTGAGGGATAGGATCTATTCCCATTTGGAAGAAAATGGGCTCATCAGTGATAGGCAACATGGTTTTGTGCAGGGAAGGTCATGTCTTACCAACTTAATAGAATTCTTTGAGGAAGTGACAAAGTTGATTGATGAGGGAAGGGCTGTAGATGTCATATACATGGACTTCAGTAAGGCGTTTGATAAGGTTCCCCATGGTAGGCTGATGGAGAAAGTGAAGTCGCATGGGATCCAGGGTGTACTAGCTAGATGGATAAAGAACTGGCTGGGCAACAGGAGATAGAGAGTAGCAGTGGAAGGGAGTTTCTCAAAATGGAGACGTGTGACCAGTGGTGTTCCACAGGGATCCGTGCACGGACCACTGTTGTTTGTGATATACATTAATGATTTGGAGGAAAGTATAGGTGGACTGATTAGCAAGTTTGCAGACGACACTAAGATTGGTGGAGTAGCAGATAGTGAAGGGGACTGTCAGAGAACACAGCAGAATATAGATAGATTGGAGAGTTGGGCAGAGAAATGGCAGATGGAGTTCAATCAGGGCAAATTAGAGGTGATGCATTTTGGAAGATCCAATTCAAGAGTGAACTATACAGGAAATGGAGACGTCCTGGGGAAAATTGATGTACAGAGAGATTTGGGTGTTCAGGTCCATTGTTCCCTGAAGGTGGCAACGCAGGTCAATAGAGTGGTCAAGAAGGCATACGGCATGCTTTCCTTCATCGGACGGGGTATTGAGTACAAGGGTTGGCAGGTCATGTTGCAGTTGTATAAGACTTTGGTTCGGCCACATTTGGAATACTGCGTACAGTTCTGGTCGCCACATTACCAAAAGGATGTGGATGCTTTGGAGAGGGTGCAGAGGAGGTTCACCAGGATGTTGCCTGGTATGGAGGGCGCTAGCTATGAAGAGAGGTTGAGTAGATTAGGATTATTTTCATTAGAAAGACGGAGGTTGAGGGGGGACCTGATTGAGGTGTACAAAATCATGAGAGGTATAGACAGGGTGGATAGCAAGAAGCTTTTTCCCAGAGTGGGGGTTTCAATTACTAGAGGACACGAGTTCAAAGTGAGAGGAGAAGAGTTTAGGGGGATATGCGTGGAAAGTTCTTTACGCAGAGGGTGGTGGGTGCCTGGAATGCGTTGCCAGCGGAGGTGGTAGATGCGGGCACGATAGCGTCTTTTAAGATGTATCTAGACAGATACATGAATGGGCAGGAAGAAAAGAGATACAGAACCTTAGAAAATAGGCGACATGTTTAGAGAGAGGATCTGGATCGGCGCAGGCTTGGAGGGCCGAATGGCCTGTTCCTGTGCTGTAATTTTCTTTCTTCTTTGTTCTTTGTTCCAAGGTTTGTGAGAAAGAGATGGGAGCAGACACTAGAGAAATCTTCTCAGTCTATGAGCGAAGAGATCTCTTCCTTTTGCAGGCTCTCAGGAGAAGGAGCCAAATAGAAAGAGCCAACGAAATAATAAGACAGAGGAAGAGAGAGAAAAAAACAGACAGATATGGAAAGAGATAGCTAGAGGCGAAAGAGAAAATAGAGAAATATCCAAAGAGAAAGAGAGAGAGTGGGAGAGAGAGAGAGAGGGGCGGGGGGGGGGGGGGGCGGTGGTGGCGGGGGGAGAGAGAGGGAGAGAGGGAGAGAGAGAGAGAGGGAGAGAGAGAGAGTGAGAGAGGGGGGAGAGAGAGAGAGACTCAGAGCGAAAGAGAGACAGAAAGAAGGAAAGCCAGAGAAAGAAAGAGGCACAAAGAAGGGGAAAGAGACACACAAAGAGAGATAGAGGGAGAAAGACAGTGAGGGACATTAAATATTTAGTACTCAGCATCCCACACGGTCTGTGCTCCATCATTGGACTCTCTCCCCTTCCGTCCATCAGCTCGTCCATGATGGGGGTGGGAGGAGGGGTGGGTCGGTGAAAAAATCCTGGGACGGGGGAGATAGGGGTTAGAATTAGGGGAACGGGTTAAAACTGGGACAGGGAGAGGGGGATTAAAGCTGGACTCTCTGTCTCACACACGCACCCACCCGGTAATCAGTTGCAATTCATATGTGCACACAGACACAGAGACTGAAACACAGAAACGCACCATCAGACTGTGGCCGAAATGCAAAGTTTTGTAAAGGCTTGTTATCATTCCCGAATAATGTCGGTCTTTTAGGCTGATGGCTGAATTTGACAGTGAAATGTGGCACCTGGGGGATATTTGAATTCAGATTTTCAGGTCTCAGAATGTGGATTTCACTCTTTAGCCTTCTACGGGAGAGGGGATGGGGTCAGCAGTGTTTGTGTATTTTTACAATGAGGCAGAAACAATGTAGAGACACACACACAGAAATGGAGACATACAGAGAGAGAGAGAGAGAGTAACAGCTGGAAGTAACAGGGTAAACATAGAGGGAGACCCACAGGCTCTGGGGGTTCTGCAGTGTTTAGTCACTGCCCAGCTCCCAGCCCCTGTAAAGATGCTCCACAGCCCATCACAACCCTGCAAACCACATTTCCCACTCTTGACGGTGTCTTGACTTTTGGTAAATTAAATGATGGGGCAGTGATTAAGTGTCAGCACGTTCAACTCAGTTTAAAAAAAAAAGAGAATTTCACAGTTTCTGGGAACAGAATGGAGCTGATTGCTGCAAATGTCTGTCTGTAAATTACAGCAATGTTGTCCACAATGGCGTTTGGACTGAAAAGTTTGCAGGTCATCAGGAAGCAGCTCCTTGTCATGTCTCTGCTCAGCGCTGGCGATGTTACCTGGATTAACAGGACAATGGGCATGTACTCAGCTCCTAAAACCCTCTGACACATCTCCCATCACCCCTCATTCTCTGTATCGGGGGATGTGTTTGTAAGATGGGGAGCCACTGAGAGATTGTTTTATGTCAGTGAATGAGAGAAAGAGCCCTGGGCTCTTGCTGTGTTTGTTTGATGTTAAACAACGTTTTGCTTTGTTTTAATCATTTTTTATTTCTCTTGTTCCCAAGGAGAATCTTTCCAGAAATTGCAGCTTTGATGATGCAGAGGGAGAATCTTTTGGCAAGTGGAATTCTCAGGAAAGAGCTTTAACCAGAGAGGAAAATAATAATGAATACATATGTGTTATTGTCTAATTCATTTTTAGATTCAGGAAAGAAGACCTTGTCTTTTCGTGGCTGATATAAAATCAAAGTTCTGGAAATGCTCATTGTTTCCAGTACGGTTTTTATTTCAGATTTCCAGCATCTGCAGTATTTTGATTTTGTGCTTTGGGGAGCGGGGCCTTTTTACCACAAGGGAGGGGACTGGAGGGGCCACTGAAGTAAATAATTTGGGAAGCGCTGTCCCAGAACAGTCAATGCAATCCCATATATTTCCCTCTGTCCATCTCTTGCTACAACTATTTCTCTACCCCTTCCCTCCTTGTTCATCACTTAGTTTCTTCACATCTTTAAATCCCTGTCTCTGCATCTCTCAACATCCTTTATATCTCATGCCTCTGTCTTTGATCTCACAAACATAGAACATAGAACATTTCCCCTTTCTTTCTCTTTCTGCAACTCTTTGCATCTTTATCAGTCTCTCAGTGCATTTCTCTCTCACTCAGTTCCACATATCATTTCCTGCAAGATTATCTCTGCATTTCCCACACCCCTGCCCGAGACAGCCCTCACTGTTCTGAATCTGCACCTTACTTTGTAAATCTGCTGCTCAACATCTTTCTGTCTCGGCATCTCTCTATTTTTCTGGGATTATTCTCAATATCTACATTGCTGCTGCGTTCTCTCGCTGCACCTCCATCTCTCTATCTGTCCTTTTTTGTATTTCTGCCCTCTGCTCCTAGTTTCTCTCACTGTTTTCTGACTCCCTGCCTCTCTTTCATTCTCCATCTCCCTCTCCATTTGTTTCTCTCTCACTCTCTCGCTCAGTCAATTCTGTCCTGATCCCTGGATCTCTGTTTTCTGTGCCTCTGTTCCTCTCTCTGGGGGTGGATTTGAACTCGCTGCCATGGTATTGTACAGGGTGAGTGTGAACCGGGATCCTGCTTTCCACCTCTTCTGCGTTCTCCTCCCAATGGAGGTAAAATAGCAGAGAGATGCTGAACCTGCTGCCCCCTCCCCGGTTTATACTATTGGCACCAAGTCCAATTCTAGCCCAGCGTTTCTTTGCCTCTCTGTGTATCCGCTCCCCGACTGTCTCTGCTTGTCTTCTTGTGGCCCGGTGGGGGAAGGGAAAGGCCAGCCATGATCTAACATCGGTGGGACAAGTTCAAAGGGCTGAATGACTTTGTCTATCCCTGTTCCAACCAGCGTGTGTGTGTGTGTGTGTGTGTGTGTGTGCACCTCAGTCTGATTCGCTGATGCTAATGGGGTGATGGGGAGAACAGGTGAAACACCTTTCTACAGGGAGAGATGTGTCTGCGACTGGGATCCTGCTGTGCATAAAAGGCTCACAATGCCAGTTAGCCTCTTCAGATACTTGCCCTCTGCCCGCCCCTGTGTTTGACCAGACAAGAGTTGAAGGTGCCGGGTGCCTGAGAGCCATTTGATAGAATTCCAGTGGCTTATCCGGACTGGAATTAAAATGAATTAGAGACTGTTGGGAGATGGAGCCACACCTTGGAAAGTGCTGGAGATTGGAATACACAGGGGGCTGTTCACTGGGACGGCAGTTACACAGATGGGGGATGTTCACAAGGGAGATGATACAGATTGGGACTTAATAGAGACGGGCGTCTTTTACTGGGCCGAGAGGGTAACTTAGAAAGGGAGGTGTGTTTACAGTGGAGGCAGGGGAGAATTTGAGGGCGATGTTCACAGAGAGAATTGGGTAATTTTCAAAATGGGAGGGACAATTTTCCATGTTTAAAATGGGAGGGGAGCTCTCCAGGTTTAAAATGGGTTGGGGATTCTCTGTGTTTCAAATGGGAGGTGGGACTATCCCGGTTTAAATTGGGAGGGGGTATTCAGGTTTAAGATGGGAGCTGGGTCTACTGCAGGTTAAAAATAGGAGAGGGGCTTCTCCAGGTTTAAAATGGGAGGGGGATCGACTCCAGATTAAAATGGGAGCAGGGCCTCTCCAGGTTTAAAATTCTGTGGTGGAGGGGTTACTCCAGGTATAAAATGTGATGTGGACCTACGCCAGGTTTAAAATTGGAGGGGAGTCTTCTCCCGGTTTCAAATGTGAGGGGGTCTACACCAGGTTTAAAATAGGAGGGGGGGGGGGGGGGGGTTTACTGCTGGCTCAGATATTACCATGAAAAGTTAGTTGTTTTGAGTGCTCATTTTGTTTTTTTGCATGAGCAGTCCCTTTAAATTTTTATGAATTTTTGAAGACGTGTGTTATTTTTCACAGAAAAGGACCTGTGCAGTACCTTCCAGGCTACAGCACACAGCTTTGCAGGAACACTGACCGACACTCTCCATCCCAATCTCTTCCCCTTTCTCACTGGTACTCTCTCCCCATTGCTATCCTTCCCTCTCTCTGTTATTCTGTCTCTATATCTATCCCTGTCTTTCTCACTGTTACTCTCTCTATCTGGATGGAGAGGCAGCTTTACTCTGTATCTAACCCCAGACTGTACCTACCCTGGGAGTGTTTGATAAAACAGAGAAGATGGATATTTACTCTGTCGCTGACTCCAGGCTGTGCTCAGCTTGGCAGCATTTTATGGGACAGTGTAGATGTATCCCTGGAATTTAGAAGGTAAAAAGGTGAATTGATCAAAGTTTACAAGATAATAATGGAACTAAGGGATAGAGAGAGAGAAACTCTTTTCACTGATTGTGGGAGTCTCCGACGAGGTTGACAATCTAAAAATCGAACATTAGTCGAAAAGTCTTTAAAGAGTGAAGTTAAGAAACATTTCTACACACAAAGGGTGGTAGAAATTTAGAATTATCTTCAACAAATGACCCCTCCCTATCTCTGCAATCTCCTCCAGCTCCACAATCCTCCAATATCTGCGATCCTCTACTTCTGGATTCTTGAGCATCCCCAATTCGAATCGATCCACAATTGGTGGCCGTGCCTTCAAGCTGCCAAGGCCCTAACTCTGCAATTCGATTCCTAAACCTCTCTGTCTCACTAACTCTCTCTCCTCTTTGAAGATGCTCCCTAAATCCAAGCTATTTGACCAGGGTTTTGGTCACCTAGCCTAATATCTCCTTAAGTGGCTCGGGGCCGAATTTTATTTTATTTAATTCATTCGAGTGACGTGCGTGTCGCTGGCAGGGCCAGCATTTATTGCCCATCCCTAATTTTCCTTGAGAAGGTGGTGGTGAGCCATGTTCTTGAACCACTGCAGTCCATGTGGGGTAGGTAGACCCACAGTGCTGTTAGGGAAGGAGTTCCAGGATCTTGACCCAGTGCAATATAATTTCAAGTAAGGATGGTGTGTGACTATAGTTGTTGTGAGCGGCCATCTTTTTCAGTGCACAGTCCCTTTAAATTTTTGATATTTTTTAACGCAGTTAGATGTAAAAGTTCTCCTACAATCTGCCTGTCTCTCCCCATCTCTCCCTCCCTGTTGCTGCCCGTCTCTCCCTCTCTCTCTCTCTTTGTCTCCCTGAAGACCAAGATCGCATATGTTTTGCTAATTACTCTCTTAATATGTCCTGCTGCCTTCAAAGATCATTTGAGCCTAATATCACCTGATATGGATCGGTGTATTTTTTCTTTTACTTTATCCATTGGTTGGATGTTAGCGTTACTGGTAATTCCAGGATTTATTGCCCATCCATAATTGCTGTTTGAGAAAGTGGCAGTGAACCGATTCCGAGAATCACTACAGCCAACGTGGTGTAGGTACACTCATAGTGCTGTTAGAATGGAATTATAGGATTTTGATCCAGTGACAGTTAAGGAGCAGTGATATAATTCCAAGTCAGGATGGTGAGCGACTTTAAGGGAAACTTGCAGGTGGTGGTGTTCCCATGCGTGTTTCCTGTTTGTTCGCTCTCTCTCCTCCTCCCTCTTTCTGGATCTCCCTGTCACTCTCTGTCATTTGAACTGAAGAACAGAACAAATAAGAGTAGGAGTAAGCCATAAGGCCCCTCAAGTCTGCTCCACCGTTATCTCGTGACTCTTTGTTGTCCTGAATGTAAGGCAAGTATATCCTTTCTTAGGTATGGAGACCAAACCAGTACACTTTATTCTAGCAATCTTCTCACCAATTGCATTGAGACTTCCTTACTCTTGTACTCCAATCCCTTGCAATAAAGAGCAAGAAACCATTTGCCTTTCTTTTTTCACCAGTATGTTAACTTTGTGTGATCTGTGTACAAAGACAGCCAAATCCCTCTGAACACCAACATTTAATAGTTTCTCACCAGAGAAGATCACGTGGCAGATGAAATATGGTGCAGAGAAGTGTAAAGTGACGTATTTTGGTAGGACGAATGAGGAGAGGCAATAAAAAATAAAGGATACAATTCTGAAGTGGGTTCAGGAACAGAGAGACCTGGGGATATCTGTGCACAAATTGAAGGTGGCAGGGCTATTTTAGAAAGTGGTTAAAAGGCATGTGGGATCCCAGGCATTGTAAATAGAGGCTTAGAGTATAAAAGCAAGGAGGTTATGATGAAGCTTTATAAAACACTGGTTCAACTTTAACTAGTATTGTGTCCAACAGTGGACACCGCACTTTCAGAAGGATGTGAAGGCATTAGAGAGGGTGCAGAAAAGATTCATGAGATCGTTTCCAGCGATGAGGGACGTCAGTTACGTGGATAGATTGGAGAGTTGGGGTTGTTCTCCATAGAAAAGAGAAACTTGAGATTAGATTTGATAGAGCTGTTCAAAATCATGAGGAGTCCGAACAGAGTAGATGTAGGAGTAAGAATGCAGCACATAGGACATTCCATAGCGATGTCTGTTAAGTGTTTAATTGTACAAGTGAATTGACCATTTAATATTTTTAACTTACTTAACCCTTGTGTTCCCACAAATATCAAGCTAGCAAATTCAACAGTGGCCACTTTGACTTCATCTCATCGTGTTTTATCTACATTCTCACAGGATAGCAGGTATAACTGTAGTCATAAAATTCAACTGAAAATGGATCAGTTACATTGCTATTGCAGTCATTTCTGTCCATATTTACAGTACACACCGTACTTTACTTTTGTAATACGTTCATGGAGTATCTATTCATCCCACTGCAGCAAAATGTCACTGGCTCAACATTCTTACCAAATGCTAAAGCATTCTGCAATGCAAGGCTCACAATTTCAACACCAGATACATTTTTTTTTCATTCTCGCTGGTGTGTACTGATTCTCCGAGGGATTGCTGATGTTTATCCTCCACATGGGCAGTCACCCTAATCTCGTGCCCGTCCTGCTCCCAAACCCGGTATCCACTTACATTAAGGCAAGTGATGCAGGAGCGTCTCAGTGGCTGAGGCACAGTGAGTGACCCAGGTTAATCCGACACTCCAGGGACAGTTTAAACAGAGCTTTACGCTGTATCTAACCAGTGTGGTACCTTCTCTGAGAGTTCGATGGGAATGGATAGACATGGAGAATATATTCCTTCAAGTGGATAGCCAAGTGTTTTTGATTGGGAGAATATGGAGAGCTGAAGATGAATTGAATGACCTTGGAGTGAATGCCCATGGATCCCTGAAGGTAGCAGGACAGGTCCATAAATTGGTTAAGGAGGTGTATCCCCCAGGACCTGCGTTTACAGTTGCGACTGCTCAGTATTTCCCCCAGGCCCTATGTTTACAGTTGTGACAGTTCAATGTTTCCCCCAGGCCCTGTGATTAAGTTTGGGACAGTTCAGTATTTCCTCCAGGGCATGTGTTTAAAGTTATGACAGTTCAGTATTACCCCCAGGACCTGTCTTTAAAGTTGTGACAGCACAGTATTTCCCCCAGGATCTGTGTTTAAAGTTGTGACAGCACAGTATTTCCCCCAGGACCTGTGTTTAAAGTTGTGACAGCACAGTATTTCCCCCAGGACCTGTCTTTAAAGTTGTGACATTTCAGTGTTTCCCCCAGGCCCCATATTTAAAGTTTTGATAGCTCAGTATTTCCCCCAGGCCCTGTGTTTAAAGTTGTGACAGCACAGTAGAGAAAGAAAATGTTGTCGAGGAGAATGCTGAGATTCAGAGAACTAGGCTGGATGGGATTGAGGTTCACAAGGAGGAGGTGTTAGCAATTTTGGAAAGTGTGAAAATAGATAAGTCCCCTGGGCCAGATGGGATTTATCCTAGGATTCTCTGGGAAGCCAGGGAGGAAATTGCAGAGCCTTTGTCGTTGATCTTTATGTCGTCATTGTCGACAGGAATAGTGCCGGAAGACTGGAGGATAGCAAATGTTGTCCCCTTGTTCAAGAAGGGGAGTAGAGACAGCCCTGGTAATTATAGACCTGTGAGCCTTACTTCGGTTGTGGGTAAAATGTTGGAAAAGGTTACAAGAGACAGGATTTATAATCATCTTGAAAAGAATAAGTTCATTAGAGATAGTCAGCACGGTTTTGTGAAGGGTAGGTCGTGCCTCACAAACCTTATTGGGTTTTTCGAGAAGGTGACCAAACAGGTGGATGAGGGGAAAGCAGTGGATGTGGTGTATATGGATTTCAGTAAGGCGTTTGATAAGGTTCCCCATGGTAGGCTATTGTAGAAAATACGGAAGTATGGGGTAGAAGGTGATTTAGAGCTTTGGATCAGAAATTGGCTAGCTGAAAGAAGACAGAGGGTGGTGGTTGATGGCAAATGTTCATCCTGGAGTTTAGTTACTAGTGGTGTACCGCAAGGATCTGTTTTGGGGCCACTGCTGTTTGTCATTTTTATAAATGACCTGGAAGAGGGTGTGGAAGGGTGGGTTAGTAAATTTGCGGATGACACGAAGGTCGGTGGAGTTGTGGATAGTGCCGAAGGATGTTGTCGGGTACAGAGGGACACAGATAGGCTGCAGAGCTGGGCTGAGAGATGGCAAATGGAGTTTAATGTGGAAATGTGTGAGGTGATTCACTTTGGAAGGAGTAACAGGAATGCAGAGTAGTGGGCTAATGGGAAGATTCTTGGTAGTGTAGATGAACAGAGAGATCTTGGTGTCCAGGTGCATAAATCCCTGAAAGTTGCTACCCAGGTTAATAGGGCTGTTAAGAAGGCATATGGTGTGTTACCTTTTATTAGTAGGGGGATCGAGTTTCGGAGCCACGAGGTCATGCTGCAGCTGTACAAAACTCTGGTGAGACCGCACCTGGAGTATTGCGTGCAGTTCTGGTCACCGCATTATAGGAAGGATGTGGAAGCTTTGGAAAGGGTGCAGAGGAGATTTACTAGGATGTTGCCTGGTATGGAGGGAAGGTCTTACGAGGAAAGGCTGAGGGACTTGGGGTTGTTTTCGTTAGAGAGAAGGAGGAGGAGAGGTGACTTAATAGAGACATATAAGATAATCAGAGGGTTAGATAGGGTGGATAGTGAGAGTCTTTTTCCTCGGATGGTGATGGCAAACACGAGGGGACATAGCTTTAAGTTGAGGGGGTGATAGATATAGGACAGATGTGAGAGGTAGTTTCTTTACGCAGAGAGTAGTAGGGGCGTGGAACGCCCTGCCTGCAGCAGTAGTAGACTCGCCAACATTAAGGGCATTTAAGTGGTCATTGGATAGACATATGGATGTAAATGGAATAGTGTAGGTCAGATGGTTTCACAGGTCGGCGCAACATCGAGGGCCGAAGGGCCTGTACTGCGCTGCTATGTTCTAATTCTATTTATAATTCCCCCAGGCCCTGTGTTTACAGTTGTGACATTTCAGTGTTTTCCCCAGGACCTTTCTTTAAAGTTGTGACGGATTAGCGATTCCTCCAGGCCCGGTGTTTACCGTGTGACAGCTCAATATTTCCTCCACGCCATGTCTTTAAAGTTGTGACAGTTCAGTATTTCCCCCTGGATCTGTCTTTAAAATTGTGACAGCTCAGTATTTCCCCCAGGGCCTGTCTTTAAAGTTGTGACAGCTCAGTATTTCCGCCAGGACCTGTGATTACGTATGGGACAGTTCAGTATTTCCTCCAGGGCATGTGTTTAAAGTTATGACACGTCAGTATTACCCCCAGGCCTTTATTTAAAGTTGTGACAGATCAGCGTTTGCCCCAGGCCCTGTTTTTACAGTTGTGACTATTCAGTATTTCCACCAGGCCCTGTGTTTACAGTTGTGACAGTTCAGTATTTCCCCCAGGACCTGTGTTTACAGTTGTGACAGCTCAGTATTTCACCCAGGACCTTTCTTTAACGTTGTGACAGATTAATATTTCCTCCAGGCTCTGTGTTTACAGTTGTGACAGTTCAGTATTTCTTCCAGGCCTTGTGTTTACAATTGTGAAAGCTCAGTATTTCCCCCAGGAATCGTCTTTGTAGTTGTGACAGCTCAGTATTTCCCCCAAGACCTGTGTTTAAAGTTGTGACAGCTCAGTATTTCCCCCAAGACCTGTCTTTAAAGTTGTGACAGCTCAGTATTTCCCCCAGGACCTGTGCTTAAAGTTGTGACAGCTCAGTATTTCCCCCAGGATCTGTCATTACGTATGGGACAGCTCAGTATTTCCCCCAGGACCTGTGCTTAAAGTTGTGACAGCTCAGTATTTCCCCCAGGACCTTTCTTCAAAGTTGTGAGAGCTCAGTATTTCCCACAGGCCCTGTGTTTAATGTTGTGACAGCTCAGTATTTCCCACCAAGACCTGCGTTTAATGCTGTGACAGCTCAGTATTTCCCCCAGGACCTTTCTTCAAAGTTGTGACAGCTCAGTATTTCCCCCAGGCCCTGTGCTTACAGATGTGATAGCTCAGTATTTGCCACAGCAGCTGTGTTTAATGTTGTGACAGCTCAGTATTTGCCACAGCACCTGTGTTTAATGCTGTGACAGCTCAGTATTTCCCCCAGGACCTTAGAATATTACAGCGCAGTACAGGCCCTTCGGCCCTCGATGTTGCGCCGACCTGTGAAACCATCTGACCTACACTATTCCATTTACATCCATATGTCTATCAAATGTCCACTTAAATGCCCTGAAAGTTGGCAAGTCTACTACTGTTGCAGGCAGGGCGTTCCACGACCCTACTACTCTCTGAGTAAAGAAACTACCTCTAACATCAGTCCTATATCTATCACCCCTCAACTTAAAGCTATGTCCCCTCGTGTTTGCCATCACCATCCGAGGAAAAAGACTCTCACTATCCACCCTATCTAACCCTCTGATTATCTTATATGTCTCTATTAAGTCACCTCTCCTCCTCCTTCTCTCCAACGAAAACAACCTCAAGTCCCTCAGCCTTTCCTCGTAAGACCTTCCCTCCATACCAGGCAACATCCTAGTAAATCTCCTCTGCAGTCTTTCCATAGCTTCCACATCCTTCCTATAATGCGGTGACCAGAACTGCACGCAACACTCCAGGTGCGGTCTCACCAGAGTTTTGTACAGCTGCAGCATGACATCGTGGCTCCGAAACTCGATCCCCCTACTAATAAAAGCTAACACACCATATGCTTTCTGAACAGCCCTATTAACCTGGGTAGCAACCTTCAGGGATTTATGCACCTGGACACCAAGATCTCTCTGTTCATCTTCCCATTAGCCCAGTACTTTGCATTCCTGTTACTCCTTCCAAAGTGAATCACCTCACACTTCTCCGCATTAAACTCCATTTGCCATCTCTCAGCCCAGCTCTGCAGCCTATCTATGTCTCTCTGTACCCTGCAACATCCTTCGGCACTATCCACAACTCCACAGACCTTCGTGTCATCCGCAAATTTACTAACCCACCCTTCTACACCCTCATCCAGGTCCCAGCTGTTAGCTCGCTCTCGCACCTCCGCTACAGTCAAGCTGCAGTCACCAAAACTGTGCTAAAATATGTGACAGGTGAGTATTTCCCCCAGGACCTGCGTTTAAAGTTGTGACAACTCAGTATTTCCCACAGGACCTTTCTTTAAAGTTGTGACAGTTCAGTATTTCCCGCAGAACCTGTGTTTAAAGTTGTGACAGTTCAGTGTTTCCCCCATGCCCTGTGTCTACAATTGTGAAAGCTCAGTATTTCCCCCAAGACCTGTGTTTAAATTTGTTACAGCTCAGTATTTCTTCCAGGCCCTGTGTTTACAATTGTGACAGCTCAGTATTTCCCCCAGGACCTGTCTTTAAAGTTGTGACAGCTCAGTATTTCCCCCAGGACCTGTCTTTGAAGTTGTGACAGTTCAGTATTTCCCGCAGAACCTGTGTTTAAAGTTGTGACAGTTCAGTGTTTCCCCCATGCCCTGTGTCTACAATTGTGAAAGCTCAGTATTTCCCCCAAGACCTGTGTTTAAATTTGTTACAGCTCAGTATTTCTTCCAGGCCCTGTGTTTACAATTGTGACAGCTCAGTATTTCCCCCAGGACCTGTCTTTAAAGTTGTGACAGCTCAGTATTTCCCCCAGGACCTGTCTTTGAAGTTGTGACAGCTCAGTATTTCCCGCAGAACCTGTGTTTAAAGTTGTGACAGTTCAGTATTTCCCCCAAGACCTGTGTTTACAATTGTGACAGCTCAGTATTTCCCCCAGGACCTGTCTTTAAAGTTGTGACAGCTCAGTATTTCCCGCAGAACCTGTGTTTAAAGTTGTGACAGCTCAGTATTTCCCCCAAGACCTGTGTTTACAATTGTGACAGCTCAGTATTTCCCCCAGGATCTGTCTTTGAAGTTGTGACAGCTCAGTATTTCGCCCAGGCACTTTATCGATCATTGTGACAGTTCTGTGTTTCCCCCAGGCCCTGTGATTACGTTTGGGACAGTTCAGTATTTCCTCCAGGCCCTGTGTTTAAAGTTGTGACAGTTCAGTATTTCGGCAAGGACCTTTCTTTAAAGTTGTGACAGATTAGCGTTTCATCCAGGCCCTGTGTTTACAGTTGTGACAGTTCAGTATTTCCTCCAGGCCTTGTGTTTAAATTTGTGACAGTTCAGTAATTCCCCTAGGCCCGGTGTTTAAAGTTGTGACAGTTCAGTGTTTCCGCAAGGACCTGTGTTTAAAGTTGTTACAGTTCAGTATTTCGGCAAGGACCTGTGTTTAAAGTTGTGACAGTTCAGTATTTCCACCAAGACCTGTGTTTCAAGTTGTGACAGTTCAGTATAAACCCGAGAACCTGTGTTTAAAGATGTGACAGTTCAGTATTTCCCCCAGGCCCTGTCTTTAAAGTTGTAACAGCTCAGTATTTGCCCCAAGACCTTTGTTTACAATTGTGACAGCTCAATATTTCCCCCAGGACCTGTGTTTAAAGTTGTGACAGCTCAGTATTTCCCCCAGGACCTGTGTTTCAAGTTGTGACAGCTCAGTATTTCCCCCAGGACCTGTGTTTCAAGTTGTGACAGTTCAGTATTTCCCCCAGGCCCTGTCTTTAAAGTTGTAACAGCTCAGTATTTGCCCCAAGACCTTTGTTTACAATTGTGACAGCTCAGTATTTCCCCCAGGACCTGTGTTTCAAGTTGTGACAGCTCAGTATTTCCCCCAGGACCTGTGTTTCAAGTTGTGACAGTTCAGTATTTCCCCCAGGACCTGTGTTTCAAGTTGTGACAGTTCAGTATTTCCCCCAGGCCCTGTCTTTAAAGTTGTAACAGCTCAGTATTTGCCCCAAGACCTTTGTTTACAATTGTGACAGCTCAGTATTTCCCCCAGGACCAGTGTTTAAAGTTGTGACAGCTCAGTATTTCCCCCAGGACCTGTGTTTAAAGTTGTGACAGCTCAGTATTTCCCCCAGGACCTGTGTTTAAAGTTGTGACAGCTCATTGTTTCCCCCAGGACCTGTGTTTCAAGTTGTGACAGCTCAGTATTTCCCCCAGGACCTGTGTTTAAAGTTGTGACAGCTCAGTATTTCCCCCAGGACCTGTGTTTAAAGTTGTGACAGCTCAGTATTTCCCCCAGGACCTGTGTTTAAAGTTGTGACAGCTCAGTATTTCCCCCAGGACCTGTGTTTAAAGTTGTGACAGCTCAGTATTTCCCCCAGGACCTGTGTTTAAAGTTGTGACAGCTCAGTATTTCCCCCAGGACCTGTGTTTAAAGTTGTGACAGCTCAGTATTTCCCCCAGGACCTGTGTTTAAAGTTGTGACAGCTCAGTATTTCCCCCAGGACCTGTGTTTAAAGTTGTGACAGCTCAGTATTTCCCCCAGGACCTGTGTTTAAAGTTGTGACAGCTCAGTATTTCCCCCAGGACCTGTGTTTAAAGTTGTGACAGTTCAGTATTTCCCCCAGGCCCTGTGTTTAAAGTTGTGACAGCTCAGTATTTCCCACAGGACCTGTGTTTAAAGTTGTGACAGCTCAGTATTTCCCCCAGGACCTGTGTTTAAAGTTGTGACAGCTCATTGTTTCCCCCAGGACCTGTGTTTCAAGTTGTGACAGCTCAGTATTTCTTCCAAGACCTGTGTTTACAATTGTGACAGCTCAGTATTTGCCCCATGACCTGTCTTTCAAGTTGTGACAGCTCAGTATTTCTTCCAGGAGCTTTGGTTAAAGTTGGGACAGCACAGTATTTCGCCCAGGCACTTTGTATACCATTGTGACAGTTCAGTGTTTCCTCCAGGCCCTGTGTTTACAATTGTGACTGTTCAGTATTTTCTCCAGGGCATGTGTTTAAAGTTGTGACAGTTCAGTATTTCCCCCAGGACCTGTCTTTAAAGTTGTAACAGCTCAGTATTTGCCTCAGCACCTGTGTTTAAAGTTGTGACAGCTCAGTATTTCCCCAAAGACATGTGTTTAATGCTGTGACAGCTCAGTATTTCCCCCAGGACCTGTCTTTGAAGTTCTGACAGTTCAGTATTTCCCCCAGGCCCTGTGTTTAAAGCTGTGACAGTTCAGTATTTCCTCCAGGCCCTGTGTTTACAGTTGTGACAGATCAGTGTTTGCCCCAGGCCCTGTGTTTAAAGCTGTGACAGCTCAGTAATTCCTCCAGGCCCTGTGTTTACAGTTGTGACAGATCAGTGTTTGCCCCAGGCCCCGTGTTTACAGTTGTGACAGTTCAGAAATTCCCCCAGGCCCTGTCTTTACAGTTGTGACAGCTCAGTATTTCCCCCATTACCTTTCTTTAAAGTTGTGACAGATTAGCGTTTCCTCCAGGGCCTGTGTTTACCGTTGTGGCAGTTCAGTATTTGACCCAGGCCCTGTGTTTACACTTTTGACAGCTCAGTATTTCCTCCAGGATCTGTTTTTACACTTTTGACAGCTCAGTATTTCCTCCAGGATCTGTGTTTACTGTTATGACAGTTCAGTATTTCCTCCAGGCCCTGTGTTTACAGTTGTGACAGTTCAGTATTTCACCCAGGCCCTGTGTTTACAGTTGTGACAGTTCAGTATTTCCTCCAGGATCTGTGTTTACAGTTATGACAGCTCAGCATTTCCCCCAGGACCTGTGTTTGAAGATGTGACAATTCATTGTTTCCCCCAAGACCTGCCTTTAATGTTGTGACAGTTCAGTCTTCCTTCCAGGCCCTGTGTTTACAATTGTGACAGCTCAGTATTTCCCCAAGACCTGTGTTTAAAGTTGTGACAGTTCAGTATTTCCACCAGGACCTGTGTTTAATGCTGTTACAGTTCAGTGTTTCCCCCAAGACCTGTGTTTACAGTTGTGAGAGCTCAGTATTTCCCCCAGTACCTGTGTTTAAAGTTGTGACAGTTCAGTATTTCCCCCAGGTCCTGTGTTTAAATTTGTGACAGTTCAGTATTTCCTCCAGGCCTGGTGTTTAAAGTTGTGACAGTTCAGTATTTCCCCCAGGTCCTGTGTTTAAATTTGTGACAGTTCAGTATTTCCCCCAGGTCCTGTGTTTAAATTTGTGACAGTTCAGTATTTCCTCCAGGCCTGGTGTTTAAAGTTGTGACAGTTCAGTATTTCCCCCAGGTCCTGTGTTTAAATTTGTGACAGTTCAGTATTTCCTCCAGGCCTGGTGTTTAAATTTGTGACAGTTCAGTATTTCCTCCAGGACCTGTCTTTAAAGTTGTGAGAGCTCAGTATTTCCCCAGAACCTGTGCTTAAAGATGTGACAGCTCAGTATTTCCACCAGGACCTGTGTTTAATGCTGTTAAAGTTCAGTGTTTCCCCCAAGACCTGTGTTTACAATTGTGACAGCTCGTATTTTGCCCAGGACCTGTGTTAAAAGTTGTGCCAGCTCAGTATTTCTTCCAGGCCCTGTGTTTACAATTGTGACAGCTCAGTATTTCCCCCAGGACCTGTCTTTAAAGTTGTGACAGTTCAGTAATTCCCCCAGGCCCGGTGTTTACAGTTGTGACAGTTCAGTGTTTCCGCAAGGACCTGTGTTTAAAGCTGTGACAGTTCAGTATTTCGGCAAGGACCTGTCTTTAAAGATGTGACAGCTCAGTATTTCCCCCAGGATCTTTCTTTAAAGTTGTGACAGATTAGCGTTTCATCCAGGCCCTGTGTTTACAGTTGTGACAGCTCAGTATTTCACCCAGGCCTGTGTTTACAGTGTGACAGTTCAGTAATTCACCCAGGGCTGTGTTTACAGTTGTGACAGTTCAGTGTTTCCGCAAGGACCTGTGTTTAAAGTTGTGACAGTTCAGTGTTTCCGCAAGGACCTGTGTTTAAAGTTGTGACAGCTCAGTATTTCCCCCAAGACCTGAGTTCAAAGCTGTGACAGTTCAGTATTTCACCCAAGACCTGTGTTTAATGTTGTGACAGCTCAGTATTTCCTCCAGGCCCTGTGTTTAAATTTGTGACAGTTCAGTATTTCCTCCAGGCCCTGTGTTTAAATTTGTGACAGTTCAGTATTTACTGCAGGCCTTGTGTTTAAATTTGTGACAGTTCAATATTTCCTCCAGGCCCTGTGTTTAAAGTTGTGACAGTTCAGTATTTACTCCAGGCCTTGTGTTTAAATTTGTGACAGTTCAGTATTTACTCCAGGCCTTGTGTTTAAATTTGTGACAGTTCAGTATTTACTCCAGGCCCTGTGTTTAAATTTGTGACAGTTCAGTATTTACTCCAGGCCCTGTGTTTAAATTTGTGACAGTTCAGTATTTCCTCCAGGCCCTGTGTTTAAATTTGTGACAGTTCAGTATTTACTCCAGGCCCTGTGTTTAAAGTTGTGAGAGTTCAGTATTTCCTCCAGGCCCCGTGTTTAAAGTTCTGACAGTTCAGTATTCCCTCCAGGCCTTGTGTTTAAAGTTGTGACAGTTCAGTATTTCCTCCAGGCCCTGTGTTTAAATTTGTGACAGTTCAGTATTCCCTCCAGGCCTTGTGTTTAAATTTGTGACAGTTCAGTATTTCCTCCAGGCCTTGTGTTTAAATTTGTGACAGTTCAGTATTTCCTCCAGGCCTTGTGTTTAAATTTGTGACAGTTCAGTATTTCCTCCAGGCCTTGTGTTTAAATTTGTGACAGTTCAGTATTTCCTCCAGGCCTTGTGTTTAAATTTGTGACAGTTCAGTATTTCCTCCAGGCCTTGTGTTTAAATTTGTGACAGTTCAGTATTCCCTCCAGGCCCTGTGTTTAAATTTGTGACAGTTCAGTATTTCCTCCAGGCCCTGTGTTTAAATTTGTGACAGTTCAGTATTTCCTCCAGGCCTTGTGTTTAAATTTGTGACAGTTCAGTATTTCCTCCAGGCCTTGTGTTTAAATTTGTGACAGTTCAGTATTTCCTCCAGGCCTTGTGTTTAAATTTGTGACAGTTCAGTATTCCCTCCAGGCCCTGTGTTTAAATTTGTGACAGTTCAGTATTTCCTCCAGGCCCTGTGTTTAAATTTGTGACAGTTCAGTATTTCCTCCAGGCCCTGTGTTTAAATTTGTGACAGTTCAGTATTTCCTCCAGGCCCTGTGTTTAAATTTGTGACAGTTCAGTATTTCCTCCAGGCCTTGAGTTTAAATTTGTGACAGTTCAGTATTCCCTCCAGGCCTTGTGTTTAAATTTGTGACAGTTCAGTATTTCCTCCAGGCCCTGTTTTTAAATTTGTGACAGTTCAGTATTCCCTCCAGGCCTTGTGTTTAAATTTGTGACAGTTCAGTATTTCCTCCAGGCCCTGTGTTTAAATTTGTGACAGTTCAGTATTTCCTCCAGGCCTTGTGTTTAAATTTGTGACAGTTCAGTATTCCCTCCAGGCCTTGTGTTTAAATTTGTGACAGTTCAGTATTTACTCCAGGCCTTGTGTTTAATGTTGTGACAGTTCAGTATTTCCTCCAGGCCCTGTGTTTAAATTTGTGACAGTTCAGTATTTCCTCCAGGCCCTGTGTTTAAATTTGTGACAGTTCAGTATTTCCTCCAGGCCTTGTGTTTAAATTTGTGACAGTTCAGTATTTACTCCAGACCCCGTGTTTAAATTTGTGACAGTTCAGTATTCCCTCCAGGCCTTGTGTTTAAATTTGTGACAGTTCAGTATTTCCTCCAGGCCTTGTGTTTAAATTTGTGACAGTTCAGTATTTCCTCCAGGCCCTGTGTTTAAATTTGTGACAGTTCAGTATTTCCTCCAGGCCTTGTGTTTAAATTTGTGACAGTTCAGTATTTCCTCCAGGCCTTGTGTTTAAATTTGTGACAGTTCAGTATTTCCTCCAGGCCTTGTGTTTAAATTTGTGACAGTTCAGTATTTCCTCCAGGCCTTGTGTTTAAATTTGTGACAGTTCAGTATTTCCTCCAGGCCTTGTGTTTAAATTTGTGACAGTTCAGTATTTCCTCCAGGCCTTGTGTTTAAATTTGTGACAGTTCAGTATTTCCTCCAGGCCCTGTGTTTAAATTTGTGACAGTTCAGTATTTCCTCCAGGCCTTGTGTTTAAATTTGTGACAGTTCAGTATTTCCTCCAGGCCTTCTGTTTAAATTTGTGACAGTTCAGTATTCCCTCCAGGCCCTGTGTTTAAATTTGTGACAGTTCAGTATTTCCTCCAGGCCCTGTGTTTAAATTTGTGACAGTTCAGTATTTCCTCCAGGCCTTGTGTTTAAATTTGTGACAGTTCAGTATTTCCTCCAGGCCTTGTGTTTAAATTTGTGACAGTTCAGTATTTCCTCCAGGCCTTGTGTTTAAATTTGTGTCAGTTCAGTATTCCCTCCAGGCCTTGTGTTTAAATTTGTGACAGTTCAGTATTTCCTCCAGGCCCTGTTTTTAAATTTGTGACAGTTCAGTATTCCCTCCAGGCCTTGTGTTTAAATTTGTGACAGTTCAGTATTTCCTCCAGGCCCTGTGTTTAAATTTGTGACAGTTCAGTATTTCCTCCAGGCCTTGTGTTTAAATTTGTGACAGTTCAGTATTCCCTCCAGGCCTTGTGTTTAAATTTGTGACAGTTCAGTATTTACTCCAGGCCTTGTGTTTAATGTTGTGACAGTTCAGTATTTCCTCCAGGCCCTGTGTTTAAATTTGTGACAGTTCAGTATTTCCTCCAGGCCTTGTGTTTAAATTTGTGACAGTTCAGTATTTCCTCCAGGCCCTGTGTTTAAATTTGTGACTGTTCAGTATTTCCTCCAGGCCTTGTGTTTAAATTTGTGACAGTTCAGTATTTCCTCCAGGCCCTGTGTTTAAATTTGTGACAGTTCAGTATTTCCTCCAGGCCCTGTGTTTAAATTTGTGACAGTTCAGTATTTCCTCCAGGCCTTGTGTTTAAATTTGTGACAGTTCAGTATTTCCTCCAGGCCCTGTGTTTAAATTTGTGACAGTTCAGTATTTCCTCCAGGCCTTGTGTTTAAATTTGTGACAGTTCAGTATTTACTCCAGACCCCGTGTTTAAATTTGTGACAGTTCAGTATTTCCTCCAGGCCCTGTGTTTAAATTTGTGACAGTTCAGTATTCCCTCCAGGCCTTGTGTTTAAATTTGTGACAGTTCAGTATTTCCTCCAGGCCTTGTGTTTAAATTTGTGACAGTTCAGTATTTCCTCCAGGCCCTGTGTTTAAATTTGTGACAGTTCAGTATTTCCTCCAGGCCTTGTGTTTAAATTTGTGACAGTTCAGTATTTCCTCCAGGCCTTGTGTTTAATGTTGTGACAGTTCAGTATTTCCTCCAGGCCTTGTGTTTAAATTTGTGACAGTTCAGTATTTCCTCCAGGCCTTGTGTTTAAATTTGTGACAGTTCAGTATTTCCTCCAGGCCTTGTGTTTAAATTTGTGACAGTTCAGTATTTCCTCCAGGCCTTGTGTTTAAATTTGTGACAGTTCAGTATTTCCTCCAGGCCCTGTGTTTAAATTTGTGACAGTTCAGTATTTCCTCCAGGC
The DNA here is from genome assembly GCF_036365525.1 of Heterodontus francisci. Classification (NCBI taxonomy): domain Eukaryota; kingdom Metazoa; phylum Chordata; class Chondrichthyes; order Heterodontiformes; family Heterodontidae; genus Heterodontus; species Heterodontus francisci. The sequence continues at coordinate 278,027 of NW_027141584.1, forward strand.
CTTGTGTTTAAATTTGTGACAGTTCAGTATTTCCTCCAGGCCTTGTGTTTAAATTTGTGACAGTTCAGTATTTCCTCCAGGCCCTGTGTTTAAATTTGTGACAGTTCAGTATTTCCTCCAGGCCTTGTGTTTAAATTTGTGACAGTTCAGTATTCCCTCCAGGCCTTGTGTTTAAATTTGTGACAGTTCAGTATTTCCTCCAGGCCTTGTGTTTAAATTTGTGACAGTTCAGTATTTCCTCCAGGCCCTGTGTTTAAATTTGTGACAGTTCAGTATTTCCTCCAGGCCCTGTGTTTAAAGTTGTGACAGTTCAGTATTTCCTCCAGGCCTTGTGTTTAAATTTGTAACAGTTCAGTATTCCCTCCAGGCCCTGTGTTTAAATTTGTGACAGTTCAGTATTTCCTCCAGGCCCTGTGTTTAAATTTGTGACAGTTCAGTATTTCCTCCAGGCCCTGTGTTTAAATTTGTGACAGTTCAGTATTTCTTCCAGGCCTTCTGTTTAAATTTGTTACAGTTCAGTATTTCCTCCAGGCCCTGTGTTTAAAGTTGTGACAGTTCAGTATTTCCTCCAGACCCTGTGTTTAAATTTGTGACAGTTCAGTATTTCCTCCAGGCCTTGTGTTTAAATTTGTGACAGTTCAGTATTTCCTCCAGGCCTTGTGTTTAAATTTGTGACAGTTCAGTATTTCCTCCAGGCCTTGTGTTTAAATTTGTGACAGTTCAGTATTCCCTCCAGGCCTTGTGTTTAAATTAGTGACAGTTCAGTATTTCCTCCAGGCCTTGTGTTTAAATTTGTGACAGTTCAGTATTTCCTCCAGGCCTTGTGTTAAAATTTGTGACAGTTCAGTATTTCCTCCAGGCCTTGTGTTTAAATTTGTGACAGTTCAGTATTTCCTCCAGGCCTTGTGTTTAAATTTGTGACAGTTCAGTATTTCCTCCAGGCCTTGTGTTTAAATTTGTGACAGTTCAGTATTTCCTCCAGGCCTTGTGTTTAAATTTGTGACAGTTCAGTATTTCCTCCAGGCCTTGTGTTTAAATTTGTAACAGTTCAGTATTTCCTCCAGGCCTTGTGTTTAAATTAGTGACAGTTCAGTATTTCCTCCAGGCCTTGTGTTTAAATTTGTGACAGTTCAGTATTTCCTCCAGGCCCTGTGTTTAAATTTGTGACAGTTCAGTATTTACTCCAGGCCCTGTGTTTAAAGTTGTGACAGTTCAGTATTTCCTCCAGGCCCTGTGTTTAAATTTGTGACAGTTCAGTATTTACTCCAGGCCCCGTGTTTAAAGTTCTGACAGTTCAGTATTCCCTCCAGGCCTTGTGTTTAAAGTTGTGACAGTTCAGTATTCCCTCCAGGCCTTGTGTTTAAATTTGTGACAGCTCAGTATTTCCTCCAGGCCTTGTGTTTAAATTTGTGACAGTTCAGTATTCCCTCCAGGCCTTGTGTTTAAATTTGTGACAGCTCAGTATTTCCTCCAGGCCTTGTGTTTAAATTTGTGACAGTTCAGTATTTCCTCCAGGCCATGTGTTTAAATTTGTGACAGTTCAGTATTTCCTCCAGGCCTTGTGTTTAAATTTGTGACAGTTCAGTATTTCCTCCAGGCCTTGTGTTTAAATTTGTGACAGTTCAGTATTTCCTCCAGGCCTTGTGTTTAAATTTGTGACAGTTCAGTATTTCCTCCAGGCCTTGTGTTTAAATTTGTGACAGTTCAGTATTTCCTCCAGGCCTTGTGTTTAAATTTGTGACAGTTCAGTATTTCCTCCAGGCCTTGTGTTTAAATTTGTGACAGTTCAGTATTCCCTCCAGGCCCTGTGTTTAAATTTGTGACAGTTCAGTATTCCCTCCAGGCTTTGTGTTTAAATTTGTGACAGTTCAGTATTTCCTCCAGGCCCTGTGTTTAAATTTGTGACAGTTCAGTATTTCCTCCAGGCCATGTGTTTAAATTTGTGACAGTTCAGTATTTCCTCCAGGCCCTGTGTTTAAATTTGTGACAGTTCAGTATTTCCTCCAGGCCCTGTGTTTAAATTTGTGACAGTTCAGTATTTCCTCCAGGCCCTGTGTTTAAATTTGTGACAGTTCAGTATTTCCCCCAGTCCCTGTGTTTAAATTTGTGACAGTTCAGTATTTCCTCCAGGCCTTGTGTTTAAATTTGTGACTGTTCAGTATTTCCTCCAGGCCCTGTGTTTAAATTTGTGACAGTTCAGTATTTCCTCCAGGCCCTGTGTTTAAATTTGTGACAGTTCAGTATTTCCTCCAGGCCCTGTGTTTAAATTTGTGACAGTTCAGTATTTCCTCCAGGCCTTGTGTTTAAATTTGTGACAGTTCAGTATTCCCTCCAGGCCTTGTGTTTAAATTTGTGACAGTTCAGTATTTCCTCCAGGCCCTGTGTTTAAATTTGTGACAGTTCAGTATTCCCTCCAGGCCTTGTGTTTAAATTTGTGACAGTTCAGTATTTCCTCCAGGCCCTGTGTTTAAATTTGTGACAGTTCAGTATTTCCTCCAGGCCTTGTGTTTAAATTTGTGACAGTTCAGTATTTCCTCCAGGCCTTGTGTTTAAATTTGTGACAGTTCAGTATTTACTCCAGGCCTTGTGTTTAATGTTGTGACAGTTCAGTATTTCCTCCAGGCCCTGTGTTTAAATTTGTGACAGTTCAGTATTTCCTCCAGGCCTTGTGTTTAAATTTGTGACAGTTCAGTATTTCCTCCAGGCCTTGTGTTTAAATTTGTGACAGTTCAGTATTTCCTCCAGGCCCTGTGTTTAAATTTGTGACAGTTCAGTATTTCCTCCAGGCCTTGTGTTTAAATTTGTGACAGTTTAGTATTTCCTCCAGGCCTTGTGTTTAAATTTGTGACAGTTCAGTATTTCCTCCAGGCCTTGTGTTTAAATTTGTGACAGTTCAGTATTTCCTCCAGGCCTTGTGTTTAAATTTGTGACAGTTCAGTATTCCCTCCAGGCCTTGTGTTTAAATTTGTGACAGTTCAGTATTTCCTCCAGGCCTTGTGTTTAAATTTGTGACAGTTCAGTATTTCCTCCAGGCCCTGTGTTTAAATTTGTGACAGTTCAGTATTTCCTCCAGGCCCTGTGTTTAAAGTTGTGACAGTTCAGTATTTCCTCCAGGCCTTGTGTTTAAATTTGTAACAGTTCAGTATTTCCTCCAGGCCCTGTGTTTAAATTTGTGACAGTTCACTATTTCCTCCAGGCCTTGTGTTTAAATTTGTGACAGTTCAGTATTTCTTCCAGGCCTTGTGTTTAAATTTGTAACAGTTCAGTATTTCCTCCAGGCCCTGTGTTTAAATTTGTGACAGTTCAGTATTTCTTCCAGGCCTTGTGTTTAAATTTGTAACAGTTCAGTATTTCCTCCAGGCCCTGTGTTTAAATTTGTGACAGTTCACTATTTCCTCCAGGCCTTGTGTTTAAATTTGTGACCGTTCAGTATTTCCTCCAGGCCTTGTGTTTAAATTTGTGACAGTTCAGTATTTCCTCCAGGCCCTGTGTTTAAAGTTGTGACAGTTCAGTATTTCCTCCAGACCCTGTGTTTAAATTTGTGACAGTTCAGTATTTCCTCCAGGACTTGTGTTTAAATTTGTGACAGTTCAGTATTTCCTCCAGGCCTTGTGTTTAAATTTGTGACAGTTCAGTATTTCCTCCAGGCCTTGTGTTTAAATTTGTGACAGTTCAGTATTCCCTCCAGGCCTTGTGTTTAAATTAGTGACAGTTCAGTATTCCCTCCAGGCCTTGTGTTTAAATTTGTGACAGTTCAGTATTTCCTCCAGGCCCTGTGTTTAAATTTGTGACAGTTCAGTATTTCCTCCAGGCCTTGTGTTTAAATTTGTGACAGTTCAGTATTTCCTCCAGGCCCTGTGTTTAAATTTGTGACAGTTCAGTATTTCCTCCAGGCCTTGTGTTTAAATTTGTGACAGTTCAGTATTTCCTCCAGGCCTTGTGTTTAAATTTGTGACAGTTCAGTATTTCCTCCAGGCCTTGTGTTTAAATTTGTGACAGTTCAGTATTTCCTCCAGGCCTTGTGTTTAAATTTGTAACAGTTCAGTATTTCCTCCAGGCCTTGTGTTTAAATTTGTGTCAGTTCAGTATTTCCTCCAGGCCTTGTGTTTAAATTTGTGACAGTTCAGTATTTCCTCCAGGCCTTGTGTTTAAATTTGTGACAGTTCAGTATTTCTTCCAGGCCTTGTGTTTAAATTTGTAACAGTTCAGTATTTCCTCCAGGCCCTGTGTTTATATTTGTGACAGTTCAGTATTTCCTCCAGGCCTTGTGTTTAAATTTGTGACAGTTCAGTATTCCCTCCAGACCCTGTGTTTAAATTTGTGACAATTCAGTATTTCCTCCAGGCCTTGTGTTTAAATTTGTGACAGTTCAGTATTTCCTCCAGGCCTTGTGTTTAAATTTGTGACAGTTCAGTATTTCCTCCAGGCCTTGTGTTTAAATTTGTAACAGTTCAGTATTTCCTCCAGGCCCTGTGTTTAAATTTGTGACAGTTTAGTATTTCCTCCAGGCCTTGTGTTTAAATTTGTGACAGTTCAGTATTTCCTCCAGGCCTTGTGTTTAAATTTGTGACAGTTCAGTATTTCCTCCAGGCCTTGTGTTTAAATTTGTGACAGTTCAGTATTTCCTCCAGGCCTTGTGTTTATATTTGTGACAGTTCAGTATTCCCTCCAGGCCCTGTGTTTAAATTTGTGACAGTTCAGTATTTCCTCCAGGCCTTGTGTTTAAATTTGTGACAGTTCAGTATTTCCTCCAGGCCTTGTGTTTAAATTTGTGACAGTTCAGTATTTCCTCCAGGCCTTGTGTTTAAATTTGTGACAGTTCAGTATTTCCTCCAGGCCTTGTGTTTAAATTTGTAACAGTTCAGTATTTCCTCCAGGCCCTGTGTTTAAATTTGTGACAGTTCAGTATTTCCTCCAGGCCTTGTGTTTAAATTTGTGACAGTTCAGTATTTCCTCCAGGCCTTGTGTTTAAATTTGTAACAGTTCAATATTTCTTCCAGGCCTTGTGTTTAAATTTGTAACAGTTCAGTATTTCCTCCAGGCCCTGTGTTTAAAGTTGTGACAGTTCAGTATTTCCTCCAGGCCCTGTGTTTAAATTTGTGACAGTTCAGTATTTCCTCCAGGCCTTGTGTTTAAATTTGTGACAGTTCAGTATTTCCTCCAGGCCTTGTGTTTAAATTTGTGACAGTTCAGTATTCCCTCCAGGCCTTGTGTTTAAATTTGTGACAGTTCAGTATTTTCTCCAGGCCTTGTGTTTAAATTTGTGACAGTTCAGTATTTCCTCCAGGCCTTGTGTTTAAATTTGTGACAGTTCAGTATTTCCCTCCAGGCCTTGTGTTTAAATTTGTGACAGTTCAGTATTTCCTCCAGGCCCTGTGTTTAAATTTGTGACAGTTCAGTATTTCCTCCAGGCCTTGTGTTTAAATTTGTGACAGTTCAGTATTTCCTCCAGGCCTTGTGTTTAAATTTGTGACAGTTCAGTATTTCCTCCAGGCCTTGTGTTTAAATTTGTGACAGTTCAGTATTTCCTCCAGGCCTTGTGTTTAAATTTGTGACAGTTCAGTATTTCCTCCAGGCCCTGTGTTTAAATTTGTGACAGTTCAGTATTTCCTCCAGGCCTTGTGTTTAAATTTGTGACAGTTCAGTATTCCCTCCAGGCCTTGTGTTTAAATTTGTGACAGTTCAGTATTTCCTCCAGGCCTTGTGTTTAAATTTGTGACAGTTCAGTATTCCCTCCAGGCCTTGTGTTTAAATTTGTGACAGTTCAGTATTCCCTCCAGGCCTTGTGTTTAAATTTGTGACAGTTCAGTATTCCCTCCAGGCCTTGTGTTTAAATTTGTGACTGTTCAGTATTTCCTCCAGGCCTTGTGTTTAAATTTGTGACAGTTCAGTATTTCCTCCAGGCCTTGTGTTTAAATTTGTGACAGTTCAGTATTTCCTCCAGGCCTTGTGTTTAAATTTGTGACAGTTCAGTATTTCCTCCAGGCCCTGTGTTTAAATTTGTGACAGTTCAGTATTTCCTCCAGGCCTTGTGTTTAAATTTGTGACAGTTCAGTATTCCCTCCAGGCCTTGTGTTTAAATTTGTGACAGTTCAGTATTCCCTCCAGGCCTTGTGTTTAAATTTGTGACAGTTCAGTATTTCCTCCAGTCCCTGTGTTTAAAGTTGTGACAGTTCAGTATTTCCTCCAGGCCCTGTGTTTAAATTTGTGACAGTTCAGTATTTCCTCCAGGCCCTGTGTTTAAATTTGTGACAGTTCAGTATTTCCTCCAGGCCTTGTGTTTAAATTTGTGACAGTTCAGTATTTCCTCCAGGCCTTGTGTTTAAATTTGTGACAGTTCAGTATTTCCTCCAGGCCTTGTGTTTAAATTTGTGACAGTTCAGTATTTCCTCCAGGCCCTGTGTTTAAATTTGTGACAGTTCAGTATTCCCTCCAGGCCTTGTGTTTAAATTTGTGACAGTTCAGTATTTCCTCCAGGCCTTGTGTTTAAATTTGTGACAGTTCAGTATTCCCTCCAGGCCTTGTGTTTAAATTTGTGACAGTTCAGTATTTCCTCCAGTCCCTGTGTTTAAAGTTGTGACAGTTCAGTATTTCCTCCAGGCCTAGTGTTTAAGTTTGTGACAGTTCAGTATTTCTTCCAGGCCTTGTGTTTAAATTTGTAACAGTTCAATATTTCCTCCAGGCCCTGTGTTTAAAGTTGTGACAGTTCAGTATTTCCTCCAGACCCTGTGTTTAAATTTGTGACAGTTCAGTATTTCCTCCAGGCCTTGTGTTTAAATTTGTGACAGTTCAGTATTTCTTCCAGGCCTTGTGTTTAAATTTGTAACAGTTCAATATTTCCTCCAGGCCCTGTGTTTAAAGTTGTGACAGTTCAGTATTTCCTCCAGACCCTGTGTTTAAATTTGTGACAGTTCAGTATTTCCTCCAGGCCCTGTGTTTAAATTTGTGACAGTTCAGTATTTCCTCCAGGCCCTGTGTTTAAATTTGTGACAATTCAGTCTTTCCTCCAGGCCTTGTGTTTAAATTTGTGACAGTTCAGTATTTCCTCCAGGCCTTGTGTTTAAATTTGTGACAGTTCAGTATTTCCTCCAGGCCCTGTGTTTAAATTTGTGACAGTTCAGTATTTCCTCCAGGCCTTGTGTTTAAATTTGTGGCAGTTCAGTATTTCCTCCAGGCCCTGTGTTTAAATTTGTGACAGTTCAGTATTTCCTCCAGGCCTTGTGTTTAAATTTGTGACAGTTCAGTATTTCCTCCAGACCCTGTGTTTAAATTTGTGACAGTTCAGTATTTCCTCCAGGCCCTGTGTTTAAATTTGTGACAGTTCAGTATTTCCTCCAGACCCTGTGTTTAAATTTGTGACAGTTCAGTATTTCCTCCAGGCCTTGTGTTTAAATTTGTGACAGTTCAGTATTCCCTCCAGGCATTGTGTTTAAATTTGTGACAGTTCAGAATTTACTCCAGGCCTTGTGTTTAAATTTGTGACAGTTCAGTATTTCCTCCAGGCCCTGTGTTTAAATTTGTGACAGTTCAGTATTTCCCTCCAGGCCTTGTGTTTAAATTTGTGACAGTTCAGTATTTCCCTCCAGGCCTTGTGTTTAAATTTGTGACAGTTCAGTATTTCCTCCAGGCCTTGTGTTTAAATTTGTGACAGTTCAGTATTCCCTCCAGGCCTTGTGTTTAAATTTGTGACAGTTCAGTATTTCCTCCAGTCCCTGTGTTTAAATTTGTGACAGTTCAGTATTTCCTCCAGGCCTTGTGTTTAAATTTGTGACAGTTCAGTATTTCCTCCAGGCCCTGTGTTTAAATTTGTGACAGTTCAGTATTTCCCTCCAGGCCTTGTGTTTAAATTTGTGACAGTTCAGTATTTCCTCCAGGCCTTGTGTTTAAATTTGTGACAGTTCAGTATTCCCTCCAGGCCTTGTGTTTAAATTTGTGACAGTTCAGTATTTCCTCCAGTCCCTGTGTTTAAATTTGTGACAGTTCAGTATTTCCTCCAGGCCTTGTGTTTAAATTTGTGACAGTTCAGTATTTCCTCCAGGCCCTGTGTTTAAATTTGTGACAGCTCAGTATTTCCTCCAGACCCTGTGTTTAAATTTGTGACAGTTCAGTATTTCCTCCAGGCCTTGTGTTTAAATTTGTGACAGTTCAGTATTTCCTCCAGGCCTTGTGTTTAAATTTGTGACAGTTCAGTATTTCCTCCAGGCCCTGTGTTTAAATTTGTGACAGTCCAGTATTTCCTCCAGGCCTTGTGTTTAAATTTGTGACAGTTCAGTCTTTCCTCCAGGCCTTGTGTTTAAATTTGTGACAGTTCAGTATTTACTCCAGGGCCTGTGTTTAAAGTTGTGACAGTTCAGTATTTCCTCCAGGCCTTGTGTTTAAATTTGTGACAGTTCAGTATTTCCTCCAGGCCCTGTGTTTAAATTTGTGACAGTTCAGTATTTACTCCAGGGCCTGTGTTTAAAGTTGTGACAGTTCAGTATTTCCTCCAGGCCTTGTGTTTAAATTTGTGACAGTTCAGTATTTCCTCCAGGCCCTGTGTTTAAATTTGTGACAGTCCAGTATTTCCTCCAGGCCCTGTGTTTAAATTTGTGACAGTTCAGTATTTACTCCAGGCCCTGTGTTTAAAGTTGTGAGAGTTCAGTATTTCCTCCAGGCCTTGTGTTTAAATTTGTGACAGTTCGGTATTTACTCCAGGCCTTGTGTTTAAATTTGTGACAGTTCAGTATTTCCTCCAGACCCTGTGTTTAAATTTGTGACAGTTCAGTATTTCCTCCAGGCCTTGTGTTTAAATTTGTGACAGTTCAGTCTTTCCTCCAGGCCTTGTGTTTAAATTTGTGACAGTTCAGTATTTCCTCCAGGCCTTGTGTTTAAATTTGTGACAGTTCAGTATTTCCTCCAGGCCTTGTGTTTAAATTTGTGACAGTTCATTATTCCCTCCAGACCCTGTGTTTAAATTTGTGACAGTTCAGTATTTCCTCCAGGCCTTGTGTTTAAATTTGTGACAGTTCAGTATTTCCTCCAGGCCTTGTGTTTAAATTTGTGACAGTTCAGTATTTCCTCCAGGCCTTGTGTTTAAATTTGTGACAGTTCAGTATTTCCTTCAGGCCTTGTGTTTAAATTTGTGACAGTTCAGTATTTCCTCCAGCCCCTGTGTTTAAATTTGTGACAGTTCAGTATTTCCTCCAGGCCTTGTGTATAAATTTGTGACAGTTCAGTATTTCCTCCAGGCCTTGTGTTTAAATTTGTGACAGTTCAGTATTTCCTCCAGGCCTTGTGTTTAAATTTGTGACAGTTCATTATTCCCTCCAGACCCTGTGTTTAAATTTGTGACAGTTCAGTATTTCCTCCAGGCCTTGTGTTTAAATTTGTGACAGTTCAGTATTTCCTCCAGGCCCTGTGTTTAAATTTGTGACAGTTCAGTATTTCCTCCAGGCCTTGTGTTTAAATTTGTGACAGTTCAGTATTTCCTCCAGGCCTTGTGTTTAAATTTGTGACAGTTCAGTCTTTCCTCCAGACCCTGTGTTTAAATTTGTGACAGTTCAGTATTTCCTCCAGGCCCTGTGTTTAAATTTGTGACAGTTCAGTATTTCCTCCAGGCCTTGTGTTTAAATTTGTGACAGTTCAGTATTTCCTCCAGGCCCTGTGTTTAAATTTGTGACAGTTCAGTATTTCCTCCAGGCCTTGTGTTTAAATTTGTGACAGTTCAGTATTCCCTCCAGGCCTTGTGTTTAAATTTGTGACAGTTCAGTATTTCCTCCAGGCCCTGTGTTTAAAGTTGTGACAGTTCAGTATTTCCTCCAGGCCTTGTGTTTAAATTTGTGACTGTTCAGTATTTCCTCCAGGCCTTGTGTTTAAATTTGTGACAGTTCAGTATTCCCTCCAGGCCCTGTGTTTAAAGTTGTGACAGTTCAGTATTTCCTCCAGGCCCTGTGTTTAAATTTGTGACAGTTCAGTATTTCCTCCAGACCCTGTGTTTAAATTTGTGACAGTTCAGTATTTCCTCCAGGCCCTGTGTTTAAATTTGTGACAGTTCAGTATTTCCTCCAGACCCTGTGTTTAAAGTTGTAACAGTTCAGTATTTCCTCCAGGCCTTGTGTTTAAAGTTGTGACAGTTCAGTATTTCCTCCAGGCCTTGAGTTTAAATTTGTGACAGTTCAGTATTTCCTCCAGGCCTTGTGTTTAAATTTGTGACTGTTCAGTATTTCCTCCAGGCCTTGTGTTTAAATTTGTGACAGTTCAGTATTCCCTCCAGGCCCTGTGTTTAAAGTTGTGACAGTTCAGTATTTCCTCCAGGCCTTGTGTTTAAATTTGTGACAGTTCAGTATTTCCTCCAGGCCTTGTGTTTAAATTTGTGACAGTTCAGTATTTCCTCCAGACCTTGTGTTTAAATTTGTGACAGTTCAGTATTTCCTCCAGGCCTTGTGTTTAAATTTGTGACAGTTCAGTATTCCCTCCAGGCCTTGTGTTTAAATTTGTGACAGTTCATTATTTCCTCCAGGCCCTGTGTTTAAATTTGTGACAGTTCAGTATTTCCTCCAGGCCTTGTGTTTAAATTTGTGACAGTTCAGTTTTCCCTCCAGACCCTGTGTTTAAATTTGTGACAGTTCAGTATTTCCTCCAGGCCCTGTGTTTAAATTTGTGACAGTTCAGTATTTCCTCCAGGCCTTGTGTTTAAATTTGTGACAGTTCAGTATTTCCTCCAGGCCTTGTGTTTAAATTTGTGACAGTTCATTATTCCCTCCAGACCCTGTGTTTATATTTGTGACAGTTCAGTATTTCCTCCAGGCCTTGTGTTTAAATTTGTGACAGTTCAGTATTTCCTCCAGGCCTTGTGTTTAAATTTGTGACAGTTCATTATTCCCTCCAGACCCTGTGTTTAAATTTGTGACAGTTCAGTATTTCCTCCAGGCCTTGTGTTTAAATTTGTGACAGTTCAGTATTTCCTCCAGGCCTTGTGTTTAAATTTGTGACAGTTCAGTATTTCCTCCAGGCCTTGTGTTTAAATTTGTGACAGTTCAGTATTTCCTCCAGGCCTTGTGTTTAAATTTGTGACAGTTCAGTATTTCCTCCAGACTCTGTGTTTAAATTTGTGACAGTTCAGTATTTCCTCCAGGCCTTGTGTTTAAATTTGTGACAGTTCAGTATTTCCTCCAGGCCTTGTGTTTAAATTTGTGACAGTTCAGTATTTCCTCCAGGCCTTGTGTTTAAATTTGTGACAGTTCAGTATTTCCTCCAGGCCTTGTGTTTAAATTTGTGACAGTTCAGTATTTCCTCCAGGCCTTGTGTTTAAATTTGTGACAGTTCAGTATTTCCTCCAGGCCTTGTGTTTAAATTTGTGACAGTTCAGTATTTCCTCCAGGCCTTGTGTTTAAATTTGTGACAGTTCATTATTCCCTCCAGACCCTGTGTTTATATTTGTGACAGTTCAGTATTTCCTCCAGGCCTTGTGTTTAAATTTGTGACAGTTCAGTATTTCCTCCAGGCCTTGTGTTTAAATTTGTGACAGTTCATTATTCCCTCCAGACCCTGTGTTTAAATTTGTGACAGTTCAGTATTTCCTCCAGGCCTTGTGTTTAAATTTGTGACAGTTCAGTATTTCCTCCAGACCCTGTGTTTAAATTTGTGACTGTTCAGTATTTCCTCCAGGCATTGTGTTTAAATTTGTGACAGTTCAGTATTTCCTCCAGGCCCTGTGTTTAAATTTGTGACAGTTCAGTATTTACTCCAGGCCTTGTGTTTAAATTTGTGACAGTTCAGTATTTACTCCAGGCCTTGTGTTTAAATTTGTGACAGTTGAGTATTTCCCTCCAGACCCTGTGTTTAAATTTGTGACAGTTCAGTATTTCCTCCAGACCTTGTGTTTAAATTTGTGACTGTTCAGTATTTCCTCCAGTCCCTGTGTTTAAATTTGTGACAGTTCAGTATTTACTCCAGGCCTTGTGTTTAAATTTGTGACAGTTCAGTATTTACTCCAGGCCTTGTGTTTAAATTTGTGACAGTTCAGTATTTCCTCCAGTCCCTGTGTTTAAATTTGTGACAGTTCAGTATTTACTCCAGGCCTTGTGTTTAAATTTGTGACAGTTCAGTATTTACTCCAGGCCTTGTGTTTAAATTTGTGACAGTTCAGTATTTCCCTCCAGACCCTGTGTTTAAATTTGTGACAGTTCAGTATTTCCTCCAGACCTTGTGTTTAAATTTGTGACAGTTCAGTATTTCCCTCCAGACCCTGTGTTTAAATTTGTGACAGTTCAGTATTTACTCCAGGCCTTGTGTTTAAATTTGTGACAGTTCAGTATTTACTCCAGGCCTTGTGTTTAAATTTGTAACAGTTCAGTATTTCCCTCCAGACCCTGTGTTTAAATTTGTGACAGTTCAGTATTTCCTCCAGACCTTGTGTTTAAATTTGTGACTGTTCAGTATTTCCTCCAGGCATTGTGTTTAAATTTGTGACAGTTCAGTATTTACTCCAGGCCTTGTGTTTAAATTTGTGACAGTTCAGTATTTCCTCCAGTCCCTGTGTTTAAATTTGTGACAGTTCAGTATTTCCTCCAGGCCTTGTGTTTAAATTTGTGACAGTTCAGTATTTCCTCCAGGCCTTGTGTTTAAATTTGTGACAGTTCAGTATTTCCTCCAGGCCCTGTGTTTAAATTTGTGACAGTTCAGTATTTCCTCCAGGCCCTGTGTTTAAATTTGTGACAGTTCATTATTCCCTCCAGACCCTGTGTTTAAATTTGTGACAGTTCAGTATTTCCTCCAGGCCCTGTGTTTAAATTTGTGACAGTTCAGTATTTCCTCCAGGCCCTGTGTTTAAATTTGTGACAGTTCATTATTCCCTCCAGGCCCTGTGTTTAAATTTGTGACAGTTCAGTATTTCCTCCAGGCCCTGTGTTTAAATTTGTGACAGTTCAGTATTTCCTCCAGGCCTTGTGTTTAAATTTGTGACAGTTCAGTATTTCCTCCAGGCCTTGTGTTTAAATTTGTGACAGTTCTGTATTTCCTCCAGGCCTTGTGTTTAAATTTGTGACAGTTCATTATTCCCTCCAGACCCTGTGTTTATATTTGTGACAGTTCAGTATTTCCTCCAGGCCTTGTGTTTAAATTTGTGACAGTTCAGTATTTCCTCCAGGCCTTGTGTTTAAATTTGTGACAGTTCATTATTCCCTCCAGACCCTGTGTTTAAATTTGTGACAGTTCAGTATTTCCTCCAGACCTTGTGTTTAAATTTGTGACAGTTCAGTATTTCCTCCAGTCCCTGTGTTTAAATTTGTGACAGTTCAGTATTTACTCCAGGCCTTGTGTTTAAATTTGTGACAGTTCAGTATTTCCTCCAGGCCTTGTGTTTAAATTTGTGACAGTTCAGTATTTCCTCCAGGCCTTGTGTTTAAATTTGTGACAGTTCAGTATTTCCTCCAGGCCCTGTGTTTAAATTTGTGACAGTTCAGTCTTTCCTCCAGACCCTGTGTTTAAATTTGTGACAGTTCAGTATTTCCTCCAGTCCCTGTGTTTAAATTTGTGACAGTTCAGTATTTCCTCCAGGCCTTGTGTTTAAATTTGTGACAGTTCAGTATTTCCTCCAGGCCTTGTGTTTAAAGTTGTGACAGTTCAGTATTTCCTCCAGGCCTTGTGTTTAAATTTGTGACAGTTCAGTATTTCCTCCAGGCCCTGTGTTTAAAGTTGTGAGAGTTCAGTATTTCCTCCAGGCCTTGTGTTTAAATTTGTGACAGTTCAGTATTTCCTCCAGGCCCTGTGTTTAAAGTTGTGACAGTTCAGTATTTCCTCCAGGCCCTGTGTTTAAATTTGTGACAGTTCAGTATTTCCCCCAGGCCTTGTGTTTAAATTTGTGACAGTTCAGTATTTCCCCCAGGCCCTGTGTTTAAATTTGTGACAGTTCAGTATTTCCTCCAGTCCTTGTGTTTAAATTTGTGACAGTTCAGTATTTCCCCCAGGCCTTGTGTTTAAATTTGTGACAGTTCAGTATTTCCTCCAGGCCTTGTGTTTAAATTTGTGACAGTTCAGTATTTACTCCAGGCCCTGTGTTTAAAGTTGTGACAGTTCAGTATTTCCTCCAGGCCTTGTGTTTAAATTTGTGACTGTTCAGTATTTCCTCCAGGCCCTGTGTTTAAAGTTGTGACAGTTCAGTATTTCCTCCAGGCCCTGTTTTTAAATTTGTGACAGTTCAGTATTTCCTCCAGGCCCTGTGTTTAAAGTTGTGACAGTTCAGTATTTCCTCCAGGCCCTGTGTTTAAAGTTGTGACAGTTCAGTATTTCCTCCAGGCCTTGTGTTTAAAGTTGTGACAGTTCAGTATTTCCTCCAGGCCTTGTGTTTAAAGTTGTGACAGTTCAGTATTTCCTCCAGGCCTTGTGTTTAAATTTGTGACAGTTCAGTATTTCCTCCAGGCCCTGTGTTTAAATTTGTGACAGTTCAGTATTTCCTCCAGGCCTTGTGTTTAAATTTGTGACAGTTCAGTATTCCCTCCAGGCCCTGTGTTTAAATTTGTGACAGTTCAGTATTCCCTCCAGGCCCTGTGTTTAAAGTTGTGACAGTTCAGTATTTCCTCCAGGCCCTGTGTTTAAATTTGTGACAGTTCAGTATTTCCTCCAGGCCTTGTGTTTAAAGTTGTGACAGTTCAGTATTTCCTCCAGGGCTTGTGTTTAAAGTTGTGACAGTTCAGTATTTCCTCCAGGCCTTGTGTTTAAATTTGTGACAGTTCAGTATTTCCTCCAGGCCCTGTGTTTAAATTTGTGACAGTTCAGTATTTCCTCCAGGCCTTGTGTTTAAATTTGTGACAGTTCAGTATTCCCTCCAGGCCTTGTGTTTATATTTGTGACAGTTCAGTATTCCCTCCAGGCACTGTGTTTAAATTTGTGACTGTTCAGTATTCCCTCCAGGCCCTGTGTTTAAATTTGTGACAGTTCTGTATTCCCTCCAGGCCCTGTGTTTAAATTTGTGACTGTTCAGTATTCCCTCCAGGCCCTGTGTTTAAATTTGTGACAGTTCAGTATTTCCTCCAGGCCTAGTGTTTAAATTTGTGACAGTTCAGTATTCCCTCCATGCCCTGTGTTTAAATTTGTGACAGTTCAGTATTTCCTCCAGGCCTTGTGTTTAAAGTTGTGACAGTTCAGTATTTCCTCCAGGCCTTGTGTTTAAATTTGAGACTGTTCAGTATTTCCTCCAGGCCTTGTGTTTAAATTTGTGACAGTTCAGTATTCCCTCCAGGCCTTGTGTTTAAATTTGTGGCAGTTCAGTATTCCCTCCATGCCCTGTGTTTAAATTTGTGACAGTTCAGTATTTCCTCCAGGCCTTGTGTTTAAATTTGTGACTGTTCAGTATTTCCTCCAGGCCTTGTGTTTAAATTTGTGACAGTTCAGTATTCCCTCCAGGCCTTGTGTTTAAATTTGTGACAGTTCAGTATTCCCTCCAGGCCTTGTGTTTATATTTGTGACAGTTCGGTATTTACTCCAGGCCTTGTGTTTAAATTTGTGACAGTTCAGTATTTCCTCCAGGCCCTGTGTTTAAATTTGTGACAGTTCAGTATTTCCTCCAGGCCCTGTGTTTAAATTTGTGACAGTTCAGTATTTCCTCCAGGCCTTGTGTTTAAATTTGTGACAGTTCAGTATTTCCTCCAGGCCTTGTGTTTAAATTTGTGACAGTTCAGTATTTCCTCCAGGCCCTGTGTTTAAATTTGTGACAGTTCAGTATTTCCTCCAGGCCTTGTGTTTAAATTTGTGACTGTTCAGTATTTCCTCCAGGCCTTGTGTTTAAATTTGTGACAGTTCAGTATTCCCTCCAGGCCCTGTGTTTAAAGTTGTGACAGTTCAGTATTTCCTCCAGGCCCTGTGTTTAAAGTTGTGACAGTTCAGTATTTCCTCCAGGCCTTGTGTTTAAATTTGTGACTGTTCAGTATTTCCTCCAGGCCTTGTGTTTAAATTTGTGACTGTTCAGTATTTCCTCCAGGCCTTGTGTTTAAATTTGTGACAGTTCAGTATTCCCTCCAGGCCCTGTGTTTAAAGTTGTGACAGTTCAGTATTTCCTCCAGGCCCTGTGTTTAAAGTTGTGACAGTTCAGTATTTCCTCCAGGCCCTGTGTTTAAAGTTGTGACAGTTCAGTATTTCCTCCAGGCCTTGTGTTTAAATTTGTGACAGTTCAGTATTTCCTCCAGGCCTTGTGTTTAAATTTGTGACAGTTCAGTATTCCCTCCAGACCCTGTGTTTAAATTTGTGACAGTTCAGTATTTCCTCCAGGCCCTGTGTTTAAATTTGTGACAGTTCAGTATTTCCTCCAGGCCTTGTGTTTAAATTTGTGACAGTTCAGTATTTCCTCCAGGCCTTGTGTTTAAATTTGTGACAGTTCAGTATTTCCTCCAGGCCTTGTGTTTAAATTTGTGACAGTTCATTATTCCCTCCAGACCCTGTGTTTATATTTGTGACAGTTCAGTATTTCCTCCAGGCCTTGTGTTTAAATTTGTGACAGTTCAGTATTTCCTCCAGGCCTTGTGTTTAAATTTGTGACAGTTCAGTATTTCCTCCAGACCCTGTGTTTAAATTTGTGACAATTCAGTATTTCCTCCAGTCCCTGTGTTTAAATTTGTGACAGTTCAGTATTTCCTCCAGGCCTTGTGTTTAAATTTGTGACAGTTCAGTATTTCCTCCAGGCCTTGTGTTTAAATTTGTGACAGTTCAGTATTTCCTCCAGGCCTTGTGTTTAAATTTGTGACAGTTCAGTATTTCCTCCAGGCCTTGTGTTTAAATTTGTGACAGTTCAGTATTTCCTCCAGACCCTGTGTTTAAATTTGTGACAGTTCAGTATTTCCTCCAGGCCCTGTGTTTAAATTTATGACAGTTCAGTATTTCCTCCAGGCCCTGTGTTTAAATTTGTGACAGTTCAGTATTTCCTCCAGGCCCTGTGTTTAAATTTGTGACAGTTCAGTATTTCCTCCAGGCCCTGTGTTTAAATTTGTGACAGTTCAGTATTTCCTCCAGGCCTTGTGTTTAAATTTGTGACAGTTCAGTATTTCCTCCAGGCCTTGTGTTTAAATTTGTGACAGTTCAGTATTTCCTCCAGGCCTTGTGTTTAAATTTGTGACAGTTCAGTATTTCCTCCAGGCCTTGTGTTTAAATTTGTGACAGTTCAGTATTTCCTCCAGGCCTTGTGTTTAAATTTGTGACAGTTCAGTATTTCCTCCAGGCCTTGTGTTTAAATTTGTGACAGTTCAGTATTTCCTCCAGGCCTTGTGTTTAAATTTGTGACAGTTCATTATTCCCTCCAGACCCTGTGTTTATATTTGTGACAGTTCAGTATTTCCTCCAGGCCTTGTGTTTAAATTTGTGACAGTTCAGTATTTCCTCCAGGCCTTGTGTTTAAATTTGTGACAGTTCATTATTCCCTCCTGACCCTGTGTTTAAATTTGTGACAGTTCAGTATTTCCTCCAGCCCTTGTGTTTAAATTTGTGACAGTTCAGTATTTCCTCCAGGCCCTGTGTTTAAATTTGTGACAGTTCAGTCTTTCCTCCAGACCCTGTGTTTAAATTTGTGACAGTTCAGTATTTCCTCCAGTCCCTGTGTTTAAATTTGTGACAGTTCAGTATTTCCTCCAGGCCTTGTGTTTAAATTTGTGACAGTTCAGTATTTCCTCCAGCCCTTGTGTTTAAATTTGTGACAGTTCAGTATTTTCTCCAGGCCCTGTGTTTAAATTTGTGACAGTTCAGTATTTCCTCCAGGCCTTGTGTTTAAATTTGTGACAGTTCAGTATTTCCTCCAGGCCTTGTGTTTAAAGTTGTGACAGTTCAGTATTTCCTCCAGGCCTTGTGTTTAAATTTGTGACAGTTCAGTATTTCCTCCAGGCCTTGTGTTTAAAGTTGTGACAGTTCAGTATTTCCTCCAGGCCTTGTGTTTAAATTTGTGACAGTTCAGTATTTCCTCCAGGCCCTGTGTTTAAAGTTGTGAGAGTTCAGTATTTCCTCCAGGCCTTATGTTTAAATTTGTGACAGTTCAGTATTTCCTCCAGGCCCTGTGTTTAAAGTTGTGACAGTTCAGTATTTCCTCCAGGCCCTGTGTTTAAATTTGTGACAGTTCAGTATTTCCCCCAGTCCTTGTGTTTAAATTTGTGACAGTTCAGTATTTCCTCCAGACCCTGTGTTTAAATTTGTGACAGTTCAGTATTTCCTCCAGGCCTTGTGTTTAAATTTGTGACAGTTCAGTATTTCCTCCAGGCCTTGTGTTTAAATTTGTGACAGTTCAGTATTCCCTCCAGGCCTTGTGTTTATATTTGTGACAGTTCAGTATTTCCTCCAGTCCCTGTGTTTAAATTTGTGACAGTTCAGTATTTCCCTCCAGGCCCTGTGTTTAAATTTGTGACAGTTCAGTATTTCCTCCAGGCCTTGTGTTTAAATTTGTGACAGTTCAGTATTTCCTCCAGGCCTTGTGTTTACATTTGTGACAGTTCAGTATTTCCTCCAGGCCTTGTGTTTAAATTTGTGACAGTTCAGTATTTCCCTCCAGGCTCTGTGTTTAAATTTGTGACAGTTCAGTATTTCCTCCAGGCCTTGTGTTTAAATTTGTGACAGTTCAGTATTTCCTCCAGACCTTGTGTTTAAATTTGTGACAGTTCAGTATTCCCTCCAGGCCTTGTGTTTAAATTTGTGACAGTTCAGTATTTCCCTCCAGGCCCTGTGTTTAAATTTGTGACAGTTCAGTATTTCCTCCAGGCCCTGTGTTTAAATTTGTGACAGTTCAGTATTTCCTCCAGGCCCTGTGTTTAAATTTGTGACAGTTCAGTATTTCCCTCCAGGCCTTGTGTTTAAATTTGTGACAGTTCAGTATTTCCCTCCAGGCCCTGTGTTTAAATTTGTGACAGTTCAGTATTCCCTCCAGGCCCTGTGTTTAAATTTGTGACAGTTCAGTATTTCCTCCAGGCCTTGTGTTTAAATTTGTGACAGTTCTGTATTCCCTCCAGGCCCTGTGTTTAAATTTGTGACAGTTCAGTTTTCCCTCCAGGCCTTGTGTTTATATTTGTGACAGTTCAGTATTCCCTCCAGGCCCTGTGTTTAAATTTGTGACTGTTCAGTATTCCCTCCAGGCCCTGTGTTTAAATTTGTGACAGTTCTGTATTCCCTCCAGGCCTTGTGTTTAAATTTGTGACAGTTCAGTATTTCCTCCAGGCCTTGTGTTTAAATTTGTGACAGTTCAGTATTTCCTCCAGGCCTTGTGTTTAAAGTTGTGACAGTTCAGTATTTCCTCCGGGCCCTGTGTTTAAATTTGTGACAGTTCAGTATTTCCTCCAGGCCTTGTGTTTAAATTTGTGACAGTTCAGTATTTCCTCCAGGCCTTGTGTTTAAATTTGTGACTGTTCAGTATTTCCTCCAGGCCTTGTGTTTAAATTTGTGACTGTTCAGTATTTCCTCCAGGCCTTGTGTTTAAATTTGTGACAGTTCAGTATTTCCTCCAGGCCTTGTGTTTAAATTTGTGACTGTTCAGTATTTCCTCCAGGCCTTGTGTTTAAATTTGTGACAGTTCAGTATTTCCTCCAGGCCCTGTGTTTAAATTTGTAACAGTTCAGTGTTTCCTGCAGGCCCTGTGTTTAAATTTGTGACCGTTCAGTATTTCCTCCAGGCCCTGTGTTTAAATTTGTGACAGTTCAGTATTTCCCTCCAGACCCTGTGTTTAAATTTGTGACAGTTCAGTATTCCCTCCAGGCCCTGTGTTTATATTTGTGACAGTTCAGTATTTCCTCCAGGCCTTGTGTTTAAATTTGTGACAGTTCAGTATTTCCTCCAGTCCCTGTGTTTATATTTGAGACAGTTCAGTATTTCCTCCAGGCCTTGTGTTTAAATTTGTGACAGTTCTGTATTCCCTCCAGGCCTTGTGTTTAAATTTGTGACAGTTCAGTATTTCCTCCAGGCCTTGTGTTTAAATTTGTGACAGTTCAGTATTTCCTCCAGGCCTTGTGTTTAAATTTGTGACAGTTCAGTATTTCCTCCAGGCCTTGTGTTTAAATTTGTGACAGTTCAGTATTTCCTCCAGTCCCTGTGTTTATATTTGTGACAGTTCAGTATTCCCTCCAGGCCCTGTGTTTAAATTTGTGACAGTTCAGTATTTCCTCCAGGCCTTGTGTTTAAATTAGTGGCAGTTCAGTATTTCCTCCAGGCCCTGTGTTTAAATTTGTGACAGTTCAGTATTTCCTCCAGGCCTTGTTTTAAATTTGTGACAGTTCAGTATTTCCTCCAGGCCTTGTGTTTAAATTTGTGACAGTTCAGTATTCCCTCCAGGCCCTGTGTTTAAATTTGTGACTGTTCAGTATTCCCTCCAGGCCCTGTGTTTAAATTTGTGACAGTTCTGTATTCCCTCCAGGCCCTGTGTTTAAATTTGTGACAGTTCAGTATTTTCTCCAGGCCCTGTGTTTAAATTTGTGACAGTTCAGTATTTCCTCCAGGCCTTGTGTTTAAATTTGTGACAGTTCAGTATTTCCTCCAGGCCTTGTGTTTAAAGTTGTGACAGTTCAGTATTTCCTCCAGGCCTTGTGTTTAAATTTGTGACAGTTCAGTATTTCCTCCAGGCCTTGTGTTTAAAGTTGTGACAGTTCAGTATTTCCTCCAGGCCTTGTGTTTAAATTTGTGACAGTTCAGTATTTCCTCCAGGCCCTGTGTTTAAAGTTGTGAGAGTTCAGTATTTCCTCCAGGCCTTATGTTTAAATTTGTGACAGTTCAGTATTTCCTCCAGGCCCTGTGTTTAAAGTTGTGACAGTTCAGTATTTCCTCCAGGCCCTGTGTTTAAATTTGTGACAGTTCAGTATTTCCCCCAGTCCTTGTGTTTAAATTTGTGACAGTTCAGTATTTCCTCCAGACCCTGTGTTTAAATTTGTGACAGTTCAGTATTTCCTCCAGGCCTTGTGTTTAAATTTGTGACAGTTCAGTATTTCCTCCAGGCCTTGTGTTTAAATTTGTGACAGTTCAGTATTCCCTCCAGGCCTTGTGTTTATATTTGTGACAGTTCAGTATTTCCTCCAGTCCCTGTGTTTAAATTTGTGACAGTTCAGTATTTCCCTCCAGGCCCTGTGTTTAAATTTGTGACAGTTCAGTATTTCCTCCAGGCCTTGTGTTTAAATTTGTGACAGTTCAGTATTTCCTCCAGGCCTTGTGTTTACATTTGTGACAGTTCAGTATTTCCTCCAGGCCTTGTGTTTAAATTTGTGACAGTTCAGTATTTCCCTCCAGGCTCTGTGTTTAAATTTGTGACAGTTCAGTATTTCCTCCAGGCCTTGTGTTTAAATTTGTGACAGTTCAGTATTTCCTCCAGACCTTGTGTTTAAATTTGTGACAGTTCAGTATTCCCTCCAGGCCTTGTGTTTAAATTTGTGACAGTTCAGTATTTCCCTCCAGGCCCTGTGTTTAAATTTGTGACAGTTCAGTATTTCCTCCAGGCCCTGTGTTTAAATTTGTGACAGTTCAGTATTTCCTCCAGGCCCTGTGTTTAAATTTGTGACAGTTCAGTATTTCCCTCCAGGCCTTGTGTTTAAATTTGTGACAGTTCAGTATTTCCCTCCAGGCCCTGTGTTTAAATTTGTGACAGTTCAGTATTCCCTCCAGGCCCTGTGTTTAAATTTGTGACAGTTCAGTATTTCCTCCAGGCCTTGTGTTTAAATTTGTGACAGTTCTGTATTCCCTCCAGGCCCTGTGTTTAAATTTGTGACAGTTCAGTTTTCCCTCCAGGCCTTGTGTTTATATTTGTGACAGTTCAGTATTCCCTCCAGGCCCTGTGTTTAAATTTGTGACTGTTCAGTATTCCCTCCAGGCCCTGTGTTTAAATTTGTGACAGTTCTGTATTCCCTCCAGGCCTTGTGTTTAAATTTGTGACAGTTCAGTATTTCCTCCAGGCCTTGTGTTTAAATTTGTGACAGTTCAGTATTTCCTCCAGGCCTTGTGTTTAAAGTTGTGACAGTTCAGTATTTCCTCCGGGCCCTGTGTTTAAATTTGTGACAGTTCAGTATTTCCTCCAGGCCTTGTGTTTAAATTTGTGACAGTTCAGTATTTCCTCCAGGCCTTGTGTTTAAATTTGTGACTGTTCAGTATTTCCTCCAGGCCTTGTGTTTAAATTTGTGACTGTTCAGTATTTCCTCCAGGCCTTGTGTTTAAATTTGTGACAGTTCAGTATTTCCTCCAGGCCTTGTGTTTAAATTTGTGACTGTTCAGTATTTCCTCCAGGCCTTGTGTTTAAATTTGTGACAGTTCAGTATTTCCTCCAGGCCCTGTGTTTAAATTTGTAACAGTTCAGTGTTTCCTGCAGGCCCTGTGTTTAAATTTGTGACCGTTCAGTATTTCCTCCAGGCCCTGTGTTTAAATTTGTGACAGTTCAGTATTTCCCTCCAGACCCTGTGTTTAAATTTGTGACAGTTCAGTATTCCCTCCAGGCCCTGTGTTTATATTTGTGACAGTTCAGTATTTCCTCCAGGCCTTGTGTTTAAATTTGTGACAGTTCAGTATTTCCTCCAGTCCCTGTGTTTATATTTGTGACAGTTCAGTATTTCCTCCAGGCCTTGTGTTTAAATTTGTGACAGTTCTGTATTCCCTCCAGGCCTTGTGTTTAAATTTGTGACAGTTCAGTATTTCCTCCAGGCCTTGTGTTTAAATTTGTGACAGTTCAGTATTTCCTCCAGGCCTTGTGTTTAAATTTGTGACAGTTCAGTATTTCCTCCAGGCCTTGTGTTTAAATTTGTGACAGTTCAGTATTTCCTCCAGTCCCTGTGTTTATATTTGTGACAGTTCAGTATTCCCTCCAGGCCCTGTGTTTAAATTTGTGACAGTTCAGTATTTCCTCCAGGCCTTGTGTTTAAATTAGTGGCAGTTCAGTATTTCCTCCAGGCCCTGTGTTTAAATTTGTGACAGTTCAGTATTTCCTCCAGGCCTTGTTTTAAATTTGTGACAGTTCAGTATTTCCTCCAGGCCTTGTGTTTAAATTTGTGACAGTTCAGTATTCCCTCCAGGCCCTGTGTTTAAATTTGTGACTGTTCAGTATTCCCTCCAGGCCCTGTGTTTAAATTTGTGACAGTTCTGTATTCCCTCCAGGCCCTGTGTTTAAATTTGTGACTGTTCAGTATTCCCTCCAGGCCCTGTGTTTAAATTTGTGACTGTTCAGTATTCCCTCCAGGCCCTGTGTTTAAATTTGTGACTGTTCAGTATTCCCTCCAGGCCCTGTGTTTAAATTTGTGACAGTTCTGTATTCCCTCCAGGCCCTGTGTTTAAATTTGTGACAGTTCTGTATTCCCTCCAGGCCCTGTGTTTAAATTTGTGACTGTTCAGTATTTCCTCCAGGCCTTGTGTTTACATTTGTGACAGTTCAGTCTTTCCTCCAGGCCCTGTGTTTAAATTTGTGACAGTTCAGTATTTCCTCCAGGCCTTGTGTTTAAATTTGTGACAGTTCAGTATTTCCTCCAGGCCTTGTGTTTAAATTTGTGACAGTTCAGTATTCCCTCCAGGCCCTGTGTTTAAATTTGTGACTGTTCAGTATTCCCTCCAGGCCCTGTGTTTAAATTTGTGACAGTTCAGTATTTCCTCCAGTCCCTGTGTTTAAATTTGTGACAGTTCAGTATTTCCTCCAGGCCTTGTGTTTAAATTTGTGACAGTTCAGTATTTCCTCCAGGCCTTGTGTTTAAATTTGTGACTGTTCAGTATTTCCTCCAGTCCCTGTGTTTAAATTTGTGACAGTTCAGTATTTCCTCCAGGCCTTGTGTTTAAATTTGTGACAGTTCAGTATTCCCTCCAGGCCTTGTGTTTAAATATGTGACAGTTCAGTATTTCCTCCAGGCCTTGTGTTTAAATTTGTGACAGTTCAGTATTTCCTCCAGGCCTTGTGTTTAAATTTGTGACAGTTCAGTATTTCCTCCAGGCCTTGTGTTTAAATTTGTGACAGTTCAGTATTTCCTCCAGGCCTTGTGTTTAAATTTGTGACAGTTCAGTATTCCCTCCAGGCCTTGTGTTTAAATATGTGACAGTTCAGTATTTCCTCCAGGCCTTGTGTTTAAATTTGTGACAGTTCAGTATTTCCTCCAGGCCTTGTGTTTAAATTTGTGACAGTTCAGTATTTCCTCCAGGCCTTGTGTTTAAATTTGTGACAGTTCAGTATTTCCTCCAGACCCTGTGTTTAAATTTGTGACAGTTCAGTATTTCCTCCTGGCCTTGTGTTTAAATTTGTGACAGTTCAGTATTTCCTCCAGTCCCTGTGTTTAAATTTGTGACAGTTCAGTATTTCCTCCAGGCCCTGTGTTTAAATTTGTGACAGTTCAGTATTTCCTCCAGGCCCTGTGTTTAAATTTGTGACAGTTCAGTATTTCCTCCAGGCCTTGTGTTTAAATTTGTGACAGTTCAGTATTTCCTCCTGGCCTTGTGTTTAAATTTGTGACAGTTCAGTATTTCCTCCAGGCCTTGTGTTTAAATTTGTGACAGTTCAGTATTTCCTCCAGGCCTTGTGTTTAAATTTGTGACAGTTCAGTATTTCCTCCTGGCCTTGTGTTTAAATTTGTGACATTTCAGTATTTCCTCCAGGCCTTGTGTTTAAATTTGTGACAGTTCAGTATTTCCTCCTGGCCTTGTGTTTAAATTTGTGACAGTTCAGTATTTCCTCCAGGCCTTGTGTTTAAATTTGTGACAGTTCAGTATTTCCTCCAGGAATTGTGTTTAAATTTGTGACTGTTCAGTATGTACTCCAGGCCCTGTGTTTAAATTTGTGACAGTTCAGTATTTCCTCCTGGCCTTGTGTTTTAATTTGTGACAGTTCAGTATTTCCTCCAGGCCTTGTGTTTAAATTTGTGACAGTTCAGTGTTTCCTCCAGGCCTTGTGTTTAAATTTGTGACAGTTCAGTATTTCCTCCAGACCTTGTGTATAAATTTGTGACAGTTCAGTGTTTCCTCCAGGAATTGTGTTTAAATTTGTGACTGTTCAGTACTTACTCCAGGCCCTGTGTTTAAATTTGTGACAGTTCAGTATTCCCTCCAGGCCTTGTGTTTAAATTTGTGACAGTTCAGTATTTCCCTCCAGGCCCTGTGTTTAAATTTGTGACAGTTCAGTATTCCCTCCAGACCCTGTGTTTAAATTTGTGACAGTTCAGTATTTCCTCCAGGCCTTGTGTTTAAATTTGTGACAGTTCAGTATTCCCTCCAGGCCTTGTGTTTATATTTGTGACAGTTCAGTATTTCCTCCAGTCCCTGTGTTTAAATTTGTGACAGTTCAGTATTTCCCTCCAGGCCCTGTGTTTAAATTTGTGACAGTTCAGTATTTCCTCCAGGCCTTGTGTTTAAATTTGTGACAGTTCAGTATTTCCTCCAGGCCTTGTGTTTAAATTTGTGACAGTTCAGTATTTCCTCCAGGCCTTGTGTTTAAATTTGTGACAGTTCAGTATTTCCTCCAGGCCCTGTGTTTAAATTTGTGACAGTTCAGTATTTCCTCCAGGCCTTGTGTTTAAATTTGTGACAGTTCAGTATTTCCTCCAGGCCCTGTGTTTAAAGTTGTGACAGTTCACTATTTCCTCCGGGCCCTGTGTTTAAATTTGTGACAGTTCAGTATTTCCTCCAGGACTTGTGTTTAAATTTGTGACAGTTCAGTATTTCCTCCAGGCCTTGTGTTTAAATTTGTGACTGTTCAGTATTTCCTCCAGGCCTTGTGTTTAAATTTGTGACTGTTCAGTATTTCCTCCAGGCCTTGTGTTTAAATTTGTGACAGTTCAGTATTTCCTCCAGGCCTTGTGTTTAAATTTGTGACTGTTCAGTATTTCCTCCAGGCCTTGTGTTTAAATTTGTGACAGTTCAGTATTTCCTCCAGGCCCTGTGTTTAAATTTGTAACAGTTCAGTGTTTCCTGCAGGCCCTGTGTTTAAATTTGTGACCGTTCAGTATTTCCTCCAGGCCCTGTGTTTAAATTTGTGACAGTTCAGTATTTCCCTCCAGACCCTGTGTTTAAATTTGTGACAGTTCAGTATTCCCTCCAGGCCCTGTGTTTATATTTGTGACAGTTCAGTATTTCCTCCAGGCCTTGTGTTTAAATTTGTGACAGTTCAGTATTTCCTCCAGTCCCTGTGTTTATATTTGTGACAGTTCAGTATTTCCTCCAGGCCTTGTGTTTAAATTTGTGACAGTTCTGTATTCCCTCCAGGCCTTGTGTTTAAATTTGTGACAGTTCAGTATTTCCTCCAGGCCTTGTGTTTAAATTTGTTACAGTTCAGTATTTCCTCCAGGCCTTGTGTTTAAATTTGTGACAGTTCAGTATTTCCTCCAGGCCTTGTGTTTAAATTTGTGACAGTTCAGTATTTCCTCCAGTCCCTGTGTTTATATTTGTGACAGTTCAGTATTCCCTCCAGGCCCTGTGTTTAAATTTGTGACAGTTCAGTATTTCCTCCAGGCCTTGTGTTTAAATTAGTGGCAGTTCAGTATTTCCTCCAGGCCCTGTGTTTAAATTTGTGACAGTTCAGTATTTCCTCCAGGCCTTGTTTTAAATTTGTGACAGTTCAGTATTTCCTCCAGGCCTTGTGTTTAAATTTGTGACAGTTCAGTATTCCCTCCAGGCCCTGTGTTTAAATTTGTGACTGTTCAGTATTCCCTCCAGGCCCTGTGTTTAAATTTGTGACAGTTCTGTATTCCCTCCAGGCCCTGTGTTTAAATTTGTGACTGTTCAGTATTCCCTCCAGGCCCTGTGTTTAAATTTGTGACTGTTCAGTATTCCCTCCAGGCCCTGTGTTTAAATTTGTGACTGTTCAGTATTCCCTCCAGGCCCTGTGTTTAAATTTGTGACAGTTCTGTATTCCCTCCAGGCCCTGTGTTTAAATTTGTGACAGTTCTGTATTCCCTCCAGGCCCTGTGTTTAAATTTGTGACTGTTCAGTATTTCCTCCAGGCCTTGTGTTTACATTTGTGACAGTTCAGTCTTTCCTCCAGGCCCTGTGTTTAAATTTGTGACAGTTCAGTATTTCCTCCAGGCCTTGTGTTTAAATTTGTGACAGTTCAGTATTTCCTCCAGGCCTTGTGTTTAAATTTGTGACAGTTCAGTATTCCCTCCAGGCCCTGTGTTTAAATTTGTGACTGTTCAGTATTCCCTCCAGGCCCTGTGTTTAAATTTGTGACAGTTCAGTATTTCCTCCAGTCCCTGTGTTTAAATTTGTGACAGTTCAGTATTTCCTCCAGGCCTTGTGTTTAAATTTGTGACAGTTCAGTATTTCCTCCAGGCCTTGTGTTTAAATTTGTGACTGTTCAGTATTTCCTCCAGGCCTTGTGTTTAAATTTGTGACAGTTCAGTATTTCCTCCAGGCCTTGTGTTTAAATTTGTGACAGTTCAGTATTTCCTCCAGTCCCTGTGTTTAAATTTGTGACAGTTCAGTATTTCCTCCAGGCCTTGTGTTTAAATTTGTGACAGTTCAGTATTCCCTCCAGGCCTTGTGTTTAAATATGTGACAGTTCAGTATTTCCTCCAGGCCTTGTGTTTAAATTTGTGACAGTTCAGTATTTCCTCCAGGCCTTGTGTTTAAATTTGTGACAGTTCAGTATTTCCTCCAGGCCTTGTGTTTAAATTTGTGACAGTTCAGTATTTCCTCCTGGCCTTGTGTTTAAATTTGTGACAGTTCAGTATTTCCTCCAGTCCCTGTGTTTAAATTTGTGACAGTTCAGTATTTCCTCCAGGCCCTGTGTTTAAATTTGTGACAGTTCAGTATTTCCTCCAGGCCCTGTGTTTAAATTTGTGACAGTTCAGTATTTCCTCCAGGCCTTGTGTTTAAATTTGTGACAGTTCAGTATTTCCTCCTGGCCTTGTGTTTAAATTTGTGACAGTTCAGTATTTCCTCCAGGCCTTGTGTTTAAATTTGTGACAGTTCAGTATTTCCTCCAGGCCTTGTGTTTAAATTTGTGACAGTTCAGTATTTCCTCCTGGCCTTGTGTTTAAATTTGTGACAGTTCAGTATTTCCTCCAGGCCTTGTGTTTAAATTTGTGACAGTTCAGTATTTCCTCCTGGCCTTGTGTTTAAATTTGTGACAGTTCAGTATTTCCTCCAGGCCTTGTGTTTAAATTTGTGACAGTTCAGTGTTTCCTCCAGGAATTGTGTTTAAATTTGTGACTGTTCAGTATTTACTCCAGGCCCTGTGTTTAAATTTGTGACAGTTCAGTATTTCCTCCTGGCCTTGTGTTTAAATTTGTGACAGTTCAGTATTTCCTCCAGGCCTTGTGTTTAAATTTGTGACAGTTCAGTGTTTCCTCCAGGCCTTGTGTTTAAATTTGTGACAGTTCAGTATTTCCTCCAGACCTTGTGTATAAATTTGTGACAGTTCAGTGTTTCCTCCAGGAATTGTGTTTAAATTTGTGACTGTTCAGTACTTACTCCAGGCCCTGTGTTTAAATTTGTGACAGTTCAGTATTCCCTCCAGGCCTTGTGTTTAAATTTGTGACAGTTCAGTATTTCCCTCCAGGCCCTGTGTTTAAATTTGTGACAGTTCAGTATTCCCTCCAGACCCTGTGTTTAAATTTGTGACAGTTCAGTATTTCCACCAGGCCTTGTGTTTAAATTTGTGACAGTTCAGTATTTCCTTCAGGCCTTGTGTTTAAATTTGTGACAGTTCAGTATTTCCTCCTGGCCTTGTGTTTAAATTTGTGACAGTTCAGTATTTACTCCAGGCCTTGTGTTTAAATTTGTGACAGTTCAGTACTTCCTCCAGGCCTTGTGTTTAAATTTGTGACAGTTCAGTATTCCCTCCAGGCCTTGTGTTTAAATTTGTGACAGTTCAGTATTTCGCTCCAGGCCCTGTGTTTAAATTTGTGACAGTTCAGTATTTCCTCCTGGCCTTGTGTTTAAATTTGTGACAGTTCAGTATTTACTCCAGGCCTTGTGTTTAAATTTGTGACAGTTCAGTACTTCCTCCAGGCCTTGTGTTTAAATTTGTGACAGTTCAGTATTTCGCTCCAGGCCCTGTGTTTAAATTTGTGACAGTTCAGTATTCCCTCCAGTCCCTGTGTTTAAATTTGTGACAGTTCAGTATTTCCTCCAGGCCCTGTGTTTAAATTTGTGACAGTTCAGTATTTCCTCCAGGCCCTGTGTTTAAATTTGTGACAGTTCAGTATTTCCTCCAGGCCCTGTGTTTAAATTTGTGACAGTTCAGTATTTCCTCCAGGCCCTGTGTTTAAATTTGTGACAGTTCAGTATTTCCTCCAGGCCCTGTGTTTAAATTTGTGACAGTTCAGTATTTCCTCCAGGCCCTGTGTTTAAATTTGTGACAGTTCAGTATTTCCTCCAGGCCCTGTGTTTAAATTTGTGACAGTTCAGTATTTCCTCCAGGCCCTGTGTTTAAATTTGTGACTGTTCAGTATTTCCTCCAGGCCTTGTGTTTAAATTTGTGACAGTTCAGTATTTCCTCCAGGCCTTGTGTTTAAATTTGTGACAGTTCAGTATTCCCTCCATGTCTTGTGTTTAAATTTGTGACAGTTCAGTATTTCCTCCAGGCCTTGTGTTTAAATTTGTGACAGTTCAGTATTTCCTCCAGGCCTTGTGTTTAAATTTGTGACAGTTCAGTATTTGCTCCATGCCTTGTGTTTAAATTTGTGACAGTTCAGTATTTCCTCCAGGCCTTGTGTTTAAATTTGTGACAGTTCAGTATTTCCTCCAGGCCTTGTGTTTAAATTTGTGACAGTTCAGTATTTCCTCCAGGCCTTGTGTTTAAATTTGTGACAGTTCAGTATTTCCTCCAGGCCTTGTGTTTAAATTTGTGACAGTTCAGTATTTCCTCCAGGCCCTGTGTTTAAATTTGTGACTGTTCAGTATTTCCTCCAGGCCCTGTGTTTAAATTTCTGACAGTTCAGTATTTCCTCCAGGCCCTGTGTTTAAATTTGTGACTGTTCAGTATTTCCTCCAGGCCCTGTGTTTAAATTTGTGACAGTTCAGTATTTCCCTCCAGGCCCTGTGTTTAAATTTGTGACTGTTCAGTATTTCCTCCAGGCCCTGTGTTTAAATTTGTGACAGTTCAGTATTTCCCTCCAGGCCTTGTGTTTAAATTTGTGACAGTTCAGTATTTCCCTCCAGGCCCTGTGTTTAAATTTGTGACAGTTCAGTATTTCCTCCAGGCCCAGTGTTTAAATTTGTGACAGTTCAGTATTTCCTCCAGGCCCTGTGTTTAAATTTGTGACAGTTCAGTATTTCCTCCAGGCCCTGTGTTTAAATTTGTGACAGTTCAGTATTTCCCTCCAGGCCTTGTGTTTAAATTTGTGACAGTTCAGTATTTCCTCCAGGCCTTGTGTTTAAATTTGTGACAGTTCAGTATTTCCTCCAGGCCCTGTGTTTAAATTTGTGACAGTTCAGTATTTCCTCCAGGCCCTGTGTTTAAATTTGTGACAGTTCAGTATTTCCTCCAGGCCCTGTGTTTAAATTTGTGACAGTTCAGTATTTCCTCCAGGCCCTGTGTTTAAATTTGTGACAGTTCAGTATTTCCTCCAGGCCCTGTGTTTAAATTTTGACAGTTCAGTAATTCCTCCAGGCCCTGTGTTTAAATTTGTAACAGTTCAGTATTTCCTCCAGGCCTTGTGTTTAAATTTGTGACAGTTCAGTATTTCCTCCAGGCCCTGTGTTTAAATTTGTGACAGTTCAGTATTTCCTCCAGGCCTTGTGTTTAAATTTGTAACAGTTCAGTATTTCCTCCAGGCCCTGTGTTTAAATTTGTGACAGTTCAGTATTTCGCTCCAGGCCCTGTGTTTAAATTTGTGACAGTTCAGTATTTCCTCCAGGCCCTGTGTTTAAATTTGTGACAGTTCAGTATTTCCTCCAGGCCCTGTGTTTAAATTTGTGACAGTTCAGTATTTCCTCCAGGCCCTGTGTTTAAATTTGTGACAGTTCAGTATTTCGCTCCAGGCCCTGTGTTTAAATTTGTGACAGTTCAGTATTTCCTCCAGGCCCTGTGTTTAAATTTGTGACAGTTCAGTATTTCCTCCAGGCCCTGTGTTTAAATTTGTGACTGTTCAGTATTTCCTCCAGGCCTTGTGTTTAAATTTGTGACAGATCAGTATTTCCCTCCATGTCTTGTGTTTAAATTTGTGACAGTTCAGTATTTCCTCCAGGCCCTGTGTTTAAATTTGTGACTGTTCAGTATTTCCTCCAGGCCCTGTGTTTAAATTTGTGACAGTTCAGTATTTCCCTCCAGGCCTTGTGTTTAAATTTGTGACAGTTCTGTATTTCCTCCAGGCCCTGTGTTTAAATTTGTGACAGTTCAGTATTTCCTCCAGGCCTTGTGTTTAAATTTGTGACAGTTCAGTATTTCCTCCAGGCCTTGTGTTTAAATTTGTGACAGTTCAGTATTTCCTCCAGGCCCTGTGTTTAAATTTGTGACTGTTCAGTATTTCCTCCAGGCCCTGGGTTTAAATTTGTGACAGTTCAGTATTTCCCTCCAGGCCTTGTGTTTAAATTTGTGACAGTTCAGTATTTCCTCCAGGCCCTGTGTTTAAATTTGTGACAGTTCAGTATTTCCTCCAGGCCTTGTGTTTAAATTTGTGACAGTTCAGTATTTCCTCCAGGCCCTGTGTTTAAATTTGTGACAGTTCAGTATTTCCTCCAGGCCTTGTGTTTAAATTGTGACAGTTCAGTATTCCCTCCAGGCCCTGTGTTTAAATTTGTGACAGTTCAGTATTTCCTCCAGGCCCTGTGTTTAAATTTGTGACAGTTCAGTATTTCCCTCCAGGCCTTGTGTTTAAATTTGTGACAGTTCAGTATTTCCCTCCAGGCCCTGTGTTTAAATTTGTGACAGTTCAGTATTTCCTCCAGGCCCTGTGTTTAAATTTGTGACTGTTCAGTATTTCCTCCAGGCCCTGTGTTTAAATTTGTGACAGTTCAGTATTTCCCTCCAGGCCTTGTGTTTAAATTTGTGACAGTTCAGTATTTCCTCCAGGCCCTGTGTTTAAATTTGTGACAGTTCAGTATTTCCTCCAGGCCCTGTGTTTAAATTTGTGACTGTTCAGTATTTCCCTCCAGGCCTTGTGTTTAAATTTGTGACAGTTCAGTATTTCCTTCAGGCCTTGTGTTTAAATTTGTGACAGTTCAGTATTTCCCTCCAGGCCTTGTGTTTAAATTTGTGACAGTTCAGTATTTCCTTCAGGCCTTGTGTTTAAATTTGTGACAGTTCAGTATTTCTTCCAGGCCTTATGTTTAAATTTGTGACAGTTCAGTATTTCCTTCAGGCCTTGTGTTTAAATTTGTGACTGTTCAGTATTTCCTCCAGGCCTTGTGTTTAAATTTGTGACAGTTCAGTATTTCCTCCAGGCCTTGTGTTTAAATTTGTGACAGTTCAGTATTTCCTCCAGGCCCTGTGTTTAAATTTGTGACAGTTCAGTATTTCCTTCAGGCCTTGTGTTTAAATTTGTGACAGTTCAGTATTTCCTCCAGGCCCTGTGTTTAAATTTGTGACTGTTCAGTATTTCCCTCCAGGCCTTGTGTTTAAATTTGTGACAGTTCAGTATTTCCTCCAGGCCTTGTGTTTAAATTTGTGACAGTTCATTATTCCCTCCAGACCCCGTGTTTAAATTTGTGACAGTTCAGTATATACTCCAGGCCTTGTGTTTAAATTTGTGACAGTTCAGTATTTCCTCCAGGCCTTGTGTTTAAATTTGTGACAGTTCAGTATTTCCCTCCAGGCCCTGTGTTTAAATTTGTGACAGTTCAGTATTTCCTTCAGGCCTTGTGTTTAAATTTGTGACAGTTCAGTATTTCCTCCAGGCCCTGTGTTTAAATTTGTGACTGTTCAGTATTTCCCTCCAGGCCTTGTGTTTAAATTTGTGACAGTTCAGTATTTCCTCCAGGCCTTGTGTTTAAATTTGTGACAGTTCATTATTCCCTCCAGACCCCGTGTTTAAATTTGTGACAGTTCAGTATATACTCCAGGCCCTGTGTTTAAATTTGTGACAGTTCAGTATTTCCTCCAGGCCTTGTGTTTAAATTTGTGACAGTTCAGTATTTCCTCCAGGCCTTGTGTTTAAATTTGTGACAGTTCAGTATTTCCTCCAGGCCTTGTGTTTAAATTTGTGACAGTTCAGTATTTCCTCCAGGCCTTGTGTTTAAATTTGTGACAGTTCAGTATTTCCTCCAGGCCTTGTGTTTAAATTTGTGACAGTTCAGTATTTCCTCCAGGCCTTGTGTTTAAATTTGTGACAGTTCAGTATTTACTCCAGGCCTTGTGTTTAAATTTGTGACAGTTCAGTATTTCCTCCAGGCCTTGTGTTTAAATTTGTGACAGTTCAGTATTTCCTCCAGGCCTTGTGTTTAAATTTGTGACAGTTCAGTATTTCCTCCAGGCTCTGTGTTTAAATTTGTGACAGTTCAGTATTTCCTCCAGGCTTTGTGTTTAAATTTGTGACAGTTCAGTATTTCCTCCAGGCCTTGTGTTTAAATTTGTGACAGTTCAGTATTTCCTCCAGGCCTTGTGTTTAAATTTGTGACAGTTCAGTATTCCCTCCAGGCCCTGTGTTTAAATTTGTGACAGTTCAGTATTTCCTCCAGGCCCTGTGTTTAAATTTGTGACAGTTCAGTATTTCCCTCCAGGCCCTGTGTTTAAATTTGTGACAGTTCAGTATTCCCTCCAGGCCCTGTGTTTTAATTTCTGACAGTTCAGTATTTCCTCCAGGCCTTGTGTTTAAATTTGTGACAGTTCAGTATTTCCTCCAGGCCCTGTGTTTAAATTTGTGACAGTTCAGTATTTCCTCCAGGCCCTGTGTTTAAATTTGTGACAGTTCAGTATTTCATCCAGGCCTTGTGTTTAAATTTGTGACAGTTCAGTATTTCCTCCAGGCCTTGTGTTTAAATTTGTGACAGTTCAGTATTTCCTCCAGGCCCTGTGTTTAAATTTGTGACAGTTCAGTATTTACTCCAGGCCTTGTGTTTAAATTTGTGACAGTTCAGTATTTCCTCCAGGCCCTGTGTTTAAATTTGTGACAGTTCAGTATTTCCTCCAGGCCTTGTGTTTAAATTTGTGACAGTTCAGTATTTCCTCCAGGCCTTGTGTTTAAATTTGTGACAGTTCAGTATTTCCTCCAGGCCCTGTGTTTAAATTTGTGACAGTTCAGTATTTACTCCAGGCCTTGTGTTTAAATTTGTGACAGTTCAGTATTTCCTCCAGGCCCTGTGTTTAAATTTGTGACAGTTCAGTATTTCCTCCAGGCCTTGTGTTTAAATTTGTGACAGTTCAGTATTTCCTCCAGGCCCTGTGTTTAAATTTGTGACAGTTCAGTATTTACTCCAGGCCTTGTGTTTAAATTTGTGACAGTTCAGTATTTCCTCCAGGCCCTGTGTTTAAATTTGTGACAGTTCAGTATTTCCTCCAGGCCCTGTGTTTAAATTTGTGACAGTTCAGTATTTCCTCCAGGCCCTGTGTTTAAATTTGTGACAGTTCAGTATTTCCTCCAGTCCCTGTGTTTAAATTTGTGACAGTTCAGTATTTCCTCCAGGCCTTGTGTTTAAATTTGTGACAGTTCAGTATTTCCTCCAGGCCTTGTGTTTAAATTTGTGACAGTTCAGTATTCCCTCCAGGCCTTGTGTTTAAATTTGTGACAGTTCAGTATTCCCTCCAGGCCCTGTGTTTAAATTTGTGACAGTTCAGTATTTCCTCCAGGCCTTGTGTTTAAATTTGTGACAGTTCAGTATTTCCTCCAGGCCTTGTGTTTAAATTTGTGACAGTTCAGTATTTCCTCCAGGCCTTGTGTTTAAATTTGTGACAGTTCAGTATTCCCTCCAGGCCTTGTGTTTAAATTTGTGACAGTTCAGTATTTCCTCCAGGCCTTGTGTTTAAATTTGTGACAGTTCAGTATTCCCTCCAGGCCCTGTGTTTAAATTTG
Source organism: Heterodontus francisci (assembly GCF_036365525.1). Classification (NCBI taxonomy): domain Eukaryota; kingdom Metazoa; phylum Chordata; class Chondrichthyes; order Heterodontiformes; family Heterodontidae; genus Heterodontus; species Heterodontus francisci. The sequence continues at coordinate 312,850 of NW_027141584.1, forward strand.
TGACAGTTCAGTATTTCCTCCAGTCCCTGTGTTTAAATTTGTGACAGTTCAGTATTCCCTCCAGTCCCTGTGTTTAAATTTGTGACAGTTCAGTATTTCCTCCAGTCCCTGTGTTTAAATTTGTGACAGTTCAGTATTTCCCTCCAGGCCTTGTGTTTAAATTTGTGACAGTTCAGTATTTCCTCCAGGCCTTGTGTTTAAATTTGTGACAGTTCAGTATTTCCTCCAGGCCCTGTGTTTAAATTTGTGACTGTTCAGTATTCCCTCCAGGCCTTGTGTTTAAATTTGTGACAGTTCAGTATTTCCTCCAGACCCTGTGTTTAAATTTGTGACAGTTCAGTATTTCCTCCAGACCCTGTGTTTAAATTTGTGACAGTTCAGTATTTCCCCCAGGCCCTGTGTTTAAATTTGTGACAGTTCAGTATTTCCTCCAGGCCTTGTGTTTAAATTTGTGACAGTTCAGTATGTCCTCCAGGCCCTGTGTTTAAATTTGTGACAGTTCAGTATTTCCTCCAGTCCCTGTGTTTAAATATGTAACAGTTCAGTATTTCCTCCAGGCCGTGTGTTTAAATTTGTGACAGTTCAGTATTTCCTCCAGGCCCTGTGTTTAAATTTGTGACAGTTCAGTATTCCCTCCAGGCCCTGTGTTTAAATTTGTAACAGTTCAGTATTTCCTCCAGGCCTTGTGTTTAAATTTGTGACAGTTCAGTATTTCCTCCAGGCCTTGTGTTTAAATTTGTGACAGTTCAGTATTTCCTCCAGACCCTGTGTTTAAATTTGTGACAGTTCAGTATTCCCTCCAGGCCTTGTGTTTAAATTTGTGACAGTTCACTATTTCCTCCAGACCCTGTGTTTAAATTTGTGACAGTTCAGTATTTCCCTCCAGGCCTTGTGTTTAAATTTGTGACAGTTCAGTATTTCCTCCAGGCCTTGTGTTTAAATTTGTGACAGTTCAGTATTTCCTCCAGGCCCTGTGTTTAAATTTGTGACTGTTCAGTATTTCCTCCAGGCCTTGTGTTTAAATTTGTGACAGTTCAGTATTCCCTCCAGGCCTTGTGTTTAAATTTGTGACAGTTCAGTATTTCCTCCAGACGCTGTGTTTAAATTTGTGACAGTTCAGTATTTACTCCAGGCCTTGTGTTTAAATTTGTGACAGTTCAGTATTTCCTCCAGGCCCTGTGTTTAAATTTGTGACAGATCAGTATTTCCTCCAGGCCTTGTGTTTAAATTTTGTGACAGTTCAGTATTTCCTCCAGGCCGTGTGTTTAAATTTGTGACAGTTCAGTATTTCCTCCAGGCCTTGTGTTTAAATTTGTGACAGTTCAGTATTCCCTCCAGGCCCTGTGTTTAAATTTGTAACAGTTCAGTATTTCCTCCAGGCCTTGTGTTTAAATTTGTGACAGTTCAGTATTTCCTCCAGGCCTTGTGTTTAAATTTGTGACAGTTCAGTATTTCCTCCAGACCCTGTGTTTAAATTTGTGACAGTTCAGTATTCCCTCCAGGCCTTGTGTTTAAATTTGTGACAGTTCAGTATTTCCTCCAGACCCTGTGTTTAAATTTGTGACAGTTCAGTATTTCCTCCAGGCCTTGTGTTTAAATTTGTGACAGTTCAGTATTTCCTCCAGGCCTTGTGTTTAAATTTGTGACAGTTCAGTATTTCCTCCAGGCCTTGTGTTTAAATAGTGACAGTTCAGTATTTCCTCCAGGCCCTGTGTTTAAATTTGTGACAGTTCAGTATTTCCTCCAGGCCTTGTGTTTACATTTGTGACAGTTCAGTATTTCCTCCAGGCCCTGTGTTTAAATTTGTGACAGTTCAGTATTTCCTCCAGGCCCTGTGTTTAAATTTGTAACAGTTCAGTATTTCCTCCAGGCCTTGTGTTTAAATTTGTGAGAGTTCAGTATTTCCTCCAGGCCTTGTGTTTAAATTTGTAACAGTTCAGTATTTCCTCCAGGCCTTGTGTTTAAATTTGTGACAGTTCAGTATTTCCTCCAGGCCTTGTGTTTAAATTTGTGACAGTTCAGTATTTCCTCCAGACCCTGTGTTTAAATTTGTGACAGTTCAGTATTTCCTCCAGGCCCTGTGTTTAAATTTGTGACAGTTCAGTATTCCCTCCAGGCCCTGTGTTTAATTTTGTGACAGTTCAGTATTTACTCCATGCAAAGTGTTTAAATTTGTGACAGTTCAGTATTTCCTCCAGGCCCTGTGTTTAAATTTGTAACAGTTCAGTATTTCCTCCAGGCCCTGTGTTTAAATTTGTAACAGTTCAGTATTTCCTCCAGGCCTTGTGTTTAAATTTGTGACAGTTCAGTATTTCCTCCAGGCCTTGTGTTTAAATTTGTGACAGTTCAGTATTTCCTCCAGGCCTTGTGTTTAAATTTGTAACAGTTCAGTATTTCCTCCAGTCCCTCTGTTTAAATTTGTGACAGTTCAGTATTTCCCCCAGGACCTGTGTTTAAATTTGTGACAGTTCAGTATTTCCTCCAGGCCTTGTGTTTAAATTTGTGACAGTTCAGTATTTCCTCCAGGCCTTGTGTTTAAATTTGTAACAGTTCAGTATTTCCTCCAGTCCCTCTGTTTAAATTTGTGACAGTTCAGTATTTCCCCCAGGACCTGTGTTTAAATTTGTGACAGTTCAGTATTTCCTCCAGGCCTTGTGTTTAAATTTGTGACAGTTCAGTATTTCCTCCAGGACCTGTGTTTAAATTTGTGACAGTTCAGTATTTCCTCCAGGCCTTGTGTTTAAATTTGTGACAGTTCAGTATTTCCTCCAGGCCTTGTGTTTAAATTTGTGACAGTTCAGTATTTCCTCCAGGACCTGTGTTTAAATTTGTGACAGTTCAGTATTTCCTCCAGACCTTGTGTTTAAATTTGTGACAGTTCAGTATTTCCCCCAGGACCTGTGTTTAAATTTGTGACAGTTCAGTATTTCCTCCAGGCCTTGTGTTTAAATTTGTGACAGTTCAGTATTTCCTCCAGGCCTTGTGTTTAAATTTGTAACAGTTCAGTATTTCCTCCAGGCCCTGTTTTAAAGTTGTGACAGTTCAGTATTTCCTCCAGGCCTTGTGTTTAAATTTGTAACAGTTCAGTATTTCCTCCAGCCCCTTGTGTTTAAATTTGTGACAGTTCAGTATTTCCTCCAGGCCTTGTGTTTAAATTTGTAACAGTTCAGTATTTCCTCCAGGCCCTGTGTTTAAATTTGTGACAGTTCAGTATTTCCTCCAGTCCCTGTGTTTAAATTTGTGACAGTTCAGTATTTCCTCCAGGCCTTGTGTTTAAATTTGTGACAGTTCAGTATTTCCTCCAGACCCTGTGTTTAAATTTGTGACAGTTCAGTATTTCCTCCAGGCCCTGTGTTTAAATTTGTGACAGTTCAGTATTTCCTCCAGGCCTTGTGTTTAAATTTGTGACAGTTCAGTATTTCCTCCAGACCTTGTGTTTAAATTTGTGACAGTTCAGTATTTCCTCCAGGCCCTGTGATTAAATTTGTGACAGTTCAGTATTTCCTCCAGGCCCTGTGTTTAAATTTGTGACAGTTCAGTATTTCCTCCAGTCCCTGTGTTTAAATTTGTGACAGTTCAGTATTTCCTCCAGGCCTTGTGTTTAAATTTGTGACAGTTCAGTATTTCCTCCAGTCCCTGTGTTTAAATTTGTGACAGTTCAGTATTTCCTCCAGTCCCTGTGTTTAAATTTGTGACAGTTCAGTATTTCCTCCAGTCCCTGTGTTTAAATTTGTGACAGTTCAGTATTTCCTCCAGGCCTTGTGTTTAAATTTGTGACAGTTCAGTATTTCCTCCAGGCCTTGTGCTTAAATTTGTGACAGTTCAGTATTTCCTCCAGGCCTTGTGTTTAAATTTGTGACAGTTCAGTATTTCCTCCAGGCCTTGTGCTTAAATTTGTGACAGTTCAGTATTTCCCTCCAGGCCTTGTGTTTAAATTTGTGACAGTTCAGTATTTCCTCCAGGCCTTGTGCTTAAATTTGTGACAGTTCAGTATTTCCCTCCAGGCCTTGTGTTTAAATTTGTGACAGTTCAGTATTTCCTCCAGGCCTTGTGTTTAAATTTGTCACAGTTCAGTATTTCCTCCAGGCCCAGAGTTTAAATTTGTGACAGTTCAGTATTTCCTCCAGTCCCTGTGTTTAAATTTGTGACAGTTCAGTATTTCCTCCAGTCCCTGTGTTTAAATTTGTGACAGTTCAGTATTTCCTCCAGGCCTTGTGTTTAAATTTGTGACAGTTCAGTATTTCCTCCAGGCCTTGTGCTTAAATTTGTGACAGTTCAGTATTTCCTCCAGTCCCTGTGTTTAAATTTGTGACAGTTCAGTATTTCCCCCAGGACCTGTGTTTAAATTTGTGACAGTTCAGTATTTCCTCCAGGCCTTGTGTTTAAATTTGTGACAGTTCAGTATTTCCTCCAGTCCTTGTGTTTAAATTTGTGACAGTTCAGTATTTCCTCCAGGCCTTGTGTTTAAATTTGTGACAGTTCAGTATTTCCTCCAGGCCTTGTGTTTAAATTTGTGACAGTTCAGTATTTACTCCAGGCCTTGTGTTTAAATTTGTGACAGTTCAGTATTTCCTCCAGGCCTTGTGTTTAAATTTGTGACAGTTCAGTATTTCCTCCAGGCCTTGTGTTTAAATTTGTGACAGTTCAGTATTTCCTCCAGGCCTTGTGTTTAAATTTGTGACAGTTCAGTATTTCCTCCAGGCCTTGTGTTTAAATTTGTGACAGTTCAGTATTTCCTCCAGGCCTTGTGTTTAAATTTGTGACAGTTCAGTATTTCCTCCAGGCCTTGTGTTTAAATTTGTGACAGTTCAGTATTTCCTCCAGGCCTTGTGTTTAAATTTGTGACAGTTCAGTATTTCTTTCAGGCCTTGTGTTTAAATTTGTGACAGTTCAGTATTTCCTCCAGGCCTTGTGTTTAAATTTGTGACAGTTCAGTATTTCCTCCAGTCCCTGTGTTTAAATTTGTGACAGTTCAGTATTTCCTCCAGGCCTTGTGTTTAAATTTGTGACAGTTCAGTATTTCCTCCAGGCCTTGTGTTTAAATTTGTGACAGTTCAGTATTTCCTCCAGGCCTTGTGTTTAAATTTGTGACAGTTCAGTATTTCCTCCAGGCCTTGTGTTTAAATTTGTGACAGTTCAGTATTTCCTCCAGGCCTTGTGTTTAAATTTGTGACAGTTCAGTATTTCCTCCAGGCCTTGTGTTTAAATTTGTGACAGTTCAGTATTTCCTCCAGGCCTTGTGTTTAAATTTGTGACTGTTCAGTATTTCCTCCAGGCCTTGTGTTTAAATTTGTGACAGTTCAGTATTTCCTCCAGGCCTTGTGTTTAAATTTGTGACAGTTCAGTATTTCCTCCAGGCCTTGTGTTTAAATTTGTGACAGTTCAGTATTTCCTCCAGGCCTTGTGTTTAAATTTGTGACAGTTCAGTATTTCCTCCAGGCCTTGTGTTTAAATTTGTGTCAGTTCAGTATTTCCTCCAGGCCTTGTGTTTAAATTTGTGACTGTTCAGTATTTCCTCCAGGCCCTGTGTTTAAATTTGTGACAGTTCAGTATTTCCTCCAGGCCTTGTGTTTAAATTTGTGACAGTTCAGTATTTCCTCCAGGCCTTGTGTTTAAATTTGTGACAGTTCAGTATTTCCTCCAGGCCTTGTGTTTAAATTTGTGACAGTTCAGTATTTCCTCCAGGCCTTGTGTTTAAATTTGTGACCGTTCAGTATTTCCTCCAGTCCCTGTGTTTAAATTTGTGACAGTTCAGTATTTCCTCCAGGCCTTGTGTTTAAATTTGTGACAGTTCAGTATTTCCTCCAGGCCTTGTGTTTAAATTTGTGACAATTCAGTATTTCCTCCAGGCCTTGTGTTTAAATTTGTGACAGTTCAGTATTTCCTCCAGGCCCTGTGTTTAAATTTGTGACAGTTCAGTATTTCCTCCAGGCCTTGTGTTTAAATTTGTGACAGTTCAGTATTTCCTCCAGGCCCTGTGTTTAAATTTGTGACAGTTCAGTATTTCCTCCAGGCCCTGTGTTTAAATTTGTGACAGTTCAGTATTTCCTCCAGGCCTTGTGTTTAAATTTGTGACAGTTCAGTATTTCCTCCAGGCCTTGTGTTTAAATTTGTGACAGTTCAGTATTTCCTCCAGGCCTTGTGTTTAAATTTGTGACAGTTCAGTATTTCCCTCCAGGCCTTGTGTTTAATTTTGTGACAGGTCAGTATTTCCTCCAGGCCTTGTGTTTAAATTTGTGACAGTTCAGTATTTCCTCCAGGCCTTGTGTTTAAATTTGTGACAGTTCAGTATTTCCTCCAGGCCTTGTGTTTAAATTTGTGACAGTTCAGTATTTCCTCCAGGCCTTGTGTTTAAATTTGTGACATTTCAGTATGTCCTCCAGGCCTTGTGTTTAAATTTGTGACAGTTCAGTATTTACTCCAGGCCTTGTGTTTAAATTTGTGACAGTTCAGTATTTCCTCCAGGCCTTGTGTTTAAATTTGTGACAGTTCAGTATTTCCTCCAGACCTTGTGTTTAAATTTGTGACAGTTCAGTATTTCCTCCAGGCCCTGTGTTTAAATTTGTGACAGTTCAGTATTTCCTCCAGACCTTGTGTTTAAATTTGTGACAGTTCAGTATTTCCTCCAGGCCTTGTGTTTAAATTTGTGACAGTTCAGTATTCCCTCCAGGCCCTGTGTTTAAATTTGTGACAGTTCAGTATTTCCTCCAGGCCTTGTGTTTAAATTTGTGACAGTTCAGTATTTCCTCCAGGCCTTGTGTTTAAATTTGTGACAGTTCAGTATTTCCTCCAGGCCTTGTGTTTAAATTTGTGACAGTTCAGTATTTCCTCCAGGCCTTGTGTTTAAATTTGTGACAGTTCAGTATTTCCTCCAGACCCTGTGTTTAAATTTGTGACAGTTCAGTATTTCCTCCAGGCCTTGTGTTTAAATTTGTGACAGTTCAGTATTTCCTCCAGCCCCTTGTGTTTAAATTTGTGACAGTTCAGTATTCCCTCCAGGCCCTGTGTTTAAATTTGTGACAGTTCAGTATTTCCTCCAGGCCTTGTGTTTAAATTTGTGACAGTTCAGTATTCCCTCCAGGCCCTGTGTTTAAATTTGTGACAGTTCAGTATTTCCTCCAGGCCTTGTGTTTAAATTTGTGACAGTTCAGTATTTCCTCCAGACCTTGTGTTTAAATTTGTGACAGTTCAGTATTTCCTCCAGGCCCTGTGTTTAAATTTGTAACAGTTCAGTATTTCCTCCAGGCCCTGTGTTTAAATTTGTGACAGTTCAGTATTTCCTCCAGGCCTTGTGTTTAAATTTGTGACAGTTCAGTATTTCCTCCAGGCCTTGTGTTTAAATTTGTGACAGTTCAGTATTTCCTCCAGGCCTTGTGTTTAAATTTGTGACAGTTCAGTATTTCGTCCAGGCCTTGTGTTTAAATTTGTGACAGTTCAGTATTTCCTCCAGGCCTTGTGTTTAAATTTGTGACAGTTCAGTATTTCCTCCAGGCCTTGTGTTTAAATTTGTGTCAGTTCAGTATTTCCTCCAGGCCTTGTGTTTAAATTTGTGACTGTTCAGTATTTCCTCCAGGCCCTGTGTTTAAATTTGTGACAGTTCAGTATTTCCTCCAGGCCTTGTGTTTAAATTTGTGACAGTTCAGTATTTCCTCCAGGCCTTGTGTTTAAATTTGTGACAGTTCAGTATTTCCTCCAGGCCTTGTGTTTAAATTTGTGACAGTTCAGTATTTCCTCCAGGCCTTGTGTTTAAATTTGTGACAGTTCAGTATTTCCTCCAGTCCCTGTGTTTAAATTTGTGACAGTTCAGTATTTCCTCCAGGCCTTGTGTTTAAATTTGTGACAGTTCAGTATTTCCTCCAGGCCTTGTGTTTAAATTTGTGACAATTCAGTATTTCCTCCAGGCCTTGTGTTTAAATTTGTGACAGTTCAGTATTTCCTCCAGGCCCTGTGTTTAAATTTGTGACAGTTCAGTATTTCCTCCAGGCCTTGTGTTTAAATTTGTGACAGTTCAGTATTTCCTCCAGGCCCTGTGTTTAAATTTGTGACAGTTCAGTATTTCCTCCAGGCCCTGTGTTTAAATTTGTGACAGTTCAGTATTTCCTCCAGGCCTTGTGTTTAAATTTGTGACAGTTCAGTATTTCCTCCAGGCCTTGTGTTTAAATTTGTGACAGTTCAGTATTTCCTCCAGGCCTTGTGTTTAAATTTGTGACAGTTCAGTATTTCCCTCCAGGCCTTGTGTTTAATTTTGTGACAGTTCAGTATTTCCTCCAGGCCTTGTGTTTAAATTTGTGACAGTTCAGTATTTCCTCCAGGCCTTGTGTTTAAATTTGTGACAGTTCAGTATTTCCTCCAGGCCTTGTGTTTAAATTTGTGACAGTTCAGTATTTCCTCCAGGCCTTGTGTTTAAATTTGTGACATTTCAGTATTTCCTCCAGGCCTTGTGTTTAAATTTGTGACAGTTCAGTATTTCCTCCAGGCCTTGTGTTTAAATTTGTGACAGTTCAGTATTTACTCCAGGCCTTGTGTTTAAATTTGTGACAGTTCAGTATTTCCTCCAGGCCCTGTGTTTAAATTTGTGACAGTTCAGTATTTCCTCCAGACCTTGTGTTTAAATTTGTGACAGTTCAGTATTTCCTCCAGGCCTTGTGTTTAAATTTGTGACAGTTCAGTATTTCCTCCAGGCCTTGTGTTTAAATTTGTGACAGTTCAGTATTTCCTCCAGGCCTTGTGTTTAAATTTGTGACAGTTCAGTATTTCCTCCAGGTCTTGTGTTTAAATTTGTGACAGTTCAGTATTTCCTCCAGACCCTGTGTTTAATTTTGTGACAGTTCAGTATTTCCTCCAGGCCTTGTGTTTAAATTTGTGACAGTTCAGTATTTCCTCCAGACCCTGTGTTTAATTTTGTGACAGTTCAGTATTTCCTCCAGGCCTTGTGTTTAAATTTGTGACAGTTCAGTATTTCCTCCAGGCCCTGTGTTTAAATTTGTGACAGTTCAGTATTTCCTCCAGACCTTGTGTTTAAATTTGTGACAGTTCAGTATTCCCTCCAGGCCTTGTGTTTAAATTTGTGACAGTTCAGTATTTCCTCCAGGCCTAGTGTTTAAATTTGTGACAGTTCAGTATTTCCTCCAGGCCTTGTGATTAAATTTGTGACAGTTCAGTATTTCCTCCAGGCCTTGTGATTAAATTTGTGACAGTTCAGTATTTACTCCAGACCTTGTGTTTAAATTTGTGACAGTTCAGTATTTCCTCCAGGCCTTGTGATTAAATTTGTGACAGTTCAGTATTTCCTCCAGGCCTTGTGTTTAAATTTGTAACAGTTCAGTATTTCCTCCAGGCCCTGTGTTTAAATTTGTAACAGTTCAGTATTTCCTCCAGGCCCTGTGTTTAAATTTGTGACAGTTCAGTATTTCCTCCAGTCCCTGTGTTTAAATTTGTGACAGTTCAGTATTTCCTCCAGGCCTTGTGTTTAAATTTGTGACAGTTCAGTATTTCCTCCAGGCCTTGTGTTTAAATTTGTGACAGTTCAGTATTTCCTCCAGGCCTTGTGTTTAAATTTGTGACAGTTCAGTATTTCCTCCAGGCCTTGTGTTTAAATTTGTGACAGTTCAGTATTTCCTCCAGGCCCTGTGTTTAAAGTTGTGACAGTTCAGTATTTCCTCCAGGCCTTGTGTTTAAATTTGTGACAGTTCAGTATTTCCTCCAGGCCTTGTGTTTAAATTTGTGACAGTTCAGTATTTCCTCCAGGCCCTGTGTTTAAAGTTGTGACAGTTCAGTATTTCCTCCAGGCCTTGTGTTTAAATTTGTGACAGTTCAGTATTTACTCCAGGCCTTGTGTTTAAATTTGTGACAGTTCAGTATTTCCTCCAGGCCCTGTGTTTAAATTTGTGACAGTTCAGTATTTCCTCCAGACCTTGTGTTTAAATTTGTGACAGTTCAGTATTTCCTCCAGGCCTTGTGTTTAAATTTGTGACAGTTCAGTATTTCCTCCAGGCCTTGTGTTTAAATTTGTGACAGTTCAGTATTTCCTCCAGGCCTTGTGTTTAAATTTGTGACAGTTCAGTATTTCCTCCAGGTCTTGTGTTTAAATTTGTGACAGTTCAGTATTTCCTCCAGACCCTGTGTTTAATTTTGTGACAGTTCAGTATTTCCTCCAGGCCTTGTGTTTAAATTTGTGACAGTTCAGTATTTCCTCCAGACCCTGTGTTTAATTTTGTGACAGTTCAGTATTTCCTCCAGGCCTTGTGTTTAAATTTGTGACAGTTCAGTATTTCCTCCAGGCCCTGTGTTTAAATTTGTGACAGTTCAGTATTTCCTCCAGACCTTGTGTTTAAATTTGTGACAGTTCAGTATTCCCTCCAGGCCTTGTGTTTAAATTTGTGACAGTTCAGTATTTCCTCCAGGCCTAGTGTTTAAATTTGTGACAGTTCAGTATTTCCTCCAGGCCTTGTGTTTAAATTTGTGACAGTTCAGTATTTCCTCCAGGCCTTGTGATTAAATTTGTGACAGTTCAGTATTTCCTCCAGGCCTTGTGTTTAAATTTGTAACAGTTCAGTATTTCCTCCAGGCCCTGTGTTTAAATTTGTAACAGTTCAGTATTTCCTCCAGGCCCTGTGTTTAAATTTGTGACAGTTCAGTATTTCCTCCAGTCCCTGTGTTTAAATTTGTGACAGTTCAGTATTTCCTCCAGGCCTTGTGTTTAAATTTGTGACAGTTCAGTATTTCCTCCAGGCCTTGTGTTTAAATTTGTGACAGTTCAGTATTTCCTCCAGGCCTTGTGTTTAAATTTGTGACAGTTCAGTATTTCCTCCAGGCCTTGTGTTTAAATTTGTGACAGTTCAGTATTTCCTCCAGGCCCTGTGTTTAAAGTTGTGACAGTTCAGTATTTCCTCCAGGCCTTGTGTTTAAATTTGTGACAGTTCAGTATTTCCTCCAGGCCCTGTGTTTAAATTTGTGACAGTTCAGTATTTCCTCCAGGCCTTGTGTTTAAATTTGTGACAGTTCAGTATTTCCTCCAGACCCTTGTGTTTAATTTTGTGACAGTTCAGTATTTCCTCCAGGCCTTGTGTTTAAATTTGTGACAGTTCAGTATTTCCTCCAGGCCTTGTGTTTAAATTTGTGACAGTTCAGTATTTCCTCCAGGCCTTGTGTTTAAATTTGTGACAGTTCAGTATTTACTCCAGGCCTTGTGTTTAAATTTGTGACAGTTCAGTATTTCCTCCAGGCCTTGTGTTTAAATTTGTGGCAGTTCAGTATTTCCTCCAGGCCTTGTGTTTAAATTTGTGACAGTTCAGTATTTCCTCCAGGCCTTGTGTTTAAATTTGTGACAGTTCAGTATTTACTCCAGGCCTTGTGTTTAAATTTGTGACAGTTCAGTATTTCCTCCAGGCCTTGTGTTTAAATTTGTGGCAGTTCAGTATTTCCTCCAGGCCTTGTGTTTAAATTTGTGACAGTTCAGTATTTACTCCAGGCCTTGTGTTTAAATTTGTGACAGTTCAGTATTTCCTCCAGGCCTTGTGTTTAAATTTGTGGCAGTTCAGTATTTCCTCCAGGCCTTGTGTTTAAATTTGTGACAGTTCAGTATTTCCTCCAGGCCCAGTGTTTAAATTTGTGACAGTTCAGTATTTCCTCCAGGCCCTGTGTTTAAATTTGTGACAGTTCAGTATTTCCTCCAGGCCTTGTGTTTAAATTTGTGACAGTTCAGTATTTCCTCCAGACCCTGTGTTTAATTTTGTGACAGTTCAGTATTTCCTCCAGGCCTTGTGTTTAAATTTGTGACAGTTCAGTATTTCCTCCAGACCCTGTGTTTAAATTTGTGACAGTTCAGTATTCCCTCCAGACCCTGTGTTTAAATTTGTGACAGTTCAGTATTTCCTCCAGGCCTTGTGTTTAAATTTGTGACAGTTCAGTATTTCCTCCAGGCCTTGTGTTTAAATTTGTGACAGTTCAGTATTTCCTCCAGGCCCTGTGTTTAAATTTGTGACAGTTCAGTATTTCCTCCAGGCCTTGTGTTTAAATTTGTGACAGTTCAGTATTTCCTCCAGGCCTTGTGTTTAATTTTGTGACAGTTCAGTATTTCCTCCAGGCCTTGTGTTTAAATTTGTGACAGTTCAGTATTTACTCCAGGCCTTGTGTTTAAATTTGTGACAGTTCAGTATTTCCTCCAGTCCCTGTGTTTAGTTTTGTGATAGTTCAGTATTTACTCCAGGCCTTGTGTTTAAATTTGTGACAGTTCAGTATTTCCTCCAGGCCTTGTGTTTAAATTTGTGACAGTTCAGTATTTCCTCCAGGCCTTGTGTTTAAATTTGTGACAGTTCAGTATTTCCTCCAGGCCCTGTGTTTAAATTTGTGACAGTTCAGTATTTCCTCCAGGCCTTGTGTTTAAATTTGTGACAGTTCAGTATTTCCTCCAGGCCTTGTGTTTAATTTTGTGACAGTTCAGTATTTCCTCCAGGCCTTGTGTTTAAATTTGTGACAGTTCAGTATTTACTCCAGGCCTTGTGTTTAAATTTGTGACAGTTCAGTATTTCCTCCAGTCCCTGTGTTTAGTTTTGTGATAGTTCAGTATTTCCTCCAGGCCTTGTGTTTAAATTTGTGACAGTTCAGTATTTCCTCCTGACCCTGTGTTTAAATTTGTGACAGTTCAGTATTTCCTCCAGGCCTTGTGTTTAAATTTGTGATAGTTCAGTATTTACTCCAGGACCCTGTGTTTAAATTTGTGACAGTTCAGTATTTCCTCCAGGCCCTGTGTTTAAATTTGTGACAGTTCAGTATTTCCTCCAGGCCCTGTGTTTAAATTTGTGACAGTTCAGTATTTCCTCCAGGCCCTGTGTTTAAATTTGTGACAGTTCAGTATTTCCTCCAGGCCCTGTGTTTAAATTTGTGACAGTTCAGTATTTCCTCCAGGCCTTGTGTTTAAATTTGTGACAGTTCAGTATTTCCTCCAGCCCCTTGTGTTTAAATTTGTGACAGTTCAGTATTTCCTCCAGCCCTTTGTGTTTAAATTTGTGACAGTTCAGTATTTTCTCCAGGCCCTGTGTTTAAATTTGTGACAGTTCAGTATTCCCTCCAGGCCTTGTGTTTAAATTTGTGACAGTTCAGTATTTCCTCCAGGCCTTGTGTTTAAATTTGTGACTGTTCAGTATTTCCTCCAGGCCTTGTGTTTAAATTTGTGACAGTTCAGTATTTCCTCCAGACCCTGTGTTTAAATTTGTGACAGTTCAGTATTTCCTCCAGGCGTTGTGTTTAAATTTGTGACAGTTCAGTATTTCCTCCAGGCCCTGTGTTTAAATTTGTGACAGTTCAGTATTTCCTCCAGCCCCTTGTGTTTAAATTTGTGACAGTTCAGTATTTCCTCCAGCCCTTTGTGTTTAAATTTGTGACAGTTCAGTATTTTCTCCAGGCCCTGTGTTTAAATTTGTGACAGTTCAGTATTCCCTCCAGGCCTTGTGTTTAAATTTGTGACAGTTCAGTATTTCCTCCAGGCCTTGTGTTTAAATTTGTGACAGTTCAGTATTTCCTCCAGACCTTGTGTTTAAATTTGTGACAGTTCAGTATTCCCTCCAGGCCTTGTGTTTAAATTTGTGACAGTTCAGTATTCCCTCCAGGCCTTGTGTTTAAATTTGTGACAGTTCAGTATTTCCTCCAGGCCTTGTGTTTAAATTTGTGACAGTTCAGTATTTCCTCCAGCCCCTTGTGTTTAAATTTGTGACAGTTCAGTATTTCCTCCAGCCCTTTGTGTTTAAATTTGTGACAGTTCAGTATTTTCTCCAGGCCCTGTGTTTAAATTTGTGACAGTTCAGTATTCCCTCCAGGCCTTGTGTTTAAATTTGTGACAGTTCAGTATTTCCTCCAGACCTTGTGTTTAAATTTGTGACAGTTCAGTATTTTCTCCAGGCCCTGTGTTTAAATTTGTGACAGTTCAGTATTTCCTCCAGGCCTTGTGTTTAAAGTTGTGACAGTTCAGTATTTCCTCCAGGCCTTGTGTTTAAATTTGTGACAGTTCAGTATTTCCTCCAGGCCCTGTGTTTAAAGTTGTGACAGTTCAGTATTTCCTTCAGGCCCTGTGTTTAAATTTGTGACAGTTCAGTATTTCCCCCAGTCCTTGTGTTTAAATTTGTGACAGTTCAGTATTTCCTCCAGACCCTGTGTTTAAATTTGTGACAGTTCAGTATTTCCTCCAGGCCTTGTGTTTAAATTTGTGACAGTTCAGTATTTCCTCCAGGCCTTGTGTTTAAATTTGTGACAGTTCAGTATTCCCTCCAGGCCTTGTGTTTATATTTGTGACAGTTCAGTATTTCCTCCAGTCCCTGTGTTTAAATTTGTGACAGTTCAGTATTTCCCTCCAGGCCCTGTGTTTAAATTTGTGACAGTTCAGTATTTCCTCCAGGCCTTGTGTTTAAATTTGTGACAGTTCAGTATTTCCTCCAGGCCTTGTGTTTACATTTGTGACAGTTCAGTATTTCCTCCAGGCCTTGTGTTTAAATTTGTGACAGTTCAGTATTTCCCTCCAGGCTCTGTGTTTAAATTTGTGACAGTTCAGTATTTCCTCCAGGCCTTGTGTTTAAATTTGTGACAGTTCAGTATTTCCTCCAGACCTTGTGTTTAAATTTGTGACAGTTCAGTATTCCCTCCAGGCCTTGTGTTTAAATTTGTGACAGTTCAGTATTTCCCTCCAGGCCCTGTGTTTAAATTTGTGACAGTTCAGTATTTCCTCCAGGCCCTGTGTTTAAATTTGTGACAGTTCAGTATTTCCTCCAGGCCCTGTGTTTAAATTTGTGACAGTTCAGTATTTCCCTCCAGGCCTTGTGTTTAAATTTGTGACAGTTCAGTATTTCCCTCCAGGCCCTGTGTTTAAATTTGTGACAGTTCAGTATTCCCTCCAGGCCCTGTGTTTAAATTTGTGACAGTTCAGTATTTCCTCCAGGCCTTGTGTTTAAATTTGTGACAGTTCTGTATTCCCTCCAGGCCCTGTGTTTAAATTTGTGACAGTTCAGTATTCCCTCCAGGCCTTGTGTTTATATTTGTGACAGTTCAGTATTCCCTCCAGGCCCTGTGTTTAAATTTGTGACTGTTCAGTATTCCCTCCAGGCCCTGTGTTTAAATTTGTGACAGTTTTGTATTCCCTCCAGGCCTTGTGTTTAAATTTGTGACAGTTCAGTATTTCCTCCAGGCCTTGTGTTTAAATTTGTGACAGTTCAGTATTTCCTCCAGGCCTTGTGTTTAAATTTGTGACAGTTCAGTATTTCCTCCAGGCCCTGTGTTTAAATTTGTGACAGTTCAGTATTTCCTCCAGGCCTTGTGTTTAAATTTGTGACAGTTCAGTATTTCCTCCAGGCCCTGTGTTTAAAGTTGTGACAGTTCAGTATTTCCTCCGGGCCCTGTGTTTAAATTTGTGACAGTTCAGTATTTCCTCCAGGCCCTGTGTTTAAATTTGTAACAGTTCAGTGTTTCCTGCAGGCCCTGTGTTTAAATTTGTGACAGTTCAGTATTTCCTCCAGGCCTTGTGTTTAAATTTGTGACAGTTCAGTATTTCCTCCAGGCCCTGTGTTTAAATTTGTGACCGTTCAGTATTTCCTCCAGGCCCTGTGTTTAAATTTGTGACAGTTCAGTATTTCCCTCCAGACCCTGTGTTTAAATTTGTGACAGTTCAGTATTCCCTCCAGGCCCTGTGTTTATATTTGTGACAGTTCAGTATTTCCTCCAGGCCTTGTGTTTAAATTTGTGACAGTTCAGTATTTCCTCCAGTCCCTGTGCTTATATTTGTGACAGTTCAGTATTTCCTCCAGGCCTTGTGTTTAAATTTGTGACAGTTCTGTATTCCCTCCAGGCCTTGTGTTTAAATTTGTGACAGTTCAGTATTTCCTCCAGGTCTTGTGTTTAAATTTGTTACAGTTCAGTATTTCCTCCAGGCCTTGTGTTTAAATTTGTGACAGTTCAGTATTTCCTCCAGGCCTTGTGTTTAAATTTGTGACAGTTCAGTATTTCCTCCAGTCCCTGTGTTTATATTTGTGACAGTTCAGTATTCCCTCCAGGCCCTGTGTTTAAATTTGTGACAGTTCAGTATTTCCTCCAGGCCTTGTGTTTAAATTAGTGGCAGTTCAGTATTTCCTCCAGGTCCTGTGTTTAAATTTGTGACAGTTCAGTATTTCCTCCAGGCCTTGTGTTTAAATTTGTGACAGTTCAGTATTTCCTCCAGGTCTTGTGTTTAAATTTGTTACAGTTCAGTATTTCCTCCAGGCCTTGTGTTTAAATTTGTGACAGTTCAGTATTTCCTCCAGGCCTTGTGTTTAAATTTGTGACAGTTCAGTATTTCCTCCAGTCCCTGTGTTTATATTTGTGACAGTTCAGTATTCCCTCCAGGCCCTGTGTTTAAATTTGTGACAGTTCAGTATTTCCTCCAGGCCTTGTGTTTAAATTAGTGGCAGTTCAGTATTTCCTCCAGGTCCTGTGTTTAAATTTGTGACAGTTCAGTATTTCCTCCAGGCCCTGTGTTTAAATTTGTGACAGTTCAGTATTTCCTCCAGGCCTTGTGTTTAAATTTGTGACAGTTCAGTATTTCCTCCAGGCCCTGTGTTTAAATTTGTGACAGTTCAGTATTTCCTCCAGGCCTTGTTTTAAATTTGTGACAGTTCAGTATTTCCTCCAGGCCTTGTGTTTAAATTTGTGACAGTTCAGTATTTCCTCCAGGCCCTGTGTTTAAATTTGTGACTGTTCAGTATTCCCTCCAGGCCCTGTGTTTAAATTTGTGACAGTTCTGTATTCCCTCCAGGCCCTGTGTTTAAATTTGTGACTGTTCAGTATTCCCTCCAGGCCCTGTGTTTAAATTTGTGACTGTTCAGTATTCCCTCCAGGCCCTGTGTTTAAATTTGTGACTGTTCAGTATTCCCTCCAGGCCCTGTGTTTAAATTTGTGACAGTTCTGTATTCCCTCCAGGCCCTGTGTTTAAATTTGTGACAGTTCTGTATTCCCTCCAGGCCCTGTGTTTAAATTTGTGACTGTTCAGTATTTCCTCCAGGCCTTGTGTTTACATTTGTGACAGTTCAGTCTTTCCTCCAGGCCCTGTGTTTAAATTTGTGACAGTTCAGTATTTCCTCCAGGCCTTGTGTTTAAATTTGTGACAGTTCAGTATTTCCTCCAGGCCTTGTGTTTAAATTTGTGACAGTTCAGTATTCCCTCCAGGCCCTGTGTTTAAATTTGTGACTGTTCAGTATTCCCTCCAGGCCCTGTGTTTAAATTTGTGACAGTTCAGTATTTCCTCCAGTCCCTGTGTTTAAATTTGTGACAGTTCAGTATTTCCTCCAGGCCTTGTGTTTAAATTTGTGACAGTTCAGTATTTCCTCCAGGCCTTGTGTTTAAATTTGTGACTGTTCAGTATTTCCTCCAGTCCCTGTGTTTAAATTTGTGACAGTTCAGTATTTCCTCCAGGCCTTGTGTTTAAATTTGTGACAGTTCAGTATTCCCTCCAGGCCTTGTGTTTAAATATGTGACAGTTCAGTATTTCCTCCAGGCCTTGTGTTTAAATTTGTGACAGTTCAGTATTTCCTCCAGGCCTTGTGTTTAAATTTGTGACAGTTCAGTATTTCCTCCAGGCCTTGTGTTTAAATTTGTGACAGTTCAGTATTTCCTCCTGGCCTTGTGTTTAAATTTGTGACAGTTCAGTATTTCCTCCAGTCCCTGTGTTTAAATTTGTGACAGTTCAGTATTTCCTCCAGGCCCTGTGTTTAAATTTGTGACAGTTCAGTATTTCCTCCAGGCCCTGTGTTTAAATTTGTGACAGTTCAGTATTTCCTCCAGGCCTTGTGTTTAAATTTGTGACAGTTCAGTATTTCCTCCTGGCCTTGTGTTTAAATTTGTGACAGTTCAGTATTTCCTCCAGGCCTTGTGTTTAAATTTGTGACAGTTCAGTATTTCCTCCAGGCCTTGTGTTTAAATTTGTGACAGTTCAGTATTTCCTCCTGGCCTTGTGTTTAAATTTGTGACAGTTCAGTATTTCCTCCAGGCCTTGTGTTTAAATTTGTGACAGTTCAGTATTTCCTCCTGGCCTTGTGTTTAAATTTGTGACAGTTCAGTATTTCCTCCAGGCCTTGTGTTTAAATTTGTGACAGTTCAGTGTTTCCTCCAGGAATTGTGTTTAAATTTGTGACTGTTCAGTATTTACTCCAGGCCCTGTGTTTAAATTTGTGACAGTTCAGTATTTCCTCCTGGCCTTGTGTTTAAATTTGTGACAGTTCAGTATTTCCTCCAGGCCTTGTGTTTAAATTTGTGACAGTTCAGTGTTTCCTCCAGGCCTTGTGTTTAAATTTGTGACAGTTCAGTATTTCCTCCAGACCTTGTGTATAAATTTGTGACAGTTCAGTGTTTCCTCCAGGAATTGTGTTTAAATTTGTGACTGTTCAGTACTTACTCCAGGCCCTGTGTTTAAATTTGTGACAGTTCAGTATTCCCTCCAGGCCTTGTGTTTAAATTTGTGACAGTTCAGTATTTCCCTCCAGGCCCTGTGTTTAAATTTGTGACAGTTCAGTATTCCCTCCAGACCCTGTGTTTAAATTTGTGACAGTTCAGTATTTCCTCCAGGCCTTGTGTTTAAATTTGTGACAGTTCAGTATTTCCTCCAGGCCTTGTGTTTAAATTTGTGACAGTTCAGTATTTCCTCCTGGCCTTGTGTTTAAATTTGTGACAGTTCAGTATTTACTCCAGGCCTTGTGTTTAAATTTGTGACAGTTCAGTACTTCCTCCAGGCCTTGTGTTTAAATTTGTGACAGTTCAGTATTCCCTCCAGGCCTTGTGTTTAAATTTGTGACAGTTCAGTATTTCGCTCCAGGCCCTGTGTTTAAATTTGTGACAGTTCAGTATTTCCTCCTGGCCTTGTGTTTAAATTTGTGACAGTTCAGTATTTACTCCAGGCCTTGTGTTTAAATTTGTGACAGTTCAGTACTTCCTCCAGGCCTTGTGTTTAAATTTGTGACAGTTCAGTATTCCCTCCAGGCCTTGTGTTTAAATTTGTGACAGTTCAGTATTTCGCTCCAGGCCCTGTGTTTAAATTTGTGACAGTTCAGTACTTCCTCCAGGCCTTGTGTTTAAATTTGTGACAGTTCAGTATTCCCTCCAGGCCTTGTGTTTAAATTTGTGACAGTTCAGTATTTCGCTCCAGGCCCTGTGTTTAAATTTGTGACAGTTCAGTATTCCCTCCAGTCCCTGTGTTTAAATTTGTGACAGTTCAGTATTTCCTCCAGGCCCTGTGTTTAAATTTGTGACAGTTCAGTATTTCCTCCAGGCCCTGTGTTTAAATTTGTGACAGTTCAGTATTTCCTCCAGGCCCTGTGTTTAAATTTGTGACAGTTCAGTATTTCCTCCAGGCCCTGTGTTTAAATTTGTGACAGTTCAGTATTTCCTCCAGGCCCTGTGTTTAAATTTGTGACAGTTCAGTATTTCGCTCCAGGCCCTGTGTTTAAATTTGTGACAGTTCAGTATTTCCTCCAGGCCCTGTGTTTAAATTTGTGACAGTTCAGTATTTCCTCCAGGCCCTGTGTTTAAATTTGTGACTGTTCAGTATTTCCTCCAGGCCTTGTGTTTAAATTTGTGACAGTTCAGTATTTCCTCCAGGCCTTGTGTTTAAATTTGTGACAGTTCAGTATTCCCTCCATGTCTTGTGTTTAAATTTGTGACAGTTCAGTATTTCCTCCAGGCCTTGTGTTTAAATTTGTGACAGTTCAGTATTTCCTCCAGGCCTTGTGTTTAAATTTGTGACAGTTCAGTATTTGCTCCATGCCTTGTGTTTAAATTTGTGACAGTTCAGTATTTCCTCCAGGCCTTGTGTTTAAATTTGTGACAGTTCAGTATTTCCTCCAGGCCTTGTGTTTAAATTTGTGACAGTTCAGTATTTCCTCCAGGCCTTGTGTTTAAATTTGTGACAGTTCAGTATTTCCTCCAGGCCTTGTGTTTAAATTTGTGACAGTTCAGTATTTCCTCCAGGCCCTGTGTTTAAATTTGTGACTGTTCAGTATTTCCTCCAGGCCCTGTGTTTAAATTTGTGACAGTTCAGTATTTCCTCCAGGCCCTGTGTTTAAATTTGTGACAGTTCAGTATTTCCTCCAGGCCTTGTGTTTAAATTTGTGACAGTTCAGTATTTCCCTCCAGGCCCTGTGTTTAAATTTGTGACTGTTCTGTATTTCCTCCAGGCCCTGTGTTTAAATTTGTGACAGTTCAGTATTTCCCTCCAGGCCTTGTGTTTAAATTTGTGACAGTTCAGTATTTCCCTCCAGGCCCTGTGTTTAAATTTGTGACAGTTCAGTATTTCCTCCAGGCCCAGTGTTTAAATTTGTGACAGTTCAGTATTTCCTCCAGGCCCTGTGTTTAAATTTGTGACAGTTCAGTATTTCCTCCAGGCCCTGTGTTTAAATTTGTGACAGTTCAGTATTTCCCTCCAGGCCTTGTGTTTAAATTTGTGACAGTTCAGTATTTCCTCCAGGCCTTGTGTTTAAATTTGTAACAGTTCAGTATTTCCTCCAGGCCTTGTGTTTAAATTTGTGACAGTTCAGTATTTCCTCCAGGCCCTGTGTTTAAATTTGTAACAGTTCAGTATTTCCTCCAGGCCTTGTGTTTAAATTTGTGACAGTTCAGTATTTCCTCCAGGCCCTGTGTTTAAATTTGTGACAGTTCAGTATTTCCTCCAGGCCCTGTGTTTAAATTTGTGACAGTTCAGTATTTCCTCCAGGCCCTGTGTTTAAATTTGTGACAGTTCAGTATTTCCTCCAGGCCCTGTGTTTAAATTTGTGACAGTTCAGTATTTCCTCCAGGCCCTGTGTTTAAATTGTGACAGTTCAGTATTTCCTCCAGGCCCTGTGTTTAAATTTGTAACAGTTCAGTATTTCCTCCAGGCCTTGTGTTTAAATTTGTGACAGTTCAGTATTTCCTCCAGGCCCTGTGTTTAAATTTGTGACAGTTCAGTATTTCCTCCAGGCCCTGTGTTTAAATTTGTGACAGTTCAGTATTTCCTCCAGGCCCTGTGTTTAAATTTGTGACAGTTCAGTATTTCCTCCAGGCCCTGTGTTTAAATTTGTGACAGTTCAGTATTTCGCTCCAGGCCCTGTGTTTAAATTTGTGACAGTTCAGTATTTCCCTCCAGGCCTTGTGTTTAAATTTGTGACAGTTCAGTATTTCCTCCAGGCCCTGTGTTTAAATTTGTGACAGTTCAGTATTTCCTCCAGGCCTTGTGTTTAAATTTGTGACAGTTCAGTATTTCCTCCAGGCCTTGTGTTTAAATTTGTGACAGTTCAGTATTTCTTCCAGGCCCTGTGTTTAAATTTGTGACTGTTCAGTATTTCCTCCAGGCCCTGGGTTTAAATTTGTGACAGTTCAGTATTTCCCTCCAGGCCTTCTGTTTAAATTTGTGACAGTTCAGTATTTCCTCCAGGCCCTGTGTTTAAATTTGTGACAGTTCAGTATTTCCTCCAGGCCTTGTGTTTAAATTTGTGACAGTTCAGTATTTCCTCCAGGCCCTGTGTTTAAATTTGTGACAGTTCAGTATTTCCTCCAGGCCTTGTGTTTAAATTTGTGACAGTTCAGTATTCCCTCCAGGCCCTGTGTTTAAATTTGTGACAGTTCAGTATTTCCTCCAGGCCCTGTGTTTAAATTTGTGACAGTTCAGTATTTCCCTCCAGGCCTTGTGTTTAAATTTGTGACAGTTCAGTATTTCCCTCCAGGCCCTGTGTTTAAATTTGTGACAGTTCAGTATTTCCTCCAGGCCCTGTGTTTAAATTTGTGACTGTTCAGTATTTCCTCCAGGCCCTGTGTTTAAATTTGTGACAGTTCAGTATTTCCCTCCAGGCCTTGTGTTTAAATTTGTGACAGTTCAGTATTTCCTCCAGGCCCTGTGTTTAAATTTGTGACAGTTCAGTATTTCCTCCAGGCCCTGTGTTTAAATTTGTGACAGTTCAGTATTTCCTCCAGGCCTTGTGTTTAAATTTGTGACAGTTCAGTATTTCCTCCAGGCCTTGTGTTTAAATTTGTGACAGTTCAGTATTTCCTCCAGGCTCTGTGTTTAAATTTGTGACAGTTCAGTATTTCCTCCAGGCTTTGTGTTTAAATTTGTGACAGTTCAGTATTTCCTCCAGGCCTTGTGTTTAAATTTGTGACAATTCAGTATTTCCTCCAGGCCTTGTGTTTAAATTTGTGACAGTTCAGTATTTCCTCCAGGCCCTGTGTTTAAATTTGTGACAGTTCAGTATTTCCCTCCAGGCCCTGTGTTTAAATTTGTGACAGTTCAGTATTCCCTCCAGGCCCTGTGTTTTAATTTCTGACAGTTCAGTATTTCCTCCAGGCCTTGTGTTTAAATTTGTGACAGTTCAGTATTTCCTCCAGGCCCTGTGTTTAAATTTGTGACAGTTCAGTATTTGCTCCAGGCCCTGTGTTTAAATTTGTGACAGTTCAGTATTTCCTCCAGGCCTTGTGTTTAAATTTGTGACAGTTCAGTATTTCCTCCAGGCCTTGTGTTTAAATTTGTGACAGTTCAGTATTTCCTCCAGGCCCTGTGTTTAAATTTGTGACAGTTCAGTATTTACTCCAGGCCTTGTGTTTAAATTTGTGACAGTTCAGTATTTCCTCCAGGCCCTGTGTTTAAATTTGTGAGAGTTCAGTATTTCCTCCAGGCCTTGTGTTTAAATTTGTGACAGTTCAGTATTTCCTCCAGGCCTTGTGTTTAAATTTGTGACAGTTCAGTATTTCCTCCAGGCCCTGTGTTTAAATTTGTGACAGTTCAGTATTTACTCCAGGCCTTGTGTTTAAATTTGTGACAGTTCAGTATTTCCTCCAGGCCCTGTGTTTAAATTTGTGACAGTTCAGTATTTCCTCCAGGCCTTGTGTTTAAATTTGTGACAGTTCAGTATTTCCTCCAGGCCCTGTGTTTAAATTTGTGACAGTTCAGTATTTACTCCAGGCCTTGTGTTTAAATTTGTGACAGTTCAGTATTTCCTCCAGGCCCTGTGTTTAAATTTGTGACAGTTCAGTATTTCCTCCAGGCCCTGTGTTTAAATTTGTGACAGTTCAGTATTTCCTCCAGGCCCTGTGTTTAAATTTGTGACAGTTCAGTATTTCCTCCAGTCCCTGTGTTTAAATTTGTGACAGTTCAGTATTTCCTCCAGGCCTTGTGTTTAAATTTGTGACAGTTCAGTATTTCCTCCAGGCCTTGTGTTTAAATTTGTGACAGTTCAGTATTCCCTCCAGGCCTTGTGTTTAAATTTGTGACAGTTCAGTATTCCCTCCAGGCCCTGTGTTAAAATTTGTGACAGTTCAGTATTTCCTCCAGGCCTTGTGTTTAAATTTGTGACAGTTCAGTATTTCCTCCAGGCCTTGTGTTTAAATTTGTGACAGTTCAGTATTTCCTCCAGGCCTTGTGTTTAAATTTGTGACAGTTCAGTATTCCCTCCAGGCCTTGTGTTTAAATTTGTGACAGTTCAGTATTTCCTCCAGGCCTTGTGTTTAAATTTGTGACAGTTCAGTATTCCCTCCAGGCCCTGTGTTTAAATTTGTGACAGTTCAGTATTTACTCCAGGCCCTGTGTTTAAATTTGTGACAGTTCAGTATTTCCTCCAGGCCTTGTGTTTAAATTTGTGACAGTTCAGTATTTCCTCCAGTCCCTGTGTTTAAATTTGTGACAGTTCAGTATTCCCTCCAGGCCCTGTGTTTAAATTTGTGACAGTTCAGTATTTCCTCCAGTCCCTGTGTTTAAATTTGTGACAGTTCAGTATTTCCTCCAGACCCTGTGTTTAAATTTGTGACAGTTCAGTATTTCCTCCAGACCCTGTGTTTAAATTTGTGACAGTTCAGTATTTCCCCCAGGCCCTGTGTTTAAATTTGTGACAGTTCAGTATTTCCTCCAGGCCTTGTGTTTAAATTTGTGACAGTTCAGTATTTCCTCCAGGCCCTGTGTTTAAATTTGTGACAGTTCAGTATTTCCTCCAGTCCCTGTGTTTAAATATGTAACAGTTCAGTATTTCCTCCAGGCCGTGTGTTTAAATTTGTGACAGTTCAGTATTTCCTCCAGGCCCTGTGTTTAAATTTCTGACAGTTCAGTATTCCCTCCAGGCCCTGTGTTTAAATTTGTAACAGTTCAGTATTTCCTCCAGGCCTTGTGTTTAAATTTGTGACAGTTCAGTATTTCCTCCAGGCCTTGTGTTTAAATTTGTGACAGTTCAGTATTTCCTCCAGACCCTGTGTTTAAATTTGTGACAGTTCAGTATTCCCTCCAGGCCTTGTGTTTAAATTTGTGACAGTTCACTATTTCCTCCAGACCCTGTGTTTAAATTTGTGACAGTTCAGTATTTCCCTCCAGGCCTTGTGTTTAAATTTGTGACAGTTCAGTATTTCCTCCAGGCCTTGTGTTTAAATTTGTGACAGTTCAGTATTTCCTCCAGGCCCTGTGTTTAAATTTGTGACTGTTCAGTATTTCCTCCAGGCCTTGTGTTTAAATTTGTGACAGTTCAGTATTCCCTCCAGGCCTTGTGTTTAAATTTGTGACAGTTCAGTATTTCCTCCAGACCCTGTGTTTAAATTTGTGACAGTTCAGTATTTACTCCAGGCCTTGTGTTTAAATTTGTGACAGTTCAGTATTTCCTCCAGGCCCTGTGTTTAAATTTGTGACAGTTCAGTATTTCCTCCAGTCCCTGTGTTTAAATATGTAACAGTTCAGTATTTCCTCCAGGCCGTGTGTTTAAATTTGTGACAGTTCAGTATTTCCTCCAGGCCTTGTGTTTAAATTTGTGACAGTTCAGTATTCCCTCCAGGCCCTGTGTTTAAATTTGTAACAGTTCAGTATTTCCTCCAGGCCTTGTGTTTAAATTTGTGACAGTTCAGTATTTCCTCCAGGCCTTGTGTTTAAATTTGTGACAGTTCAGTATTTCCTCCAGACCCTGTGTTTAAATTTGTGACAGTTCAGTATTCCCTCCAGGCCTTGTGTTTAAATTTGTGACAGTTCAGTATTTCCTCCAGACCCTGTGTTTAAATTTGTGACAGTTCAGTATTTCCTCCAGGCCTTGTGTTTAAATTTGTGACAGTTCAGTATTTCCTCCAGGCCTTGTGTTTAAATTTGTGACAGTTCAGTATTTCCTCCAGGCCTTGTGTTTAAATAGTGACAGTTCAGTATTTCCTCCAGGCCCTGTGTTTAAATTTGTGACAGTTCAGTATTTCCTCCAGGCCTTGTGTTTAAATTTGTGACAGTTCAGTATTTCCTCCAGGCCCTGTGTTTAAATTTGTGACAGTTCAGTATTTCCTCCAGGCCCTGTGTTTAAATTTGTAACAGTTCAGTATTTCCTCCAGGCCTTGTGTTTAAATTTGTGAGAGTTCAGTATTTCCTCCAGGCCTTGTGTTTAAATTTGTAACAGTTCAGTATTTCCTCCAGGCCTTGTGTTTAAATTTGTGACAGTTCAGTATTTCCTCCAGGCCTTGTGTTTAAATTTGTGACAGTTCAGTATTTCCTCCAGACCCTGTGTTTAAATTTGTGACAGTTCAGTATTTCCTCCAGGCCCTGTGTTTAAATTTGTGACAGTTCAGTATTCCCTCCAGGCCCTGTGTTTAATTTTGTGACAGTTCAGTATTTACTCCATGCAAAGTGTTTAAATTTGTGACAGTTCAGTATTTCCTCCAGGCCCTGTGTTTAAATTTGTAACAGTTCAGTATTTCCTCCAGGCCCTGTGTTTAAATTTGTAACAGTTCAGTATTTCCTCCAGGCCTTGTGTTTAAATTTGTGACAGTTCAGTATTTCCTCCAGGCCTTGTGTTTAAATTTGTGACAGTTCAGTATTTCCTCCAGGCCTTGTGTTTAAATTTGTAACAGTTCAGTATTTCCTCCAGTCCCTCTGTTTAAATTTGTGACAGTTCAGTATTTCCCCCAGGACCTGTGTTTAAATTTGTGACAGTTCAGTATTTCCTCCAGGCCTTGTGTTTAAATTTGTGACAGTTCAGTATTTCCTCCAGGCCTTGTGTTTAAATTTGTAACAGTTCAGTATTTCCTCCAGTCCCTCTGTTTAAATTTGTGACAGTTCAGTATTTCCCCCAGGACCTGTGTTTAAATTTGTGACAGTTCAGTATTTCCTCCAGGCCTTGTGTTTAAATTTGTGACAGTTCAGTATTTCCTCCAGGACCTGTGTTTAAATTTGTGACAGTTCAGTATTTCCTCCAGGCCTTGTGTTTAAATTTGTGACAGTTCAGTATTTCCTCCAGGACCTGTGTTTAAATTTGTGACAGTTCAGTATTTCCCCCAGGACCTGTGTTTAAATTTGTGACAGTTCAGTATTTCCTCCAGGCCTTGTGTTTAAATTTGTGACAGTTCAGTATTTCCTCCAGGCCTTGTGTTTAAATTTGTAACAGTTCAGTATTTCCTCCAGGCCCTGTTTTAAAGTTGTGACAGTTCAGTATTTCCTCCAGGCCTTGTGTTTAAATTTGTAACAGTTCAGTATTTCCTCCAGCCCCTTGTGTTTAAATTTGTGACAGTTCAGTATTTCCT
This sequence comes from Heterodontus francisci, assembly GCF_036365525.1. NCBI lineage: Eukaryota > Metazoa > Chordata > Chondrichthyes > Heterodontiformes > Heterodontidae > Heterodontus > Heterodontus francisci. The sequence continues at coordinate 339,349 of NW_027141584.1, forward strand.
CCAGGCCTTGTGTTTAAATTTGTAACAGTTCAGTATTTCCTCCAGGCCCTGTGTTTAAATTTGTGACAGTTCAGTATTTCCTCCAGTCCATGTGTTTAAATTTGTGACAGTTCAGTATTTCCTCCAGGCCTTGTGTTTAAATTTGTGACAGTTCAGTATTTCCTCCAGGCCCTGTGTTTAAATTTGTGACAGTTCAGTATTTCCTCCAGGCCTTGTGTTTAAATTTGTGACAGTTCATTATTCCCTCCAGGCCCTGTGTTTAAATTTGTGACAGTTCAGTATTTCCTCCAGGCCCTGTGTTTAAATTTGTGACAGTTCAGTATTTCCTCCAGGCCTTGTGTTTAAATTTGTGACAGTTCAGTATTTCCTCCAGGCCTTGTGTTTAAATTTGTGACAGTTCAGTATTTCCTCCAGACCTTGTGTTTAAATTTGTGACAGTTCAGTATTTCCTCCAGGCCCTGTGATTAAATTTGTGACAGTTCAGTATTTCCTCCAGGCCCTGTGTTTAAATTTGTGACAGTTCAGTATTTCCTCCAGGCCCTGTGATTAAATTTGTGACAGTTCAGTATTTCCTCCAGACCCTGTGTTTAAATTTGTGACAGTTCAGTATTTCCTCCAGGCCTTGTGCTTAAATTTGTGACAGTTCAGTATTTCCTCCAGTCCCTGTGTTTAAATTTGTGACAGTTCAGTATTTCCTCCAGTCCCTGTGTTTAAATTTGTGACAGTTCAGTATTTCCTCCAGGCCTTGTGTTTAAATTTGTGACAGTTCAGTATTTCCTCCAGGCCTTGTGCTTAAATTTGTGACAGTTCAGTATTTCCTCCAGGCCTTGTGTTTAAATTTGTGACAGTTCAGTATTTCCTCCAGGCCTTGTGCTTAAATTTGTGACAGTTCAGTATTTCCCTCCAGGCCTTGTGTTTAAATTTGTGACAGTTCAGTATTTCCTCCAGGCCTTGTGCTTAAATTTGTGACAGTTCAGTATTTCCCTCCAGGCCTTGTGTTTAAATTTGTGACAGTTCAGTATTTCCTCCAGGCCTTGTGTTTAAATTTGTCACAGTTCAGTATTTCCTCCAGGCCCAGAGTTTAAATTTGTGACAGTTCAGTATTTCCTCCAGTCCCTGTGTTTAAATTTGTGACAGTTCAGTATTTCCTCCAGTCCCTGTGTTTAAATTTGTGACAGTTTAGTATTTCCTCCAGGCCTTGTGTTTAAATTTGTGACAGTTCAGTATTTCCTCCAGGCCTTGTGCTTAAATTTGTGACAGTTCAGTATTTCCTCCAGTCCCTGTGTTTAAATTTGTGACAGTTCAGTATTTCCCCCAGGACCTGTGTTTAAATTTGTGACAGTTCAGTATTTCCTCCAGGCCTTGTGTTTAAATTTGTGACAGTTCAGTATTTCCTCCAGTCCTTGTGTTTAAATTTGTGACAGTTCAGTATTTCCTCCAGGCCTTGTGTTTAAATTTGTGACAGTTCAGTATTTCCTCCAGGCCTTGTGTTTAAATTTGTGACAGTTCAGTATTTACTCCAGGCCTTGTGTTTAAATTTGTGACAGTTCAGTATTTCCTCCAGGCCTTGTGTTTAAATTTGTGACAGTTCAGTATTTCCTCCAGGCCTTGTGTTTAAATTTGTGACAGTTCAGTATTTCCTCCAGGCCTTGTGTTTAAATTTGTGACAGTTCAGTATTTCCTCCAGGCCTTGTGTTTAAATTTGTGACAGTTCAGTATTTCCTCCAGGCCTTGTGTTTAAATTTGTGACAGTTCAGTATTTCCTCCAGGCCTTGTGTTTCAATTTGTGACAGTTCAGTATTTCCTCCAGGCCTTGTGTTTAAATTTGTGACAGTTCAGTATTTCTTCCAGGCCTTGTGTTTAAATTTGTGACAGTTCAGTATTTCCTCCAGGCCTTGTGTTTAAATTTGTGACAGTTCAGTATTTCCTCCAGTCCCTCTGTTTAAATTTGTGACAGTTCAGTATTTCCCCCAGGACCTGTGTTTAAATTTGTGACAGTTCAGTATTTCCTCCAGGCCTTGTGTTTAAATTTGTGACAGTTCAGTATTTCCTCCAGGCCTTGTGTTTAAATTTGTGACAGTTCAGTATTTCCTCCAGGCCTTGTGTTTAAATTTGTGACAGTTCAGTATTTCCTCCAGGCCTTGTGTTTAAATTTGTGACAGTTCAGTATTTCCTCCAGGCCTTGTGTTTAAATTTGTGACAGTTCAGTATTTCCTCCAGGCCTTGTGTTTAAATTTGTGACAGTTCAGTATTTCCTCCAGGCCTTGTGTTTAAATTTGTGACAGTTCAGTATTTCCTCCAGGCCTTGTGTTTAAATTTGTGACAGTTCAGTATTTCCTCCAGGCCTTGTGTTTAAATTTGTGACAGTTCAGTATTTCCTCCAGGCCTTGTGTTTAAATTTGTGTCAGTTCAGTATTTCCTCCAGGCCTTGTGTTTAAATTTGTGACTGTTCAGTATTTCCTCCAGGCCCTGTGTTTAAATTTGTGACAGTTCAGTATTTCCTCCAGGCCTTGTGTTTAAATTTGTGACAGTTCAGTATTTCCTCCAGGCCTTGTGTTTAAATTTGTGACAGTTCAGTATTTCCTCCAGGCCTTGTGTTTAAATTTGTGACAGTTCAGTATTTCCTCCAGGCCTTGTGTTTAAATTTGTGACAGTTCAGTATTTCCTCCAGGCCTTGTGTTTAAATTTGTGACAGTTCAGTATTTCCTCCAGGCCTTGTGTTTAAATTTGTGACAGTTCAGTATTTCCTCCAGGCCTTGTGTTTAAATTTGTGACAGTTCAGTATTTCCTCCAGTCCCTGTGTTTAAATTTGTGACAGTTCAGTATTTCCTCCAGGCCTTGTGTTTAAATTTGTGACAGTTCAGTATTTCCTCCAGTACCTGTGTTTAAATTTGTGACAGTTCAGTATTTCCTCCAGGCCTTGTGTTTAAATTTGTGACAGTTCAGTATTTCCTCCAGGCCTTGTGTTTAAATTTGTGGCAATTCAGTATTTCCTCCAGGCCTTGTGTTTAAATTTGTGACAGTTCAGTATTTCCTCCAGGCCCTGTGTTTAAATTTGTGACAGTTCAGTATTTCCTCCAGGCCTTGTGTTTAAATTTGTGACAGTTCAGTATTTCCTCCAGGCCCTGTGTTTAAATTTGTGACAGTTCAGTATTTCCTCCAGGCCCTGTGTTTAAATTTGTGACAGTTCAGTATTTCCTCCAGGCCTTGTGTTTAAATTTGTGACAGTTCAGTATTTCCTCCAGGCCTTGTGTTTAAATTTGTGACAGTTCAGTATTTCCTCCAGGCCTTGTGTTTAAATTTGTGACAGTTCAGTATTTCCCTCCAGGCCTTGTGTTTAATTTTGTGACAGTTCAGTATTTCCTCCAGGCCTTGTGTTTAAATTTGTGACAGTTCAGTATTTCCTCCAGGCCTTGTGTTTAAATTTGTGACAGTTCAGTATTTCCTCCAAGCCCTGTGTTTAAATTTGTGACAGTTCAGTATTTCCCCCAGGCCTTGTGTTTAAATTTGTGACAGTTCAGTATTTCCTCCAGGCCTTGTGTTTAAATTTGTGACAGTTCAGTATTTCCTCCAGGCCCTGTGTTTAACTTTGTGACAGTTCAGTATTTCCTCCAGGCCTTGTGTTTAAATTTGTGACATTTCAGTATGTCCTCCAGGCCTTGTGTTTAAATTTGTGACAGTTCAGTATTTACTCCAGGCCTTGTGTTTAAATTTGTGACAGTTCAGTATTTCCTCCAGGCCTTGTGTTTAAATTTGTGACAGTTCAGTATTTCCTCCAGACCTTGTGTTTAAATTTGTGACAGTTCAGTATTTCCTCCAGGCCATGTGTTTAAATTTGTGACAGTTCAGTATTTCCTCCAGGCCTTGTGTTTAAATTTGTGACAGTTCAGTATTTCCTCCAGGCCTTGTGTTTAAATTTGTGACAGTTCAGTATTTCCTCCAGGCCTTGTGTTTAAATTTGTGACAGTTCAGTATTTCCTCCAGGCCTTGTGTTTAAATTTGTGACAGTTCAGTATTTCCTCCAGGCCTTGTGTTTAAATTTGTGACAGTTCAGTATTTCCTCCAGGCCTTGTGTTTAAATTTGTGACAGTTCAGTATTTCCTCCAGGCCTTGTGTTTAAATTTGTGACAGTTCAGTATTTCCTCCAGGCCTTGTGTTTAAATTTGTGACAGTTCAGTATTTCCTCCAGGCCTTGTGTTTAAATTTGTGTCAGTTCAGTATTTCCTCCAGGCCTTGTGTTTAAATTTGTGACTGTTCAGTATTTCCTCCAGGCCCTGTGTTTAAATTTGTGACAGTTCAGTATTTCCTCCAGGCCTTGTGTTTAAATTTGTGACAGTTCAGTATTTCCTCCAGGCCTTGTGTTTAAATTTGTGACAGTTCAGTATTTCCTCCAGGCCTTGTGTTTAAATTTGTGACAGTTCAGTATTTCCTCCAGGCCTTGTGTTTAAATTTGTGACAGTTCAGTATTTCCTCCAGGCCTTGTGTTTAAATTTGTGACAGTTCAGTATTTCCTCCAGGCCTTGTGTTTAAATTTGTGACAGTTCAGTATTTCCTCCAGGCCTTGTGTTTAAATTTGTGACAGTTCAGTATTTCCTCCAGTCCCTGTGTTTAAATTTGTGACAGTTCAGTATTTCCTCCAGGCCTTGTGTTTAAATTTGTGACAGTTCAGTATTTCCTCCAGTACCTGTGTTTAAATTTGTGACAGTTCAGTATTTCCTCCAGGCCTTGTGTTTAAATTTGTGACAGTTCAGTATTTCCTCCAGGCCTTGTGTTTAAATTTGTGGCAATTCAGTATTTCCTCCAGGCCTTGTGTTTAAATTTGTGACAGTTCAGTATTTCCTCCAGGCCCTGTGTTTAAATTTGTGACAGTTCAGTATTTCCTCCAGGCCTTGTGTTTAAATTTGTGACAGTTCAGTATTTCCTCCAGGCCCTGTGTTTAAATTTGTGACAGTTCAGTATTTCCTCCAGGCCCTGTGTTTAAATTTGTGACAGTTCAGTATTTCCTCCAGGCCTTGTGTTTAAATTTGTGACAGTTCAGTATTTCCTCCAGGCCTTGTGTTTAAATTTGTGACAGTTCAGTATTTCCTCCAGGCCTTGTGTTTAAATTTGTGACAGTTCAGTATTTCCCTCCAGGCCTTGTGTTTAATTTTGTGACAGTTCAGTATTTCCTCCAGGCCTTGTGTTTAAATTTGTGACAGTTCAGTATTTCCTCCAGGCCTTGTGTTTAAATTTGTGACAGTTCAGTATTTCCTCCAGGCCCTGTGTTTAAATTTGTGACAGTTCAGTATTTCCCCCAGGCCTTGTGTTTAAATTTGTGACAGTTCAGTATTTCCTCCAGGCCTTGTGTTTAAATTTGTGACAGTTCAGTATTTCCTCCAGGCCCTGTGTTTAAATTTGTGACAGTTCAGTATTTCCTCCAGGCCTTGTGTTTAAATTTGTGACATTTCAGTATGTCCTCCAGGCCTTGTGTTTAAATTTGTGACAGTTCAGTATTTACTCCAGGCCTTGTGTTTAAATTTGTGACAGTTCAGTATTTCCTCCAGGCCTTGTGTTTAAATTTGTGACAGTTCAGTATTTCCTCCAGACCTTGTGTTTAAATTTGTGACAGTTCAGTATTTCCTCCAGGCCATGTGTTTAAATTTGTGACAGTTCAGTATTTCCTCCAGACCCTGTGTTTAAATTTGTGACAGTTCAGTATTCCCTCCAGGCCCTGTGTTTAAATTTGTGACAGTTCAGTATTTCCTCCAGGCCTTGTGTTAAAATTTGTGACAGTTCAGTATTCCCTCCAGGCCTTGTGTTTAAATTTGTGACAGTTCAGTATTCCCTCCAGGCCCTGTGTTTAAATTTGTGACAGTTCAGTATTTCCTCCAGGCCTTGTGTTTAAATTTGTGACAGTTCAGTATTCCCTCCAGGCCCTGTGTTTAAATTTGTGACAGTTCAGTATTTCCTCCAGGCCTTGTGTTTAAATTTGTGACAGTTCAGTATTTCCTCCAGGCCCTGTGTTTAAATTTGTAACAGTTCAGTATTTCCTCCAGGCCCTGTGTTTAAATTTGTGACAGTTCAGTATTTCCTCCAGGCCTTGTGTTTAAATTTGTGACAGTTCAGTATTTCCTCCAGGCCTTGTGTTTAAATTTGTGACAGTTCAGTATTTCCTCCAGGCCTTGTGTTTAAATTTGTGACAGTTCAGTATTTCCTCCAGGCCTTGTGTTTAAATTTGTGACAGTTCAGTATTTCCTCCAGGCCTTGTGTTTAAATTTGTGACAGTTCAGTATTTCCTCCAGGCCTTGTGTTTAAATTTGTGTCAGTTCAGTATTTCCTCCAGGCCTTGTGTTTAAATTTGTGACTGTTCAGTATTTCCTCCAGGCCCTGTGTTTAAATTTGTGACAGTTCAGTATTTCCTCCAGGCCTTGTGTTTAAATTTGTGACAGTTCAGTATTTCCTCCAGGCCTTGTGTTTAAATTTGTGACAGTTCAGTATTTCCTCCAGGCCTTGTGTTTAAATTTGTGACAGTTCAGTATTTCCTCCAGGCCTTGTGTTTAAATTTGTGACAGTTCAGTATTTCCTCCAGTCCCTGTGTTTAAATTTGTGACAGTTCAGTATTTCCTCCAGGCCTTGTGTTTAAATTTGTGACAGTTCAGTATTTCCTCCAGGCCTTGTGTTTAAATTTGTGACAATTCAGTATTTCCTCCAGGCCTTGTGTTTAAATTTGTGACAGTTCAGTATTTCCTCCAGGCCCTGTGTTTAAATTTGTGACAGTTCAGTATTTCCTCCAGGCCTTGTGTTTAAATTTGTGACAGTTCAGTATTTCCTCCAGGCCCTGTGTTTAAATTTGTGACAGTTCAGTATTTCCTCCAGGCCCTGTGTTTAAATTTGTGACAGTTCAGTATTTCCTCCAGGCCTTGTGTTTAAATTTGTGACAGTTCAGTATTTCCTCCAGGCCTTGTGTTTAAATTTGTGACAGTTCAGTATTTCCTCCAGGCCTTGTGTTTAAATTTGTGACAGTTCAGTATTTCCCTCCAGGCCTTGTGTTTAATTTTGTGACAGTTCAGTATTTCCTCCAGGCCTTGTGTTTAAATTTGTGACAGTTCAGTATTTCCTCCAGGCCTTGTGTTTAAATTTGTGACAGTTCAGTATTTCCTCCAGGCCTTGTGTTTAAATTTGTGACAGTTCAGTATTTCCTCCAGGCCTTGTGTTTAAATTTGTGACATTTCAGTATGTCCTCCAGGCCTTGTGTTTAAATTTGTGACAGTTCAGTATTTACTCCAGGCCTTGTGTTTAAATTTGTGACAGTTCAGTATTTCCTCCAGGCCTTGTGTTTAAATTTGTGACAGTTCAGTATTTCCTCCAGACCTTGTGTTTAAATTTGTGACAGTTCAGTATTTCCTCCAGGCCCTGTGTTTAAATTTGTGACAGTTCAGTATTTCCTCCAGACCTTGTGTTTAAATTTGTGACAGTTCAGTATTTCCTCCAGGCCTTGTGTTTAAATTTGTGACAGTTCAGTATTCCCTCCAGGCCCTGTGTTTAAATTTGTGACAGTTCAGTATTTCCTCCAGGCCTTGTGTTTAAATTTGTGACAGTTCAATATTTCCTCCAGGCCCTGTGTTTAAATTTGTAACAGTTCAGTATTTCCTCCAGGCCCTGTGTTTAAATTTGTGACAGTTCAGTATTTCCTCCAGGCCTTGTGTTTAAATTTGTGACAGTTCAGTATTTCCTCCAGACCTTGTGTTTAAATTTGTGACAGTTCAGTATTTCCTCCAGGCCCTGTGTTTAAATTTGTAACAGTTCAGTATTTCCTCCAGGCCTTGTGCTTAAATTTGTGACAGTTCAGTATTTCCTCCAGGCCTTGTGTTTAAATTTGTGACAGTTCAGTATTTCCTCCAGGCCTTGTGTTTAAATTTGTGACAGTTCAGTATTTCCTCCAGGCCTTGTGTTTAAATTTGTGACAGTTCAGTATTTCCTCCAGGCCCTGTGTTTAAATTTGTGACAGTTCAGTATTTCCTCCAGGCCTTGTGGTTAAATTTGTGACAGTTCAGTATTTCCTCCAGGCCTTGTGTTTAAATTTGTGACAGTTCAGTATTTCCTCCAGGCCTTGTGTTTAAATTTGTGACAGTTCAGTATTTCCTCCAGGCCTTGTGTTTAAATTTGTGACAGGTCAGTATTTCCTCCAGTCCCTGTGTTTAAATTTGTGACAGTTCAGTATTTCCTCCAGGCCCTGTGTTTAAATTTGTGACAGTTCAGTATTTCTTCCAGGCCTTGTGTTTAAATTTGTAACAGTTCAGTATTTCCTCCAGGCCTTGTGTTTAAATTTGTGACAGTTCAGTATTTCCTCCAGGCCTTGTGTTTAAATTTGTGACAGTTCAGTATTTCCTCCAGGCCTTGTGTTTAAATTTGTGACAGTTCAGTATTTCCTCCAGGCCTTGTGTTTAAATTTGTGACAGGTCAGTATTTCCTCCATGCCCTGTGTTTAAATTTGTGACAGTTCAGTATTTCCTCCAGGCCCTGTGTTTAAATTTGTGACAGTTCTGTATTTCCTCCAGGCCTTGTGTTTAAATTTGTAACAGTTCAGTATTTCCTCCAGGCCTTGTGTTTAAATTTGTGACAGTTCAGTATTTCCTCCAGGACTTGTGTTTAAATTTGTGACAGTTCAGTATTTCCTCCATGCCCTGTGTTTAAATTTGTGACAGTTCAGTATTTCCTCCAGGCCTTGTGTTTAAATTTGTGACAGTTCAGTATTTCCTCCATGCCCTGTGTTTAAATTTGTGACAGTTCAGTATTCCCTCCAGGCCTTGTGTTTAAATTTGTGACAGTTCAGTATTTACTCCAGGCCTTGTGTTTAAATTTGTGACAGTTCAGTATTTCCTCCAGCCCCTTGTGTTTAAATTTGTGACAGTTCAGTATTTCCTCCAGGCCTTGTGTTTAAATTTGTAACAGTTCAGTATTTCCTCCAGGCCTTGTGTTTAAATTTGTAACAGTTCAGTATTTCCTCCAGGCCCTGTGTTTAAATTTGTGACAGTTCAGTATTTTTTCCAGGCCATGTGTTTAAAGTTGTGACAGTTCAGTATTTCCTCCAGACCCTGTGTTTAAATTTGTGACAGTTCAGTATTTCCTCCAGGCCTTGTGTTTAAATTTGTGACAGTTCAGTATTTCCTCCAGACCTTGTGTTTAAATTTGTGACAGTTCAGTATTTCCTCCAGGCCCTGTGTTTAAATTTGTAACAGTTCAGTATTTCCTCCAGGCCCTGTGTTTAAATTTGTGACAGTTCAGTATTTCCCTCCAGGCCTTGTGTTTAAATTTGTGACAGTTCAGTATTTCCTCCAGGCCTTGTGTTTAAATTTGTGACAGTTCAGTATTTCCTCCAGACCTTGTGTTTAAATTTGTGACAGTTCAGTATTTCCTCCAGGCCTTGTGTTTAAATTTGTGAGAGTTCAGTATTTCCTCCAGGCCTTGTGTTTAAATTTGTAACTGTTCAGTATTTCCTCCAGGCCTTGTGTTTAAATTTGTGACAGTTCAGTATTTCCTCCAGGCCTTGTGTTTAAATTTGTGACAGTTCAGTATTTCCTCCAGACCCTGTGTTTAAATTTGTGAGAGTTCAGTATTTCCTCCAGGCCTTGTGTTTAAATTTGTAACAGTTCAGTATTTCCTCCAGGCCTTGTGTTTAAATTTGTGACAGTTCAGTATTTCCTCCAGGCCTTGTGTTTAAATTTGTGACAGTTCAGTATTTCCTCCAGACCCTGTGTTTAAATTTGTGACAGTTCAGTATTCCCTCCAGGCCCTGTGTTTAATTTTGTGACAGTTCAGTATTTACTCCATGCAAAGTGTTTAAATTTGTGACAGTTCAGTATTTCCTCCAGGCCCTGTGTTTAAATTTGTAACAGTTCAGTATTTCCTCCAGGCCCTGTGTTTAAATTTGTAACAGTTCAGTATTTCCTCCAGGCCTTGTGTTTAAATTTGTGACAGTTCAGTATTTCCTCCAGGCCTTGTGTTTAAATTTGTGACAGTTCAGTATTTCCTCCAGGCCTTGTGTTTAAATTTGCAACAGTTCAGTATTTCCTCCAGTCCCTCTGTTTAAATTTGTGACAGTTCAGTATTTCCCCCAGGACCTGTGTTTAAATTTGTGACAGTTCAGTATTTCCTCCAGGCCTTGTGTTTAAATTTGTGACAGTTCAGTATTTCCTCCAGGCCTTGTGTTTAAATTTGTAACAGTTCAGTATTTCCTCCAGTCCCTCTGTTTAAATTTGTGACAGTTCAGTATTTCCTCCAGTCCCTCTGTTTAAATTTGTAACAGTTCAGTATTTCCTCCAGTCCCTCTGTTTAAATTTGTAACAGTTCAGTATTTCCTCCAGGCCTTGTGTTTAAATTTGTGACAGTTCAGTATTTCCTCCAGGCCTTGTGTTTAAATTTGTGACAGTTCAGTATTTCCTCCAGGCCTTGTGTTTAAATTTGCAACAGTTCAGTATTTCCTCCAGTCCCTCTGTTTAAATTTGTGACAGTTCAGTATTTCCCCCAGGACCTGTGTTTAAATTTGTGACAGTTCAGTATTTCCTCCAGGCCTTGTGTTTAAATTTGTGACAGTTCAGTATTTCCTCCAGGCCTTGTGTTTAAATTTGTAACAGTTCAGTATTTCCTCCAGTCCCTCTGTTTAAATTTGTGACAGTTCAGTATTTCCCCCAGGACCTGTGTTTAAATTTGTGACAGTTCAGTATTTCCTCCAGGCCTTGTGTTTAAATTTGTGACAGTTCAGTATTTCCTCCAGGCCTTGTGTTTAAATTTGTGACAGTTCAGTATTTCCTCCAGGCCTTGTGTTTAAATTTGTGACAGTTCAGTATTTCCTCCAGGCCTTGTGTTTAAATTTGTGACAGTTCAGTATTTCCTCCAGGCCTTGTGTTTAAATTTGTGACAGTTCAGTATTTCCTCCAGGCCTTGTGTTAAAATTTGTGACAGTTCAGTATTTCCTCCAGGCCTTGTGTTTAAATTTGTGACAGTTCAGTATTTCCCCCAGGACCTGTGTTTAAATTTGTGACAGTTCAGTATTTCCTCCAGGCCTTGTGTTTAAATTTGTGACAGTTCAGTATTTCCTCCAGGCCTTGTGTTTAAATTTGTGACAGTTCAGTATTTCCTCCAGGCCTTGTGTTTAAATTTGTGACAGTTCAGTATTTCCTCCAGGCCTTGTGTTTAAATTTGTGACAGTTCAGTATTTCCTCCAGGCCTTGTGTTTAAATTTGCAACAGTTCAGTATTTCCTCCAGTCCCTCTGTTTAAATTTGTGACAGTTCAGTATTTCCCCCAGGACCTGTGTTTAAATTTGTGACAGTTCAGTATTTCCTCCAGGCCTTGTGTTTAAATTTGTGACAGTTCAGTATTTCCTCCAGGCCTTGTGTTTAAATTTGTAACAGTTCAGTATTTCCTCCAGTCCCTCTGTTTAAATTTGTGACAGTTCAGTATTTCCTCCAGTCCCTCTGTTTAAATTTGTAACAGTTCAGTATTTCCTCCAGTCCCTCTGTTTAAATTTGTAACAGTTCAGTATTTCCTCCAGGCCTTGTGTTTAAATTTGTGACAGTTCAGTATTTCCTCCAGGCCTTGTGTTTAAATTTGTGACAGTTCAGTATTTCCTCCAGGCCTTGTGTTTAAATTTGTGACAGTTCAGTATTTCCTCCAGGCCTTGTGTTTAAATTTGTGACAGTTCAGTATTTCCTCCAGGCCTTGTGTTTAAATTTGCAACAGTTCAGTATTTCCTCCAGTCCCTCTGTTTAAATTTGTGACAGTTCAGTATTTCCCCCAGGACCTGTGTTTAAATTTGTGACAATTCAGTATTTCCTCCAGGCCTTGTGTTTAAATTTGTGACAGTTCAGTATTTCCTCCAGGCCTTGTGTTTAAATTTGTAACAGTTCAGTATTTCCTCCAGTCCCTCTGTTTAAATTTGTGACAGTTCAGTATTTCCCCCAGGACCTGTGTTTAAATTTGTGACAGTTCAGTATTTCCTCCAGGCCTTGTGTTTAAATTTGTGACAGTTCAGTATTTCCTCCAGGCCTTGTGTTTAAATTTGTGACAGTTCAGTATTTCCTCCAGGCCTTGTGTTTAAATTTGTGACAGTTCAGTATTTCCTCCAGGCCTTGTGTTTAAATTTGTGACAGTTCAGTATTTCCTCCAGGCCTTGTGTTTAAATTTGTGACAGTTCAGTATTTCCTCCAGGCCTTGTGTTAAAATTTGTGACAGTTCAGTATTTCCTCCAGGCCTTGTGTTTAAATTTGTGACAGTTCAGTATTTCCCCCAGGACCTGTGTTTAAATTTGTGACAGTTCAGTATTTCCTCCAGGCCTTGTGTTTAAATTTGTGACAGTTCAGTATTTCCTCCAGGCCTTGTGTTTAAATTTGTGACAGTTCAGTATTTCCTCCAGGCCTTGTGTTTAAATTTGTGACAGTTCAGTATTTCCTCCAGGCCTTGTGTTTAAATTTGTGACAGTTCAGTATTTCCTCCAGGCCTTGTGTTTAAATTTGTGACAGTTCAGTATTTCCTCCAGGCCTTGTGTTTAAATTTGTGACAGTTCAGTATTTCCTCCAGGCCTTGTGTTTAAATTTGTGACAGTTCAGTATTTCCTCCAGGCCTTGTGTTTAAATTTGTGACAGTTCAGTATTTCCTCCAGGCCTTGTGTTTAAATTTGTGACAGTTCAGTATTTCCTCCAGGCCTTGTGTTTAAATTTGTGACAGTTCAGTATTTCCTCCAGGCCTTGTGTTTAAATTTGTGACAGTTCAGTATTTCCTCCAGGCCTTGTGTTTAAATTTGTGACAGTTCAGTATTTCCTCCAGGCCTTGTGTTTAAATTTGTGACAGTTCAGTATTTCCTCCAGGCCTTGTGTTTAAATTTGTGACAGTTCAGTATTTCCTCCAGGCCTTGTGTTTAAATTTGTGACAGTTCAGTATTTCTTCCAGGCCTTGTGTTTAAATTTGTGACAGTTCAGTATTTCCTCCAGTCCCTCTGTTTAAATTTGTGACAGTTCAGTATTTCCTCCAGGCCCTGTGTTTAAATTTGTGACAGTCCAGTATTTCCTCCAGGCCCTGTGTTTAAATTTGTGACAGTTCAGTATTTACTCCAGGCCTTGTGTTTAAAGTTGTGACAGTTCAGTATTTCCTCCAGGCCTTGTGTTTAAATTTGTGACAGTTCAGTATTTCCTCCAGGCCTTGTGTTTAAATTTGTGACAGTTCAGTATTTCCTCCAGGCCTTGTGTTTAAATTTGTGACAGTTCAGTATTTCCTCCAGGCCTTGTGTTTAAATTTGTGACAGTTCAGTATTTCCTCCAGGCCTTGTGTTTAAATTTGTGACAGTTCAGTATTTCCTCCAGGCCTTGTGTTTAAATTTGTGACAGTTCAGTATTTCCTCCAGGCCTTGTGTTTAAATTTGTGACAGTTCAGTATTTCCTCCAGGCCTTGTGTTTAAATTTGTGACAGTTCAGTATTTCCTCCAGGCCTTGTGTTTAAATTTGTGACAGTTCAGTATTTCCTCCAGGCCTTGTGTTTAAATTTGTGACAGTTCAGTATTTCCTCCAGGCCTTGTGTTTAAATTTGTGACAGTTCAGTATTTCCTCCAGACCTTGTGTTTAAATTTATGACAGTTCAGTATTTCCTCCAGACCTTGTGTTTAAATTTGTGACAGTTCAGTATTTCCTCCAGTCCCTGTGTTTAAATTTGTGACAGTTCAGTATTTCCTCCAGGCCTTGTGTTTAAATTTGTGACAGTTCAGTATTTCCTCCAGGCCTTGTGTTTAAATTTGTGACAGTTCAGTATTTCCTCCAGGCCTTGTGTTTAAATTTGTGACAGTTCAGTATTTCCTCCAGTCCCTGTGTTTAAATTTGTGACAGTTCAGTATTTCCTCCAGGCCTTGTGTTTAAATTTGTGACAGTTCAGTATTTCCTCCAGGCCTTGTGTTTAAATTTGTGACAATTCAGTATTTCCTCCAGGCCTTGTGTTTAAATTTGTGACAGTTCAGTATTTCCTCCAGGCCTTGTGTTTAAATTTGTGACAGTTCAGTATTTCCTCCAGGCCTTGTGTTTAAATTTGTGACAATTCAGTATTTCCTCCAGTCCCTGTGTTTAAATTTGTGACAGTTCAGTATTTCCTCCAGGCCTTGTGTTTAAATTTGTGACAGTTCAGTATTTCCTCCAGGCCTTGTGTTTAAATTTGTGACAATTCAGTATTTCCTCCAGTCCCTGTGTTTAAATTTGTGACAGTTCAGTATTTCCTCCAGGCCTTGTGTTTAAATTTGTGACAGTTCAGTATTTCCTCCAGGCCTTGTGTTTAAATTTGTGACAATTCAGTATTTCCTCCAGGCCTTGTGTTTAAATTTGTGACAGTTCAGTATTTCCTCCAGGCCTTGTGTTTAAATTTGTGACAGTTCAGTATTTCCTCCAGGCCTTGTGTTTAAATTTGTGACAATTCAGTATTTCCTCCAGGCCTTGTGTTTAAATTTGTGACAGTTCAGTATTTCCTCCAGGCCTTGTGTTTAAATTTGTGACAGTTCAGTATTTCCTCCAGGCCCTGTGTTTAAATTTGTGACAGTTCAGTATTTCCTCCAGGCCTTGTGTTTAAATTTGTGACAGTTCAGTATTTCCTCCAGGCCTTGTGTTTAAATTTGTGACAATTCAGTATTTCCTCCAGTCCCTGTGTTTAAATTTGTGACAGTTCAGTATTTCCTCCAGGCCTTGTGTTTAAATTTGTGACAGTTCAGTATTTCCTCCAGGCCTTGTGTTTAAATTTGTGACAATTCAGTATTTCCTCCAGTCCCTGTGTTTAAATTTGTGACAGTTCAGTATTTCCTCCAGGCCTTGTGTTTAAATTTGTGACAGTTCAGTATTTCCTCCAGGCCCTGTGTTTAAATTTGTGACAGTTCAGTATTTCCTCCAGGCCTTGTGTTTAAATTTGTGACAGTTCAGTATTTCCCTCCAGGCCTTGTGTTTAATTTTGTGACAGTTCAGTATTTCCTCCAGGCCTTGTGTTTAAATTTGTGACAGTTCAGTATTTACTCCAGGCCTTGTGTTTAAATTTGTGACAGTTCAGTATTTCCTCCAGGCCTTGTGTTTAAATTTGTGACAGTTCAGTATTTCCTCCAGGCCTTGTGTTTAAATTTGTGACAGTTCAGTATGTCCTCCAGGCCTTGTGTTTAAATTTGTGACAGTTCAGTATTTCCTCCAGGCCTTGTGTTTAAATTTGTGACAGTTCAGTATTTCCTCCAGGCCTTGTGTTTAAATTTGTGACAGTTCAGTATTTCCTCCAGGCCCTGTGTTTAAATTTGTGACAGTTCAGTATTTCCTCCAGGCCTTGTGTTTAAATTTGTGACAGTTCAGTATTTCCTCCAGACCTTGTGTTTAAATTTGTGACAGTTCAGTATTTCCTCCAGGCCCTGTGTTTAAATTTGTAACAGTTCAGTATTTCCTCCAGGCCTTGTGTTTAAATTTGTGACAGTTCAGTATTTCCTCCAGGCCTTGTGTTTAAATTTGTGACAGTTCAGTATTTCCTCCAGGCCTTGTGTTTAAATTTGTGACAGTTCAGTATTTCCTCCAGGCCTTGTGTTTAAATTTGTGACAGTTCAGTATTTCCTCCAGGCCCTGTGTTTAAATTTGTGACAGTTCAGTATTTCCTCCAGGCCTTGTGGTTAAATTTGTGACAGTTCAGTATTTCCTCCAGGCCTTGTGTTTAAATTTGTGACAGTTCAGTATTCCCTCCAGGACTTGTGTTTAAATTTGTGACAGTTCAGTATTTCCTCCAGGCCTTGTGTTTAAATTTGTGACAGTTCAGTATTTCCTCCAGGCCTTGTGTTTAAATTTGTGACAGTTCAGTATTTCCTCCAGGCCTTGTGTTTAAATTTGTGACAGGTCAGTATTTCCTCCAGTCCCTGTGTTTAAATTTGTGACAGTTCAGTATTTCCTCCAGGCCTTGTGTTTAAATTTGTGACAGGTCAGTATTTCCTCCAGTCCCTGTGTTTAAATTTGTGACAGTTCAGTATTTCCTCCAGGCCTTGTGTTTAAATTTGTGACAGTTCAGTATTTCCTCCAGGCCTTGTGTTTAAATTTGTGACAGGTCAGTATTTCCTCCAGTCCCTGTGTTTAAATTTGTGACAGTTCAGTATTTCCTCCAGGCCCAGTGTTTAAATTTGTGACAGTTCAGTATTTCCTCCAGGCCTTGTGTTTAAATTTGTGACAGTTCAGTATTTCCTCCAGGCCTTGTGTTTAAATTTGTGACAGGTCAGTATTTCCTCCAGTCCCTGTGTTTAAATTTGTGACTGTTCAGTATTTCCTCCAGGCCCAGTGTTTAAATTTGTGACAGTTTAGTATTTACTCCAGGCCTTGTGTTTAAATTTGTGACAGTTCAGTATTTCCTCCAGGCCCTGTGTTTAAATTTGTGACAGTTCAGTATTTCCTCCAGGCCTTGTGTTTAAATTTGTAACAGTTCAGTATTTCCTCCAGGCCTTGTGTTTAAATTTGTGACAGTTCAGTATTTCCTCCAGGCCTTGTGTTTAAATTTGTGACAGTTCAGTATTTCCTCCAGGCCTTGTGTTTAAATTTGTGACAGTTCAGTATTTCCTCCAGGCCTTGTGTTTAAATTTGTGACAGGTCAGTATTTCCTCCATGCCCTGTGTTTAAATTTGTGACAGTTCAGTATTTCCTCCAGGCCCTGTGTTTAAATTTGTGACAGTTCAGTATTTCCTCCAGGCCTTGTGTTTAAATTTGTGACAGTTCAGTATTTCCTCCAGGACTTGTGTTTAAATTTGTGACAGTTCAGTATTTCCTCCATGCCCTGTGTTTAAATTTGTGACAGTTCAGTATTTCCTCCAGGCCTTGTGTTTAAATTTGTGACAGTTCAGTATTTCCTCCATGCCCTGTGTTTAAATTTGTGACAGTTCAGTATTCCCTCCAGGCCTTGTGTTTAAATTTGTGACAGTTCAGTATTTACTCCAGGCCTTGTGTTTAAATTTGTGACAGTTCAGTATTTCCTCCAGCCCCTTGTGTTTAAATTTGTGACAGTTCAGTATTTCCTCCAGGCCTTGTGTTTAAATTTGTAACAGTTCAGTATTTCCTCCAGGCCTTGTGTTTAAATTTGTGACAGTTCAGTATTTCCTCCAGGCCCTGTGTTTAAATTTGTGACAGTTCAGTATTTTTTCCAGGCCTTGTGTTTAAATTTGTGACAGTTCAGTATTTCCTCCAGACCCTGTGTTTAAATTTGTGACAGTTCAGTATTTTTTCCAGGCCATGTGTTTAAAGTTGTGACAGTTCAGTATTTCCTCCAGACCCTGTGTTTAAATTTGTGACAGTTCAGTATTTCCTCCAGGCCTTGTGTTTAAATTTGTGACAGTTCAGTATTTTTTCCAGGCCATGTGTTTAAAGTTGTGACAGTTCAGTATTTCCTCCAGACCCTGTGTTTAAATTTGTGACAGTTCAGTATTTCCTCCAGGCCTTGTGTTTAAATTTGTGACAGTTCAGTATTTCCTCCAGACCTTGTGTTTAAATTTGTGACAGTTCAGTATTTCCTCCAGGCCTTGTGTTTAAATTTGTGACAGTTCAGTATTTCCTCCAGGCCCTGTGTTTAAATTTGTGACAGTTCAGTATTTCCTCCAGTCCCTGTGTTTAAATTTGTGACAGTTCAGTATTTCCTCCAGGCCTTGTGTTTAAATTTGTGACAGTTCAGTATTTCCTCCAGGCCTTGTGTTTAAATTTGTGACAGTTCAGTATTTCCTCCAGGCCTTGTGTTTAAATTTGTGACAGTTCAGTATTTCCTCCAGGCCTTGTGTTTAAATTTGTGACAGTTCAGTATTTCCTCCAGGCCTTGTGTTTAAATTTGTGACAGTTCAGTATTTCCTCCAGGCCTTGTGTTTAAATTTGTGACAGTTCAGTATTTCCTCCAGGCCCTGTGTTTAAATTTGTGACAGTTCAGTATTTCCTCCAGGCCTTGTGGTTAAATTTGTGACAGTTCAGTATTTCCTCCATGCCCTGTGTTTAAATTTGTGACAGTTCAGTATTCCCTCCAGGCCTTGTGTTTAAATTTGTGACAGTTCAGTATTTACTCCAGGCCTTGTGTTTAAATTTGTCACAGTTCAGTATTTCCTCCAGCCCCTTGTGTTTAAATTTGTGACAGTTCAGTATTTCCTCCAGGCCTTGTGTTTAAATTTGTAACAGTTCAGTATTTCCTCCAGGCCTTGTGTTTAAATTTGTGACAGTTCAGTATTTCCTCCAGGCCCTGTGTTTAAATTTGTGACAGTTCAGTATTTTTTCCAGGCCATGTGTTTAAAGTTGTGACAGTTCAGTATTTCCTCCAGACCCTGTGTTTAAATTTGTGACAGTTCAGTATTTCCTCCAGGCCTTGTGTTTAAATTTGTGACAGTTCAGTATTTCCTCCAGACCTTGTGTTTAAATTTGTGACAGTTCAGTATTTCCTCCAGGCCTTGTGTTTAAATTTGTGACAGTTCAGTATTTCCTCCAGACCCTGTGTTTAAATTTGTGACAGTTCAGTATTTCCTCCAGGCCTTGTGTTTAAATTTGTGACAGTTCAGTATTTTTTCCAGGCCATGTGTTTAAAGTTGTGACAGTTCAGTATTTCCTCCAGGCCTTGTGTTTAAATTTGTGACAGTTCAGTATTTCCTCCAGGCCTTGTGTTTAAATTTGTGACAGGTCAGTATTTCCTCCAGTCCCTGTGTTTAAATTTGTGACAGTTCAGTATTTCCTCCAGGCCTTGTGTTTAAATTTGTGACAGTTCAGTATTTCCTCCAGGCCTTGTGTTTAAATTTGTGACAATTCAGTATTTCCTCCAGTCCCTGTGTTTAAATTTGTGACAGTTCAGTATTTCCTCCAGGCCCAGTGTTTAAATTTGTGACAGTTCAGTATTTCCTCCAGGCCTTGTGTTTAAATTTGTGACAGTTCAGTATTTCCTCCAGGCCTTGTGTTTAAATTTGTGACAGGTCAGTATTTCCTCCAGTCCCTGTGTTTAAATTTGTGACAGTTCAGTATTTCCTCCAGGCCCAGTGTTTAAATTTGTGACAGTTCAGTATTTACTCCAGGCCTTGTGTTTAAATTTGTGACAGTTCAGTATTTCCTCCAGGCCCTGTGTTTAAATTTGTGACAGTTCAGTATTTCCTCCAGGCCTTGTGTTTAAATTTGTAACAGTTCAGTATTTCCTCCAGGCCTTGTGTTTAAATTTGTGACAGTTCAGTATTTCCTCCAGGCCTTGTGTTTAAATTTGTGACAGTTCAGTATTTCCTCCAGGCCTTGTGTTTAAATTTGTGACAGTTCAGTATTTCCTCCAGGCCTTGTGTTTAAATTTGTGACAGGTCAGTATTTCCTCCATGCCCTGTGTTTAAATTTGTGACAGTTCAGTATTTCCTCCAGGCCCTGTGTTTAAATTTGTGACAGTTCAGTATTTCCTCCAGGCCTTGTGTTTAAATTTGTGACAGTTCAGTATTTCCTCCAGGACTTGTGTTTAAATTTGTGACAGTTCAGTATTTCCTCCATGCCCTGTGTTTAAATTTGTGACAGTTCAGTATTTCCTCCAGGCCTTGTGTTTAAATTTGTGACAGTTCAGTATTTCCTCCATGCCCTGTGTTTAAATTTGTGACAGTTCAGTATTCCCTCCAGGCCTTGTGTTTAAATTTGTGACAGTTCAGTATTTACTCCAGGCCTTGTGTTTAAATTTGTGACAGTTCAGTATTTCCTCCAGCCCCTTGTGTTTAAATTTGTGACAGTTCAGTATTTCCTCCAGGCCTTGTGTTTAAATTTGTAACAGTTCAGTATTTCCTCCAGGCCTTGTGTTTAAATTTGTGACAGTTCAGTATTTCCTCCAGGCCCTGTGTTTAAATTTGTGACAGTTCAGTATTTTTTCCAGGCCTTGTGTTTAAATTTGTGACAGTTCAGTATTTCCTCCAGACCCTGTGTTTAAATTTGTGACAGTTCAGTATTTTTTCCAGGCCATGTGTTTAAAGTTGTGACAGTTCAGTATTTCCTCCAGACCCTGTGTTTAAATTTGTGACAGTTCAGTATTTCCTCCAGGCCTTGTGTTTAAATTTGTGACAGTTCAGTATTTTTTCCAGGCCATGTGTTTAAAGTTGTGACAGTTCAGTATTTCCTCCAGACCCTGTGTTTAAATTTGTGACAGTTCAGTATTTCCTCCAGGCCTTGTGTTTAAATTTGTGACAGTTCAGTATTTCCTCCAGACCTTGTGTTTAAATTTGTGACAGTTCAGTATTTCCTCCAGGCCTTGTGTTTAAATTTGTGACAGTTCAGTATTTCCTCCAGGCCCTGTGTTTAAATTTGTGACAGTTCAGTATTTCCTCCAGTCCCTGTGTTTAAATTTGTGACAGTTCAGTATTTCCTCCAGGCCTTGTGTTTAAATTTGTGACAGTTCAGTATTTCCTCCAGGCCTTGTGTTTAAATTTGTGACAGTTCAGTATTTCCTCCAGGCCTTGTGTTTAAATTTGTGACAGTTCAGTATTTCCTCCAGGCCTTGTGTTTAAATTTGTGACAGTTCAGTATTTCCTCCAGGCCTTGTGTTTAAATTTGTGACAGTTCAGTATTTCCTCCAGGCCTTGTGTTTAAATTTGTGACAGTTCAGTATTTCCTCCAGGCCCTGTGTTTAAATTTGTGACAGTTCAGTATTTCCTCCAGGCCTTGTGGTTAAATTTGTGACAGTTCAGTATTTCCTCCATGCCCTGTGTTTAAATTTGTGACAGTTCAGTATTCCCTCCAGGCCTTGTGTTTAAATTTGTGACAGTTCAGTATTTACTCCAGGCCTTGTGTTTAAATTTGTGACAGTTCAGTATTTCCTGAAGCCCCTTGTGTTTAAATTTGTGACAGTTCAGTATTTCCTCCAGGCCTTGTGTTTAAATTTGTGACAGTTCAGTATTTCCTCCAGGCCCTGTGTTTAAATTTGTGACAGTTCAGTATTTCCTCCAGGCCTTGTGGTTAAATTTGTGACAGTTCAGTATTTCCTCCAGGCCTTGTGTTTAAATTTGTGACAGTTCAGTATTTCCTCCAGGCCCTGTGTTTAAATTTGTGACAGTTCAGTATTTCCTCCAGGCCTTGTGGTTAAATTTGTGACAGTTCAGTATTTCCTGAAGCCCCTTGTGTTTAAATTTGTGACAGTTCAGTATTTCCTCCAGGCCTTGTGTTTAAATTTGTGACAGTTCAGTATTTCCTCCAGGCCCTGTGTTTAAATTTGTGACAGTTCAGTATTTCCTCCAGGCCTTGTGGTTAAATTTGTGACAGTTCAGTATTTCCTCCATGCCCTGTGTTTAAATTTGTGACAGTTCAGTATTCCCTCCAGGCCTTGTGTTTAAATTTGTGACAGTTCAGTATTTCCTCCAGGCCTTGTGTTTAAATTTGTGACAGTTCAGTATTTCCTCCAGGCCCTGTGTTTAAATTTGTGACAGTTCAGTATTTTTTCCAGACCCTGTGTTTAAATTTGTGACAGTTCAGTATTTCCTCCAGACCTTGTGTTTAAATTTGTGACAGTTCAGTATTTCCTCCAGACCCTGTGTTTAAATTTGTGACAGTTCAGTATTTCCTCCAGGCCTTGTGTTTAAATTTGTGACAGTTCAGTATTTTTTCCAGGCCATGTGTTTAAAGTTGTGACAGTTCAGTATTTCCTCCAGACCCTGTGTTTAAATTTGTGACAGTTCAGTATTTCCTCCATGCCTTGTGTTTAAATTTGTGACAGTTCAGTATTTCCTCCAGACCTTGTGTTTAAATTTGTGACAGTTCAGTATTTCCTCCAGACCCTGTGTTTAAATTTGTGACAGTTCAGTATTTCCTCCAGGCCTTGTGTTTAAATTTGTGACAGTTCAGTATTTTTTCCAGGCCATGTGTTTAAAGTTGTGACAGTTCAGTATTTCCTCCAGACCCTGTGTTTAAATTTGTGACAGTTCAGTATTTCCTCCAGGCCTTGTGTTTAAATTTGTGACAGTTCAGTATTTCCTCCAGACCTTGTGTTTAAATTTGTGACAGTTCAGTATTTCCTCCAGGCCTTGTGTTTAAATTTGTGACAGTTCAGTATTTCCTCCAGGCCCTGTGTTTAAATTTGTGACAGTTCAGTATTTCCTCCAGTCCCTGTGTTTAAATTTGTGACAGTTCAGTATTTCCTCCAGGCCTTGTGTTTAAATTTGTGACAGTTCAGTATTTCCTCCAGGCCTTGTGTTTAAATTTGTGACAGTTCAGTATTTCCTCCAGGCCTTGTGTTTAAATTTGTGACAGTTCAGTATTTCCTCCAGGCCTTGTGTTTAAATTTGTGACAGTTCAGTATTTCCTCCAGGCCTTGTGTTTAAATTTGTGACAGTTCAGTCTTTCCTCCTGGCCTTGTGTTTAAATTTGTGACAGTTCAGTCTTTCCTCCAGGCCTTGTGTTTAAATTTGTGACAGTTCAGTATTTCCTCCAGGCCCTGTGTTTAAATTTGTGACAGTTCAGTATTTCCTCCAGGCCTTGTGTTTAAATTTGTGACAGTTCAGTATTTCCTCCAGGCCTTGTGTTTAAATTTGTGACAGTTCAGTATTTCCTCCAGGCCCTGTGTTTAAATTTGTGACAGTTCAGTATTTCCTCCAGGCCTTGTGGTTAAATTTGTGACAGTTCAGTATTTCCTCCAGGCCTTGTGTTTAAATTTGTGACAGTTCAGTATTTCCTCCAGGCCTTGTGTTTAAATTTGTGACAGTTCAGTATTTCCTCCAGGCCCTGTGTTTAAATTTGTGACAGTTCAGTATTTCCTCCAGGCCTTGTGGTTAAATTTGTGACAGTTCAGTATTTCCTCCAGGCCTTGTGTTTAAATTTGTAACAGGTCAGTATTTCCTCCAGGCCCTGTGTTTAAATTTGTGACAGTTCAGTATTTCCTCCAGGCCTTGTGTTTAAATTTGTAACAGTTCAGTATTTCCTCCAGGCCTTGTGTTTAAATTTGTGACAGTTCAGTATTCCCTCCAGGCCTTGTGTTTAAATTTGTGACAGTTCAGTATTTCCTCCAGGCCTTGTGTTTAAATTTGTAACAGGTCAGTATTTCCTCCAGGCCCTGTGTTTAAATTTGTGACAGTTCAGTATTTCCTCCAGGCCTTGTGTTTAAATTTGTAACAGTTCAGTATTTCCTCCAGGCCTTGTGTTTAAATTTGTGACAGTTCAGTATTTCCTCCAGGCCTTGTGTTTAAATTTGTGACAGTTCAGTATTTCCTCCAGGCCTTGTGTTTAAATTTGTGACAGTTCAGTATTTCCTCCAGGCCTTGTGTTTAAATTTGTGACAGGTCAGTATTTCCTCCATGCCCTGTGTTTAAATTTGTGACAGTTCAGTATTTCCTCCAGGCCCTGTGTTTAAATTTGTGACAGTTCAGTATTTGCTCCAGGCCCTGTGTTTAAATTTGTGACAGTTCAGTATTCCCTCCAGGCCTTGTGTTTAAATTTGTGACAGTTCAGTATTTCCTCCAGCCCCTTGTGTTTAAATTTGTGACAGTTCAGTATTTCCTCCAGGCCTTGTGTTTAAATTTGTAACAGTTCAGTATTTCCTCCAGGCCTTGTGTTTAAATTTGTGACAGTTCAGTATTTCCTCCAGGCCCTGTGTTTAAATTTGTGACAGTTCAGTATTTTTTCCAGGCCATGTGTTTAAAGTTGTGACAGTTCAGTATTTCCTCCAGACCCTGTGTTTAAATTTGTGACAGTTCAGTATTTCCTCCAGGCCTTGTGTTTAAATTTGTGACAGTTCAGTATTTCCTCCAGAAACTGTGTTCAAAACTGTGACAGCTCAGTATTTCCCCCAGGACCTGTGTTTAAATTTGTGACAGTTCAGTATTTCCTCCAGGCCTTGTGTTTAAATTTGTGACAGTTCAGTATTTCCTCCAGGCCTTGTGTTTAAATTTGTGACAGTTCAGTATTTCCCACAGGCCCTGTGTTTAAATTTGTGACAGTTCAGTATTTCCTCCAGAAACTGTGTTCAAAACTGTGACAGTTCAGTATTTCCCCCAGGACCTGTGTTTAAAGCTGTGACAGTTCAGTATTTCCCCCTGGCCCTGTCTTTAAATTTGTGACAATTCAATATTTCCCCCAGGACCTGTCATTAAAAGTTGTGACATTTCAGTGTTTCCTCCAGGCCCTGTGTTTACAGTTGTGACAGCTCACTATTTCCGCCAGGATCTGTCTTTCAAGTTGTGACAGCTCACTATTTCCGCCAGGACCTGTCTTTAAAGTTGTGACAGTTCAGTATTTCCTCCAGACCTTGTGTTTAAATTTGTGACAGTTCAGTATTCCCTCCAGGCCTTGTGTTTAAATTTGTGACAGTTCAGTATTTCCTCCAGGCCTTGTGTTTAAATTTGTGACAGTTCAGTATTTCCTCCAGGCCCTGTGTTTAAATTTGTGACAGTTCAGTATTTCCTCCAGTCCCTGTGTTTAAATTTGTGACAGTTCAGTATTTCCTCCAGGCCTTGTGTTTAAATTTGTGACAGTTCAGTATTTCCTCCAGGCCTTGTGTTTAAATTTGTGACAGTTCAGTATTTCCTCCAGGCCCTGTGTTTAAATTTGTGACAGTTCAGTATTTCCTCCAGGCCTTGTGTTTAAATTTGTGACTGTTCAGTATTTCCTCCAGGCCTTGTGTTTAAATTTGTGACAGTTCAGTATTTCCTCCAGGCCTTGTGTTTAAATTTGTGACAGTTCAGTATTTCCTCCAGGCCTTGTGTTTAAATTTGTGACAGTTCAGTATTTCCTCCAGGTCTTGTGTTTAAATTTGTGACAGTTCAGTATTTCCTCCAGACCCTGTGTTTAATTTTGTGACAGTTCAGTATTTCCTCCAGGCCTTGTGTTTAAATTTGTGACAGTTCAGTATTTCCTCCAGACCCTGTGTTTAATTTTGTGACAGTTCAGTATTTCCTCCAGGCCTTGTGTTTAAATTTGTGACAGTTCAGTATTTCCTCCAGGCCCTGTGTTTAAATTTGTGACAGTTCAGTATTTCCTCCAGACCTTGTGTTTAAATTTGTGACAGTTCAGTATTCCCTCCAGGCCTTGTGTTTAAATTTGTGACAGTTCAGTATTTCCTCCAGGCCTAGTGTTTAAATTTGTGACAGTTCAGTATTTCCTCCAGGCCTTGTGATTAAATTTGTGACAGTTCAGTATTTCCTCCAGGCCTTGTGATTAAATTTGTGACAGTTCAGTATTTACTCCAGACCTTGTGTTTAAATTTGTGACAGTTCAGTATTTCCTCCAGGCCTTGTGATTAAATTTGTGACAGTTCAGTATTTCCTCCAGGCCTTGTGTTTAAATTTGTAACAGTTCAGTATTTCCTCCAGGCCCTGTGTTTAAATTTGTAACAGTTCAGTATTTCCTCCAGGTCCTGTGTTTAAATTTGTGACAGTTCAGTATTTCCTCCAGTCCCTGTGTTTAAATTTGTGACAGTTCAGTATTTCCTCCAGGCCTTGTGTTTAAATTTGTGACAGTTCAGTATTTCCTCCAGGCCTTGTGTTTAAATTTGTGACAGTTCAGTATTTCCTCCAGGCCTTGTGTTTAAATTTGTGACAGTTCAGTATTTCCTCCAGGCCTTGTGTTTAAATTTGTGACAGTTCAGTATTTCCTCCAGGCCCTGTGTTTAAAGTTGTGACAGTTCAGTATTTCCTCCAGGCCTTGTGTTTAAATTTGTGACAGTTCAGTATTTCCTCCAGGCCCTGTGTTTAAATTTGTGACAGTTCAGTATTTCCTCCAGGCCTTGTGTTTAAATTTGTGACAGTTCAGTATTTCCTCCAGACCCTTGTGTTTAATTTTGTGACAGTTCAGTATTTCCTCCAGGCCTTGTGTTTAAATTTGTGACAGTTCAGTATTTCCTCCAGGCCTTGTGTTTAAATTTGTGACAGTTCAGTATTTCCTCCAGGCCTTGTGTTTAAATTTGTGACAGTTCAGTATTTACTCCAGGCCTTGTGTTTAAATTTGTGACAGTTCAGTATTTCCTCCAGGCCTTGTGTTTAAATTTGTGGCAGTTCAGTATTTCCTCCAGGCCTTGTGTTTAAATTTGTGACAGTTCAGTATTTCCTCCAGGCCCTGTGTTTAAATTTGTGACAGTTCAGTATTTCCTCCAGGCCTTGTGTTTAAATTTGTGGCAGTTCAGTATTTCCTCCAGGCCTTGTGTTTAAATTTGTGACAGTTCAGTATTTCCTCCAGGCCCAGTGTTTAAATTTGTGACAGTTCAGTATTTCCTCCAGGCCCTGTGTTTAAATTTGTGACAGTTCAGTATTTCCTCCAGGCCTTGTGTTTAAATTTGTGACAGTTCAGTATTTCCTCCAGACCCTGTGTTTAATTTTGTGACAGTTCAGTATTTCCTCCAGGCCTTGTGTTTAAATTTGTGACAGTTCAGTATTTCCTCCAGACCCTGTGTTTAAATTTGTGACAGTTCAGTATTCCCTCCAGACCCTGTGTTTAAATTTGTGACAGTTCAGTATTTCCTCCAGGCCTTGTGTTTAAATTTGTGACAGTTCAGTATTTCCTCCAGGCCTTGTGTTTAAATTTGTGACAGTTCAGTATTTCCTCCAGGCCTTGTGTTTAAATTTGTGACAGTTCAGTATTTCCTCCAGGCCTTGTGTTTAATTTTGTGACAGTTCAGTATTTCCTCCAGGCCTTGTGTTTAAATTTGTGACAGTTCAGTATTTACTCCAGGCCTTGTGTTTAAATTTGTGACAGTTCAGTATTTCCTCCAGGCCCTGTGTTTAGTTTTGTGATAGTTCAGTATTTACTCCAGGCCCTGTGTTTAAATTTGTGACAGTTCAGTATTTCCTCCAGACCCTGTGTTTAAATTTGTGACAGTTCAGTATTTACTCCAGGCCTTGTGTTTAAATTTGTGACAGTTCAGTATTTCCTCCAGGCCTTGTGTTTAAATTTGTGACAGTTCAGTATTTCCTCCAGCCCCTTGTGTTTAAATTTGTGACAGTTCAGTATTTCCTCCAGCCCTTTGTGTTTAAATTTGTGACAGTTCAGTATTTTCTCCAGGCCCTGTGTTTAAATTTGTGACAGTTCAGTATTTCCTCCAGGCCTTGTGTTTAAATTTGTGACAGTTCAGTATTTCCTCCAGGCCTTGTGTTTAAATTTGTGACAGTTCAGTATTTCCTCCAGACCTTGTGTTTAAATTTGTGACAGTTCAGTATTCCCTCCAGGCCTTGTGTTTAAATTTGTGACAGTTCAGTATTCCCTCCAGGCCTTGTGTTTAAATTTGTGACAGTTCAGTATTCCCTCCAGGCCTTGTGTTTAAATTTGTGACAGTTCAGTATTTCCTCCAGGCCTTGTGTTTAAATTTGTGACAGTTCAGTATTTCCTCCAGGCCTTGTGTTTAAATTTGTGACAGTTCAGTATTTCCTCCAGGCCTTGTGTTTAAGTTTGTGACAGTTCAGTATTTCCTCCAGGCCTTGTGTTTAAATTTGTGACAGTTTAGTATTTCCTCCAGGCCTTGTGTTTAAATTTGTGACAGTTCAGTATTTCCTCCAGGCCTTGTGTTTAAGTTTGTGACAGTTCAGTATTTCCTCCAGGCCTTGTGTTTAAATTTGTGACAGTTCAGTATTTCCTCCAGACCCTGTGTTTAAATTTGTGACAGTTCAGTATTTCCTCCAGGCCTTGTGTTTAAATTTGTGACAGTTCAGTGTTTCCTCCAGGCCCTGTGTTTAAATTTGTGACAGTTCAGTATTCCCTCCAGGCCTTGTGTTTAAATTTGTGACAGTTCAGTATTTCCTCCAGGCCTTGTGTTTAAATTTGTAACAGTTCAGTATTTCCTCCAGGCCCTGTGTTTAAATTTGTGACAGTACAGTATTTCCTCCAGGCCTTGTGTTTAAAGTTGTGACAGTTCAGTATTTCCTCCAGGCCTTGTGTTTAAATTTGTGACAGTTCAGTATTTCCTCCAGGCCCTGTGTTTATATTTGTGACAGTTCAGTATTTCCTCCAGGCCTTCTGTTTAAATTTGTGACAGTTCAGTATTTCCTCCAGTCCTTGTGTTTAAATTTGTGACAGTTCAGTATTTCCTCCAGGCCTTGTGTTTAAATTTGTAACAGTTCAGTATTTCATCCAGGCCTTGTGTTTAAATTTGTAACAGTTCAGTATTTCCTCCAGCCCCTTGTGTTTAAATTTGTGACAGTTCAGTATTTCATCCAGGCCTTGTGTTTAAATTTGTAACAGTTCAGTATTTCCTCCAGGCCCTGTGTTTAAATTTGTGACAGTTCAGTATTTCCTCCAGGCCTTGTGCTTAAATTTGTGACAGTTCAGTATTTCCTCCAGGCCTTGTGTTTAAATTTGTGACAGTTCAGTATTTCCTCCAGGCCTTGTGCTTAAATTTGTGACAGTTCAGTATTTCCTCCAGCCCCTTGTGTTTAAATTTGTGACAGTTCAGTATTTCATCCAGGCCTTGTGTTTAAATTTGTAACAGTTCAGTATTTCCTCCAGGCCCTGTGTTTAAATTTGTGACAGTTCAGTATTTCCTCCAGGCCTTGTGCTTAAATTTGTGACAGTTCAGTATTTCCTCCAGGCCTTGTGTTTAAATTTGTGACAGTTCAGTATTTCCTCCAGGCCTTGTGTTTAAATTTGTAACAGTTCAGTATTTCCTCCAGGCCTTGTGTTTAAATTTGTGACAGTTCAGTATTTCCTCCATGCCCTGTGTTTAAATTTGTGACAGTTCAGTATTTCCTCCAGGCCTTGTGTTTAAATTTGTGACAGTTCAGTATTTCCTCCAGTCCTTGTGTTTAAATTTGTGTCAGTTCAGTATTTCCTCCAGGCCCTGTGTTTAAATTTGTGACAGTTCAGTATTTCCTGCAGTCCCTGTGTTTAAATTTGTGACAGTTCAGTATTTCCTCCAGGCCTTGTGCTTAAATTTGTGACAGTTCAGTATTTCCTCCAGTCCCTGTGTTTAAATTTGTGACAGTTCAGTATTTCCTCCAGTCCCTGTGTTTAAATTTGTGACAGTTCAGTATTTCCTCCAGCCCCTTGTGTTTAAATTTGTAACAGTTCAGTATTTCCTCCAGCCCCTTGTGTTTAAATTTGTGACAGTTCAGTATTTCCTCCAGGCCTTGTGTTTAAATTTGTAACAGTTCAGTATTTCCTCCAGGCCCTGTGTTTAAATTTGTGACAGTTCAGTATTTCCTCCAGGCCTTGTGCTTAAATTTGTGACAGTTCAGTATTTCCTCCAGGCCTTGTGTTTAAATTTGTGACAGTTCAGTATTTCCTCCAGTCCTTGTGTTTAAATTTGTGACAGTTCAGTATTTCCTCCAGGCCTTGTGTTTAAATTTGTAACAGTTCAGTATTTCCTCCAGGCCCTGTTTTAAAGTTGTGACAGTTCAGTATTTCCTCCAGGCCTTGTGCTTAAATTTGTGACAGTTCAGTATTTCCTCCAGGCCTTGTGTTTAAATTTGTGACAGTTCAGTATTTCCTCCAGGCCTTGTGTTTAAATTTGTAACAGTTCAGTATTTCCTCCAGGCCCTGTTTTAAAGTTGTGACAGTTCAGTATTTCCTCCTGGCCTTGTGTTTAAATTTGTAACAGTTCAGTATTTCCTCCAGGCCTTGTGTTTAAATTTGTGACAGTTCAGTATTTCCTCCAGTCCTTGTGTTTAAATTTGTGACAGTTCAGTATTTCCTCCAGTCCTTGTGTTTAAATTTGTGACAGTTCAGTATTTCCTCCAGTCCTTGTGTTTAAATTTGTGACAGTTCAGTATTTCCTCCAGGCCTTGTGTTTAAATTTGTGACAGTTCAGTATTTCCTCCAGGCCCTGTGTTTAAATTTGTAACAGTTCAGTATTTCCTCCAGGCCTTGTGGTTAAATTTGTGACAGTTCAGGATTTCCTCCAGGCCCTGTGTTTAAATTTGTGACAGTTCAGTATTTCCTCCAGGCCCTGTGTTTAAATTTGTGACAGTTCAGTATTTCCTCCAGGCCTTGTGTTTAAATTTGTAACAGTTCAGTATTTCCTCCAGGCCCTGTGTTTAAATTTGTAACAGTTCAGTATTTCCTCCAGGCCTTGTGTTTAAATTTGTGACAGTTCAGTATTTCCTCCAGGCCTTGTGTTTAAATTTGTGACAGTTCAGTATTTCCTCCAGTCCTTGTGTTTAAATTTGTGACAGTTCAGTATTTCCTCCAGGCCTTGTGTTTAAATTTGTGACAGTTCAGTATTTCCTCCAGGCCCTGTGTTTAAATTTGTAACAGTTCAGTATTTCCTCCAGGCCCTGTGTTTAAATTTGTAACAGTTCAGTATTTCCTCCAGGCCTTGTGTTTAAATTTGTGACAGTTCAGTATTTCCTCCAGTCCTTGTGTTTAAATTTGTGACAGTTCAGTATTTCCTCCAGGCCTTGTGTTTAAATTTGTGACAGTTCAGTATTTCCTCCAGGCCTTGTGTTTAAATTTGTAACAGTTCAGTATTTCCTCCAGGCCCTGTGTTTAAATTTGTGACAGTTCAGTATTTCCTCCAGGCCTTGTGCTTAAATTTGTGACAGTTCAGTATTTCCTCCAGGCCTTGTGTTTAAATTTGTGACAGTTCAGTATTTCCTCCAGTCCTTGTGTTTAAATTTGTGACATTTCAGTATTTCCTCCAGGCCTTGTGTTTAAATTTGTGACAGTTCAGTATTTCCTCCAGGCCTTGTGTTTAAATTTGTAACAGTTCAGTATTTCCTCCAGGCCCTGTTTTAAAGTTGTGACAGTTCAGTATTTCCTCCAGGCCTTGTGTTTAAATTTGTAACAGTTCAGTATTTCCTCCAGCCCCTTGTGTTTAAATTTGTGACAGTTCAGTATTTCCTCCAGGCCTTGTGTTTAAATTTGTAACAGTTCAGTATTTCCTCCAGGCCCTGTGTTTAAATTTGTGACAGTTCAGTATTTCCTCCAGTCCCTGTGTTTAAATTTGTGACAGTTCAGTATTTCCTCCAGGCCTTGTGCTTAAATTTGTGACAGTTCAGTATTTCCTCCAGTCCCTGTGTTTAAATTTGTGACAGTTCAGTATTTCCTCCAGGCCTTGTGCTTAAATTTGTGACAGTTCAGTATTTCCTCCAGGCCTTGTGTTTAAATTTGTGACAGTTCAGTATTTCCTCCAGGCCTTGTGTTTAAATTTGTGACAGTTCAGTATTTCCTCCAGACCCTGTGTTTAAATTTGTGACAGTTCAGTATTTCCTCCAGGCCTTGTGTTTAAATTTGTGACAGTTCAGTATTTCCTCCAGACCTTGTGTTTAAATTTGTGACAGTTCAGTATTTCCTCCAGGCCTTGTGCTTAAATTTGTGACAGTTCAGTATTTCCTCCAGGCCTTGTGTTTAAATTTGTGACAGTTCAGTATTTCCTCCAGGCCTTGTGCTTAAATTTGTGACAGTTCAGTATTTCCTCCAGTCCCTGTGTTTAAATTTGTGACAGTTCAGTATTTCCTCCAGTCCCTGTGTTTAAATTTGTGACAGTTCAGTATTTCCTCCAGGCCTTGTGTTTAAATTTGTGACAGTTCAGTATTTCCTCCAGTCCCTGTGTTTAAATTTGTGACAGTTCAGTATTTCCTCCAGTCCCTGTGTTTAAATTTGTGACAGTTCAGTATTTCCTCCAGCCCCTTGTGTTTAAATTTGTAACAGTTCAGTATTTCCTCCAGGCCATGTGTTTAAATTTGTAACAGTTCAGTATTTCCTCCAGTCCCTGTGTTTAAATTTGTGACAGTTCAGTATTTCCTCCAGTCCCTGTGTTTAAATTTGTGACAGTTCAGTATTTCCTCCAGCCCCTTGTGTTTAAATTTGTAACAGTTCAGTATTTCCTCCAGCCCCTTGTGTTTAAATTTGTGACAGTTCAGTATTTCCTCCAGGCCTTGTGTTTAAATTTGTAACAGTTCAGTATTTCCTCCAGGCCCTGTGTTTAAATTTGTGACAGTTCAGTATTTCCTCCAGGCCTTGTGCTTAAATTTGTGACAGTTCAGTATTTCCTCCAGGCCTTGTGTTTAAATTTGTAACAGTTCAGTATTTCCTCCAGGCCCTGTGTTTAAATTTGTGACAGTTCAGTATTTCCTCCAGGCCCTGTGTTTAAATTTGTAACAGTTCAGTATTTCCTCCAGGCCTTGTGTTTAAATTTGTGACAGTTCAGTATTTCCTCCAGGCCCTGTGTTTAAATTTGTAACAGTTCAGTATTTCCTCCAGGCCTTGTGTTTAAATTTGTGACAGTTCAGTATTTCCTCCAGGCCTTGTGCTTAAATTTGTGACAGTTCAGTATTTCCTCCAGGCCTTGTGGTTAAATTTGTAACAGTTCAGTATTTCCTCCAGGCCCTGTGTTTAAATTTGTGACAGTTCAGTATTTCCTCCAGGCCCTGTGTTTAAATTTGTAACAGTTCAGTATTTCCTCCAGGCCTTGTGTTTAAATTTGTGACAGTTCAGTATTTCCTCCAGGCCCTGTGTTTATATTTGTGACAGTTCAGTATTTCCTCCAGACCCTGTGTTTAAATTTGTGACAGTTCAGTATTTCCTCCAGGCCTTGTGTTTAAATTTGTAACAGTTCAGTATTTCCTCCAGGCCCTGTGTTTAAATTTGTGACAGTTCAGTATTTCCTCCAGGCCCTGTGTTTAAATTTGTGACAGTTCAGTATTTCCTCCAGCCCCTTGTGTTTAAATTTGTAACAGTTCAGTATTTCCTCCAGTCCCTGTGTTTAAATTTGTGACAGTTCAGTATTTCCTCCAGTCCCTGTGTTTAAATTTGTGACAGTTCAGTATTTCCTCCAGCCCCTTGTGTTTAAATTTGTAACAGTTCAGTATTTCCTCCAGGCCCTGTGTTTAAATTTGTGACAGTTCAGTATTTCCTCCAGGCCCTGTGTTTAAATTTGTGACAGTTCAGTATTTACTCCAGGCCCTGTGTTTAAATTTGTGACAGTTCAGTATTTCCTCCAGGCCCTGTGTTTAAATTTGTGACAGTTCAGTATTTCCTCCAGGCCCTGTGTTTAAATTTGTGACAGTTCAGTATTTACTCCAGGCCCTGTGTTTAAATTTGTGACAGTTCAGTATTTCCTCCAGGCCTTGTGTTTAAATTTGTGACAGTTCAGTATTCCCTCCAGGCCTTGTGTTTAAATTTGTGACAGTTCAGTATTTCCCTCCAGGCCTTGTGTTTAAATTTGTGACAGTCCAGTATTTCCTCCAGGCCTTGTGTTTAAATTTGTGACAGTTCAGTATTTCCTCCAGGCCTTGTGTTTAAATTTGTGACAGTTCAGTATTTCCTCCAGGCCTTGTGTTTAAATTTGTGACAGTTCAGTCTTTCCTCCAGCCACTTGTGTTTAAATTTGTAACAGTTCAGTATTTCCTCCAGCCCCTTGTGTTTAAATTTGTGACAGTTCAGTATTTCCTCCAGGCCTTGTGTTTAAATTTGTAACAGTTCAGTATTTCCTCCAGGCCCTGTGTTTAAATTTGTG
This sequence comes from Heterodontus francisci, assembly GCF_036365525.1. Lineage (NCBI taxonomy): Eukaryota > Metazoa > Chordata > Chondrichthyes > Heterodontiformes > Heterodontidae > Heterodontus > Heterodontus francisci. Next base: position 372,693 of record NW_027141584.1, read on the forward strand.
ACAGTTCAGTATTTCCTCCAGGCCTTGTGCTTAAATTTGTGACAGGTCAGTATTTCCTCCAGGCCTTGTGTTTAAATTTGTGACAGTTCAGTATTTCCTCCAGGCCCTGTGTTTAAATTTGTGACAGTTCAGTATTTCCTCCAGGCCTTGTGTTTAAATTTGTGACAGTTCAGTATTTCCTCCAGGCCCTTGTGTTTAAATTTGTGACAGTTCAGTATTTCCTCCAGGCCCTGTGTTTAAATTTGTGACAGCTCAGTATTTCCTCCAGGCCCTTGTGTTTAAATTTGTGACAGTTCAGTATTTCCTCCAGGCCTTGTGTTTAAATTTGTGACAGTTCAGTATTTCCTCCAGGCCTTGTGTTTAAATTTGTGACAGTTCAGTATTTCCTCCAGGCCTTGTGTTTAAATTTGTGACAGTTCAGTATTTTCTCCAGGCCTTGTGTTTAAATTTGTGACAGTTCAGTATTTCCTCCAGCCCCTGTGTTTAAATTTGTGACAGTTCAGTATTTCCTCCAGGCCCTTGTGTTTAAATTTGTGACAGTTCAGTATTTCCTCCAGGCCTTGTGTTTATATTTGTGACAGTTCAGTATTTCCTCCAGGCCTTGTGTTTAAATTTGTGACAGTTCAGTATTTCCTCCAGGCCCTGTGTTTAAATTTGTGACAGTTCAGTATTTCCTCCAGGCCTTGTGTTTAAATTTGTGACAGTTCAGTATTTCCTCCAGGCCTTGTGTTTAAATTTGTGACAGTTCAGTATTTCCTCCAGGCCTTGTGTTTAAATTTGTGACAGTTCAGTATTTCCTCCAGGCCCTGTGTTTAAATTTGTGACAGTTCAGTATTTCCTCCAGGCCTTGTGTTTAAATTTGTGACAGTTCAGTATTTCCTCCAGGCCCTTGTGTTTAAATTTGTGACAGTTCAGTATTTCCTCCAGGCCTTGTGTTTAAATTTGTGACAGTTCAGTATTTCCTCCAGGCCTTGTGTTTAAATTTGTGACAGTTCAGTATTTCCTCCAGGCCTTGTGTTTAAATTTGTGACAGTTCAGTATTTCCTCCAGGCCTTGTGTTTAAATTTGTGACAGTTCAGTATTTCCTCCAGGCCTTGTGTTTAAATTTGTGACAGTTCAGTATTTCCTCCAGGCCTTGTGTTTAAATTTGTGACAGTTCAGTATTTTCTCCAGACCCTGTGTTTAAATTTGTGACAGTTCAGTATTTACTCCAGACCCCGTGTTTAAATTTGTGACAGTTCAGTATTTACTCCAGGCCTTGTGTTTAAATTTGTGACAGTTCAGTATTTCCTCCAGACCCTGTGTTTAAATTTGTGACTGTTCAGTATTTCCTCCAGGCCTTGTGTTTAAATTTGTGACAGTTCAGTATTTCCTCCAGTCCCTGTGTTTAAATTTGTGACAGTTCAGTATTTCCTCCAGGCCCTGTGTTTAAATTTGTGACAGTTCAGTATTTCCTCCAGGCCCTGTGTTTAAATTTGTGACAGTTCAGTATTTACTCCAGGCCCTGTGTTTAAATTTGTGACAGTTCAGTATTTCCTCCAGACCCTGTGTTTACATTTGTGACAGTTCAGTATTTCCTCCAGGCCCTGTGTTTAAATTTGTGACAGTTCAGTATTTCCTCCAGGCCCTGTGTTTAAATTTGTGACAGTTCAGTATTTCCTCCAGGCCCTGTGTTTAAATTTGTGACAGTTCAGTATTTCCTCCAGGCCCTGTGTTTAAATTTGTGACAGTTCAGTATTTCCTCCAGGCCCTGTGTTTAAATTTGTGACAGTTCAGTATTTCCTCCAGGCCCTGTGTTTAAATTTGTGACAGTTCAGTATTTCCTCCAGGCCTTGTGTTTAAATTTTGTGACAGTTCAGTATTTACTCCAGGCCCTGTGTTTAAATTTGTGACAGTTCAGTATTTCCTCCAGGCCCTGTGTTTAAATTTGTGACAGTTCAGTATTTACTCCAGGCCCTGTGTTTAAATTTGTGACAGTTCAGTATTTCCTCCAGGCCCTGTGTTTAAATTTGTGACAGTTCAGTATTTCCTCCAGGCCCTGTGTTTAAATTTGTGACAGTTCAGTATTTACTCCAGGCCCTGTGTTTAAATTTGTGACAGTTCAGTATTTCCTCCAGGCCTTGTGTTTAAATTTGTGACAGTTCATTATTCCCTCCAGGCCTTGTGTTTAAATTTGTGACAGTTCAGTATTTCCCTCCAGGCCTTGTGTTTAAATTTGTGACAGTCCAGTATTTCCTCCAGGCCTTGTGTTTAAATTTGTGACAGTTCAGTATTTCCTCCAGGCCTTGTGTTTAAATTTGTGACAGTTCAGTATTTCCTCCAGACCCTGTGTTTAAATTTGTGACAGTTCAGTATTTACTCCAGGCCCTGTGCTTAAATTTGTGACAGTTCAGTATTTCCTCCAGACCCTGTGTTTAAATTTGTGACAGTTCAGTATTTCCTCCAGGCCCTGTGTTTAAATTTGTGACAGTTCAGTATTTACTCCAGGCCCTGTGTTTAAATTTGTGACAGTTCAGTATTTCCTCCAGCCCCTTGTGTTTAAATTTGTGACAGTTCAGTATTTCCTCCAGGCCTTGTGTTTAAATTTGTGACAGTTCAGTATTTCCTCCAGGCCCTCTGTTTAAATTTGTGACAGTTCAGTATTTCCTCCAGGCCCTGTGTTTAAATTTGTGACAGTTCAGTATTTCCTCCAGGCCTTGTGTTTAAATTTGTGACAGTTCAGTATTTCCTCCAGGCCTTGTGTTTAAATTTGTGACAGTTTAGTATTTCCTCCAGGCCCTGTGTTTAAATTTGTGACAGTTCAGTATTTCCTCCAGGCCCTGTGTTTAAAGTTGTTACAGTTCAGTATTTCCTCCAGGCCTTGTGTTTAAATTTGTGACAGTTCAGTATTTCCTCCAGGCCCTGTGTTTAAATTTGTGACAGTTCAGTATTTCCTCCAGGCCCAGTGTTTAAATTTGTGACAGTTCAGTCTTTCCCCCAGGCCTTGTGTTTAAATTTGTGACATTTCAGTATTTACTCCAGGCCCTGTGTTTAAATTTGTGACAGTTCAGTATTTCCTCCAGGCCTTGTGTTTAAATTTGTGACAGTTCAGTATTTCCTCCAGGCCTTGTGTTTAAATTTGTGACAGTTCAGTATTTCCCCCAGGCCTTGTGTTTAAATTTGTGACAGTTCAGTATTTCCTCCAGGCCTTGTGTTTAAATTTGTGACAGTTCAGTATTTCCTCCAGGCCTTGTGTTTAAATTTGTGACAGTTCAGTATTTACTCCAGGCCCTGTGTTTAAATTTGTGACAGTTCAGTATTTCCTCCAGACCCTGTGTTTAAATTTGTGACAGTTCAGTATTTCCTCCAGGCCTTGTGTTTAAATTTGTGACAGTTCAGTATTTCCTCCAGACCCTGTGTTTAAATTTGTGACAGTTCAGTATTTACTCCAGGCCCTGTGTTTAAATTTGTGACAGTTCAGTATTTCCTCCAGACCCTGTGTTTAAATTTGTGACAGTTCAGTATTTCCTCCAGCCCCTTGTGTTTAAATTTGTGACAGTTCAGTATTTCCTCCAGGCCCTGTGTTTAAATTTGTGACAGTTCAGTCTTTCCTCCAGGCCTTGTGTTTAAATTTGTGACAGTTCAGTATTTCCTCCAGGCCATGTGTTTAAATTTGTGACAGTTCAGTATTTCCTCCAGGCCTTGTGTTTAAATTTGTGACAGTTCAGTATTTCCTCCAGGCCTTGTGTTTAAATTTGTGACAGTTCAGTATTTCCTCCAGGCCTTGTGTTTAAATTTGTGACAGTTCAGTATTTCCTCCAGGCCTTGTGTTTAAATTTGTGACAGTTCAGTATTTCCTCCAGGTCCTGTGTTTAAATTTGTGACAGTTCAGTATTTCCTCCGGTCCCTGTGTTTAAATTTGTGACAGTTCAGTATTTCCTCCAGGCCCTGTGTTTAAATTTGTGACAGTTCAGTATTTCCTCCAGGCCCTGTGTTTAAATTTGTGACAGTTCAGTATTTACTCCAGGCCTTGTGTTTAAATTTGTGACAGTTCAGAATTTACTCCAGGCCTTGTGTTTAAATTTGTGACAGTTCAGTATTTCCTCCAGGCCTTGTGTTTAAATTTGTGACAGTTCAGTATTCCCTCCAGGCCTTGTGTTTAAATTTGTGACAGTTCAGTATTTCCTCCAGGCCTTGTGTTTAAATTTGTGACAGTTCAGTATTTCCTCCAGGCCCTGTGTTTAAATTTGTGACAGTTCAGTATTTCCTCCAGGCCTTGTGTTTAAATTTGTGACAGTTCAGTATTTCCTCCAGGCCTTGTGTTTAAATTTGTGACAGTTCAGTATTTCCTCCAGGCCCTGTGTTTAAATTTGTGACAGTTCAGTATTTCCTCCAGGCCCTGTGTTTAAAGTTGTTACAGTTCAGTATTTCCTCCAGGCCTTGTGTTTAAATTTGTGACAGTTCAGTATTTCCTCCAGGCCCTGTGTTTAAATTTGTGACAGTTCAGTATTTCCTCCAGGCCCTGTGTTTAAATTTGTGACAGTTCAGTATTTCCTCCAGGCCTTGTGTTTAAATTTGTGACAGTTCAGTATTTACTCCAGACCCAGTGTTTACATTTGTGACAGTTCAGTATTTCCTCCAGGCCTTGTGTTTAAATTTGTGACAGTTCAGTATTTCCTCCAGGCCTTGTGTTTAAATTTGTGACAGTTCAGTATTTCCTCCAGGCCCTGTGTTTAAAGTTGTTACAGTTCAGTATTTCCTCCAGGCCTTGTGTTTAAATTTGTGACAGTTCAGTATTTCCTCCAGGCCCTGTGTTTAAATTTGTGACAGTTCAGTATTTCCTCCAGGCCTTGTGTTTAAATTTGTGACAGTTCAGTATTTCCTCCAGGCCCTGTGTTTAAATTTGTGACAGTTCAGTATTTCCTCCAGGCCCTGTGTTTAAATTTGTGACAGTTCAGTATTTCCTCCAGGCCCTGTGTTTAAATTTGTGACAGTTCAGTATTTCCTCCAGGCCTTGTGTTTAAATTTGTGACAGTTCAGTATTTCCTCCAGGCCCTGTGTTTAAATTTGTGACAGTTCAGTATTTCCTCCAGGCCCTGTGTTTAAATTTGTGACAGTTCAGTATTTCCTCCAGGCCCTGTGTTTAAATTTGTGACAGTTCAGTATTTCCTCCAGGCCCTGTGTTTAAAGTTGTTACAGTTCAGTATTTCCTCCAGGCCTTGTGTTTAAATTTGTGACAGTTCAGTATTTCCTCCAGACCTTGTGTTTAAATTTGTGACAGTTCAGTATTTCCTCCAGGCCCTGTGTTTAAATTTGTGACAGTTCAGTATTTCCTCCAGGCCTTGTGTTTAAATTTGTGACTGTTCAGTATTTCCTCCAGGCCTTGTGTTTAAATTTGTGACAGTTCAGTATTTCCTCCAGGCCTTGTGTTTAAATTTGTGACAGTTCAGTATTTCCTCCAGGCCCTGTGTTTAAATTTGTGACAGTTCAGTATTTCCTCCAGGCCTTGTGTTTAAATTTGTGACTTTTCAGTATTTCCTAAAGGCCTTGTGTTTAAATTTGTGACAGTTCAGTATTCCCTCCAGGCCTTGTGTTTAAATTTGTGACTGTTCAGTATTTCCTCCAGGCCTTGTGTTTAAATTTGTGACAGTTCAGTATTTCCTCCAGCCCCTGTGTTTAAATTTGTGACTGTTCAGTATTTCCTCCAGGCCTTGTGTTTAAATTTGTGACAGTTCAGTATTTCCTCCAGGCCCTGTGTTTAAATTTGTGACAGTTCAGTATTTCCTCCAGGCCCTGTGTTTAAATTTGTGACAGTTCAGTATTTCCTCCAGGCCTTGTGTTTAAATTTGTGACAGTTCAGTATTTCCTCCAGGCCCTGTGTTTAAAGTTGTTACAGTTCAGTATTTCCTCCAGGCCCTGTGTTTAAATTTGTGACAGTTCAGTATTTCCTCCAGACCCTGTGTTTAAATTTGTGACAGTTCAGTATTTCCTCCAGGCCTTGTGTTTAAATTTGTGACAGTTCAGTATTTCCTCCAGCCCCTTGTGTTTAAATTTGTGACAGTTCAGTATTTCCTCCAGTCCCTGTGTTTAAATTTGTGACAGTTCAGTATTTCCTCCAGGCCCTGTGTTTAAATTTGTGACAGTTCAGTATTTCCTCCAGGCCTTGTGTTTAAATTTGTGACAGTTCAGTATTTCCTCCAGGCCTTGTGTTTAAATTTGTGACAGTTCAGTATTTCCTCCAGCCCCTTGTGTTTAAATTTGTGACAGTTCAGTATTACCTCCAGGCCTTGTGTTTAAATTTGTGACAGTTCAGTATTTCCTCCAGGCCTTGTGTTTAAATTTGTGACAGTTCAGTATTACCTCCAGGCCTTGTGTTTAAATTTGTGACAGTTCAGTATTTCCTCCAGGCCTTGTGTTTAAATTTGTGACAGTTCAGTATTTCCTCCAGCCCCTTGTGTTTAAATTTGTGACAGTTCAGTATTTCCTCCAGGCCTTGTGTTTAAATTTGTGACAGTTCAGTATTACCTCCAGGCCTTGTGTTTAAATTTGTGACAGTTCAGTATTTCCTCCGGCCCCTTGTGTTTAAATTTGTGACAGTTCAGTATTTCCTCCAGGCCTTGTGTTTAAATTTGTGACAGTTCAGTATTTCCTCCGGGCCCTTTGTTTAAAGTTGTTACAGTTCAGTATTTCCTCCAGGCCTTGTGTTTAAATTTGTGACAGTTCAGTATTTCCTCCAGCCCCTTGTGTTTAAATTTGTGACAGTTCAGTATTTTCTCCAGGCCTTGTGTTTAAATTTGTGACAGCTCAGTATTTCCTCCAGGCTCTGTGTTTAAATTTGTGACTGTTCAGTATTTCCTCCAGGCCTTGTGTTTAAATTTGTGACAGTTCAGTATTTCCTCCAGGCCTTTTGTTTAAATTTGTGACAGTTCAGTATTTCCTCCAGGCCCTGTGTTTAAAGTTGTTAAAGTTCAGTATTTCCTCCAGGCCTTTTGTTTAAATTTGTGACAGTTCAGTATTTCCTCCAGGCCTTGTGTTTAAATTTGTGACAGTTCAGTATTTCCTCCAGGCCTAGTGTTTAAATTTGTGACAGTTCAGTATTTCCCACCAGGCCTTGTGTTTACATTTGTGACAGTTCAGTATTTCCTCCAGGCCTTGTGTTTAAAGTTGTTACAGTTCAGTATTTCCTCCAGGCCTTGTGTTTAAATTTGTGACAGTTCAGTATTTCCTCCAGGCCTTGTGTTTAAATTTGAGACAGTTCAGTATTTCCTCCAGGCCTTGTGTTTAAATTTGTGACAGTTCAGTATTTCCTCCAGTCCCTCTGTTTAAATTTGTGACAGTTCAGTATTTCCTCCAGGCCTTGTGTTTAAATTTGTGACAGTTCAGTATTTCCTCCAGGCCTTGTGTTTAAATTTGTGACAGTTCAGTATTTCCTCCAGTCCCAGTGTTTAAATTTGTGACAGTTCAGTATTTCCTCCAGGCCTTGTGTTTAAATTTGTGACAGTTCAGTATTTCCTCCAGGCCTTGTGTTTAAATTTGTGACAGTTCAGTATTTCCTCCAGGCCTTGTGTTTAAATTTGTGAAAGTTCAGTATTTCCTCCAGGCCTTGTGTTTAAATTTGTGACAGTTCAGTATTTCCTCCAGTCCCAGTGTTTAAATTTGTGACAGTTCAGTATTTCCTCCAGGCCTTGTGTTTAAATTTGTGACAGTTCAGTATTTCCTCCAGGCCCTGTGTTTAAATTTGTGACAGTTCAGTATTTCCTCCAGGCCCAGTGTTTAAATTTGTGACAGTTCAGTATTTCCTCCAGGCCCTGTGTTTAAATTTGTGACAGTTCAGTATTTCCTCCAGGCCCAGTGTTTAAATTTGTGACAGTTCAGTATTTCCTCCAGGCCTAGTGTTTAAATTTGTGACAGTTCAGTATTTACTCCAGGCCTTGTGTTTAAATTTGTGACAGTTCAGTATTCCCTCCAGGCCCTGTGTTTAAATTTGTGACAGTTCAATATTTCCTCCAGGCCTTGTGTTTAAATTTGTGACAGTTCAGTATTTCCTCCAGGCCTTGTGTTTAAATTTGTGACAGTTCAGTATTTCCTCCAGGCCTTGTGTTTAAATTTGTGACAGTTCAGTATTCCCTCCAGGCCCTGTGTATAAATTTGTGACAGTTCAGTCTTTCCTCCTGACCCTGTGTTTAAATTTGTGACAGTTCAGTATTTCCCCCAGGCCCTGTGTTTAAATTTGTGACAGTTCAGTATTTCCTCCAGGCCCTGTGTTTAAATTTGTAACAGTTCAGTATTTCCTCCAGGCCTTGTGTTTAAATTTGTGACAGTTCAGTATTTCCTCCAGACCTTGTGTTTAAATTTGTGTCAGTTCAGTATTCCCTCCAGGCCCTGTGTTTAAATTTGTGACAGTTCAGTATTTCCTCCTGACCCTGTGTTTAAATTTGTGACAGTTCAGTATTTCCCCCAGGCCCTGTATTTAAATTTGTGACAGTTCAGTATTTCCTCCAGGCCCTGTGTTTAAATTTGTAACAGTTCAGTATTTCCTCCAGGCCTTGTGTTTAAATTTGTGACAGTTCAGTATTTCCTCCAGACCTTGTGTTTAAATTTGTGACAGTTCAGTATTTCCCCCAGGCCCTGTGTTTAAATTTGTGACAGTTCAGTATTTCCTCCAGGCCTTGTGTTTAAATTTGTGACAGTTCAGTATTTCCTCCAGGCCTTGTGTTTAAATTTGTGACAGTTCAGTATTTCCTCCAGGCCTTGTGTTTAAATTTGTGACAGTTCAGTATTTCCTCCAGGTCCTGTGTTTAAATTTGTGACAGTTCAGTATTTCCTCCAGGTCCTGTGTTTAAATTTGTGACAGTTCAGTATTTCCTCCAGGCCTTGTGTTTAAATTTGTGACAGTTCAGGATTTCCTCCAGGCCTTGTGTTTAAATTTGTGACAGTTCAGTATTTCCTCCAGGCCTTGTGTTTAAATTTGTGACAGTTCAGTATTTCCTCCAGGCCTTGTGTTTAAATTTGTGACAGTTCAGTATTTCCTCCAGGCCCTGTGTTTAAATTTGTGACAGTTCAGTATTTCCTCCAGGCCCTGTGTTTAAATTTGTGACAGTTCAGTATTTCCTCCAGGCCTTGTGTTTAAATTTGTTACAGTTCAGTATTTCCCTCCAGGACTTGTGTTTAAATTTGTGACAGTTCAGTATTTCCTCCAGGCCCTGTGTTTAAATTTGTGACAGTTCAGTATTTCCTCCAGGCCCTGTGTTTAAATTTGTGACAGTTCAGTATTTCCTCCAGGTCCTGTGTTTAAATTTGTGACAGTTCAGTATTTCCCTCCAGGACTTGTGTTTAAATTTGTGACAGTTCAGTATTTCCTCCAGGCCTTGTGTTTAAATTTGTGACAATTCAGTATTTCCTCCAGGCCCTGTGTTTAAATTTGTGACAGTTCAGTATTTCCCCCAGGCCTTGTGTTTAAATTTGTGACAGTTCAGTATTTCCCCCAGGCCTTGTGTTTAAATTTGTGACAGTTCAGTATTTCCTCCAGGCCTTGTGTTTAAATTTGTGACAGTTCAGTATTTCCTCCAGGCCTTGTGTTTAAATTTGTAACAGTTCAGTATTTCCTCCAGCCCCTTGTGTTTAAATTTGTGACAGTTCAGTATTTCCCTCCAGGACTTGTGTTTAAATTTGTGACAGTTCAGTATTTCCTCCAGGCCCTGTGTTTAAATTTGTGACAGTTCAGTATTTCCTCCAGGCCCTGTGTTTAAAGTTGTGACAGCTCAGTATTTCCTCCAGTCCCTGGGTTTAAATTTGTGACAGTTCAGTATTCCCTCCAGGCCTTGTGTTTAAATTTGTGACAGTTCAGTATTTCCTCCAGGCCTTGTGTTTAAATTTGTGACAGTTCAGTATTTCCTCCAGGCCTTGTGTTTAAATTTGTGACAATTCAGTATTTCCTCCAGGCCCTGTGTTTAAATTTGTGACAGTTCAGTATTCCCTCCAGGCCTTGTGTTTAAATTTGTGACAGTTCAGTATTCCCTCCAGGCCTTGTGTTTAAATTTGTGACAGTTCAGTATTTCCTCCAGGCCTTGTGTTTAAATTTGTGACAGTTCAATATTTCCTCCAGTCCCTGTGTTTAAATTTGTGACAGTTCAGTATTTCCTCCAGTCCCTGTGTTTAAATTTTTGACAGCTCAGTATTTCCTCCAGGCCTTGTGTTTAAATTTGTGACAGTTCAGTATTTCCTCCAGGCCTTGTGTTTAAATTTGTGACAGTTCAGTATTTCCTCCAGCCCCTTGTGTTTAAATTTGTGACAGTTCAGTATTTCCTCCAGCCCCTTGTGTTTAAATTTGTGACAGTTCAGTATTTCCTCCAGCCCCTTGTGTTTAAATTTGTGACAGTTCAGTATTTCCTCCAGGCCTTGTGTTTAAATTTGTGACAGTTCAGTATTCCCTCCAGGCCTTGTGTTTAAATTTGTGACAGTTCAGTATTTCCTCCAGGCCTTGTGTTTAAATTTGTGACTGTTCAGTATTCCCTCCAGGCCTTGTGTTTAAATTTGTGACAGTTCAGTATTTCCTCCAGGCCCCTGTGTTTAAATTTGTGACAGTTCAGTATTTCCTCCAGGCCCTGTGTTTAAATTTGTGACAGTTCAGTATTTCCTCCAGACCCTGTGTTTAAATTTGTGACAGTTCAGTATTTCCTCCAGGCCCTGTGTTTAAATTTGTGACAGTTCAGTATTTCCTCCAGTCCCTGTGTTTAAATTTGTGACTGTTCAGCATTTCCTCCAGGCCCTGTGTTTAAATTTGTGACAGTTCAGTATTTCCTCCTGGCCTTGTGTTTAAATTTGTGACAGTTCAGTATTTCCTCCTGGCCTTGTGTTTACATTTGTGACAGTTCAGTATTTCCTCCAGTCCCTGTGTTTAAATTTGTGACAGTTCAGTATTTCCTCCAGGCCCAGTGTTTAAAGTTGTGACAGTTCAGTATTTCCTCCAGACCCTGTGTTTAAATTTGTGACAGTTCAGTATTTCCTCCAGGCCTTGTGTTTAAATTTGTGACAGTTCAGTATTTCCTCCAGGCCTTGTGTTTAAATTTGTGACAGTTCAGTATTTCCTCCAGGCCTTGTGTTTAAATTTGTGACAGTTCAGTATTTCCTCCAGGCCTTGTGTTTAAATTTGTGACAGTTCAGTATTTCCTCCAGGCCCTATGTTTAAATTTGTGACAGTTCAGTATTTCCTCCAGACCCTGTGTTTAAATTTGTGACAGTTCAGTATTTCCTCCAGGCCTTGTGTTTAAATTTGTGACAGTTCAGTATTTCCTCCAGGCCTTGTGTTTAAATTTGTGACAGTTCAGTATTTCCTCCAGGCCTTGTGTTTAAATTTGTAACAATTCAGTATTTCCTCCAGGCCTTGTGTTTAAATTTGTGACAGTTCAGTATTTCCTCCAGGCCTTGTGTTTAAATTTGTGACAGATCAGTATTTCCTCCAGGCCTTGTGTTTAAATTTGTGACAGTTCAGTATTTCCTCCAGGCCTTGTGTTTAAATTTGTGACAGATCAGTATTTCCTCCAGGCCTTGTGTTTAAATTTGTGACAGTTCAGTATTTCCTCCAGCCCCTTGTGTTTAAATTTGTGACAGTTCAGTATTACCTCCAGGCCTTGTGTTTAAATTTGTGACAGTTCAGTATTTCCTCCAGGCCTTGTGTTTAAATTTGTGACAGTTCAGTATTACCTCCAGGCCTTGTGTTTAAATTTGTGACAGTTCAGTATTTCCTCCAGGCCTTGTGTTTAAATTTGTGACAGTTCAGTATTTCCTCCAGCCCCTTGTGTTTAAATTTGTGACAGTTCAGTATTTCCTCCAGCCCCTTGTGTTTAAATTTGTGACAGTTCAGTATTTTCTCCAGGCCTTGTGTTTAAATTTGTGACAGTTCAGTATTTCCTCCAGCCCCTTGTGTTTAAATTTGTGACTGTTCAGTATTTCCTCCAGGCCTTGTGTTTAAATTTGTGACAGTAGAGTATTTCCTCCAGCCCCTTGTGTTTAAATTTGTGACAGTTCAGTATTTCCTCCAGGCCTTGTGTTTAAATTTGTGACAGTTCAGTATTTCCTCCAGGCCCTGTGTTTAAATTTGTGACAGTTCAGTATTTCCTCCAGGCCTTGTGTTTAAATTTGTGACAGTTCAGTATTTCCTCCAGGCCTTGTGTTTAAATTTGTGACAGTTCAGTATTTCCTCCAGGCCCTGTGTTTAAATTTGTGACAGTTCAGTATTACCTCCAGGCCTTGTGTTTAAATTTGTGACAGTTCAGTATTTCCTCCAGGCCTTGTGTTTAAATTTGTGACAGTTCAGTATTTCCTCCAGGCCCTGTGTTTAAATTTCTGACAGTTCAGTATTTCCTCCAGGCCTTGTGTTTAAAGTTGTGACAGTTCAGTATTTCCTCCAGGCCTTGTGTTTAAATTTGTGACAGTTCAGTATTTCCTCCAGGCCTTGTGTTTAAATTTGTGACAGTTCAGTATTTCCTCCAGGCCTTGTGTTTAAATTTGTGACAGTTCAGTATTTCCTCCAGGCCTAGTGTTTAAATTTGTGACAGTTCAGTATTTCCCACCAGGCCTTGTGTTTACATTTGTGACAGTTCAGTATTTCCTCCAGGCCTTGTGTTTAAATTTGTGACAGTTCAGTATTTCCTCCAGGCCTTGTGTTTAAATTTGTGACAGTTCAGTATTCCCTCCAGGCCCTGTGTTTAAATTTGTGACAGTTCAGTATTTCCTCCAGGCCTTGTGTTTAAAGTTGTTACAGTTCAGTATTTCCTCCAGGCCTTGTGTTTAAATTTGTGACAGTTCAGTATTTCCTCCAGGCCTTGTGTTTAAATTTGTGACAGTTCAGTATTTCCTCCAGGCCTTGTGTTTAAATTTGTGACAGTTCAGTATTTCCTCCAGGCCTTGTGTTTAAATTTGTGACAGTTCAGTATTTCCTCCAGACCCTGTGTTTAAATTTGTGACAGTTCAGTATTTTCTCCAGGCCTTGTGTTTAAATTTGTGACAGTTCAGTATTTCCTCCAGCCCCTTGTGTTTAAATTTGTGACTGTTCAGTATTTCCTCCAGGCCTTGTGTTTAAATTTGTGACAGTAGAGTATTTCCTCCAGCCCCTTGTGTTTAAATTTGTGACAGTTCAGTATTTCCTCCAGGCCTTGTGTTTAAATTTGTGACAGTTCAGTATTTCCTCCAGGCCCTGTGTTTAAATTTGTGACAGTTCAGTATTTCCTCCAGGCCTTGTGTTTAAATTTGTGACAGTTCAGTATTTCCTCCAGGCCTTGTTTTTAAATTTGTGACAGTTCAGTATTTCCTCCAGGCCCTGTGTTTAAATTTGTGACAGTTCAGTATTACCTCCAGGCCTTGTGTTTAAATTTGTGACAGTTCAGTATTTCCTCCAGGCCTTTTGTTTAAATTTGTGACAGTTCAGTATTTCCTCCAGGCCCTGTGTCTAAAGTTGTTAAAGTTCAGTATTTCCTCCAGGCCTTGTGTTTAAATTTGTGACAGTTCAGTATTTCCTCCAGGCCCTGTGTTTAAATTTCTGACAGTTCAGTATTTCCTCCAGGCCTTGTGTTTAAAGTTGTGACAGTTCAGTATTTCCTCCAGGCCTTGTGTTTAAATTTGTGACAGTTCAGTATTTCCTCCAGGCCTTGTGTTTAAATTTGTGACAGTTCAGTATTTCCTCCAGGCCTTGTGTTTAAATTTGTGACAGTTCAGTATTTCCTCCAGGCCTAGTGTTTAAATTTGTGACAGTTCAGTATTTCCCACCAGGCCTTGTGTTTACATTTGTGACAGTTCAGTATTTCCTCCAGGCCTTGTGTTTAAAGTTGTTACAGTTCAGTATTTCCTCCAGGCCTTGTGTTTAAATTTGTGACAGTTCAGTATTTCCTCCAGGCCTTGTGTTTAAATTTGTGACAGTTCAGTATTTCCTCCAGGCCTTGTGTTTAAATTTGTGACAGTTCAGTATTTCCTCCAGGCCTTGTGTTTAAATTTGTGACAGTTCAGTATTTCCTCCAGACCCTGTGTTTAAATTTGTGACAGTTCAGTATTTCCTCCAGGCCTTGTGTTTAAATTTGTGACAGTTCAGTATTTCCTCCAGACCCTGTGTTTAAATTTGTGACAGTTCAGTATTTCCTCCAGGCCCTGTGTTTAAATTTGTGACAGTTCAGTATTTCCTCCAGGCCTTGTGTTTAAATTTGTGACAGTTCAGTATTTCCTCCAGACCTTGTGTTTAAATTTGTGACAGTTCAGTATTTCCTCCAGGCCTTGTGTTTAAATTTGTGACAGTTCAGTATTTCCTCCAGGCCTTGTGTTTAAATTTGTGACAGTTCAGTATTTCCTCCAGACCCTGTGTTTAAATTTGTGACAGTTCAGTATTTCCTCCAGGCCTTGTGTTTAAATTTGTGACAGTTCAGTATTTCCTCCAGGCCTTGTGTTTAAATTTGTGACAGTTCAGTATTTACTCCAGGCCTTGTGTTTAAATTTGTGACAGTTCAGTATTTCCTCCAGGCCTTGTGTTTAAATTTGTGACAGTTCAGTATTTCCTCCAGGCCTTGTGTTTAAATTTGTGACAGTTCAGTATTTCCTCCAGGCCTTGTGTTTAAATTTGTGACAGTTCAGTATTTCCTCCAGGCCTTGTGTTTAAATTTGTGACAGTTCAGTATTTCCTCCAGGCCTTGTGTTTAAATTTGTGACAGTTCAGTATTTCCTCCAGACCTTGTGTTTAAATTTGTGACAGTTCAGTATTTCCTCCAGGCCTTGTGTTTAAATTTGTGACAGTTCAGTATTTCCTCCAGACCTTGTGTTTAAATTTGTGACAGTTCAGTATTTCCTCCAGACCCTGTGTTTAAATTTGTGACAGTTCAGTATTTCCTCCAGGCCCTGTGTTTAAATTTGTGACAGTTCAGTATTTCCCTCCAGGACTTGTGTTTAAATTTGTGACAGTTCAGTATTTCCTCCAGGCCCTGTGTTTAAATTTGTGACAGTTCAGTATTTCCTCCAGGCCTTGTGTTTAAATTTGTGACAGTTCAGTATTTCCTCCAGGCCCTGTGTTTAAATTTGTGACAGTTCAGTATTTCACCCAGGCCTTGTGTTTAAATTTGTGACAGTTCAGTATTTCCTCCAGGCCCTGTGTTTAAATTTGTGACAGTTCAGTATTTCCTCCAGGCCCTGTGTTTAAATTTGTGACAGTTCAGTATTTCCTCCAGGCCTTGTGTTTAAATTTGTGACAGTTCAGTATTTCCTCCAGGCCTTGTGTTTAAATTTGTGACAGTTCAGTATTTCCTCCAGACCCTGTGTTTAAATTTGTGACAGTTCAGTATTTCCTCCAGGCCTTGTGTTTAAATTTGTGACAGTTCAGTATTTCCTCCAGACCCTGTGTTTAAATTTGTGACAGTTCAGTATTTCCTCCAGGCCCTGTGTTTAAATTTGTGACAGTTCAGTATTTCCTCCAGGCCTTGTGTTTAAATTTGTGACAGTTCAGTATTTCCTCCAGACCTTGTGTTTAAATTTGTGACAGTTCAGTATTTCCTCCAGACCCTGTGTTTAAATTTGTGACAGTTCAGTATTTCCTCCAGGCCCTGTGTTTAAATTTGTGACAGTTCAGTATTTCCTCCAGGCCTTGTGTTTAAATTTGTGACAGTTCAGTATTTCCTCCAGGCCTTGTGTTTAAATTTGTGACAGTTCAGTATTTCCTCCAGGCCCTGTGTTTAAATTTGTGACAGTTCAGTATTTCCTCCAGGCCCTGTGTTTAAATTTGTGACAGTTCAGTATTTCCTCCAGGCCTTGTGTTTAAATTTGTAACAGTTCAGTATTTCCTCCAGGCCCTGTGTTTAAATTTGTGACAGTTCAGTATTTCCTCCAGGTCCTGTGTTTAAATTTGTGACAGTTCAGTATTTCCTCCAGGCCTTGTGTTTAAATTTGTGACAGTTCAGGATTTCCTCCAGGCCTTGTGTTTAAATTTGTGACAGTTCAGTATTTCCTCCAGGCCTTGTGTTTAAATTTGTGACAGTTCAGTATTTCCTCCAGGCCTTGTGTTTAAATTTGTGACAGTTCAGTATTTCCTCCAGGCCCTGTGTTTAAATTTGTGACAGTTCAGTATTTCCTCCAGGCCCTGTGTTTAAATTTGTGACAGTTCAGTATTTCCTCCAGGCCTTGTGTTTAAATTTGTAACAGTTCAGTATTTCCTCCAGGCCCTGTGTTTAAATTTGTGACAGTTCAGTATTTCCCTCCAGGACTTGTGTTTAAATTTGTGACAGTTCAGTATTTCCTCCAGGCCCTGTGTTTAAATTTGTGACAGTTCAGTATTTCCTCCAGGCCCTGTGTTTAAATTTGTGACAGTTCAGTATTTCCTCCAGGTCCTGTGTTTAAATTTGTGACAGTTCAGTATTTCCTCCAGGCCTTGTGTTTAAATTTGTAACAGTTCAGTATTTCCTCCAGGCCTTGTGTTTAAATTTGTAACAGTTCAGTATTTCCTCCAGGCCCTGTGTTTAAATTTGTGACAGTTCAGTATTTCCCTCCAGGACTTGTGTTTAAATTTGTGACAGTTCAGTATTTCCTCCAGGCCCGGTGTTTAAATTTGTGACAGTTCAGTATTTCCCTCCAGGACTTGTGTTTAAATTTGTGACAGTTCAGTATTTCCTCCAGGCCTTGTGTTTAAATTTGTGACAGTTCAGTATTTCCTCCAGGCCCTGTGTTTAAATTTGTGACAGTTCAGTATTTCACCCAGGCCTTGTGTTTAAATTTGTGACAGTTCAGTATTTCCTCCAGGCCCTGTGTTTAAATTTGTGACAGTTCAGTATTTCCTCCAGGCCCTGTGTTTAAATTTGTGACAGTTCAGTATTTCCTCCAGGCCCTGTGTTTAAATTTGTGACAGTTCAGTATTTCCCCCAGGCCTTGTGTTTAAATTTGTGACAGTTCAGTATTTCCTCCAGGCCTTGTGTTTAAATTTGTGACAGTTCAGTATTTCCTCCAGGCCCTGTATTTAAATTTGTAACAGTTCAGTATTTCCTCCAGGCCCTGTGTTTAAATTTGTGACAGTTCAGTATTTCACCCAGGCCTTGTGTTTAAATTTGTGACAGTTCAGTATTTCCTCCAGGCCCTGTGTTTAAATTTGTGACAGTTCAGTATTTCCTCCAGGCCCTGTGTTTAAATTTGTGACAGTTCAGTATTTCCTCCAGGCCCTGTGTTTAAATTTGTGACAGTTCAGTATTTCCCCCAGGCCTTGTGTTTAAATTTGTGACAGTTCAGTATTTCCTCCAGGCCTTGTGTTTAAATTTGTGACAGTTCAGTATTTCCTCCAGGCCCTGTATTTAAATTTGTAACAGTTCAGTATTTCCTCCAGGCCCTGTGTTTAAATTTGTGACAGTTCAGTATTTCCTCCAGGCCCTGTGTTTAAATTTGTGACAGTTCAGTATTTCCTCCATGCCCTGTGTTTAAATTTGTGACAGTTCAGTATTTCCTCCAGGCCTTGTGTTTAAATTTGTGACAGTTCAGTATTTCCTCCAGGCCTTGTGTTTAAATTTGTGACTGTTCAGCATTTCCTCCAGGCCCCTGTGTTTAAATTTGTGACAGTTCAGTATTTCCTCCAGGCCCTGTGTTTAAATTTGTAACAGTTCAGTATTTCCTCCAGGCCTTGTGTTTAAATTTGTGACAGTTCAGTATTTCCTCCAGTCCCTGTGTTTAAATTTGTGACTGTTCAGCATTTCCTCCAGGCCCTGTGTTTAAATTTGTGACAGTTCAGTATTTCCTCCAGGCCCTGTGTTTAAATTTGTGACAGTTCAGTATTTCCTCCTGGCCTTGTGTTTACATTTGTGACAGTTCAGTATTTCCTCCAGTCCCTGTGTTTAAATTTGTGACAGTTCAGTATTTCCTCCAGGCCCTGTGTTTAAAGTTGTGACAGTTCAGTATTTCCTCCAGACCCTGTGTTTAAATTTGTGACAGTTCAGTATTTCCTCCAGGCCTTGTGTTTAAATTTGTGACAGTTCAGTATTTCCTCCAGGCCTTGTGTTTAAATTTGTGACAGTTCAGTATTTCTTCCAGGCCTTGTGTTTAAATTTGTAACAGTTCAGTATTTCCTCCAGGCCCTGTGTTTAAAGTTGTGACAGTTCAGTATTTCCTCCAGACCCTGTGTTTAAATTTGTGACAGTTCAGTATTTCCTCCAGGCCTTGTGTTTAAATTTGTGACAGTTCAGTATTTCCTCCAGGCCTTGTGTTTAAATTTGTGACAGTTCAGTATTTCCCTCCAGGCCTTGTGTTTAAATTTGTGACAGTTCAGTATTTCCTCCAGGCCTTGTGTTTAAATTTGTGACAGTTCAGTATTTCCTCCAGACCTTGTGTTTAAATTTGTGACAGTTCAGTATTTCCTCCAGGCCCTGTGTTTAAATTTGTGACAGTTCAGTATTTCCTCCAGGCCTTGTGTTTAAATTTGTGACAGTTCAGTATTTCCTCCAGGCCTTGTGTTTAAATTTGTGACAGTTCAGTATTTCCTCCAGGCCCTGTGTTTAAATTTGTGACAGTTCAGTATTTCCTCCAGGCCCTGTGTTTAAATTTGTGACAGTTCAGTATTTCCTCCAGGCCTTGTGTTTAAATTTGTAACAGTTCAGTATTTCCTCCAGGCCCTGTGTTTAAATTTGTGACAGTTCAGTATTTCCTCCAGGTCCTGTGTTTAAATTTGTGACAGTTCAGTATTTCCTCCAGGCCTTGTGTTTAAATTTGTGACAGTTCAGGATTTCCTCCAGGCCTTGTGTTTAAATTTGTGACAGTTCAGTATTTCCTCCAGGCCTTGTGTTTAAATTTGTGACAGTTCAGTATTTCCTCCAGGCCTTGTGTTTAAATTTGTGACAGTTCAGTATTTCCTCCAGGCCCTGTGTTTAAATTTGTGACAGTTCAGTATTTCCTCCAGGCCCTGTGTTTAAATTTGTGACAGTTCAGTATTTCCTCCAGGCCTTGTGTTTAAATTTGTAACAGTTCAGTATTTCCTCCAGGCCCTGTGTTTAAATTTGTGACAGTTCAGTATTTCCCTCCAGGACTTGTGTTTAAATTTGTGACAGTTCAGTATTTCCTCCAGGCCCTGTGTTTAAATTTGTGACAGTTCAGTATTTCCTCCAGGCCCTGTGTTTAAATTTGTGACAGTTCAGTATTTCCTCCAGGTCCTGTGTTTAAATTTGTGACAGTTCAGTATTTCCTCCAGGCCTTGTGTTTAAATTTGTAACAGTTCAGTATTTCCTCCAGGCCTTGTGTTTAAATTTGTAACAGTTCAGTATTT
This sequence comes from Heterodontus francisci, assembly GCF_036365525.1. Classification (NCBI taxonomy): domain Eukaryota; kingdom Metazoa; phylum Chordata; class Chondrichthyes; order Heterodontiformes; family Heterodontidae; genus Heterodontus; species Heterodontus francisci. The sequence continues at coordinate 391,933 of NW_027141584.1, forward strand.
CCTCCAGGCCCTGTGTTTAAATTTGTGACAGTTCAGTATTTCCCTCCAGGACTTGTGTTTAAATTTGTGACAGTTCAGTATTTCCTCCAGGCCCGGTGTTTAAATTTGTGACAGTTCAGTATTTCCCTCCAGGACTTGTGTTTAAATTTGTGACAGTTCAGTATTTCCTCCAGGCCTTGTGTTTAAATTTGTGACAGTTCAGTATTTCCTCCAGGCCCTGTGTTTAAATTTGTGACAGTTCAGTATTTCACCCAGGCCTTGTGTTTAAATTTGTGACAGTTCAGTATTTCCTCCAGGCCCTGTGTTTAAATTTGTGACAGTTCAGTATTTCCTCCAGGCCCTGTGTTTAAATTTGTGACAGTTCAGTATTTCCTCCAGGCCCTGTGTTTAAATTTGTGACAGTTCAGTATTTCCCCCAGGCCTTGTGTTTAAATTTGTGACAGTTCAGTATTTCCTCCAGGCCTTGTGTTTAAATTTGTGACAGTTCAGTATTTCCTCCAGGCCCTGTATTTAAATTTGTAACAGTTCAGTATTTCCTCCAGGCCTTGTGTTTAAATTTGTGACAGTTCAGTATTTCACCCAGGCCTTGTGTTTAAATTTGTGACAGTTCAGTATTTCCTCCAGGCCCTGTGTTTAAATTTGTGACAGTTCAGTATTTCCTCCAGGCCCTGTGTTTAAATTTGTGACAGTTCAGTATTTCCTCCAGGCCCTGTGTTTAAATTTGTGACAGTTCAGTATTTCCCCCAGGCCTTGTGTTTAAATTTGTGACAGTTCAGTATTTCCTCCAGGCCTTGTGTTTAAATTTGTGACAGTTCAGTATTTCCTCCAGGCCCTGTATTTAAATTTGTAACAGTTCAGTATTTCCTCCAGGCCCTGTGTTTAAATTTGTGACAGTTCAGTATTTCCTCCAGGCCCTGTGTTTAAATTTGTGACAGTTCAGTATTTCCTCCATGCCCTGTGTTTAAATTTGTGACAGTTCAGTATTTCCTCCAGGCCTTGTGTTTAAATTTGTGACAGTTCAGTATTTCCTCCAGGCCTTGTGTTTAAATTTGTGACTGTTCAGCATTTCCTCCAGGCCCCTGTGTTTAAATTTGTGACAGTTCAGTATTTCCTCCAGGCCCTGTGTTTAAATTTGTAACAGTTCAGTATTTCCTCCAGGCCTTGTGTTTAAATTTGTGACAGTTCAGTATTTCCTCCAGTCCCTGTGTTTAAATTTGTGACTGTTCAGCATTTCCTCCAGGCCCTGTGTTTAAATTTGTGACAGTTCAGTATTTCCTCCAGGCCCTGTGTTTAAATTTGTGACAGTTCAGTATTTCCTCCTGGCCTTGTGTTTACATTTGTGACAGTTCAGTATTTCCTCCAGTCCCTGTGTTTAAATTTGTGACAGTTCAGTATTTCCTCCAGGCCCTGTGTTTAAAGTTGTGACAGTTCAGTATTTCCTCCAGACCCTGTGTTTAAATTTGTGACAGTTCAGTATTTCCTCCAGGCCTTGTGTTTAAATTTGTGACAGTTCAGTATTTCCTCCAGGCCTTGTGTTTAAATTTGTGACAGTTCAGTATTTCTTCCAGGCCTTGTGTTTAAATTTGTAACAGTTCAGTATTTCCTCCAGGGCCTGTGTTTAAAGTTGTGACAGTTCAGTATTTCCTCCAGACCCTGTGTTTAAATTTGTGACAGTTCAGTATTTCCTCCAGGCCTTGTGTTTAAATTTGTGACAGTTCAGTATTTCCTCCAGGCCTTGTGTTTAAATTTGTGACAGTTCAGTATTTCCCTCCAGGCCTTGTGTTTAAATTTGTGACAGTTCAGTATTCCCTCCAGGCCCAGTGTTTACAGTTGTGACAGTTCAGTATTTCCTCCAGGCCTAGTGTTTACAGTTGTGACAGTTCAGTATTTCCTCCAGGCCTTGTGTTTAAATTTGTGACAGTTCAGTATTTCCTCCATGCCCAGTGTTTACATTTGTGACAGTTCAGTATTTCCTCCAGTCCCTGTGTTTAAATTTGTGACAGTTCAGTATTTCCTCCAGGCCTTGTGTTTAAATTTGTGACAGTTCAGTATTTCCTCCAGGCCTTGTGTTTAAATTTGTGACAGTTCAGTATTTCCTCCAGGCCTTGTGTTTAAATTTGTGACAGTTCAGTATTTCCTCCAGGCCTTGTGTTTAAATTTGTGACAGTTCAGTATTTCCTCCAGGCCTTGTGTTTAAATTTGTAACAGTTCAGTATTTCCTCCAGGCCTTGTGTTTAAATGTGTGACAGTTCAGTATTTCCCTCCAGTCCCTGTGTTTAAATTTGTGACAGTTCAGTATTTCCTCCAGGCCCTGTGTTTAAATTTGTGACAGTTCAGTATTTCCTCCAGGCCCTGTGTTTAAATTTGTGACAGTTCAGTATTTCCTCCAGGCCCTGTGTTTAAATTTGTGACAGTTCAGTATTTCCTCCAGGCCTTGTGTTTAAATTTGTAACAGTTCAGTATTTCCTCCAGGCCCTGTGTTTAAAGTTGTGACAGTTCAGTATTTCCTCCAGACCCTGTGTTTAAATTTGTGACAGTTCAGTATTTCCTCCAGGCCTTGTGTTTAAATTTGTGACAGTTCAGTATTTCCTCCAGGCCTTGTGTTTAAATTTGTGACAGTTCAGTATTTCCTCCAGGCCTTGTGTTTAAATTTGTGACAGTTCAGTATTTCCTCCAGTCCCTGTGTTTAAATTTGTGACAGTTCAGTATTTCCTCCAGGCCTTGTGTTTAAATTTGTGACAGTTCAGTATTTCCTCCAGTCCCTGTGTTTAAATTTGTGACAGTTCAGTATTTCCTCCAGGCCTTGTGTTTAAATTTGTGACAGTTCAGTATTTCCTCCAGACCTTGTGTTTAAATTTGTGACAGTTCAGTATTTCCTCCAGTCCCTGTGTTTAAATTTGTGACAGTTCAGTATTTCCTCCAGGCCCAGAGTTTAAATTTGTGACAGTTCAGTATTTCCTCCAGTCCCTGTGTTTAAATTTGTGACAGTTCAGTATTTCCTCCAGGCCTTGTGTTTAAATTTGTGACAGTTCAGTATTTCCTCCAGGCCCTGTGTTTAAATTTGTAACAGTTCAGTATTTCCTCCAGGCCCAGAGTTTAAATTTGTGACAGTTCAGTATTTCCTCCAGTCCTTGTGTTTAAATTTGTGACAGTTCAGTATTTCCTCCAGACCCTGTGTTTAAATTTGTGACAGTTCAGTATTTCCCTCCAGGCCTTGTGTTTAAATTTGTGACAGTTCAGTATTTCCTCCAGGCCTTGTGTTTAAATTTGTGACAGTTCAGTATTTCCTCCAGGCCTTGTGTTTAAATTTGTGACAGTTCAGTATTTCCTCCAGACCCTGTGTTTAAATTTGTGACAGTTCAGTATTTCCTCCAGGCCTTGTGTTTAAATTTGTGACAGTTCAGTATTTCCTCCAGGCCTTGTGTTTAAATTTGTGACAGTTCAGTATTTCCTCCAGGCCTTGTGTTTAAATTTGTGACAGTTCAGTATTTCCTCCAGTCCCTGTGTTTAAATTTGTGACAGTTCAGTATTTCCTCCAGGCCCAGAGTTTAAATTTGTGACAGTTCAGTATTTCCTCCAGTCCCTGTGTTTAAATTTGTGACAGTTCAGTATTTCCTCCAGGCCTTGTGTTTAAATTTGTGACAGTTCAGTATTTCCTCCAGTCCCTGTGTTTAAATTTGTGACAGTTCAGTATTTCCTCCAGGCCTTGTGTTTAAATTTGTGACAGTTCAGTATTTCCTCCAGACCTTGTGTGTAAATTTGTGACAGTTCAGTATTTCCTCCAGTCCCTGTGTTTAAATTTGTGACAGTTCAGTATTTCCTCCAGGCCCAGAGTTTAAATTTGTGACAGTTCAGTATTTCCTCCAGTCCCTGTGTTTAAATTTGTGACAGTTCAGTATTTCCTCCAGGCCTTGTGTTTAAATTTGTGACAGTTCAGTATTTCCTCCAGGCCCTGTGTTTAAATTTGTAACAGTTCAGTATTTCCTCCAGGCCCAGAGTTTAAATTTGTGACAGTTCAGTATTTCCTCCAGTCCTTGTGTTTAAATTTGTGACAGTTCAGTATTTCCTCCAGACCCTGTGTTTAAATTTGTGACAGTTCAGTATTTCCCTCCAGGCCTTGTGTTTAAATTTGTGACAGTTCAGTATTTCCTCCAGGCCTTGTGTTTAAATTTGTGACAGTTCAGTATTTCCTCCAGGCCTTGTGTTTAAATTTGTGACAGTTCAGTATTTCCTCCAGACCCTGTGTTTAAATTTGTGACAGTTCAGTATTTCCTCCAGGCCTTGTGTTTAAATTTGTGACAGTTCAGTATTTCCTCCAGGCCTTGTGTTTAAATTTGTGACAGTTCAGTATTTCCTCCAGGCCTTGTGTTTAAATTTGTGACAGTTCAGTATTTCCTCCAGTCCCTGTGTTTAAATTTGTGACAGTTCAGTATTTCCTCCAGGCCCAGAGTTTAAATTTGTGACAGTTCAGTATTTCCTCCAGTCCCTGTGTTTAAATTTGTGACAGTTCAGTATTTCCTCCAGGCCTTGTGTTTAAATTTGTGACAGTTCAGTATTTCCTCCAGACCCTGTGTTTAGATTTGTGACAGTTCAGTATTTCCCTCCAGGCCTTGTGTTTAAATTTGTGACAGTTCAGTATTTCCTCCAGGCCTTGTGTTTAAATTTGTGACAGTTCAGTATTTCCTCCAGACCCTGTGTTTAAATTTGTGACAGTTCAGTATTTCCTCCAGGCCCTGTGTTTAAATTTGTGACAGTTCAGTATTTCCTCCTGACCCTGTGTTTAAATTTGTGACAGTTCAGTATTTCCTCCAGGTCTTGTGTTTAAGTTTGTGACAGTTCAGTATTTCCTCCAGGCCTTGTGTTTAAATTTGTGACAGCTCAGTATTTCCTCCAGGCCTTGTGTTTAAATTTGTAACAGTTCAGTATTTCCTCCAGGCCTTGTGTTTAAATGTGTGACAGTTCAGTATTTCCCTCCAGTCCCTGTGTTTAAATTTGTGACAGTTCAGTATTTCCTCCAGGCCCTGTGTTTAAATTTGTGACAGTTCAGTATTTCCTCCAGGCCTTGTGTTTAAATTTGTGACAGTTCAGTATTTCCTCCAGGCCTTGTGTTTAAATTTGTAACAGTTCAGTATTTCCTCCAGGCCTTGTGTTTAAATTTGTGACAGTTCAGTATTTCCTCCAGGCCTTGTGTTTAAATTTGTAACAGTTCAGTATTTCCTCCAGGCCTTGTGTTTAAATGTGTGACAGTTCAGTATTTCCCTCCAGTCCCTGTGTTTAAATTTGTGACAGTTCAGTATTTCCTCCAGGCCCTGTGTTTAAATTTGTGACAGTTCAGTATTTCCTCCAGGCCCTGTGTTTAAATTTGTAACAGTTCAGTATTTCCTCCAGGCCCTGTGTTTAAATTTGTGACAGTTCAGTATTTCCTCCAGGCCTTGTGTTTAAATTTGTAACAGTTCAGTATTTCCTCCAGGCCCTGTGTTTAAAGTTGTGACAGTTCAGTATTTCCTCCAGACCCTGTGTTTAAATTTGTGACAGTTCAGTATTTCCTCCAGGCCTTGTGTTTAAATTTGTGACAGTTCAGTATTTCCTCCAGGCCTTGTGTTTAAATTTGTGACAGTTCAGTATTTCCTCCAGGCCTTGTGTTTGAATTTGTGACAGTTCAGTATTTCCTCCAGTCCCTGTGTTTAAATTTGTGACAGTTCAGTATTTCCTCCAGGCCTTGTGTTTAAATTTGTGACAGTTCAGTATTTCCTCCAGTCCCTGTGTTTAAATTTGTGACAGTTCAGTATTTCCTCCAGGCCTTGTGTTTAAATTTGTGACAGTTCAGTATTTCCTCCAGACCTTGTGTTTAAATTTGTGACAGTTCAGTATTTCCTCCAGTCCCTGTGTTTAAATTTGTGACAGTTCAGTATTTCCTCCAGGCCCAGAGTTTAAATTTGTGACAGTTCAGTATTTCCTCCAGTCCCTGTGTTTAAATTTGTGACAGTTCAGTATTTCCTCCAGGCCTTGTGTTTAAATTTGTGACAGTTCAGTATTTCCTCCAGGCCCTGTGTTTAAATTTGTAACAGTTCAGTATTTCCTCCAGGCCTAGAGTTTAAATTTGTGACAGTTCAGTATTTCCTCCAGTCCTTGTGTTTAAATTTGTGACAGTTCAGTATTTCCTCCAGACCCTGTGTTTAAATTTGTGACAGTTCAGTATTTCCCTCCAGGCCTTGTGTTTAAATTTGTGACAGTTCAGTATTTCCTCCAGGCCTTGTGTTTAAATTTGTGACAGTTCAGTATTTCCTCCAGGCCTTGTGTTTAAATTTGTGACAGTTCAGTATTTCCTCCAGACCCTGTGTTTAAATTTGTGACAGTTCAGTATTTCCTCCAGGCCTTGTGTTTAAATTTGTGACAGTTCAGTATTTCCTCCAGGCCTTGTGTTTAAATTTGTGACAGTTCAGTATTTCCTCCAGGCCTTGTGTTTAAATTTGTGACAGTTCAGTATTTCCTCCAGTCCCTGTGTTTAAATTTGTGACAGTTCAGTATTTCCTCCAGGCCCAGAGTTTAAATTTGTGACAGTTCAGTATTTCCTCCAGTCCCTGTGTTTAAATTTGTGACAGTTCAGTATTTCCTCCAGGCCTTGTGTTTAAATTTGTGACAGTTCAGTATTTCCTCCAGACCCTGTGTTTAAATTTGTGACAGTTCAGTATTTCCCTCCAGGCCTTGTGTTTAAATTTGTGACAGTTCAGTATTTCCTCCAGGCCTTGTGTTTAAATTTGTGACAGTTCAGTATTTCCTCCAGACCCTGTGTTTAAATTTGTGACAGTTCAGTATTTCCTCCAGGCCCTGTGTTTAAATTTGTGACAGTTCAGTATTTCCTCCTGACCCTGTGTTTAAATTTGTGACAGTTCAGTATTTCCTCCAGGTCTTGTGTTTAAGTTTGTGACAGTTCAGTATTTCCTCCAGGCCTTGTGTTTAAATTTGTGACAGCTCAGTATTTCCTCCAGGCCTTGTGTTTAAATTTGTGACAGCTCAGTATTTCCTCCAGTCCCTGTGTTTAAATTTGTGACAGTTCAGTATTTCCTCCATGCCCTGTGTTTAAATTTGTGACAGTTCAGTATTTCCTCCAGTCCCTGTGTTTAAATTTGTGACAGCTCAGTATTTCCTCCAGTCCCTGTGTTTAAATTTGTGACAGCTCAGTATTTCCTCCAGGCCCTGTGTTTAAATTTGTGACAGTTCAGTATTTCCTCCAGTCCCTGTGTTTAAATTTGTGACAGCTCAGTATTTCCTCCAGACCTTGTGTTTAAATTTGTGACAGTTCAGTATTTCCTCCAGTCCCTGTGTTTAAATTTGTGACAGCTCAGTATTTCCTCCAGGCCTTGTGTTTAAATTTGTGACAGTTCAGTATTTCCTCCAGTCCCTGTGTTTAAATTTGTGACAGTTCAGTATTTCCTCCAGGCCTTGTGTTTAAATTTGTGACAGTTCAGTATTTCCCTCCAGGCCCTGTGTTTAAATTTGTAACAGTTCAGTATTTCCCTCCAGGCCCTGTGTTTAAATTTGTAACAGTTCAGTATTTCCCTCCAGGCCCTGTGTTTAAATTTGTAACAGTTCAGTATTTCCTCCAGGCCCTGTGTTTAAATTTGTGACAGTTCAGTATTTCCCTCCAGGCCCTGTGTTTAAATTTGTAACAGTTCAGTATTTCCTCCAGGCACTGTGTTTAAATTTGTGACAGTTCAGTTTTTCCTCCAGTCCCTGTGTTTAAATTTGTGACAGCTCAGTATTTCCTCCAGTCCCTGTGTTTAAATTTGTGACAGCTCAGTATTTCCTCCAGGCCTTGTGTTTAAATTTGTGACAGTTCAGTATTCCCTCCAGGCCTTGTGTTTAAATTTGTGACAGTTCAGTATTTCCTCCAGGCCTTGTGTTTAAATTTGTGACAGCTCAGTATTTCCTCCAGGCCCTGTGTTTAAATTTGTGACAGTTCAGTATTCCCTCCAGGCCTTGTGTTTAAATTTGTGACAGTTCAGTATTTCCTCCAGGCCTTGTGTTTAAATTTGTGACAGTTCAGCATTTCCTCCAGTCCCTGTGTTTAAATTTGTGACAGCTCAGTATTTCTTCCAGGCCTTGTGTTTAAATTTGTGACAGCTCAGTATTTCCTCCAGGCCTTGTGTTTAAATTTGTGACAGTTCAGTATTTCCTCCAGTCCCTGTGTTTAAATTTTTGACAGCTCAGTATTTCCTCCAGGCCTTGTGTTTAAATTTGTGACAGTTCAGTATTCCCTCCAGGCCTTGTGTTTAAATTTGTGACAGCTCAGTATTTCCTCCAGGCCTTGTGTTTAAATTTGTGACAGTTCAGTATTTCCTCCAGGCCCTGTGTTTAAATTTGTGACAGTTCAGCATTTCCTCCAGGCCTTGTGTTTAAATTTGTGACAGTTCAGTATTTCCTCCAGGCCCTGTGTTTAAATTTGTGACAGTTCAGCATTTCCTCCAGGCCTTGTGTTTAAATTTGTGACAGTTCAGTATTTCCTCCAGGCCCTGTGTTTAAATTTGTGACAGCTCAGTATTTCCTCCAGGCCTTGTGTTTAAATTTGTGACAGTTCAGTATTTCCTCCAGACCCTGTGTTTAAATTTGTGACAGTTCAGTATTTACTCCAGGCCTTGTGTTTAAATTTGTGACAGTTCAGTATTTCCTCCAGGCCTTGTGTTTAAATTTGTGACAGTTCAGTATTTCCTCCAGACCCTGTGTTTAAATTTGTGACAGTTCAGTATTTCCTCCAGACCCTGTGTTTAAATTTGTGACAGTTCAGTATTTCCTCCAGGCCCTGTGTTTAAATTTGTGACAGTTCATTATTCCCTCCAGACCCTGTGTTTAAATTTGTGACAGTTCAGTATTTCCTCCAGACCCTGTGTTTAAATTTGTGACAGTTCAGTATTTACTCCAGGCCTTGTGTTTAAATTTGTGACAGTTCAGTATTTCCTCCAGGCCTTGTGTTTAAATTTGTGACAGTTCAGTATTTCCTCCAGACCCTGTGTTTAAATTTGTGACAGTTCAGTATTTACTCCAGGCCTTGTGTTTAAATTTGTGACAGTTCAGTATTTCCTCCAGGCCTTGTGTTTAAATTTGTGACAGTTCAGTATTTCCTCCAGACCCTGTGTTTAAATTTGTGACAGTTCAGTATTTCCTCCAGGCCTTGTGTTTAAATTTGTGACAGTTCAGTATTTCCTCCAGGCCTTGTGTTTAAATTTGTGACAGTTCAGTATTTCCTCCAGGCCTTGTGTTTAAATTTGTGACAGTTCAGTATTTCCTCCAGTCCCTGTGTTTAAATTTGTGACAGTTCAGTATTTCCTCCAGGCCCAGAGTTTAAATTTGTGACAGTTCAGTATTTCCTCCAGTCCCTGTGTTTAAATTTGTGACAGTTCAGTATTTCCTCCAGGCCTTGTGTTTAAATTTGTGACAGTTCAGTATTTCCTCCAGACCCTGTGTTTAAATTTGTGACAGTTCAGTATTTCCCTCCAGGCCTTGTGTTTAAATTTGTGACAGTTCAGTATTTCCTCCAGGCCTTGTGTTTAAATTTGTGACAGTTCAGTATTTCCTCCAGACCCTGTGTTTAAATTTGTGACAGTTCAGTATTTCCTCCAGGCCCTGTGTTTAAATTTGTGACAGTTCAGTATTTCCTCCATGCCCTGTGTTTAAATTTGTGACAGTTCAGTATTTCCTCCAGGCCTTGTGTTTAAATTTGTGACAGTTCAGTATTTACTCCAGGCCTTGTGTTTAAATTTGTGACAGTTCAGTATTTCCCTCCAGGCCTTGTGTTTAAATTTGTGACAGTTCAGTATTTCCTCCAGGCCTTGTGTTTAAATTTGTGACAGTTCAGTATTTCCTCCAGACCCTGTGTTTAAATTTGTGACAGTTCAGTATTTCCTCCTGACCCTGTGTTTAAATTTGTGACAGTTCAGTATTTCCTCCAGGTCTTGTGTTTAAGTTTGTGACAGTTCAGTATTTCCTCCAGGCCTTGTGTTTAAATTTGTGACAGCTCAGTATTTCCTCCAGGCCTTGTGTTTAAATTTGTGACAGCTCAGTATTTCCTCCAGGCCTTGTGTTTAAATTTGTGACAGCTCAGTATTTCCTCCAGTCCCTGTGTTTAAATTTGTGACAGTTCAGTATTTCCTCCAGGCCCTGTGTTTAAATTTGTGACAGTTCAGTATTTCCTCCAGGCCTTGTGTTTAAATTTGTGACAGCTCAGTATTTCCTACAGGCCCTGTGTTTAAATTTGTGACAGTTCAGTATTTCCTCCAGTCCCTGTGTTTAAATTTGTGACAGCTCAGTATTTCCTCCAGACCTTGTGTTTAAATTTGTGACAGTTCAGTATTTCCTCCAGTCCCTGTGTTTAAATTTGTGACAGCTCAGTATTTCCTCCAGGCCTTGTGTTTAAATTTGTGACAGTTCAGTATTCCCTCCAGGCCTTGTGTTTAAATTTGTGACAGTTCAGTATTTCCTCCAGTCCCTGTGTTTAAATTTGTGACAGTTCAGTATTTCCTCCAGGCCTTGTGTTTAAATTTGTGACAGTTCAGTATTTCCCTCCAGGCCCTGTGTTTAAATTTGTAACAGTTCAGTATTTCCCTCCAGGCCCTGTGTTTAAATTTGTAACAGTTCAGTATTTCCCTCCAGGCCCTGTGTTTAAATTTGTAACAGTTCAGTATTTCCTCCAGGCCCTGTGTTTAAATTTGTGACAGTTCAGTATTTCCCTCCAGGCCCTGTGTTTAAATTTGTAACAGTTCAGTATTTCCTCCAGGCCCTGTGTTTAAATTTGTGACAGTTCAGTTTTTCCTCCAGTCCCTGTGTTTAAATTTGTGACAGCTCAGTATTTCCTCCAGTCCCTGTGTTTAAATTTGTGACAGCTCAGTATTTCCTCCAGGCCTTGTGTTTAAATTTGTGACAGTTCAGTATTCCCTCCAGGCCTTGTGTTTAAATTTGTGACAGCTCAGTATTTCCTCCAGGCCCTGTGTTTAAATTTGTGACAGTTCAGTATTCCCTCCAGGCCTTGTGTTTAAATTTGTGACAGTTCAGTATTTCCTCCAGGCCTTGTGTTTAAATTTGTGACAGTTCAGTATTTCCTCCAGGCCTTGTGTTTAAATTTGTGACAGCTCAGTATTTCCTCCAGGCCCTGTGTTTAAATTTGTGACAGTTCAGTATTTCCTCCAGTCCCTGTGTTTAAATTTTTGACAGCTCAGTATTTCCTCCAGGCCTTGTGTTTAAATTTGTGACAGTTCAGTATTCCCTCCAGGCCTTGTGTTTAAATTTGTGACAGCTCAGTATTTCCTCCAGGCCTTGTGTTTAAATTTGTGACAGTTCAGTATTCCCTCCAGGCCTTGTGTTTAAATTTGTGACAGCTCAGTATTTCCTCCAGGCCTTGTGTTTAAATTTGTGACAGCTCAGTATTTCCTCCAGGCCCTGTGTTTAAATTTGTGACAGTTCAGTATTTCCTCCAGTCCCTGTGATTAAATTTTTGACAGCTCAGTATTTCCTCCAGGCCTTGTGTTTAAATTTGTGACAGTTCAGTATTCCCTCCAGGCCCTGTGTTTAAATTTGTGACAGTTCAGTATTTCCTCCAGGCCTTGTGTTTAAATTTGTGACAGTTCAGTATTTCCTCCAGTCCCTGTGTTTAAATTTGTGACAGTTCAGTATTTCCTCCAGTCCCTGTGTTTAAATTTGTGACAGTTCAGTATTTCCCTCCAGGCCTTGTGTTTAAATTTGTGACAGTTCAGTATTTCCTCCAGGCCTTGTGTTTAAATTTGTGACAGTTCAGCATTTCCTCCAGGCCTTGTGTTTAAATTTGTGACAGTTCAGTATTTCCTCCAGGCCTTGTGTTTAAATTTGTGACAGTTCAGTATTTCCTCCAGTCCCTGTGTTTAAATTTGTGACAGTTCATTATTCCCTCCATGCCTTGTGTTTAAATTTGTGACAGTTCAGTATTTCCTCCAGGCCTTGTGTTTAAATTTGTGACAGTTCAGTATTTCCTCCAGGCCTTGTGTTTAAATTTGTGACAGTTCAGTATTTCCTCCAGGCCTTGTGTTTAAATTTGTGACAGTTCAGTATTTCCTCCAGGCCTTGTGTTTAAATTTGTGACAGTTCAGTATTTCCTCCAGGCCTTGTGTTTAAATTTGTGACAGTTCAGTATTTCCTCCAGGCCCTGTGTTTAAATTTGTGACAATTCAGTATTTCCTCCAGGCCCTGTGTTTAAATTTGTGACAGTTCAGTATTTCCTCCAGTCCCTGTGTTTAAATTTGTGACAGTTCAGTATTTCCTCCAGTCGCTGTGTTTAAATTTGTGACAGTTCAGCATTTCCTCCAGGCCCTGTGTTTAAATTTGTGACAGTTCAGTATTTCCTCCAGGCCCAGTGTTTACAGTTGTGACAGTTCAGTATTTCCTCCAGGCCTTGTGTTTAAATTTGTGACAGTTCAGTATTTCCTCCAGGCCCTGTGTTTACATTTGTGACAGTTCAGTATTTCCTCCAGGCCCAGTGTTTACATTTGTGACAGTTCAGTATTTCCTCCAGTCCCTGTGTTTAAATTTGTGACAGTTCAGTATTTCCTCCAGGCCTTGTGTTTAAATTTGTGACAGTTCAGTATTTCCTCCAGGCCTTGTGTTTAAATTTGTGACAGTTCAGTATTTCCTCCAGGCCTTGTGTTTAAATTTGTGACAGTTCAGTATTTCCTCCAGCCCCTGTGTTTAAATTTGTGACAGTTCAGTATTTCCTCCAGTCCCTGTGTTTAAATTTGTGACAGTTCAGTATTCCCTCCAGGCCTTGTGTTTAAATTTGTGACAGTTCAGTATTTCCTCCAGCCATTGTGTTTAAATTTGTGACAGTTCAGTATTTCCTCCAGGCCTTGTGTTTAAATTTGTGACAGTTCAGTATTTCCTCCAGGCCTTGTGTTTAAATTTGTGACAGTTCAGTATTTACTCCAGGCCTTGTGTTTAAATTTGTGACAGTTCAGTATTTCCTCCAGGCCTTGTGTTTAAATTTGTGACAGTTCAGTATTTACTCCAGCCCCTGTGTTTAAATTTGTGACAGTTCAGTATTTCCTCCAGACCTTGTGTTTAAATTTGTGACAGTTCAGTATTTCCTCCAGTCCCTGTGTTTAAATTTGTGACAGTTCAGTATTCCCTCCAGGCTCAGTGTTTACAGTTGTGACAGTTCAGTATTTCCTCCAGGCCCTGTGTTTAAATTTGTGACAGTTCAGTATTTCCTCCAGGCCTTGTGTTTAAATTTGTGACAGTTCAGTATTTCCTCCAGGACCTGTGTTTAAATTTGTGACAGTTCAGTATTTCCTCCAGGCCTTGTGTTTAAATTTGTGACAGTTCAGTATTTCCTCCAGGCCTTGTGTTTAAATTTGTGACAGTTCAGTATTTCCTCCAGGCCTTGTGTTTAAATTTGTGACAGTTCAGTATTTCCTCCAGCCCCTGTGTTTAAATTTGTGACAGTTCAGTATTTCCTCCAGTCCCTGTGCTTAAATTTGTGACAGTTCAGTATTTCCTCCAGGCCTTGTGTTTAAATTTGTGACAGTTCAGTATTTCCTCCAGGCCTTGTGTTTAAATTTGTGACAGTTCAGTATTTCCTCCAAGCCCTGTGTTTAAATTTGTGACAGTTCAGTATTTCCTCCAGGCCTTGTGTTTAAATTTGTGACAGTTCAGTATTTCCTCCAGGCCTTGTGTTTAAATTTGTGACAGTTCAGTATTTCCTCCAGGCCTTGTGTTTAAATTTGTGACAGTTCAGTATTTCCTCCAGGCCTTGTGTTTACATTTGTAACAGTTCAGTATTTACTCCAGGCCTTGTGTTTAAATTTGTGACAGTTCAGTCTTTCCTCCAGCCCCTGTGTTTAAATTTGTGACAGTTCAGTATTTCCTCCAGGCCTTGTGTTTAAATTTGTGACAGTTCAGTATTTCCTCCAGGCCTTGTGTTTAAATTTGTGACAGTTCAGTATTTCCTCCAGGCCCAGTGTTTAAATTTGTGACAGTTCAGTATTTCCTCCAGGCCTTGTGTTTACATTTGTAACAGTTCAGTATTTCATCCAGGCCTTGTGTTTAAATTTGTGACAGTTCAGTGATTCCTCCAGGCCTTGTGTTTACATTTGTAACAGTTCAGTATTTCCTCCAGGCCCTGTGTTTACATTTGTGACAGTTCAGTATTTCCTCCAGGCCCTGTGTTTACATTTGTGACAGTTCAGTATTTCCTCCAGGCCCTGTGTTTAAATTTGTGACAGTTCAGTATTTCCTCCAGGCCCTGTGTTTAAATTTGTGACAGTTCAGTATTTCCTCCAGGCCCTGTGTTTAAATTTGTGACAGTTCAGTATTTCCTCCAGGCCCTGTGTTTACATTTGTGACAGTTCAGTATTTCCTCCAGGCCCTGTGTTTAAATTTGTGACAGTTCAGTATTTCCTCCAGGCCCTGTGTTTAAATTTGTGACAGTTCAGTATTTCCTCCAGGCCCTGTGTTTAAATTTGTGACAGTTCAGTATTTCCTCCAGGCCTTGTGTTTAAATTTGTGACAGTTCAGTATTTCCTCCAGGCCCTGTGTTTAAATTTGTGACAGTTCAGTATTTCCTCCAGGCCCTGTGTTTAAATTTGTGACAGTTCAGTATTTCCTCCAGGCCCTGTGTTTAAATTTGTGACAGTTCAGTATTTCCTCCAGGCCTTGTGTTTAAATTTGTGACAGTTCAGTATTTCCTCCAGGCCCTGTGTTTAAATTTGTGACAGTTCAGTATTTCCTCCAGGCCCTGTATTTAAATTTGTGACAGTTCAGTATTTCCTCCAGGCCTTGTGTTTAAATTTGTGACAGTTCAGTATTTCCTCCAGGCCCTGTGTTTACATTTGTGACAGTTCAGTATTTCCTCCAGGCCCTGTATTTAAATTTGTGACCGTTCAGTATTTCCTCCAGGCCCAGTGTTTAAATTTGTGACAGTTCAGTATTTCCTCCAGGCCCTGTGTTTAAATTTGTGACAGTTCAGTATTTCCTCCAGGCCTTGTGTTTAAATTTGTGACAGTTCAGTATTTCCTCCAGGCCTTGTGTTTAAATTTGTGACAGTTCAGTATTTCCTCCAGGCCCAGTGTTTAAATTTGTGACAGTTCAGTATTTCCTCCAGGCCTTGTGTTTAAATTTGTGACAGTTCAGTATTTCCTCCAGGCCCTGTGTTTAAATTTGTGACAGTTCAGTATTTCCCTCCAGGCCTTGTGTTTAAATTTGTGACAGTTCAGTATTTCCTCCAGGCCTTGTGTTTAAATTTGTGACAGTTCAGTATTTCCTCCAGGCCCTGTGTTTAAATTTGTGACAGTTCAGTATTTCCTCCAGGCCTTGTGTTTAAATTTGTGACAGTTCAGTATTTCCTCCAGGCCTTGTGTTTAAATTTGTGACAGTTCAGTATTTCCTCCAGGCCTTGTGTTTAAAGTTGTGACAGTTCAGTATTTCCTCCAGGCCCTGTGTTTAAAGTTGTTACAGTTCAGTATTTCCTCCAGGCCTTGTGTTTAAATTTGTGACAGTTCAGTATTTACTCCAGGCCCTGTGTTTAAATTTGTGACAGTTCAGTATTTCCTCCAGACCCTGTGTTTAAATTTGTGACAGTTCAGTATTTCCTCCAGGCCTTGTGTTTAAATTTGTGACAGTTCAGTATTTCCTCCAGACCCTGTGTTTAAATTTGTGACAGTTCAGTATTTACTCCAGGCCCTGTGTTTAAATTTGTGACAGTTCAGTATTTCCTCCAGACCCTGTGTTTAAATTTGTGACAGTTCAGTATTTACTCCAGGCCCTGTGTTTAAATTTGTGACAGTTCAGTATTTCCTCCAGCCCCTTGTGTTTAAATTTGTGACAGTTCAGTATTTCCTCCAGGCCTTGTGTTTAAATTTGTGACAGTTCAGTATTTCCTCCAGGCCCTGTGATTAAATTTGTGACAGTTCAGTATTTCCTCCAGGCCCTGTGTTTAAATTTGTGACAGTTCAGTATTTACTCCAGGCCTTGTGTTTAAATTTGTGACAGTTCAGAATTTACTCCAGGCCTTGTGTTTAAATTTGTGACAGTTCAGTATTTCCTCCAGGCCTTGTGTTTAAATTTGTGACAGTTCAGTATTCCCTCCAGGCCTTGTGTTTAAATTTGTGACAGTTCAGTATTTCCTCCAGGCCTTGTGTTTAAATTTGTGACAGTTCAGTATTTCCTCCAGGCCCTGTGTTTAAATTTGTGACAGTTCAGTATTTCCTCCAGGCCCTGTGTTTAAATTTGTGACAGTTCAGTATTTCCTCCAGGCCTTGTGTTTAAATTTGTGACAGTTCAGTATTTCCTCCAGGCCTTGTGTTTAAATTTGTGACAGTTCAGTATTTCCTCCAGGCCCTGTGTTTAAATTTGTGACAGTTCAGTATTTCCTCCAGGCCCTGTGTTTAAAGTTGTTACAGTTCAGTATTTCCTCCAGGCCTTGTGTTTAAATTTGTGACAGTTCAGTATTTCCTCCAGGCCCTGTGTTTAAATTTGTGACAGTTCAGTATTTCCTCCAGGCCCTGTGTTTAAATTTGTGACAGTTCAGTATTTCCTCCAGGCCCTGTGTTTAAATTTGTGACAGTTCAGTATTTCCTCCAGTCCCTGTGTTTAAATTTGTGACAGTTCAGTATTTCCTCCAGGCCCTGTGTTTAAATTTGTGACAGTTCAGTATTTCCTCCAGGCCTTGTGTTTAAATTTGTGACAGTTCAGTATTTCCTCCAGGCCTTGTGTTTAAATTTGTGACAGTTCAGTATTTCCTCCAGGCCTTGTGTTTAAATTTGTGACAGTTCAGTATTTCCTCCAGGCCCTGTGTTTAAAGTTGTTACAGTTCAGTATTTCCTCCAGGCCTTGTGTTTAAATTTGTGACAGTTCAGTATTTCCTCCAGGCCCTGTGTTTAAATTTGTGACAGTTCAGTATTTCCTCCAGGCCTTGTGTTTAAATTTGTGACAGTTCAGTATTTCCTCCAGGCCCTGTGTTTAAATTTGTGACAGTTCAGTATTTCCTCCAGGCCTTGTGTTTAAATTTGTGACAGTTCAGTCTTTCCTCCAGGCCTTGTGTTTAAAGTTGTTACAGTTCAGTATTTCCTCCAGGCCTTGTGTTTAAATTTGTGTCAGTTCAGTATTTCCTCCAGGCCTTGTGTTTAAATTTGTGACTGTTCAGTACTTCCTCCAGGCTGTGTCTTTAAAGTTGTGACAGTTCAGTATTTCCTCCAGGCCCTGTGTTTAAATTTGTGACAGTTCAGTATTTCCTCCAGGCCCTGTGTTTAAATTTGTGACAGTTCAGTATTTCCTCCAGGCCTTGTGTTTAAATTTGTGACAGTTCAGTATTTCCTCCAGGCCTTGTGTTTAAATTTGTGACAGTTCAGTATTTCCTCCAGGCCCTGTGTTTAAATTTGTGACAGTTCAGTATTTCCTCCAGGCCTTGTGTTTAAATTTGTGACAGTTCAGTATTTCCTCCAGGCCCTGTGTTTAAATTTGTGACAGTTCAGTATTTCCTCCAGGCCCTGTGTTTACATTTGTGACAGTTCAGTATTTCCTCCAGGCCCTGTGTTTAAATTTGTGACAGTTCAGTATTTCCTCCAGGCCCTGTGTTTAAATTTGTGACAGTTCAGTATTTCCTCCAGGCCCTGTGTTTAAATTTGTGACAGTTCAGTATTTCCTCCAGGCCTTGTGTTTAAATTTGTGACAGTTCAGTATTTCCTCCAGGCCCTGTGTTTAAATTTGTGACAGTTCAGTATTTCCTCCAGGCCCTGTATTTAAATTTGTGACAGTTCAGTATTTCCTCCAGGCCTTGTGTTTAAATTTGTGACAGTTCAGTATTTCCTCCAGGCCCAGTGTTTAAATTTGTGACAGTTCAGTATTTCCCCAGGCCTTGTGTTTAAATTTGTGACAGTTCAGTATTTCCTCCAGGCCTTGTGTTTAAATTTGTGACAGTTCAGTATTTCCACCAGGCCTTGTGTTTAAATTTGTGACAGTTCAGTATTTCCTCCAGGCCTTGTGTTTACATTTGTGACAGTTCAGTATTTCCTCCAGGCCCTGTATTTAAATTTGTGACCGTTCAGTATTTCCTCCAGGCCCAGTGTTTAAATTTGTGACAGTTCAGTATTTCCTCCAGGCCCTGTGTTTAAATTTGTGACAGTTCAGTATTTCCTCCAGGCCTTGTGTTTAAATTTGTGACAGTACAGTATTTCCTCCAGGCCTTGTGTTTAAATTTGTGACAGTTCAGTATTTCCTCCAGGCCCAGTGTTTAAATTTGTGACAGTTCAGTATTTCCTCCAGGCCTTGTGTTTAAATTTGTGACAGTTCAGTATTTCCTCCAGGCCCTGTGTTTACATTTGTGACAGTTCAGTATTTCCTCCAGGCCCTGTGTTGAAATTTGTGACAGTTCAGTATTTCCTCCAGGCCCTGTGTTTACATTTGTGACAGTTCAGTATTTCCTCCAGGCCCAGTGTTTAAATTTGTGACAGTTCAGTATTTCCTCCAGGCCTGGTGTTTAAATTTGTGACAGTTCAGTATTCCCTCCAGGCCTTGTGTTTAAATTTGTGACAGTTCAGTATTCCCTCCAGGCCTTGTGTTTAAATTTGTGACAGTTCAGTATTTCCTCCAGGCCCAGTGTTTACATTTGTGACAGTTCAGTATTTCCTCCAGGCCTTGTGTTTAAATTTGTGACAGTTCAGTATTTCCTCCAGGCCCAGTGTTTACATTTGTGACAGTTCAGTATTTCCTCCAGGCCTTGTGTTTAAATTTGTGACAGTTCAGTATTTCCTCCAGGCCCAGTGTTTAAATTTGTGACAGTTCAGTATTTCCTCCAGGCCTTGTGTTTAAATTTGTGACAGTTCAGTATTCCCTCCAGGCCTTGTGTTTAAATTTGTGACAGTTCAGTATTCCCTCCAGGCCTTGTGTTTAAATTTGTGACAGTTCAGTATTTCCTCCAGGCCCAGTGTTTACATTTGTGACAGTTCAGTATTTCCTCCAGGCCCAGTGTTTACATTTGTGACAGTTCAGTATTTCCTCCAGGCCTTGTGTTTAAATTTGTGACAGTTCAGTATTTCCTCCAGGCCTTGTGTTTAAATTTGTGACAGTTCAGTATTTCCTCCAGGCCCTGTGTTTAAATTTGTGACAGTTCAGTATTTCCTCCAGGCCCTGTGTTTAAATTTGTGACAGTTCAATATTTCCTCCAGGCCCTGTGTTTAAATTTGTGACAGTTCAGTATTTACTCCAGGCCTTGTGTTTAAATTTGTGACAGTTCAGTATTTCCTCCAGGCCTTGTGTTTAAATTTGTGACAGTTCAGTATTTCCTCCAGGCCTTGTGTTTAAATTTGTGACAGTTCAGTATTTCCTCCAGGCCTTGTGTTTAAATTTGTGACAGTTCAGTATTTCCTCCAGGCCCTGTGTTTAAATTTGTGACAGTTCAGTATTTCCTCCAGTCCTTGTGTTTAAATTTGTGACAGTTCAGTATTTCCTCCAGGCCTTGTGTTTAAATTTGTGACAGTTCAGTATTTCCCCCAGGCCCTGTGTTTAAATTTGTGACAGTTCAGTATTTCCTCCAGGCCTTGTGGTTAAATTTGTGACAGTTCAGTATTTCCCCCAGGCCCTGTGTTTAAATTTGTGACAGTTCAGTATTTCCTCCAGGCCTTGTGTTTAAATTTGTGACAGTTCAGTATTTCCTCCAGGCCCTGTGTTTACATTTGTGACAGTTCAGTATTTCCTCCAGGCCCTGTGCTTAAATTTGTGACAGTTCAGTATTTCCTCCAGGCCCTGTGTTTACATTTGTGACAGTTCAGTATTTCCTCCAGGCCTTGTGTTTAAATTTGTGACAGTTTAGTATTTCCTCCAGGCCCTGTGTTTAAATTTGTGACAGTTCAGTATTTCCTCCAGGCCCTGTGTTTAAAGTTGTTACAGTTCAGTATTTCCTCCAGGCCTTGTGTTTAAATTTGTGACAGTTCAGTATTTCCTCCAGGCCCTGTGTTTAAATTTGTGACAGTTCAGTATTTCCTCCAGGCCCTGTGTTTAAATTTGTGACAGTTCAGTATTTCCTCCAGGCCCTGTGTTTAAATTTGTGACAGTTCAGTATTTCCTCCAGGCCCTGTGTTTAAATTTGTGACAGTTCAGTATTTCCTCCAGACCCTGTGTTTAAATTTGTGACAGTTCAGTATTTCCTCCAGACCCTGTGTTTAAATTTGTGACAGTTCAGTATTTCCTCCAGGCCTTGTGTTTAAATTTGTGACAGTTCAGTATTTCCTCCAGGCCTTGTGTTTAAAGTTGTGACAGTTCAGTATTTCCTCCAGGCCCTGTGTTTAAAGTTGTTACAGTTCAGTATTTCCTCCAGGCCTTGTGTTTAAATTTGTGACAGTTCAGTATTTACTCCAGGCCCTGTGTTTAAATTTGTGACAGTTCAGTATTTCCTCCAGACCCTGTGTTTAAATTTGTGACAGTTCAGTATTTCCTCCAGGCCTTGTGTTTAAATTTGTGACAGTTCAGTATTTCCTCCAGACCCTGTGTTTAAATTTGTGACAGTTCAGTATTTACTCCAGGCCCTGTGTTTAAATTTGTGACAGTTCAGTATTTCCTCCAGACCCTGTGTTTAAATTTGTGACAGTTCAGTATTTCCTCCAGGCCCTGTGTTTAAATTTGTGACAGTTCAGTATTTACTCCAGGCCCTGTGTTTAAATTTGTGACAGTTCAGTATTTCCTCCAGCCCCTTGTGTTTAAATTTGTGACAGTTCAGTATTTCCTCCAGGCCTTGTGTTTAAATTTGTGACAGTTCAGTATTTCCTCCAGGCCCTGTGTTTAAATTTGTGACAGTTCAGTATTTCCTCCAGGCCCTGTGTTTAAATTTGTGACAGTTCAGTATTTACTCCAGGCCTTGTGTTTAAATTTGTGACAGTTCAGAATTTACTCCAGGCCTTGTGTTTAAATTTGTGACAGTTCAGTATTTCCTCCAGGCCTTGTGTTTAAATTTGTGACAGTTCAGTATTCCCTCCAGGCCTTGTGTTTAAATTTGTGACAGTTCAGTATTTCCTCCAGGCCTTGTGTTTAAATTTGTGACAGTTCAGTATTTCCTCCAGGCCCTGTGTTTAAATTTGTGACAGTTCAGTATTTCCTCCAGGCCCTGTGTTTAAATTTGTGACAGTTCAGTATTTCCTCCAGGCCTTGTGTTTAAATTTGTGACAGTTCAGTATTTCCTCCAGGCCTTGTGTTTAAATTTGTGACAGTTCAGTATTTCCTCCAGGCCCTGTGTTTAAATTTGTGACAGTTCAGTATTTCCTCCAGGCCCTGTGTTTAAAGTTGTTACAGTTCAGTATTTCCTCCAGGCCTTGTGTTTAAATTTGTGACAGTTCAGTATTTCCTCCAGGCCCTGTGTTTAAATTTGTGACAGTTCAGTATTTCCTCCAGGCCCTGTGTTTAAATTTGTGACAGTACAGTATTTCCTCCAGGCCCTGTGTTTAAATTTGTGACAGTTCAGTATTTCCTCCAGTCCCTGTGTTTAAATTTGTGACAGTTCAGTATTTCCTCCAGGCCCTGTGTTTAAATTTGTGACAGTTCAGTATTTCCTCCAGGCCTTGTGTTTAAATTTGTGACAGTTCAGTATTTCCTCCAGGCCCTGTGTTTAAATTTGTGACAGTTCAGTATTTCCTCCAGGCCTTGTGTTTAAATTTGTGACAGTTCAGTATTTCCTCCAGGCCTTGTGTTTAAATTTGTGACAGTTCAGTATTTCCTCCAGGCCCTGTGTTTAAAGTTGTTACAGTTCAGTATTTCCTCCAGGCCTTGTGTTTAAATTTGTGACAGTTCAGTATTTCCTCCAGGCCCTGTGTTTAAATTTGTGACAGTTCAGTATTTCCTCCAGGCCCTGTGTTTAAATTTGTGACAGTTCAGTATTTCCTCCAGGCCTTGTGTTTAAATTTGTGACAGTTCAGTATTTCCTCCAGGCCTTGTGTTTAAATTTGTGACAGTTCAGTCTTTCCTCCAGGCCTTGTGTTTAAATTTGTGACAGTTCAGTATTTCCTCCAGGCCTTGTGTTTAAATTTGTGACAGTTCAGTATTTCCTCCAGGCCTTGTGTTTAAATTTGTGACAGTTCAGTATTTACTCCAGGCCTTGTGTTTAAATTTATGACAGTTCAGTATTTCCTCCAGGCCCTGTGTTTAAATTTGTGACAGTTCAGTATTTCCTCCAGGCCCTGTGTTTAAATTTGTGACAGTTCAGTATTTCCTCCAGGCCCTGTGTTTAAATTTGTGACAGTACAGTATTTCCTCCAGGCCCTGTGTTTAAATTTGTGACAGTTCAGTATTTCCTCCAGGCCCTGTGTTTAAATTTGTGACAGTTCAGTATTTCCTCCAGGCCTTGTGTTTAAATTTGTGACAGTTCAGTATTTCCTCCAGGCCTTGTGTTTAAATTTGTGACAGTTCAGTATTTCCTCCAGGCCCTGTGTTTAAATTTGTGACAGTTCAGTATTTCCTCCAGGCCCTGTGTTTAAATTTGTGACAGTTCAGTATTTCCTCCAGGCCCTGTGTTTAAATTTGTGACAGTTCAGTATTTCCTCCAGGCCTTGTGTTTAAATTTGTGACAGTTCAGTATTTCCTCCAGGCCCTGTGTTTAAATTTGTGACAGTTCAGTATTTCCTCCAGGCCTTGTGTTTAAATTTGTGACAGTTCTGTATTTCCTCCAGGCCTTGTGTTTAAATTTGTGACTGTTCAGTATTTACTCCAGGCCTTGTGTTTAAATTTGTGACAGTTCAGTATTTCCTCCAGGCCTTGTGTTTAAATTTGTGACAGTTCAGTATTTCCTACAGGCCCTGTGTTTAAATTTGTGACAGTTCAGTATTTCCTCCAGGCCTTGTGTTTAAATTTGTGACAGTTCAGTATTTCCTCCAGGCCTTGTGTTTAAATTTGTGACAGTTCAGTATTTCCTCCAGGCCT
Source organism: Heterodontus francisci (assembly GCF_036365525.1). Taxonomy (NCBI): domain Eukaryota; kingdom Metazoa; phylum Chordata; class Chondrichthyes; order Heterodontiformes; family Heterodontidae; genus Heterodontus; species Heterodontus francisci. The sequence continues at coordinate 414,847 of NW_027141584.1, forward strand.
TGTGTTTAAATTTGTGACAGTTCAGTATTTCCTCCAGGCCTTGTGTTTAAATTTGTGACAGTTCAGTATTTCCTCCAGGCATTGTGTTTAAATTTGTGACAGTTCAGTATTTCCTCCAGGCCTTGTGTTTAAATTTGTGACAGTTCAGTATTTCCTCCAGGCCTTGTGTTTAAATTTGTGACAGTTCAGTATTTCCTCCAGGCCTTGTGTTTAAATTTGTGACAGTTCAGTATTTCCTCCAGGCCTTGTGTTTAAATTTGTGACAGTTCAGTATTTCCTCCAGGCCTTGTGTTTAAATTTGTGACAGTTCAGTATTTCCTCCAGGCCTTGTGTTTAAATTTGTGACAGTTCAGTATTTCCTCCAGGCCTTGTGTTTAAATTTGTGACAGTTCAGTATTTCCTCCAGGCCTTGTGTTTAAATTTGTGACAGTTCAGTATTTCCTCCAGGCATTGTGTTTAAATTTGTGACAGTTCAGTATTTCCTCCAGGCCTTGTGTTTAAATTTGTGACAGTTCAGTATTTCCTCCAGGCCCTGTGTTTAAATTTGTGACAGTTCAGTATTTCCTCCAGGCCTTGTGTTTAAATTTGTGACAGTTCAGTATTTCCTCCAGGCCCTGTGTTTAAATTTGTGACAGTACAGTATTTCCTCCAGACCTTGTGTTTAAATTTGTGACAGTTCAGTATTTCCTCCAGGCCTTGTGTTTAAATTTGTGACAGTTCAGTATTTCCTCCAGGCCTTGTGTTTAAATTTGTGACAGTTCAGTATTTCCTCCAGACCTTGTGTTTAAATTTGTGAGAGTTCAGTATTTCCTCCATGCCTTGTGTTTAAATTTGTGACAGTTCAGTATTTCCTCCAGGCCTTGTGTTTAAATTTGTGACAGTTCAGTATTTCCTCCAGGCCTTGTGTTTAAATTTGTGACAGTTCAGAATTTCCTCCAGGCCTTGTGTTTAAATTTGTGACAGTTCAGTATTTCCTCCAGGCCTTGTGTTTAAATTTGTGACAGTTCAGTATTTCCTCCAGGCCTTGTGTTTAAATTTGTGACAGTTCAGTATTTCCTCCAGGCCTTGTGTTTAAATTTGTGACAGTTCAGTATTTCCTCCAGGCCTTGTGTTTAAATTTGTGACAGTTCAGTATTTCCTCCAGACCCTGTGTTTAAATTTGTGACAGTTCAGTATTTCCTCCAGGCCTTGTGTTTACATTTGTGACAGTTCAGTATTCCCTCCAGGCCCTGTGTTTAAATTTGTGACAGTTCAGTATTTCCTCCAGGCCATGTGTTTAAATTTGTGACAGTTCAGTATTTCCTCCAGGCCTTGTGTTTAAATTTGTGACAGTTCAGTATTTCCTCCAGGCCTTGTGTTTAAATTTGTGACAGTTCAGTATTTCCTCCAGGCCCTGTGTTTAAATTTGTGACAGTTCAGTATTTCCTCCAGTCCCTGTGTTTAAATTTGTGACAGTTCAGTATTTCCTCCAGGCCTTGTGTTTAAATTTGTGACAGTTCAGTATTTCCTCCAGGCCCTGTGTTTAAAGCTGTGACAGTTCAGTATTTCCTCCAGACCTTGTGTTTAAATTTGTGACAGTTCAGTATTTCCTCCAGGCCCTGTGTTTAAATTTGTGACAGTTCAGAATTTCCTCCAGGCCCAGTGTTTAAATTTGTGACAGTTCAGTATTTCCTCCAGGCCTTGTGTTTAAATTTGTGACAGTTCAGTATTTCCTCCAGGCCTTGTGTTTAAATTTGTGACAGTTCAGTATTTCCTCCAGGCCTAGTGTTTAAATTTGTGACAGTTCAGTATTTTCTCCAGGCCTTGTGTTTAAATTTGTGACAGTTCAGAATTTCCTCCAGGCCTTGTGTTTAAATTTGTGACAGTTCAGTATTTCCTCCAGGCCTTGTGTTTAAATTTGTGACAGTTCAGTATTTCCTCCAAACCTTGTGTCTAAATTTGTGACAGTTCAGTATTTCCTCCAGGCCTTGTGTTTAAATTTGTGACAGTTCAGTATTTCCTCCAGGCCTTGTGTTTAAATTTGTGACAGTTCAGTATTTACTCCAGGCCTTGTGTTTAAATTTGTGACAGTTCAGTATTTCCTCCAGGCCCTGTGTTTAAAGCTGTGACAGTTCAGTATTTCCTCCAGACCTTGTGTTTAAATTTGTGACAGTTCAGAATTTCCTCCAGGCCCAGTGTTTAAATTTGTGACAGTTCAGTATTTCCTCCAGGCCCTGTGTTTAAATTTGTGACAGTTCAGTATTTCCTCCAGGCCCTGTGTTTAAATTTGTGACAGTTCAGTATTTCCTCCAGGCCCTGTGTTTAAATTTGTGACAGTTCAGTATTTCCTCCAGACCCTGTGTTTAAATTTGTGACAGTTCAGTATTTCCTCCAGGCCTTGTGTTTAAATTTGTGACAGTTCAGTATTTCCTCCAGGCCTTGTCTTTAAATTTGTGACAGTTCAGTATTTCCTCCAGACCTTGTGTTTAAATTTGTGACAGTTCAGAATTTCCTCCAGGCCCAGTGTTTAAATTTGTGACAGTTCAGTATTTCCTCCAGGCACTGTGTTTAAATTTGTGACAGTTCAGTATTTCCTCCAGGCCCTGTGTTTAAATTTGTGACAGTTCAGTATTTCCTCCAGGCCCTGTGTTTAAATTTGTGACAGTTCAGTATTTCCTCCAGACCCTGTGTTTAAATTTGTGACAGTTCAGTATTTCCTCCAGGCCTTGTGTTTAAATTTGTGACAGTTCAGTATTTCCTCCAGGCCTTGTCTTTAAATTTGTGACAGTTCAGTATTTCCTCCAGGCCTTGTGTTTAAATTTGTGACAGTTCAGTATTTCCTCCAGGCCTTGTGTTTAAATTTGTGACAGTTCAGTATTTCCTCCAGGCCTTGTGTTTAAATTTGTGACAGTTCAGTATTTCCTCCAGGCCTTGTGTTTAAATTTGTGACAGTTCAGTATTTCCTCCAGGCATTGTGTTTAAATTTGTGACAGTTCAGTATTTCCTCCAGGCCTTGTGTTTAAATTTGTGACAGTTCAGTATTTCCTCCAGGCCTTGTGTTTAAATTTGTGACAGTTCAGTATTTCCTCCAGGCCTTGTGTTTAAATTTGTGACAGTTCAGTATTTCCTCCAGGCCTTGTGTTTAAATTTGTGACAGTTCAGTATTTCCTCCAGGCCTTGTGTTTAAATTTGTGACAGTTCAGTATTTCCTCCAGGCCTTGTGTTTAAATTTGTGACAGTTCAGTATTTCCTCCAGGCCTTGTGTTTAAATTTGTGACAGTTCAGTATTTCCTCCAGGCCTTGTGTTTAAATTTGTGACAGTTCAGTATTTCCTCCAGGCCTTGTGTTTAAATTTGTGACAGTTCAGTATTTCCTCCAGGCATTGTGTTTAAATTTGTGACAGTTCAGTATTTCCTCCAGGCCTTGTGTTTAAATTTGTGACAGTTCAGTATTTCCTCCAGGCCCTGTGTTTAAATTTGTGACAGTTCAGTATTTCCTCCAGGCCTTGTGTTTAAATTTGTGACAGTTCAGTATTTCCTCCAGGCCCTGTGTTTAAATTTGTGACAGTACAGTATTTCCTCCAGACCTTGTGTTTAAATTTGTGACAGTTCAGTATTTCCTCCAGGCCTTGTGTTTAAATTTGTGACAGTTCAGTATTTCCTCCAGGCCTTGTGTTTAAATTTGTGACAGTTCAGTATTTCCTCCAGACCTTGTGTTTAAATTTGTGAGAGTTCAGTATTTCCTCCATGCCTTGTGTTTAAATTTGTGACAGTTCAGTATTTCCTCCAGGCCTTGTGTTTAAATTTGTGACAGTTCAGTATTTCCTCCAGGCCTTGTGTTTAAATTTGTGACAGTTCAGAATTTCCTCCAGGCCTTGTGTTTAAATTTGTGACAGTTCAGTATTTCCTCCAGGCCTTGTGTTTAAATTTGTGACAGTTCAGTATTTCCTCCAGGCCTTGTGTTTAAATTTGTGACAGTTCAGTATTTCCTCCAGGCCTTGTGTTTAAATTTGTGACAGTTCAGTATTTCCTCCAGGCCTTGTGTTTAAATTTGTGACAGTTCAGTATTTCCTCCAGACCCTGTGTTTAAATTTGTGACAGTTCAGTATTTCCTCCAGGCCTTGTGTTTACATTTGTGACAGTTCAGTATTCCCTCCAGGCCCTGTGTTTAAATTTGTGACAGTTCAGTATTTCCTCCAGGCCATGTGTTTAAATTTGTGACAGTTCAGTATTTCCTCCAGGCCTTGTGTTTAAATTTGTGACAGTTCAGTATTTCCTCCAGGCCTTGTGTTTAAATTTGTGACAGTTCAGTATTTCCTCCAGGCCCTGTGTTTAAATTTGTGACAGTTCAGTATTTCCTCCAGTCCCTGTGTTTAAATTTGTGACAGTTCAGTATTTCCTCCAGGCCTTGTGTTTAAATTTGTGACAGTTCAGTATTTCCTCCAGGCCCTGTGTTTAAAGCTGTGACAGTTCAGTATTTCCTCCAGACCTTGTGTTTAAATTTGTGACAGTTCAGTATTTCCTCCAGGCCCTGTGTTTAAATTTGTGACAGTTCAGAATTTCCTCCAGGCCCAGTGTTTAAATTTGTGACAGTTCAGTATTTCCTCCAGGCCCTGTGTTTAAATTTGTGACAGTTCAGTATTTCCTCCAGGACTTGTGTTTAAATTTGTGACAGTTCAGTATTTCCTCCAGGCCTTGTGTTTAAATTTGTGACAGTTCAGTATTTCCTCCAGGCCTTGTGTTTAAATTTGTGACAGTTCAGTATTTCCTCCAGGCCTTGTGTTTAAATTTGTGACAGTTCAGTATTTCCTCCAGGCCTTGTGTTTAAATTTGTGACAGTTCAGTATTTCCTCCAGGCCTTGTGTTTAAATTTGTGACAGTTCAGTATTTCCTCCAGGCCTTGTGTTTAAATTTGTGACAGTTCAGAATTTCCTCCAGGCCTTGTGTTTAAATTTGTGACAGTTCAGTATTTCCTCCAGGCCTTGTGTTTAAATTTGTGACAGTTCAGTATTTCCTCCAGGCCTTGTGTTTAAATTTGTGACAGTTCAGTATTTCCTCCAGGCCTTGTGTTTAAATTTGTGACAGTACAGTATTTCCTCCAGGCATTGTGTTTAAATTTGTGACAGTTCAGTATTTCCTCCAGGCCTTGTGTTTAAATTTGTGACAGTTCAGTATTTCCTCCAGGCCTTGTGTTTAAATTTGTGACAGTACAGTATTTCCTCCAGGCCTAGTGTTTAAATTTGTGACAGTTCAGTATTCCCTCCAGACCCTGTGTTTAAATTTGTGACAGTTCAGTATTTCCTCCAGGCCTTGTGTTTAAATTTGTGACAGTTCAGTATTTCCTCCAGGCCTTGTGTTTAAATTTGTGACAGTTCAGTATTTCCTCCAGGCCTTGTGTTTAATTTTGTGACAGTTCAGTATTTCCTCCAGGCCTTGTGTTTAAATTTGTGGCAGTTCAGTATTTCCTCCAGGCCTTGTGTTTAAATATGTGACAGTTCAGTATTTCCTCCAGGCCTTGTGTTTAAATTTGTGACTGTTCAGTATTTCCTCCAGGCCTTGTGTTTAAATTTGTGACTGTTCAGTATTTCCTCCAGGCATTGTGTTTAAATTTGTGACAGTTCAGTATTTCCTCCAGGCATTGTGTTTAAATTTGTGACTGTTCAGTATTTCCTCCAGGCCTTGTGTTTAAATTTGTGACAGTTCAGTATTCCCTCCAGACCCTGTGTTTAAATTTGTGACAGTTCAGTATTTCCTCCAGGCCTTGTGTTTAAATTTGTGACAGTTCAGTATTTCCCTCCAGACCCTGTGTTTAAATTTGTGACAGTTCAGTATTTCCTCCAGGCCCTGTGTTTAAATTTGTGACTGTTCAGTATTTCCTCCAGGCCTTGTGTTTAAATTTGTGACAGTTCAGTATTTCCTCCAGGCCTTGTGTTTAAATTTGTGACAGTTCAGTATTTCCTCCAGGCCTTGTGTTTAATTTTGTGACAGTTCAGTATTTCCTCCAGGCCTTGTGTTTAAATTTGTGGCAGTTCAGTATTTCCTCCAGGCCTTGTGTTTAAATTTGTGACAGTTCAGTATTTCCTCCAGGCCTTGTGTTTAAATTTGTGACAGTTCAGTATTTCCTCCAGGCCTTGTGTTTAAATTTGTGACAGTTCAGTATTTCCTCCAGGCCTTGTGTTTAAATTTGTGACAGTTCAGTATTTCCCCCAGACCCTGTGTTTAAATTTGTGACAGTTCAGTATTTCCTCCAGGCCTTGTGTTTAAATTTGTGACAGTTCAGTATTTCCTCCAGGCCTTGTGTTTAAATTTGTGACAGTTCAGTATTTCCTCCAGGCCCTGTGTTTACATTTGTGACAGTTCAGTCTTTCCTCCAGTCCCTGTGTTTAAATTTGTGACAGTTCAGTATTTCCTCCAGGCCTTGTGTTTAAATTTGTGACAGTTCAGTATTTCCTCCAGGCCTTGTGTTTAAATTTGTGACAGTTCAGTATTTCCTCCAGGCCTTGTGTTTAAATTTGTGACAGTTCAGTATTTCCTCCAGGCCCTGTGTTTAAATTTGTGACAGTTCAGTATTTCCTCCAGGCCTTGTGTTTAAATTTGTGACAGTTCAGTATTTCCTCCAGACCCTGTGCTTAAATTTGTGACAGTTCAGTATTTCCTCCAGGCCTTGTGTTTAAATTTGTGACAGTTCAGTATTTCCTCCAGGCCTTGTGTTTAAATTTGTGGCAGTTCAGTATTTCCTCCAGACCTTGTGTTTAAATTTGTGACAGTTCAGTATTTCCTCCAGGCCCTGTGTTTAAATTTGTGACAGTTCAGTATTTCCGCCAAGCCTTGTGTTTAATTTTGTGACAGTTCAGTATTTCCTCCAGGCCTTGTGTTTAAATTTGTGGCAGTTCAGTATTTCCTCCAGTCCCTGTGTTAAATTTGTGACAGTTCAGTCTTTCCTCCAGACCCTGTGTTTAAATTTGTGACAGTTCAGTATTTCCTCCAGGCCTTGTGTTTAAATTTGTGACAGTTCAGTATTTCCTCCAGGCCTTGTGTTTAAATTTGTGACAGTTCAGTATTTCCTCCAGGCCTTGTGTTTAATTTTGTGACAGTTCAGTATTTCCTCCAGGCCTTGTGTTTAAATTTGTGGCAGTTCAGTATTTCCTCCAGACCCTGTGTTTAAATTTGTGACAGTTCAGTATTTCCTCCAGGACTTGTGTTTAAATTTGTGACAGTTCAGTATTTCCTCCAGGCCTTGTGTTTAAATTTGTGACAGTTCAGTATTTCCTCCAGGCCTTGTGTTTAAATTTGTGACAGTTCAGTATTTCCTCCAGGCCTTGTGTTTAAATTTGTGACAGTTCAGTATTTCCTCCAGGCCTTGTGTTTAAATTTGTGACAGTTCAGTATTTCCTCCAGGCCTTGTGTTTAAATTTGTGACAGTTCAGTATTTCCTCCAGGCCTTGTGTTTAAATTTGTGACAGTTCAGAATTTCCTCCAGGCCTTGTGTTTAAATTTGTGACAGTTCAGTATTTCCTCCAGGCCTCGTGTTTAAATTTGTGACAGTTCAGTATTTCCTCCAGGCCTTCTGTTTAAATTTGTGACAGTTCAGTCTTTCCTCCAGGCCTTGTGTTTAAATTTGTGACAGTACAGTATTTCCTCCAGGCATTGTGTTTAAATTTGTGACAGTTCAGTATTTCCTCCAGGCCTTGTGTTTAAATTTGTGACAGTTCAGTATTTCCTCCAGGCCTTGTGTTTAAATTTGTGACAGTACAGTATTTCCTCCAGGCCTAGTGTTTAAATTTGTGACTGTTCAGTATTTCCTCCAGGCCTTGTGTTTAAATTTGTGACAGTACAGTATTTCCTCCAGGCCCTGTGTTTAAATTTGTGACAGTACAGTATTTCCTCCAGGCCCTGTGTTTAAATTTGTGACAGTTCAGTATTTCCTCCAGGCCTTGTGTTTAAATTTGTGACTGTTCAGTAAATCCTCCAGGCCTTGTGTTTAAATTTGTGACAGTTCAGTATTCCCTCCAGGCCTTGTGTTTAAAGTTGTGACAGTTCAGTATTTCCTCCAGGCCTTGTGTTTAAATTTGTGACTGTTCAGTAAATCCTCCAGGCCTTGTGTTTAAATTTGTGACAGTTCAGTATTTCCTCCAGGCCTTGTGTTTAAATTTGTGACAGTTCAGTATTTCCTCCAGGCCTTGTGTTTAAATTTGTGACAGTTCAGTATTTCCTCCAGGCCTTGTGTTTAAATTTGTGACAGTTCAGTATTTCCTCCAGGCCCTGTGTTTAAATTTGTGACAGTTCAGTATTTCCTCCAGGCCTTGTGTTTAAATTTGTGACTGTTCAGTATTTCCTCCAGGCCTTGTGTTTAAATTTGTGACAGTTCAGTATTTCCTCCAGGCCCTGTGTTTAAATTTGTGACAGTTCAGTATTTCCTCCAGGCCTTGTGTTTAAATTTGTGACAGTTCAGTATTTCCTCCAGGCCCTGTGTTTAAATTTGTGACAGTTCAGTATTTCCTCCAGGCCTTGTGTTTAAATTTGTGACAGTTCAGTATTTCCTCCAGGCCCTGTGTTTAAATTTGTGACAGTTCAGTATTTCCTCCAGGCCTTGTGTTTAAATTTGTGACAGTTCAGTATTTCCTCCAGGCCCTGTGTTTAAATTTGTGACAGTTCAGTATTTCCTCCAGGCCTTGTGTTTAAATTTGTGACAGTTCAGTATTTCCTCCAGGCCCTGTGTTTAAATTTGTGACAGTTCAGTATTTCCTCCAGGTCCTGTGTTTAAATTTGTAACAGTTCAGTATTTCCTCCAGGCCCTGTGTTTAAATTTGTGACAGTTCAGTATTTCCTCCAGGCCTTGTGTTTAAATTTGTGACAGTTCAGTCGTTCCTCCAGGCCTAGTGTTTAAATTTGTGACAGTTCAGTATTTCCTCCAGACCCTGTGTTTAAATTTGTAACAGTTCAGTATTTCCTCCAGGCCCTGTGTTTAAATTTGTGACAGTTCAGTATTTCCTCCAGGCCTTGTGTTTAAATTTGTGACAGTTCAGTATTTCCTCCAGGCCTTGTGTTTAAATTTGTGACAGTTCAGTATTTCCTCCAGGCCCTGTGTTTAAATTTGTGACAGTTCAGTATTTCCTCCAGGTCCTGTGTTTAAATTTGTAACAGTTCAGTATTTCCTCCAGGCCCTGTGTTTAAATTTGTGACAGTTCAGTATTTCCCTCCAGGCCTTGTGTTTAAATTTGTGACAGTTCAGTATTTCCTCCAGGCCTTGTGTTTAAATTTGTGACAGTTCAGTATTCCCTCCAGGCCTTGTGTTTAAATTTGTAACAGTTCAGTATTTCCCTCCAGGCCTTGTGTTTAAATTTGTGACAGTTCAGTATTTCCTCCAGGCCCTGTGTTTAAATTTGTGACAGGTCAGTATTTCCTCCAGGCCTTGTGTTTAAATTTGTGACAGTTCAGTATTTCCTCCAGGCCTTGTGTTTAAATTTGTGACAGTTCAGTATTTCCTCCAGGCCTTGTGTTTAAATTTGTGACAGTTCAGTATTTCCTCCAGGCACTGTGTTTAAATTTGTGACAGTTCAGTATTTCCTCCAGGCCTTGTGTTTAAATTTGTGACAGTTCAGTATTTCCTCCAAGCCCTGTGTTTAAATTTGTGACCGTTCAGTCGTTCCTCTAGGCCTTGTGTTTAAATTTGTGACAGTTCAGTATTTCCTCCAGGCCTTGTGTTTAAATTTGTGACTGTTCAGTCTTTCCTCTAGGCCTTGTGTTTAAATTTGTGACAGTTCAGTCTTTCCTCCAGGCCTTGTGTTTAAATTTGTGACATTTCAGTATTTCCTCCAGGCCTAGTGTTTAAATTTGTGACAGTTCAGTATTTCCTCCAGGCCTTGTGTTTAAATTTGTGACAGTTCAGTATTTCCTCCAGGCCTTGTGTTTAAATTTGTGACAGTTCAGTATTTCCTCCAGGCCTTGTGTTTAAATTTGTGACAGTTCAGTATTTCCTCCAGGCCTTGTGTTTAAATTTGTGACAGTTCAGTATTTCCTCCAGGCCTTGTGTTTAAATTTGTGACAGTTCAGTATTTCCTCCAGGCCTTGTGTTTAAATTTGTGACAGTTCAGTATTTCCTCCTGGCCTTGTGTTTAAATTTGTGACAGTTCAGTATTTCCTCCAGGACCTGTGTTTAAATTTGTGACAGTTCAGTATTTCCTCCAGGCCTTGTGTTTAAATTTGTGACAGTTCAGTATTTCCTCCAGGCCTTGTGTTTAAATTTGTGACAGTTCAGTATTTCCTCCAGGCCTTGTGTTTAAATTTGTGACAGTTCAGTATTTACTCCAGGCCCTGTGTTTAAATTTGTGACAGTTCAGTATTTCCTCCAGGCCTTGTGTTTAAATTTGTGACAGTTCAGTATTTCCTCCAGGCCTTGTGTTTAAATTTGTGACAGTTCAGTATTTCCTCCAGGCCTTGTGTTTAAATTTGTGACAGTTCAGTATTTCCTCCAGGCCTTGTGTTTAAATTTGTGACAGTTCAGTATTTCCTCCAGGCCTTGTGTTTAAATTTGTGACAGTTCAGTATTTCCTCCAGCCCCTGTGTTTAAATTTGTGACAGTTCAGTATTTCCTCCAGGCCTTGTGTTTAAATTTGTGACAGTTCAGTATTTCCTCCAGGCCCTGTGTTTAAATTTGTGACAGTTCAGTATTTCCCCCAGACCCTGTGTTTAAATTTGTGACAGTTCAGTATTTCCTCCAGGCCTTGTGTTTAAATTTGTGACAGTTCAGTATTTCCTCCAGGCCTTGTGTTTAAATTTGTGACAGTTCAGTATTTCCTCCAGGCCCTGTGTTTAAATTTGTGACAGTTCAGTATTTCCCCCAGTCCCTGTGTTTAAATTTGTGACAGTTCAGTATTTCCTCCAGGCCTTGTGTTTAAAGTTGTGACAGTTCAGTATTTCCTCCAGGCCCTGTGTTTAAATTTGTGACAGTTCAGTATTTCCTCCAGGCCTTGTGTTTAAATTTGTGACAGTTCAGTATTTCCTCCAGGCCTTGTGTTTAAATTTGTGACAGTTCAGTATTTCCTCCAGGTCCTGTGTTTAAATTTGTGACAGTTCAGTATTTCCTCCAGGCCTTGTGTTTAAATTTGTGACAGTTCAGTATTTCCTCCAGGCCCTGTGTTTAAATTTGTGACAGTTCAGTATTTCCTCCAGGCCTTGTGTTTAAATTTGTGACAGTTCAGTATTTCCTCCAGGCCTTGTGTTTAAATTTGTGACAGTTCAGTATTTCCTCCAGGCCTTGTGTTTAAATTTGTGACAGTTCAGTATTTCCTCCTGGCCTTGTGTTTAAATTTGTGACAGTTCAGTATTTCCTCCTGGCCTTGTGTTTAAATTTGTGACAGTTCAGTATTTCCCCCAGATCCTGTGTTTAAATTTGTGACTGTTCAGTATTTCCTCCAGTCCCTGTGTTTAAATTTGTGACAGTTCAGTATTTCCTCCAGGCCTTGTGTTTAAATTTGTGACAGTTCAGTATTTCCTCCAGGCCCTGTGTTTAAATTTGTGACAGTTCAGTATTTCCTCCAGGCCTTGTGTTTAAATTTGTGACAGTTCAGTATTCCCTCCAGGCCCTGTGTTTAAATTTGTGACAGTTCAGTATTTCCTCCTGGCCTTGTGTTTAAATTTGTGACAGTTCAGTATTTCCTCCAGGCCCTTTGTTTAAATTTGTGACAGTTCAGTATTTCCTCCAGGCCCTGTGTTTAAATTTGTGACAGTTCAGTATTTCCTCCAGGCCTTGTGTTTAAATTTGTGACAGTTCAGTATTTCCTCCAGGCCCTGTGTTTAAATTTGTGACAGTTCAGTATTTCCTCCAGGCCTTGTGTTTAAATTTGTGACAGTTCAGTATTCCCTCCAGGCCCTGTGTTTAAATTTGTGACAGTTCAGTATTTACTCCAGGCCTTGTGTTTAAATTTGTGACAGTTCAGTATTTCCTCCAGTCCCTGTGTTTAAATTTGTGACAGTTCAGTATTTCCTCCAGGCCTTGTGTTTAAATTTGTGACAGTTCAGTATTTCCTCCAGGCCTTGTGTTTAAATTTGTGACAGTTCAGTATTTCCTCCAGGCCTTGTGTTTAAATTTGTAACAGTTCAGTATTTCCTCCAGACCCTGTGTTTAAATTTGTGACAGTTCAGTATTTCCTCCAGGCCTTGTGTTTAAATTTGTGACAGTTCAGTATTTCCTCCAGGCCTTGTGTTTAAATTTGTGACATTTCAGTATTTCCTCCAGGCCTTGTGTTTAAATTTGTGACAGTTCAGTATTTCCTCCAGGCCTTGTGTTTAAAGTTGTGACTGTTCAGTATTTCCTCCAGGCCTTGTGTTTAAATTTGTGACAGTTCAGTATTTCCTCCAGGCCTTGTGTTTAAATTTGTGACAGTTCAGTATTTCCTCCAGGCCTTGTGTTTAAATTTGTGACAGTTCAGTATTTACTCCAGGCCCTGTGTTTAAATTTGTGACAGTTCAGTATTTCCTCCAGGCCTTGTGTTTAAATTTGTGACAGTTCAGTATTTCCTCCAGGCCTTGTGTTTAAATTTGTGACAGTTCAGTATTTCCTCCAGGCCTTGTGTTTAAATTTGTGACAGTTCAGTATTTCCTCCAGGCCTTGTGTTTAAATTTGTGACAGTTCAGTATTTCCTCCAGGCCTTGTGTTTAAATTTGTGACAGTTCAGTATTTCCTCCAGCCCCTGTGTTTAAATTTGTGACAGTTCAGTATTTCCTCCAGGCCTTGTGTTTAAATTTGTGACAGTTCAGTATTTCCTCCAGGCCCTGTGTTTAAATTTGTGACAGTTCAGTATTTCCCCCAGACCCTGTGTTTAAATTTGTGACAGTTCAGTATTTCCTCCAGGCCTTGTGTTTAAATTTGTGACAGTTCAGTATTTCCTCCAGGCCTTGTGTTTAAATTTGTGACAGTTCAGTATTTCCTCCAGGCCCTGTGTTTAAATTTGTGACAGTTCAGTATTTCCCCCAGTCCCTGTGTTTAAATTTGTGACAGTTCAGTATTTCCTCCAGGCCTTGTGTTTAAAGTTGTGACAGTTCAGTATTTCCTCCAGGCCCTGTGTTTAAATTTGTGACAGTTCAGTATTTCCTCCAGGCCTTGTGTTTAAATTTGTGACAGTTCAGTATTTCCTCCAGGCCTTGTGTTTAAATTTGTGACAGTTCAGTATTTCCTCCAGGTCCTGTGTTTAAATTTGTGACAGTTCAGTATTTCCTCCAGGCCTTGTGTTTAAATTTGTGACAGTTCAGTATTTCCTCCAGGCCCTGTGTTTAAATTTGTGACAGTTCAGTATTTCCTCCAGGCCTTGTGTTTAAATTTGTGACAGTTCAGTATTTCCTCCAGGCCTTGTGTTTAAATTTGTGACAGTTCAGTATTTCCTCCAGGCCTTGTGTTTAAATTTGTGACAGTTCAGTATTTCCTCCTGGCCTTGTGTTTAAATTTGTGACAGTTCAGTATTTCCTCCTGGCCTTGTGTTTAAATTTGTGACAGTTCAGTATTTCCCCCAGATCCTGTGTTTAAATTTGTGACTGTTCAGTATTTCCTCCAGTCCCTGTGTTTAAATTTGTGACAGTTCAGTATTTCCTCCAGGCCTTGTGTTTAAATTTGTGACAGTTCAGTATTTCCTCCAGGCCCTGTGTTTAAATTTGTGACAGTTCAGTATTTCCTCCAGGCCTTGTGTTTAAATTTGTGACAGTTCAGTATTTCCTCCAGGCCTTGTGTTTAAATTTGTGACAGTTCAGTATTTCCTCCAGGCCTTGTGTTTAAATTTGTGACAGTTCAGTATTTCCTCCAGGCCTTGTGTTTAAATTTGTGACAGTTCAGTATTTCCTCCAGACCTTGTGTTTAAATTTGTGACAGTTCAGTATTTCCTCCAGGCCCTGTGTTTAAATTTGTGACAGTTCAGTATTTCCTCCAGGCCTTGTGTTTAAATTTGTGACAGTTCAGTATTTCCTCCAGGCCCTGTGTTTAAATTTGTGACAGTTCAGTATTTCCTCCAGTCCTTGTGTTTAAATTTGTGACAGTTCAGTATTTCCTCCAGGCCTTGTGTTTAAATTTGTGACAGTTCAGTATTTCCTCCAGGCCCTGTGTTTAAATTTGTGACAGTTCAGTATTTCCTCCAGGCCTTGTGTTTAAATTTGTGACAGTTCAGTATTTCCTCCAGGCCCTGTGTTTAAATTTGTGACAGTTCAGTATTTCCTCCAGGCCCTGTGTTTAAATTTCTGAGAGTTCAGTATTTCCTCCAGGCCTTGTGTTTAAATTTGTGACAGTTCAGTCTTTCCTCCAGGCCTTGTGTTTAAATTTGTGACAGTTCAGTATTTCCTCCAGGCCCTGTGTTTAAATTTGTGACAGTTCAGTATTTCCTCCAGGCCTTGTGTTTAAATTTGTGACAGTTCAGTATTTCCTCCAGGCCTTGTGTTTAAATTTGTGACAGTTCAGTATTTACTCCAGGCCTTGTGTTTAAATTTGTGACAGTTCAGTATTTCCTCCAGGCCCTGTGTTTAAATTTGTGACAGTTCAGTATTTCCTCCAGACCTTGTGTTTAAAGTTGTGACAGTTCAGTATTTCCTCCAGGCCTTGTGTTTAAATTTGTGACAGTTCAGTATTTTTTCCCCAGGCCCAGTGTTTAAATTTGTGACAGTTCAGTATTTCCTCCAGGCCCTGTGTTTAAATTTGTGACAGTTCAGTATTTCCTCCAGACCTTGTGTTTAAAGTTGTGACAGTTCAGTATTTCCTCCAGGCCTTGTGTTTAAATTTGTGACAGTTCAGTATTTTTTCCCCAGGCCCAGTGTTTAAATTTGTGACAGTTCAGTATTTCCTCCAGGCCTTGTGTTTAAATTTGTGACAGTTCAGTATTTTTTCCCCAGGCCCAGTGTTTAAATTTGTGACAGTTCAGTATTTCCTCCAGGCCTTGTGTTTAAATTTGTGACAGTTCAGTATTTTTTCCCCAGGCCCAGTGTTTAAATTTGTGACAGTTCAGTATTTCCTCCAGGCCTTGTGTTTAAATTTGTGACAGTTCAGTATTTCCTCCAGGCCTTGTGTTTAAATTTGTGACAGTTCAGTATTTCCTCCAGGCCTTGTGTTTAAATTTGTGACAGTTCAGTATTTCCTCCAGGCCTTGTGTTTAAATTTGTGACAGTTCAGTATTTTTTCCCCAGGCCCAGTGTTTAAATTTGTGACAGTTCAGTATTTCCTCCAGGCCTTGTGTTTAAATTTGTGACAGTTCAGTATTTCCTCCAGGCCTTGTGTTTAAATTTGTGACAGTTCAGTATTTCCTCCAGGCCTTGTGTTTGAATTTGTGACAGTTCAGTATTTCCTCCAGGCCTTGTGTTTAAATTTGTGACAGTTCAGTATTTACTCCAGGCCTTGTGTTTAAATTTGTGACAGTTCAGTATTTCCTCCAGGACCTGTGTTTAAATTTGTGACAGTTCAGTATTTCCTCCAGGCCCTGTGTTTAAATTTGTGACAGTTCAGTATTTCCTCCTGGCCTTGTGTTTAAATTTGTGACAGTTCAGTATTTCCTCCAGGCCCTGTGTTTAAATTTGTGACAGTTCAGTCTTTCCTCCAGGCCTTGTGTTTAAATTTGTGACAGTTCAGTATTTCCTCCAGGCCCTGTGTTTAAATTTGTGACAGTTCAGTATATCCTCCAGGCCTTGTGTTTAAATTTGTGACAGTTCAGTATTTCCTCCAGACCTTGTGTTTAAATTTGTGACAGTTCAGTCTTTCCTCCAGGCCTTGTGTTTAAATTTGTGACAGTTCAGTATTTCCTCCAGGCCTTGTGTTTAAATTTGTGACAGTTCAGTATTTCCTCCAGGCCTTGTGTTTAAATTTGTGACAGTTCAGTATTTCCTCCAGGCCTTGTGTTTAAATTTGTGACAGTTCAGTATTACCTCCAGGCCCTGTGTTTAAAGTTGTGACAGTTCTGTATTTCCTCCAGGCCCTGTGTTTAAATTTGTGACAGTTCAGTATTACCTCCAGGCCCTGTGTTTAAATTTGTGACAGTTCAGTATTTCCTCCAGGCCTTGTGTTTAAAGTTGTGACAGTTCAGTATTTCCTCCAGGCCCTGTGTTTAAATTTGTGACAGTTCAGTATTACCTCCAGGCCCTGTGTTTAAATTTGTGACAGTTCAGTATTTCCTCCAGGCCTTGTGTTTAAATTTGTGGCAGTTCAGTATTTCCTCCAGGCCTTGTGTTTAAATTTGTGACAGTTCAGTATTTCCTCCAGGCCTTGTGTTTAAATTTGTGACAGTTCAGTCTTTCCTCCGGGCCATGTGCTTAAATTTGTGACAGTTCAGTATTTCCCCAGGCCTTGTGTTTAAATTTGTGACAGTTCAGTCTTTCCTCCAGGCCTTGTGTTTAAATTTGTGACAGTTCAGTATTTCCCTCCAGGTCTTGTGTTTAAATTTGTGACAGTTCAGTATTACCTCCAGGCCCTGTGTTTAAATTTGTGACAGTTCAGTATTTCCTCCAGGCCTTGTGTTTAAATTTGTGGCAGTTCAGTATTTCCTCCAGGCCTTGTGTTTAAATTTGTGACAGTTCAGTATTTCCTCCAGGCCTTGTGTTTAAATTTGTGACAGTTCAGTCTTTCCTCCGGGCCATGTGCTTAAATTTGTGACAGTTCAGTATTTCCCCAGGCCTTGTGTTTAAATTTGTGACAGTTCAGTCTTTCCTCCAGGCCTTGTGTTTAAATTTGTGACAGTTCAGTATTTCCCTCCAGGTCTTGTGTTTAAATTTGTGACAGTTCAGTATTTCCTCCAGGCCTTGTGTTTAAATTTGTGACAGTTCAGTATTTCCTCCAGGCCTTGTGTTTAAATTTGTGACAGTTCAGTATTTCCTCCAGGCCTTGTGTTTAAATTTGTGACAGTTCAGTATTTCCTCCAGGCCTTGTGTTTAAATTTGTGACAGTTCAGTATTTCCTCCAGGCCCTGTGTTTAAATTTGTGACAGTTCAGTATTTCCTCCAGGCCTTGTGTTTAAATTTGTGACAGTTCAGTATTTACTCCAGGCCTTGTGGTTAAATTTGTGACAGTTCAGTATTTCCTCCAGGCCTTGTGTTTAAATTTGTGACAGTTCAGTATTTTTTCCCCAGGCCCAGTGTTTAAATTTGTGACAGTTCAGTATTTCCTCCAGGCCTTGTGTTTAAATTTGTGAGAGTTCAGTATTTCCTCCAGGCCTTGTGTTTAAATTTGTGACAGTTCAGTATTTCCTCCAGGCCTTGTGTTTAAATTTGTGACAGTTCAGTATTTCCTCCAGGCCTTGTGTTTGAATTTGTGACAGTTCAGTATTTCCTCCAGGCCTTGTGTTTAAATTTGTGACAGTTTAGTATTTACTCCAGTCCTTGTGTTTAAATTTGTGACAGTTCAGTATTTCCTCCAGGCCCTGTGTTTAAATTTGTGACAGTTCAGTATTTCCCTCCAGGCCTTGTGTTTAAATTTGTGACAGTTCAGTATTTCCTCCAGGCCTTGTGTTTAAATTTGTGACAGTTCAGTATTTCCTCCAGGCCTTGTGTTTAAATTTGTGACAGTTCAGTATTTCCTCCAGGCCCTGTGTTTAAATTTGTGACAGTTCAGTCTTTCCTCCAGACCCTGTGTTTAAATTTGTGACAGTTCAGTATTTCCTCCAGGCCTTGTGTTTAAATTTGTGACAGTTCAGTATTTCCTCCAGGCCTTGTGTTTAAATTTGTGACAGTTCAGTATTTCCTCCAGGCCCTGTGTTTAAATTTGTGACAGTTCAGTCTTTCCTCCAGACCCTGTGTTTAAATTTGTGACAGTTCAGTATTTCCTCCAGGCCCTGTGTTTACATTTGTGACAGTTCAGTCCTTCCTGGCCTTGTGTTTAAATTTGTGACAGTTCAGTATTACCTCCAGGCCCTGTGTTTAAAGTTGTGACAGTTCTGTATTTCCTCCAGGCCCTGTGTTTAAATTTGTGACAGTTCAGTATTACCTCCAGGCCCTGTGTTTAAATTTGTGACAGTTCAGTATTTCCTCCAGGCCTTGTGTTTAAAGTTGTGACAGTTCAGTATTTCCTCCAGGCCCTGTGTTTAAATTTGTGACAGTTCAGTATTACCTCCAGGCCCTGTGTTTAAATTTGTGACAGTTCAGTATTTCCTCCAGGCCTTGTGTTTAAATTTGTGGCAGTTCAGTATTTCCTCCAGGCCCTGTGTTTAAATTTGTGACAGTTCAGTATTTCCTCCAGGCCTTGTGTTTAAATTTGTGACAGTTCAGTATTTCCTCCAGGCCTTGTGTTTAAATTTGTGACAGTTCAGTCTTTCCTCCGGGCCACGTGCTTAAATTTGTGACAGTTCAGTATTTCCCCAGGCCTTGTGTTTAAATTTGTGACAGTTCAGTATTTCCTCCAGGCCCTGTGTTTAAATTTGTGACAGTTCAGTCTTTCCTCCAGGCCTTGTGTTTAAATTTGTGACAGTTCAGTCTTTCCTCCAGGCCTTGTGTTTAAATTTGTGACAGTTCAGTATTTCCTCCAGACCTTGTGTTTAAATTTGTGACAGTTCAGTATTTCCTCCAGGCCCTGTGTTTAAATTTGTGACAGTTCAGTATTTCCTCCAGACCTTGTGTTTAAATTTGTGACAGTTCAGTCTTTCCTCCAGGCCTTGTGTTTAAATTTGTGACAGTTCAGTATTTCCTCCAGACCTTGTGTTTAAATTTGTGACAGTTCAGTATTTCCTCCAGGCCTTGTGTTTAAATTTGTGACAGTTCAGTATTTCCTCCAGGCCTTGTGTTTAAATTTGTGACAGTTCAGTATTTCCTCCAGGCCCTGTGTTTAAATTTGTGACAGTTCAGTCTTTCCTCCAGGCCTTGTGTTTAAATTTGTGACAGTTCAGTCTTTCCTCCAGGCCTTGTGTTTAAATTTGTGACAGTTCAGTATTTCCTCCAGACCTTGTGTTTAAATTTGTGACAGTTCAGTATTTCCTCCAGGCCCTGTGTTTAAATTTGTGACAGTTCAGTATTTCCTCCAGACCTTGTGTTTAAATTTGTGACAGTTCAGTCTTTCCTCTAGGCCTTGTGTTTAAATTTGTGACAGTTCAGTATTTCCTCCAGACCTTGTGTTTAAATTTGTGACAGTTCAGTATTTCCTCCAGGCCTTGTGTTTAAATTTGTGACAGTTCAGTATTTCCTCCAGGCCTTGTGTTTAAATTTGTGACAGTTCAGTATTTCCTCCAGGCCCTGTGTTTAAATTTGTGACAGTTCAGTATTTCCCTCCAGGCCTTGTGTTTAAATTTGTGACAGTTCAGTATTTCCTCCAGGCCTTGTGTTTAAATTTGTGACAGTTCAGTATTTCCTCCTGGCCCTGTGTTTAAATTTGTGACAGTTCAGTATTCCCTCCAGGTCTTGTGTTTAAATTTGTGACAGTTCAGTATTTCCTCCAGGCCTTGTGTTTAAATTTGTGACAGTTCAGTATTTCCTCCAGGCCTTGTGTTTAAATTTGTGACAGTTCAGTATTTCCTCCAGGCCTTGTGTTTAAATTTGTGACAGTTCAGTATTTCCTCCAGGCCTTGTGTTTAAATTTGTGACAGTTCAGTATTTCCTCCAGGCCCTGTGTTTAAATTTGTGACAGTTCAGTATTTCCTCCAGGCCTTGTGTTTACATTTGTGACAGTTCAGTATTTCCTCCAGGCCTTGTGTTTAAATTTGTGACAGTTCAGTATTTCCTCCAGTCCCTGTGTTTAAATTTGTGACAGTTCAGTATTTCCTCCAGTCCCTGTGTTTAAATTTGTGACAGTTCAGTATTTCCTCCAGGCCTTGTGTTTAAATTTGTGACAGTTCAGTATTTCCTCCAGTCCCTGTGTTTAAATTTGTGACAGTTCAGTATTTCCTCCAGGCCTTGTGTTTAAATTTGTGACAGTTCAGTATTTCCTCCAGTCCCTGTGTTTAAATTTGTGACAGTTCAGTATTTCCTCCAGGCCTTGTGTTTAAATTTGTGACAGTTCAGTATTTCCTCCAGGCCTTGTGTTTAAATTTGTGACAGTTCAGTATTTACTCCAGGCCTTGTGTTTAAATTTGTGACAGTTCAGTATTTACTCCAGGTACTGTGTTTAAATTTGTGACAGTTCAGTATTTCCTCCAGGCCTTGTGTTTAAATTTGTGACAGTTCAGTATTTCCTCCAGTCCCTGTGTTTAAATTTGTGACAGTTCAGTGTTTCCTCCAGGCCCTGTGTTTAAATTTGTGACAGTTCAGTATTTCCTCCAGGCCCTGTGTTTAAATTTGTGACAGTTCAGTATTTCCTCCAGGCCTTGTGCTTAAATTTGTGACAGTTCAGTATTTCCTCCAGGCCCTGTGTTTAAATTTGTGACAGTTCAGTATTTCCTCCAGTCCCTGTGTTTAAATTTGTGACAGTTCAGTATTTACTCCAGGCCTTGTGTTTAAATTTGTGACAGTTCAGTATTTCCTCCAGGCCCTGTGTTTAAATTTGTGACAGTTCAGTATTTCCTCCAGGCCTTGTGTTTAAATTTGTGACAGTTCAGTATTTCCTCCAGTCCCTGTGTTTAAATTTGTGACAGTTCAGTATTTCCTCCAGTCCCTGTGTTTAAATTTGTGACAGTTCAGTATTTCCTCCAGTCCCTGTGTTTAAATTTGTGACAGTTCAGTATTTCCTCCAGGCCTTGTGTTTAAATTTGTGACAGTTCAGTATTTCCTCCAGTCCCTGTGTTTAAATTTGTGACAGTTCAGTATTTCCTCCAGGCCTTGTGTTTAAATTTGTGACAGTTCAGTATTTACTCCAGGCCTTGTGTTTAAATTTGTGACAGTTCAGTATTTACTCCAGGTACTGTGTTTAAATTTGTGACAGTTCAGTATTTCCTCCAGGCCTTGTGTTTAAATTTGTGACAGTTCAGTATTTCCTCCAGGCCTTGTGTTTAAATTTGTGACAGTTCAGTATTTACTCCAGGCCTTGTGTTTAAATTTGTGACAGTTCAGTATTTCCTTCAGGCCTTGTGTTTAAATTTGTGACAGTTCAGTATTTCCTCCAGGCCTTGTGTTTAAATTTGTGACAGTTCAGTATTTCCTCCAGGCCTTGTGTTTAAATTTGTGACAGTTCAGTATTTCCTCCAGGCCTTGTGTTTAAATTTGTGACAGTTCAGTATTTCCTCCAGGCCTTGTGTTTAAATTTGTGACAGTTCAGTATTTCCTCCAGGCCCTGTGTTTAAATTTGTGACAGTTCAGTATTTCCTCCAGGCCTTGTGTTTAAATTTGTGACAGTTCAGTATTTCCTCCAGACCTTGTGTTTAAATTTGTGACAGTTCAGTATTTCCTCCAGGCCCTGTGTTTAAATTTGTGACAGTTCAGTATTTCCTCCAGGCCTTGTGTTTAAATTTGTGACAGTTCAGTATTTCCTCCAGGCCTTGTGTTTAAATTTGTGACAGTTCATTATTTCCTCCAGGCCCTGTGTTTAAATTTGTGACAGTTCAGTATTTCCTCCAGGCCTTGTGTTTAAATTTGTGACAGTTCAGTATTTCCTCCAGGCCCTGTGTTTAAATTTGTGACAGTTCAGTATTTCCTCCAGGCCTTGTGTTTAAATTTGTGACAGTTCAGTATTTCCTCCAGACCTTGTGTTTAAATTTGTGACAGTTCAGTATTTCCTCCAGGCCCTGTGTTTAAATTTGTGACAGTTCAGTATTTCCTCCAGGCCTTGTGTTTAAATTTGTGACAGTTCAGTATTTCCTCCAGGCCTTGTGTTTAAATTTGTGACAGTTCAGTATTTACTCCAGGCCTTGTGTTTAAATTTGTGACAGTTCAGTATTTCCTCCAGGCCCTGTGTTTAAATTTGTGACAGTTCAGTATTTCCTCCAGGCCTTGTGTTTAAATTTGTGACAGTTCAGTATTTCCTCCAGGCCTTGTGTTTAAATTTGTGACAGTTCATTATTTCCTCCAGGCCCTGTGTTTAAATTTGTGACAGTTCAGTATTTCCTCCAGGCCTTGTGTTTAAATTTGTGACAGTTCAGTATTTCCTCCAGGCCCTGTGTTTAAATTTGTGACAGTTCAGTATTTCCTCCAGGCCTTGTGTTTAAATTTGTGACAGTTCAGTATTTCCTCCAGGCCTTGTGTTTAAATTTGTGACAGTTCAGTATTTCCTCCAGGCCTTGTGTTTAAATTTGTGACAGTTCAGTATTTCCTCCAGGCCTTGTGTTTAAATTTGTGACAGTTCAGTATTTCCTCCAGGCCCTGTGTTTAAATTTGTGACAGTTCAGTATTTCCTCCAGGCATTGTGTTTAAATTTGTGACAGTTCAGTATTTCCTCCAGGCCTTGTGTTTAAATTTGTGACAGTTCAGTATTTCCTCCAGACATTGTGTTTAAATTTGTGACAGTTCAGTATTTACTCCAGGCCCTGTGTTTAAATTTGTGACAGTTCAGTATTTCCTCCAGGCCTTGTGTTTAAATTTGTGACAGTTCAGTATTTCCTCCAGGCCTTGTGTTTAAATTTGTGACAGTTCAGTATTTCCTCCAGGCCCTGTGTTTAAATTTGTGACAGTTCAGTATTTCCTCCAGGCCCTGTGTTTAAATTTGTGACAGTTCAGTATTTCCTCCAGGCCTTGTGTTTAAATTTGTGACAGTTCAGTATTTACTCCAGGCCTTGTGTTTAAATTTGTGACAGTTCAGTATTTCCTCCAGGCCTTGTGTTTAAATTTGTGACAGTTCAGTATTTCCTCCAGGCCTTGTGTTTAAATTTGTGACAGTTCAGTATTTACTCCAGGCCTTGTGTTTAAATTTGTGACAGTTCACTGTTTCCTCCAGGCCTTGTGTTTAAATTTGTGACAGTTCAGTATTTTCTCCAGGCCTTGTGTTTAAAGTTGTGACAGTTCAGTATTTCCTCCAGGCCTTGTGTTTAAATTTGTGGCAGTTCAGTATTTCCTCCAGGCCTTGTGTTTAAATTTGTGACAGTTCAGTATTTCCTCCAGGCCTTGTGTTTAAAGTTGTGACAGTTCAGTATTTCCTCCAGGCCTTGTGTTTAAATTTGTGACAGTTCAGTATTTCCTCCAGGCCTTGTGTTTAAATTTGTGACAGTTCAGTATTTCCTCCAGGCCTTGTGTTTAAATTTGTGACAGTTCAGTATTTCCTCCAGGCCCTGTGTTTAATTTTGTGACTGTTCAGTATTTCCTCCAGGCCTTGTGTTTAAATTTGTGACAGTTCAGTATTTCCTCCAGGCCTTGTGTTTAAATTTGTGACAGTTCAGTATTTCCTCCAGGCCTTGTGTTTAAATTTGTAACAGTTCAGTATTTCCTCCAGGCCCTGTGTTTAAAGTTGTAACAGTTCAGTATTTCCTCCAGGCCTTGTGTTTAAATTTGTGACAGTTCAGTATTTTTTCCCCAGGCCCAGTGTTTAAATTTGTGACAGTTCAGTCTTTCCTCCAGGCCTTGTGTTTAAATTTGTGACAGTTCAGTATTTCCTCCAGGCCTTGTGTTTAAATTTGTGACAGTTCAGTATTTCCTCCAGGCCTTGTGTTTAAATTTGTGACAGTTCAGTCTTTCCTCCAGGCCTTGTGTTTAAATTTGTGACAGTTCAGTATTTCCTCCAGGCCTTGTGTTTAAATTTGTGACAGTTCAGTATTTCCTCCAGGCCTTGTGTTTAAATTTGTGACAGTTCAGTATTTCCTCCAGGCCCTGTGTTTAAATTTGTGAAAGTTCAGTATTTCCTCCAGGCCTTGTGTTTAAATTTGTGACAGTTCAGTATTTCCTCCAGGCCTTGTGTTTAAATTTGTGACAGTTCAGTAATTCCTCCAGGCCTTGTGTTTAAATTTGTGACAGTTCAGTATTTCCTCCAGGCCCTGTGTTTAAATTTGTGACAGTTCAGTATTTCCTCCAGGCCTTGTGTTTAAAGTTGTGACAGTTCAGTATTTCCTCCAGGCCTTGTGTTTAAATTTGTGACAGTTCAGTATTTCCTCCAGGCCTTGTGTTTAAATTTGTGACAGTTCAGTATTTCCTCCAGGCCTTGTGTTTAAATTTGTGACAGTTCAGTATTTCCTCCAGGCCCTGTGTTTAATTTTGTGACTGTTCAGTATTTCCTCCAGGCCTTGTGTTTAAATTTGTGACAGTTCAGTATTTCCTCCAGGCCTTGTGTTTAAATTTGTGACAGTTCAGTATTTCCTCCAGGCCTTGTGTTTAAATTTGTAACAGTTCAGTATTTCCTCCAGGCCCTGTGTTTAAAGTTGTAACAGTTCAGTATTTCCTCCAGGCCTTGTGTTTAAATTTGTGACAGTTCAGTATTTTTTCCCCAGGCCCAGTGTTTAAATTTGTGACAGTTCAGTCTTTCCTCCAGGCCTTGTGTTTAAATTTGTGAAAGTTCAGTATTTCCTCCAGGCCTTGTGTTTAAATTTGTGACAGTTCAGTATTTCCTCCAGGCCTTGTGTTTAAATTTGTGACAGTTCAGTCTTTCCTCCAGGCCTTGTGTTTAAATTTGTGACAGTTCAGTATTTCCTCCAGGCCTTGTGTTTAAATTTGTGACAGTTCAGTATTTCCTCCAGGCCTTGTGTTTAAATTTGTGACAGTTCAGTATTTCCTCCAGGCCCTGTGTTTAAATTTGTGACAGTTCAGTATTTCCTCCAGGCCTTGTGTTTAAATTTGTGACAGTTCAGTATTTCCTCCAGGCCTTGTGTTTAAATTTGTGACAGTTCAGTAATTCCTCCAGGCCTTGTGTTTAAATTTGTGACAGTTCAGTATTTCCTCCAGGCCCTGTGTTTAAATTTGTGACAGTTCAGTATTTCCTCCAGGCCTAGTGTTTAAATTTGTGACAGTTCAGTATTTCCTCCTGGCCTTGTGTTTAATTTTGTGACAGTTCAGTATTTCCTCCAGGCCTTGTGTTTAAATTTGTGACAGTTCAGTATTTCCTCCAGGCCTTGTGTTTAAATTTGTGACAGTTCAGTATTTCCTCCAGGCCTTGTGTTTAAATTTGTGACAGTTCAGTATTTCCTCCAGACCCTGTGTTTAAATTTGTGACAGTTCAGTATTTCCTCCAGGCCTTGTGTTTAAATTTGTGACAGTTCAGTATTTCCTCCAGGCCTAGTGTTTAAATTTGTGACAGTTCAGTATTTCCTCCAGGCCTTGTGTTTAAATTTGTGACAGTTCAGTATTTCCTCCTGGCCTTGTGTTTAAATTTGTGACAGTTCAGTATTTCCTCCAGGCCCTGTGTTTAAATTTGTGACAGTTCAGTATTTCCTCCAGGCCTTGTGTTTAAATTTGTGACAGTTCAGTATTTCCTCCAGGCCTTGTGTTTAAATTTGTGACAGTTCAGTATTTCCTCCAGGCCTTGTGTTTAAATTTGTGACAGTTCAGTCTTTCCTCCAGGCCTTGTGTTTAAATTTGTGACAGTTCAGTATTTCCCTCCAGGCCTTGTGTTTAAATTTGTGACAGTTCAGTCTTTCCTCCAGGCCTTGTGTTTAAATTTGTGACAGTTCAGTATTTCCTCCTGGCCTTGTGTTTAAATTTGTGACAGTTCAGTATTTCCTCCAGGCCTTGTGTTTAAATTTGTGACAGTTCAGTCTTTCCTCCAGGCCTTGTGTTTAAATTTGTGACATTTCAGTCTTTCCTCCAGGCCTTGTGTTTAAATTTGTGACAGTTCAGTATTTCCTCCAGGCCTTGTGTTTAAATTTGTGACAGTTCAGTATTCCCTCCAGGACTTGTGTTTAAATTTGTGACAGTTCAGTATTTCCTCCAGGCCTTGTGTTTAAATTTGTGACAGTTCAGTATTTTCTCCAGGCCCTGTGTTTAAATTTGTGACAATTCAGTATTTCCTCCAGGCCTTGTGTTTAAATTTGTGACAGTTCAGTATTTCCTCCAGGCCTTGTGTTTAAATTTGTGACAGTTCAGTATTTCCTCCAGGCCCTGTGTTTAAATTTGTGACAGTTCAGTATTTTCTCCAGGCCCTGTGTTTAAATTTGTGACAGTTCAGTATTTCCTCCAGGCCTTGTGTTTAAATTTGTGACAGTTCAGTATTTCCTCCAGGCCTTGTGTTTAAATTTGTGACAGTTCAGTATTTTCTCCAGGCCCTGTGTTTAAATTTGTGACAGTTCAGTATTTCCTCCAGGCCTTGTGTTTAAATTTGTGACAGTTCAGTATTTCCTCCAGAAACTGTGTTCAAAACTGTGACAGCTCAGTATTTCCCCCAGGACCTGTGTTTAAATTTGTGACAGTTCAGTATTTCCTCCAGGCCTTGTGTTTAAATTTGTGACAGTTCAGTATTTCCTCCAGGCCTTGTGTTTAAATTTGTGACAGTTCAGTATTTCCCACAGGCCCTGTGTTTAAATTTGTGACAGTTCAGTATTTCCTCCAGAAACTGTGTTCAAAACTGTGACAGCTCAGTATTTCCCCCAGGACCTGTGTTTAAAGCTGTGACAGTTCAGTATTTCCCCCTGGCCCTGTCTTTAAATTTGTGACAATTCAGTATTTCCTCCAGGCCCTGTGTTTAAATTTGTGACAGTTCAGTATTTCCTCCAGGCCTTGTGTTTAAATTTGTGACAGTTCAGTATTTCCTCCAGGCCTTGTGTTTAAATTTGTGACAGTTCATTATTTCCTCCAGGCCCTGTGTTTAAATTTGTGACAGTTCAGTATTTCCTCCAGGCCTTGTGTTTAAATTTGTGACAGTTCAGTATTTCCTCCAGGCCCTGTGTTTAAATTTGTGACAGTTCAGTATTTCCTCCAGGCCTTGTGTTTAAATTTGTGACAGTTCAGTATTTCCTCCAGGCCTTGTGTTTAAATTTGTGACAGTTCAGTATTTCCTCCAGGCCTTGTGTTTAAATTTGTGACAGTTCAGTATTTCCTCCAGGCCTTGTGTTTAAATTTGTGACAGTTCAGTATTTCCTCCAGGCCCTGTGTTTAAATTTGTGACAGTTCAGTATTTCCTCCAGGCATTGTGTTTAAATTTGTGACAGTTCAGTATTTCCTCCAGGCCTTGTGTTTAAATTTGTGACAGTTCAGTATTTCCTCCAGACATTGTGTTTAAATTTGTGACAGTTCAGTATTTACTCCAGGCCCTGTGTTTAAATTTGTGACAGTTCAGTATTTCCTCCAGGCCTTGTGTTTAAATTTGTGACAGTTCAGTATTTCCTCCAGGCCTTGTGTTTAAATTTGTGACAGTTCAGTATTTCCTCCAGGCCCTGTGTTTAAATTTGTGACAGTTCAGTATTTCCTCCAGGCCCTGTGTTTAAATTTGTGACAGTTCAGTATTTCCTCCAGGCCTTGTGTTTAAATTTGTGACAGTTCAGTATTTACTCCAGGCCTTGTGTTTAAATTTGTGACAGTTCAGTATTTCCTCCAGGCCTTGTGTTTAAATTTGTGACAGTTCAGTATTTCCTCCAGGCCTTGTGTTTAAATTTGTGACAGTTCAGTATTTACTCCAGGCCTTGTGTTTAAATTTGTGACAGTTCACTGTTTCCTCCAGGCCTTGTGTTTAAATTTGTGACAGTTCAGTATTTTCTCCAGGCCTTGTGTTTAAAGTTGTGACAGTTCAGTATTTCCTCCAGGCCTTGTGTTTAAATTTGTGGCAGTTCAGTATTTCCTCCAGGCCTTGTGTTTAAATTTGTGACAGTTCAGTATTTCCTCCAGGCCTTGTGTTTAAAGTTGTGACAGTTCAGTATTTCCTCCAGGCCTTGTGTTTAAATTTGTGACAGTTCAGTATTTCCTCCAGGCCTTGTGTTTAAATTTGTGACAGTTCAGTATTTCCTCCAGGCCTTGTGTTTAAATTTGTGACAGTTCAGTATTTCCTCCAGGCCCTGTGTTTAATTTTGTGACTGTTCAGTATTTCCTCCAGGCCTTGTGTTTAAATTTGTGACAGTTCAGTATTTCCTCCAGGCCTTGTGTTTAAATTTGTGACAGTTCAGTATTTCCTCCAGGCCTTGTGTTTAAATTTGTAACAGTTCAGTATTTCCTCCAGGCCTTGTGTTTAAATTTGTGACAGTTCAGTATTTCCTCCAGGCCCTGTGTTTAATTTTGTGACTGTTCAGTATTTCCTCCAGGCCTTGTGTTTAAATTTGTGACAGTTCAGTATTTCCTCCAGGCCTTGTGTTTAAATTTGTGACAGTTCAGTATTTCCTCCAGGCCTTGTGTTTAAATTTGTGACAGTTCAGTATTTCCTCCAGGCCCTGTGTTTAATTTTGTGACTGTTCAGTATTTCCTCCAGGCCTTGTGTTTAAATTTGTGACAGTTCAGTATTTCCTCCAGGCCTTGTGTTTAAATTTGTGACAGTTCAGTATTTCCTCCAGGCCTTGTGTTTAAATTTGTGACAGTTCAGTATTTCCTCCAGGCCTTGTGTTTAAATTTGTAACAGTTCAGTATTTCCTCCAGGCCTTGTGTTTAAATTTGTGACAGTTCAGTATTTCCTCCAGGCCTTGTGTTTAAATTTGTGACAGTTCAGTATTTCCTCCAGGCCTTGTGTTTAAATTTGTGGCAGTTCAGTATTTCCTCCAGGCCTTGTGTTTAAATTTGTGACAGTTCAGTATTTCCTCCAGGCCTTGTGTTTAAAGTTGTGACAGTTCAGTATTTCCTCCAGGCCTTGTGTTTAAATTTGTGACAGTTCAGTATTTCCTCCAGGCCTTGTGTTTAAATTTGTGACAGTTCAGTATTTCCTCCAGGCCTTGTGTTTAAATTTGTGACAGTTCAGTATTTCCTCCAGGCCCTGTGTTTAATTTTGTGACTGTTCAGTATTTCCTCCAGGCCTTGTGTTTAAATTTGTGACAGTTCAGTATTTCCTCCAGGCCTTGTGTTTAAATTTGTGACAGTTCAGTATTTCCTCCAGGCCTTGTGTTTAAATTTGTAACAGTTCAGTATTTCCTCCAGGCCCTGTGTTTAAAGTTGTAACAGTTCAGTATTTCCTCCAGGCCTTGTGTTTAAATTTGTGACAGTTCAGTATTTTTTCCCCAGGCCCAGTGTTTAAATTTGTGACAGTTCAGTCTTTCCTCCAGGCCTTGTGTTTAAATTTGTGACAGTTCAGTATTTCCTCCAGGCCTTGTGTTTAAATTTGTGACAGTTCAGTATTTCCTCCAGGCCTTGTGTTTAAATTTGTGACAGTTCAGTCTTTCCTCCAGGCCTTGTGTTTAAATTTGTGACAGTTCAGTATTTCCTCCAGGCCTTGTGTTTAAATTTGTGACAGTTCAGTATTTCCTCCAGGCCTTGTGTTTAAATTTGTGACAGTTCAGTATTTCCTCCAGGCCTTGTGTTTAAATTTGTGACAGTTCAGTATTTCCTCCAGACCCTGTGTTTAAATTTGTGACAGTTCAGTATTTCCTCCAGGCCTTGTGTTTAAATTTGTGACAGTTCAGTATTTCCTCCAGGCCTTGTGTTTAAATTTGTGACAGTTCAGTATTTCCTCCAGGCCTTGTGTTTAAATTTGTGACAGTTCAGTATTTCCTCCAGGCCTTGTGTTTAAATTTGTGACAGTTCAGTAATTCCTCCAGGCCTTGTGTTTAAATTTGTGACAGTTCAGTATTTCCTCCAGGCCCTGTGTTTAAATTTGTGACAGTTCAGTATTTCCTCCAGGCCTAGTGTTTAAATTTGTGACAGTTCAGTATTTCCTCCAGGCCTTGTGTTTAATTTTGTGACAGTTCAGTATTTCCTCCAGGCCTTGTGTTTAAATTTGTGACAGTTCAGTATTTCCTCCAGGCCTTGTGTTTAAATTTGTGACAGTTCAGTATTTCCTCCAGGCCTTGTGTTTAAATTTGTGACAGTTCAGTATTTCCTCCAGACCCTGTGTTTAAATTTGTGACAGTTCAGTATTTCCTCCAGGCCTTGTGTTTAAATTTGTGACAGTTCAGTATTTCCTCCAGGCCTAGTGTTTAAATTTGTGACAGTTCAGTATTTCCTCCAGGCCTTGTGTTTAAATTTGTGACAGTTCAGTATTTCCTCCTGGCCTTGTGTTTAAATTTGTGACAGTTCAGTATTTCCTCCAGGCCCTGTGTTTAAATTTGTGACAGTTCAGTATTTCCTCCAGGCCTTGTGTTTAAATTTGTGACAGTTCAGTATTTCCTCCAGGCCTTGTGTTTAAATTTGTGACAGTTCAGTATTTCCTCCAGGCCTTGTGTTTAAATTTGTGACAGTTCAGTCTTTCCTCCAGGCCTTGTGTTTAAATTTGTGACAGTTCAGTATTTCCCTCCAGGCCTTGTGTTTAAATTTGTGACAGTTCAGTCTTTCCTCCAGGCCTTGTGTTTAAATTTGTGACAGTTCAGTATTTCCTCCTGGCCTTGTGTTTAAATTTGTGACAGTTCAGTATTTCCTCCAGGCCTTGTGTTTAAATTTGTGACAGTTCAGTCTTTCCTCCAGGCCTTGTGTTTAAATTTGTGACATTTCAGTCTTTCCTCCAGGCCTTGTGTTTAAATTTGTGACAGTTCAGTATTTCCTCCAGGCCTTGTGTTTAAATTTGTGACAGTTCAGTATTCCCTCCAGGACTTGTGTTTAAATTTGTGACAGTTCAGTATTTCCTCCAGGCCTTGTGTTTAAATTTGTGACAGTTCAGTATTTTCTCCAGGCCCTGTGTTTAAATTTGTGACAATTCAGTATTTCCTCCAGGCCTTGTGTTTAAATTTGTGACAGTTCAGTATTTCCTCCAGGCCTTGTGTTTAAATTTGTGACAGTTCAGTATTTCCTCCAGGCCCTGTGTTTAAATTTGTGACAGTTCAGTATTTCCTCCAGGCCTTGTGTTTAAATTTGTGACAGTTCAGTATTTCCTCCAGAAACTGTGTTCAAAACTGTGACAGCTCAGTATTTCCCCCAGGACCTGTGTTTAAATTTGTGACAGTTCAGTATTTCCTCCAGGCCTTGTGTTTAAATTTGTGACAGTTCAGTATTTCCCACAGGCCCTGTGTTTAAATTTGTGACAGTTCAGTATTTCCTCCAGAAACTGTGTTCAAAACTGTGACAGCTCAGTATTTCCCCCAGGACCTGTGTTTAAAGCTGTGACAGTTCAGTATTTCCCCCTGGCCCTGTCTTTAAATTTGTGACAATTCAATATTTCCCCCAGGACCTGTCATTAAAAGTTGTGACATTTCAGTGTTTCCTCCAGGCCCTGTGTTTACAGTTGTGACAGCTCACTATTTCCGCCAGGATCTGTCTTTCAAGTTGTGACAGCTCACTATTTCCGCCAGGACCTGTCTTTAAAGTTGTGACAGCTCAGTATTTCCCCCAGAAACTGTGTTCAAAACTGTGACAGCTCAGTATTTCCCCCAGGACCTGTGTTTAAATTTGTTACAGTTCAGTATGTCCTCCAAGCCTTGTGTTTAAAGTTGTGACAGCTCAGTATTTCCTCCAGGCCTTGTGTTTATCTTTGTGACAGCTCAGTAATTCCCCCAGGACCTGTGTTTAAATTTGTGACAGTTCAGTATTTCTCCCAGGCCCTGTGTTTTAAGTTGTGACAGCTCTGTATTTCCCCCAGGCCCTGTCTTCAAAACTGTGACAGATCAGTATTTCCTCCAGGCCCTAATTTTAAAATTGTGACAGTTTAGTATTTCCTCCAGTCCCAATGTTTACAGTAGGGAAAGTTCAGTATTTTTTCCAGGCCCTGTATTTACAGTTGTGACACTTCAGTATTTCCCCTAGGCTCTGTGTTTAAATTTGTGACAGTTCATTATTTCCTCCATGCCTTATGTTTAAATTTGTGACAGTTCAGTATTTCCCACAGGCCCTGTGTTTAAATTTGTGACAATTCAGTGTTTCCCCCCGGACCTGTCATTAAAAGTTGTGACAGTTCAGTATTTCCACCAGGACCTGTGTTTACAGTTGTGACAGCTCACTATTTCCGCCAGGACCTGTGTTTACAGTTGCGACAGCTCACTATTTCTGCCAGGACCTGTGTTTACAGTTGTGACAGCTCACTATTTCACCCAGGACCTGTCTTTAAAGTGATGACACTCAGTGTTACCTCCAGGCCCCGTGTTTAAATTTGTGACAGTTCAGTATTTCCTCCAGGCCCTGTGTTTAAATTTGTGACTGTTCAGTATTTCCTCCAGGCCCTGTGTTTAAATTTGTGACAGTTCAGTATTTCCTCCAGGCCTTGTGTTTAAATTTGTGACAGTTCAGTATTTCCTCCAGGCCTTGTGTTTAAATTTGTAACAGTTCAGTATTTCCTCCAGGCCCTGTGTTTAAAGTTGTAACAGTTCAGTATTTCCTCCAGGCCTTGTGTTTAAATTTGTGACAGTTCAGTATTTTTTCCCCAGGCCCAGTGTTTAAATTTGTGACAGTTCAGTATTTCCTCCAGGCCTTGTGTTTAAATTTGTGACAGTTCAGTCTTTCCTCCAGGCCTTGTGTTTAAATTTGTGACAGTTCAGTCTTTCCTCCAGGCCTTGTGTTTAAATTTGTGACAGTTCAGTATTTCCTCCAGGCCTTGTGTTTAAATTTGTGACAGTTCAGTATTTCCTCCAGGCCTTGTGTTTAAATTTGTAACAGTTCAGTATTTCCTCCAGGCCTTGTGTTTAAATTTGTGACAGTTCAGTATTTTTTCCCCAGGCCCAGTGTTTAAATTTGTGACAGTTCAGTATTTCCTCCAGGCATTGTGTTTAAATTTGTGACAGTTCAGTATTTTTTCCCCAGGCCCAGTGTTTAAATTTGTGACAGTTCAGTATTTCCTCCAGGCCTTGTGTTTAAATTTGTGACAGTTCAGTATTTCCTCCAGGCCCTGTGTTTAAATTTGTAACAGTTCAGTATTTCCTCCAGGCCTTGTGTTTAAATTTGTAACAGTTCAGTATTTCCTCCAGGCCTTGTGTTTAAATTTGTAACAGTTCAGTATTTCCTCCAGGCCTTGTGTTTAAATTTGTGACAGTTCAGTATTTTTTCCCCAGGCCCAGTGTTTAAATTTGTGACAGTTCAGTATTTCCTCCAGGCATTGTGTTTAAATTTGTGACAGTTCAGTATTTTTTCCCCAGGTCCAGTGTTTAAATTTGTGACAGTTCAGTATTTCCTCCAGGCCTTGTGTTTAAATTTGTGACAGTTCAGTATTTCCTCCAGGCCCTGTGTTTAAATTTGTAACAGTTCAGTATTTCCTCCAGGCCTTGTGTTTAAATTTGTGACAGTTCAGTATTTTTTCCCCAGGCCCAGTGTTTAAATTTGTGACAGTTCAGTATTTCCTCCAGGCATTGTGTTTAAATTTGTGACAGTTCAGTATTTTTTCCCCAGGCCCAGTGTTTAAATTTGTGACAGTTCAGTATTTCCTCCAGGCCTTGTGTTTAAATTTGTGACAGTTCAGTATTTCCTCCAGGCCCTGTGTTTAAATTTGTGACAGTTCAGTATTTCCTCCAGGCCTTGTGTTTAAATTTGTAACAGTTCAGTATTTCCTCCAGGCCCTGTGTTTAAAGTTGTAACAGTTCAGTATTTCCTCCAGGCCTTGTGTTTAAATTTGTGACAGTTCAGTATTTTTTCCCCAGGCCCAGTGTTTAAATTTGTGACAGTTCAGTATTTCCTCCAGGCCTTGTGTTTAAATTTGTGACAGTTCAGTCTTTCCTCCAGGCCTTGTGTTTAAATTTGTGACAGTTCAGTCTTTCCTCCAGGCCTTGTGTTTAAATTTGTGACAGTTCAGTATTTCCTCCAGGCCTTGTGTTTAAATTTGTGACAGTTCAGTATTTCCTCCAGGCCTTGTGTTTAAATTTGTAACAGTTCAGTATTTCCTCCAGGCCTTGTGTTTAAATTTGTGACAGTTCAGTATTTTTTCCCCAGGCCCAGTGTTTAAATTTGTGACAGTTCAGTATTTCCTCCAGGCATTGTGTTTAAATTTGTGACAGTTCAGTATTTTTTCCCCAGGCCCAGTGTTTAAATTTGTGACAGTTCAGTATTTCCTCCAGGCCTTGTGTTTAAATTTGTGACAGTTCAGTATTTCCTCCAGGCCCTGTGTTTAAATTTGTAACAGTTCAGTATTTCCTCCAGGCCTTGTGTTTAAATTTGTAACAGTTCAGTATTTCCTCCAGGCCTTGTGTTTAAATTTGTAACAGTTCAGTATTTCCTCCAGGCCTTGTGTTTAAATTTGTGACAGTTCAGTATTTTTTCCCCAGGCCCAGTGTTTAAATTTGTGACAGTTCAGTATTTCCTCCAGGCATTGTGTTTAAATTTGTGACAGTTCAGTATTTTTTCCCCAGGTCCAGTGTTTAAATTTGTGACAGTTCAGTATTTCCTCCAGGCCTTGTGTTTAAATTTGTGACAGTTCAGTATTTCCTCCAGGCCCTGTGTTTAAATTTGTAACAGTTCAGTATTTCCTCCAGGCCTTGTGTTTAAATTTGTGACAGTTCAGTATTTTTTCCCCAGGCCCAGTGTTTAAATTTGTGACA
Organism: Heterodontus francisci; assembly: GCF_036365525.1. NCBI lineage: Eukaryota > Metazoa > Chordata > Chondrichthyes > Heterodontiformes > Heterodontidae > Heterodontus > Heterodontus francisci. The sequence continues at coordinate 449,066 of NW_027141584.1, forward strand.
GTTCAGTATTTCCTCCAGGCATTGTGTTTAAATTTGTGACAGTTCAGTGTTTTTTCCCCAGGCCCAGTGTTTAAATTTGTGACAGTTCAGTATTTCCTCCAGGCCTTGTGTTTAAATTTGTGACAGTTCAGTATTTCCTCCAGGCCCTGTGTTTAAATTTGTGACAGTTCAGTATTTCCTCCAGGCCTTGTGTTTAAATTTGTGACAGTTCAGTATTTCCTCCAGGCCTTGTGTTTAAATTTGTGACAGTTCAGTATTTCCTCCAGGCCCTGTGTTTAAATTTGTGACAGTTCAGTATTTCCTCCAGGCCTTGTGTTTAAATTTGTGACAGTTCATTATTTCCTCCAGGCCTTGTGTTTAAAGCTGTGACAGACCAGTATTTCCTCCAGACCCTGTGTTTAAATTTGTGACAGTTCAGTATTTCCTCCAGGCCCTGTGTTTAAATTTGTGACAGTTCAGTATTTCCTCCAGGCCTTGTGTTTAAATTTGTGACAGTTCAGTATTTCCTCCAGGCCTTGTGTTTAAATTTGTGACAGTTCAGTATTTTTTCCCCAGGCCCAGTGTTTAAATTTGTGACAGTTCAGTATTTCCTCCAGGCCTTGTGTTTAAATTTGTGACAGTTCAGTATTTCCTCCAGGCCCTGTGTTTAAATTTGTGACAGTTCAGTATTTCCTCCAGGCCTTGTGTTTAAATTTGTGACAGTTCAGTATTTCCTCCAGGCCTTGTGTTTAAATTTGTGACAGTTCAGTATTTCCTCCAGGCCCTGTGTTTAAATTTGTGACAGTTCAGTATTTCCTCCAGGCCTTGTGTTTAAATTTGTGACAGTTCATTATTTCCTCCAGGCCTTGTGTTTAAAGCTGTGACAGACCAGTATTTCCTCCAGACCCTGTGTTTAAATTTGTGACAGTTCAGTATTTCCTCCAGGCCCTGTGTTTAAATTTGTGACAGTTCAGTATTTCCTCCAGGCCCTGTGTTTAAATTTGTGACAGTTCAGTATTTCCTCCAGGCCCTGTGTTTAAATTTGTGACAGTTCAGTATTTCCTCCAGACCCTGTGTTTAAATTTGTGACAGTTCAGTATTTCCTCCAGGCCTTGTGTTTAAATTTGTGACAGTTCAGTATTTCCTCCAGGCCTTGTGTTTAAATTTGTGACAGTTCAGTATTTCCTCCAGGCCTTGTGTTTAAATTTGTGACAGTTCAGTATTTCCTCCAGGCCTTGTGTTTAAATTTGTCACAGTTCAGTCTTTCCTCCAGGCCTTGTGTTTAAATTTGTGACAGTTCAGTATTTCCTCCAGGCCTTGTGTTTAAATTTGTGACAGTTCAGTATTTCCTCCAGGCCTTGTGTTTAAATTTGTGACAGTTCAGTATTTCCTCCAGGCCTTGTGTTTAAATTTGTGACAGTTCAGTATTTCCTCCAGGCCTTGTGTTTAAATTTGTGACAGTTCAGTAATTCCTCCAGGCCTTGTGTTTAAATTTGTGACAGTTCAGTATTTCCTCCAGGCCTTGTGTTTAAATTTGTGACAGTTCAGTATTTCCTCCAGGCCTTGTGTTTAAATTTGTGACAGTTCAGTATTTCCTCCAGGCCTTGTGTTTAAATTTGTGAGAGTTCAGTATTTCCTCCAGGCCCTGTGTTTAAATTTGTGACAGTTCAGTATTTCCTCCAGGCCTTGTGTTTAAATTTGTGACAGTTCAGTCTTTCCTCCAGGCCTTGTGTTTAAATTTGTGACAGTTCAGTATTTCCTCCAGGCCTTGTGTTTAAATTTGTGACAGTTCAGTCTTTCCTCCAGGCCTTGTGTTTAAATTTGTGACAGTTCAGTATTTCCTCCAGGCCTTGTGTTTAAATTTGTGACAGTTCAGTATTTCCTCCAGGCCTTGTGTTTAAATTTGTGACAGTTCAGTATTTCCTCCAGGCCTTGTGTTTAAATTTGTAACAGTTCAGTATTTCCTCCAGGCCTTGTGTTTAAATTTGTGACAGTTCAGTATTTCCTCCAGGCCTTGTGTTTAAATTTGTGACAGTTCAGTCTTTCCTCCAGACCTTGTGTTTAAATTTGTGACAGTTCAGTATTTCCTCCAGGCCTTGTGTTTAAATTTGTGACTGTTCAGTATTTCCCTCCAGGCCCTGTGTTTAAAGCTGTGACAGTTCAGTATTTCCCTCCAGTCCCTGTGTTTAAAGTTGTGACAGTTCAGTATTTCCTCCAGGCCCTGTGTTTAAATTTGTGACAGTTCAGTATTTCCTCCAGGCCTTGTGTTTAAATTTGTGACAGTTCAGTCTTTCCTCCAGACCTTGTGTTTAAATTTGTGACAGTTCAGTATTTCCTCCAGGCCTTGTGTTTAAATTTGTGACAGTTCAGTATTTCCTCCAGGCCTTGTGTTTAAATTTGTGACTGTTCAGTATTTCCCTCCAGTCCCTGTGTTTAAATTTGTGACAGTTCAGTATTTCCTCCAGGCCTTGTGTTTAAATTTGTGACAGTTCAGTATTTCCTCCAGGCCTTGTGTTTAAATTTGTGACAGTTCAGTATTTTCTCCAGGCCCTGTGTTTAAATTTGTGACAGTTCAGTATTTCCTCCAGGCCTTGTGTTTAAATTTGTGACAGTTCAGTATTTCCTCCAGGCCCTGTGTTTAAAGTTGTGACAGTTCAGTATTTCCTCCAGGCCTTGTGTTTAAATTTGTGACAGTTCAGTATTTTCTCCAGGCCCTGTGTTTAAATTTGTGACAGTTCAGTATTTCCTCCAGGCCTTGTGTTTAAATTTGTGACAGTTCAGTATTTTCTCCAGGCCCTGTGTTTAAATTTGTGACAGTTCAGTATTTCCTCCAGGCCTTGTGTTTAAATTTGTGACAGTTCAGTATTTCCTCCAGTCCCTGTGTTTAAAGTTGTGACAGTTCAGTATTTCCTCCAGGCCTTGTGTTTAAATTTGTGACAGTTCAGTATTTCCTCCAGGCCTTGTGTTTAAATTTGTGACAGTTCAGTATTCCCTCCAGGCCTTGTGTTTAAATTTGTGACAGTTCAGTATTTCCTCCAGGCCTTGTGTTTAAATTTGTGACAGTTCAGTATTCCCTCCAGGCCTTGTGTTTAAATTTGTGACAGTTCAGTATTTCCTCCAGGCCTTGTGTTTAAATTTGTGACAGTTCAGTATTTTCTCCAGGCCCTGTGTTTAAATTTGTGACAGTTCAGTATTTCCTCCAGGCCTTGTGTTTAAATTTGTGACAGTTCAGTATTTCCTCCAGGCCCTGTGTTTAAAGTTGTGACAATTCAGTATTTCCTCCAGGCCTTGTGTTTAAATTTGTGACAGTTCAGTATTTCCTCCAGGCCTTGTGTTTAAATTTGTGACTGTTCAGTATTTCCCTCCAGTCCCTGTGTTTAAAGTTGTGACAGTTCAGTATTTCCTCCAGGCCCTGTGTTTAAAGCTGTGACAGTTCAGTATTTCCCTCCAGTCCCTGTGTTTAAAGTTGTGACAGTTCAGTATTTCCTCCAGGCCTTGTGTTTAAATTTGTGACAGTTCAGTATTTCCTCCAGGCCTTGTGTTTAAATTTGTGACAGTTCAGTATTTCCTCCAGGCCTTGTGTTTAAATTTGTGACAGTTCAGTCTTTCCTCCAGGCCTTGTGTTTAAATTTGTGACAGTTCAGTATTTCCTACTGGCCTTGTGTTTAAATTTGTGACAGTTCAGTATTCCCTCCAGGCCTTGTGTTTAAATTTGTGACAGTTCAGTATTTCCTCCAGGCCCTGTGTTTAAATTTGTGACAGTTCAGTATTTCCTCCAGGCCTTGTGTTTAAATTTGTGACAGTTCAGTCTTTCCTCCAGGCCTTGTGTTTAAATTTGTGACAGTTCAGTATTTCCTCCTGGCCTTGTGTTTAAATTTGTGACAGTTCAGTATTTCCTCCAGGCCTTGTGTTTAAATTTGTGACAGTTCAGTCTTTCCTCCAGGCCTTGTGTTTAAATTTGTGACAGTTCAGTATTTCCTCCAGGCCTTGTGTTTAAATTTGTGACAGTTCAGTATTTCCTCCAGGCCTTGTGTTTAAATTTGTGACAGTTCAGTATTTCCTCCAGGCCTTGTGTTTAAATTTGTGACAGTTCAGTCTTTCCTCCAGACCTTGTGTTTAAATTTGTGACAGTTCAGTATTTCCTCCAGGCCTTGTGTTTAAATTTGTGACAGTTCAGTATTTCCTCCAGGCCTTGTGTTTAAATTTGTGACAGTTCAGTATTTCCTCCAGGCCTTGTGTTTAAATTTGTGACAGTTCAGTATTTTCTCCAGGCCCTGTGTTTAAATTTGTGACAGTTCAGTATTTCCTCCAGGCCTTGTGTTTAAATTTGTGACAGTTCAGTATTTCCTCCAGGCCTTGTGTTTAAATTTGTGACAGTTCAGTATTTCCTCCAGAAACTGTGTTCAAAACTGTGACAGCTCAGTATTTCCCCCAGGACCTGTGTTTAAATTTGTGACAGTTCAGTATTTCCCACAGGCCCTGTGTTTAAATTTGTGACAGTTCAGTATTTCCTCCAGGCCTTGTGTTTAAATTTGTGACAGTTCAGTATTTTCTCCAGGCCCTGTGTTTAAATTTGTGACAGTTCAGTATTTCCTCCAGGCCTTGTGTTTAAATTTGTGACAGTTCAGTATTTCCTCCAGGCCTTGTGTTTAAATTTGTGACAGTTCAGTATTTCCTCCAGGCCTTGTGTTTAAATTTGTGACAGTTCAGTATTTCCTCCAGAAACTGTGTTCAAAACTGTGACAGCTCAGTATTTCCCCCAGGACCTGTGTTTAAAGCTGTGACAGTTCAGTATTTCCCCCTGGCCCTGTCTTTAAATTTGTGACAATTCAATATTTCCCCCAGGACCTGTCATTAAAGTTGTGACATTTCAGTGTTTCCTCCAGGCCCTGTGTTTACAGTTGTGACAGCTCACTATTTCCGCCAGGATCTGTCTTTCAAGTTGTGACAGCTCACTATTTCCGCCAGGACCTGTCTTTAAAGTTGTGACAGCTCAGTATTTCCCCCAGAAACTGTGTTCAAAACTGTGACAGCTCAGTATTTCCCCCAGGACCTGTGTTTAAATTTGTGACAGTTCAGTATTTCCCCCAGGACCTGTGTTTAAATTTGTTACAGTTCAGTATGTCCTCCAAGCCTTGTGTTTAAAGTTGTGACAGCTCAGTATTTCCTCCAGGCCTTGTGTTTATCTTTGTGACAGTTCAGTATTTCCTCCAGTCCCTGTGTTTAAATTTGTTACAGTTCAGTATGTCCTCCAAGCCTTGTGTTTAAAGTTGTGACAGCTCAGTATTTCCTCCAGGCCTTGTGTTTAAATTTGTGACAGTTCAGTATTTCCTCCAGGCCCTGTGTTTATCTTTGTGACAGTTCAGTATTTCTCCCAGGCCCTGTGTTTTAAGTTGTGACAGCTCTGTATTTCCCCCAGGCCCTGTCTTCAAAACTGTGACAGATCAGTATTTCCTCCAGGCCCTAATTTTAAAATTGTGACAGTTTAGTATTTCCTCCAGTCCCAATGTTTACAGTAGGGAAAGTTCAGTATTTTTTCCAGGCCCTGTATTTACAGTTGTGACACTTCAGTATTTCCCCTAGGCTCTGTGTTTAAATTTGTGACAGTTCATTATTTCCTCCATGCCTTATGTTTAAATTTGTGACAGTTCAGTATTTCCCGCAGGCCCTGTGTTTAAATTTGTGACAATTCAGTGTTTCCCCCCGGACCTGTCATTAAAAGTTGTGACAGTTCAGTATTTCCCCCAGGCCCTGTGTTTAAAGCTGTGACAGTTCAGTATTTCCACCAGGACCTGTGTTTACAGTTGTGACAGCTCACTATTTCCGCCAGGACCTGTGTTTACAGTTGTGACAGCTCACTATTTCTGCCAGGACCTGTGTTTACAGTTGTGACAGCTCACTATTTCTGCCAGGCCCCGTGTTTACAGTTGTGACAGCTCAGTGTTTCCTCCAGGACCTGTCGTAATGTTGTGACAGTGCCGTATTTCCCCCAAGGCCTGCGGTTATAGTTATGGCAGATCAGTATTTCCTCCAGGCCCTGTGTTCAAAGTTGTGACAGCTCAGTATTTCACCCAGGACCTATGTTTAAAACTGTGACAGCTCAGTATTTCCTCCAGGCCTTGTGTTTAAAACTGTGACAGCTCAGTATTTCCTCCAGGCCTTGTGTTTAAAATTGTGACAGTTCAGTATTTCCTCCAGGACCTGTGTTTAAATTTGTGACAGTTCAGTATTTCCTCCAGACCTTGTGTTTAAAATTGTGAAAGTTCAGTATTTCCTCCAGGCCCTGTGTTTAAAATTGTGAAAGTTCAGTATTTCCTCCAGGCCCTGTGTTTAAATTTGTGACAGTTCAGTATTTCCTCCAGGACCTGTGTTTAAAGTTGTGACAGTTCAGTTTTTCGTCCAGTCTGTCTGTTTAAATTTGTGACAGTTCAGTAGTTCTCCCAGGCCCTGTGTTTTCAGTTGTGACCGCTCTGTATTTCCCCCAGGCCCTGTCTTCAAAACTGACAGATCAGTATTTCCTCCGGGCCCTAAGTTTAAAATTGTGACAGTTTAGTATTTCCTCCAGCCCTGTGTTTACAGTTGTGGCAGTTCAGTATTTCCCCCAGGGCCTGTGTTTAAAGTTGTGGCAGCTCAGTATTTCCCCCAGGGCCTGTGTTTAAAGTTGTGGCAGCTCAGTATTTCCCCCAGGGCCTGTGTTTAAAGTTGTGGCAGCTCAGTATTTCCCCCAGGGCCTGTGTTTACAGTTGTCACAGCTCAGTATTTCCTCCAGGACCTATCTTTAAAGTTGTTACAATTCAGTGTTTCCCCCAGGCCCCGTGTTTATCAATCTGACAGATCAGGATTTCCCCCAGGGCCTGTGTTTAAAATTCTGTGAATTCAGGATTTCCCCCAAGCCCGGTGTTTAATATTGTGACAGTTCTGAAGTGGCTCAGTGTCAATTTTTTGTGTTTTTTTTTTAAGTTGATTCAAGTGACATGTGTGTCACTGGCAAGGCCAACATCTATTACCCATCCGTAATCGCCCTTTGAGAGGGTGGTGGTGAGCCATGTTCTTGTACCACTGCACTCCATGGCGGGTCGGTACAGCCACAGTGCTGTTAGGAAGGGTGTTCAAAAATTTTGACACCGTGACAGTGAAGGAAGTGCAATATAGATCCAAGTGAGGATGGTGTATGACTTCAGTTGTTGTGTGTGGCCATATTTTTCAGATTTTGATCTTTTTGATATATTTTTAGCACGGTTTGATGTAAAATCTCTCCTAAAATCTGCCTGTCTCTCCCTCCATCTTTCTGCACATCGCTCCCTCCCTCTCTTTCTTTGTCTCTCTGAGACCAAGATCGCATACGTCTAATGAATTACTCTCTTAATATATCCTATCGCCTTCAAAGATCGCTGGTCATGATCCGCCAGGTCCCTCTGTACCTGCACACGCTTGAGAAATATGACATAGTGCAATCAAACAAAGTCAACATGGTTTCATGAAAGGGAAATCTCCTTTTAATCTTCTCTGCTCTAAGGAGAACAAGCCCAGCTTCTCCAGTCTATCAGTGTAACTGTAATAATCTCATCAGGAACCGTTCTAGTAAATCTCTTCTGTACATTCACCAAATCATCCATGTACTTCCGAAAGTGCGGTCCCAGAATTAGACACAATACGTCAGCTGGGGACAAACTATTATTTTAGAAAGGTTTCACATCACTTCCTTTTTCAAACAGAAATGCATTGGCAGTGATATTATTAAAGTCCTTAGGAAGACGGAGAAGGCCATTCGGCCCTTCAAACCTGTCCCGCCATTCACTCAGGTCTTGGCTGATTTGCTCCTTATCCACATTGAGCTGTCTCGGCTCCGTAAACATTAATAACCTTTCCTAACAAATCTCTACCGACAATCAGGAATTAATGTCACTGCCTGTTAATACTGGGGAATTCCTTCCCTAAACCTCTCCGCCTCTCGACCTCTAATACTTGCTTAAAGATGTTCCTGAAAACTAACCTCTTTGACTGAGCTTTTAATCTCAATTTATGTGGGTTTGGTTTCAGATTTTGCCTTTTAATGGACCCTGTGCAGCACCTTTGGGACTTTTTATTTCTTGCCTTCTCCATCATCCGGTCTCGCTCTCTCTCTTTCTCCCCCTCACCCACCCCTCTCTCTCTTTCTCCCCCTCGCCCACCCCCCTCTCTCTTTCTCCCCCTTACCCTGTATCTCCCTCTCTCTCCTCCTCACCTCTAAGACAAGTATATCCTTCCTTCAGTACCGAGACCAGGACTGTACACAGTACTCCAGGTGTGGGCTCACCAAACCCTGTACCATTACAGCAAGACTTCCTCACTCTTGTACTCTAACCTCCTTGCAATAAAGGACAACACTCCATTTGCTGCACCTGCATGTTAACTTTCTGTGATTTGTGTACAAGGATACCCAAATCCCTCTTAGTACCAACATTTAATAGTTTCTCAACATTTTTTTTTAGAACATTACAGCGCAGTACAGGCCCTTCGGCCCTCGATGTTGCGCTGACCTGTGAAACCATCTGACCTACACTATTCCATTTTCATCCATATGTCTATCCAATGACCACTTAAATGCATTTAAAGATGGCGAGTCTACTACTGTTGCAGGCAGGTCATTCCACGCCCCTACTACTCTCTACGTAAAGAAACTACCTCTGACATCTGTCCTATATCTTTCACCCCTCAACTTAAAGCTATGTCCCCTCGTGTTTGCCATCATCATCCGAGGAAAAAGACGCTCACTATCCACCCTATCTAACCCTCTGATTATCTTGTATGTCTCTATTAAGTCACCTCTCCTCCTCCTTCTCTCCAACGAAAACAACCCCAAGTCCCTCAGCCTTTCCTCGTAAGACCTTCCCTCATTACCAGGCAACGTCCTAGTAAATCTCCTTTGCACCCTTTCCAAAGCTTCCACATCCTTCCTATAATGCGGTGACCAGAACTGCACGCAATACTCCAGGTGCGGCCGCACCAGAGTTTTGTACAGCTGCATCATGACCTCGTGGCTCCGAAACTCGATCCCCCTACTAATAAAGGCTAACACACCATATGCCTTCTTAACAGCCCTATTAACCTGGGTAGCAACTTTCAGGGATTTATGTACCTGGACACCAAGATCTCTCTGCTCATCTACACTACCAGGAATCTTCCCATTAGCCCAGTATTCTGCATTCCTGTGACTCCTTCCAAAGTGAATCACCTCACACTTCTCCGCATTAAACTCCATTTGCCATCTCTCAGCTCAGCTCTGCAGCCTATCTATGTCCCTCTGTACCCTACAACACCCTTCGGCACTATCCACAACTCCACCGACCTTCGTGTCATCCGCAAATTTACTAACCCACCCTTCTACACCCTCTTCCAGGTCATTTATAAAAATGACAAACAGCAGTGGCCCCAAAACAGAACCTTGCGGTACACCACTAGTAACTAAACTCCAGGATGAACATTTGCCATCAACCACCACTCTCTGTCTTCTTTCAGCTAGCCAATTTCTGATCCAAAGCTCTAAATCACCTTCAACCCCATACTTCCGTATTTTCTACAATAGCCTACCGTGGGGAACCTTATCAAACGCCTTACTGAAATCCATATACACCACATCCACTGCTTTACCCTCATCCACCTGTTTGGTCACCTTCTCGAAAAACTCAATAAGGTTTGTGAGGCACGACCTACCCTTCACAAAACCGTGCTGACTATCTCTAATGTACTTATTATTTTCAAGATGATTATAAATCCTGTCTCTTATAACCTTTTCCAACATTTTACCCACAACCGAAGTAAGGCTCACAGGTCTATAATTACCAGCGCTGTCTCTACTCCCCTTCTTGAACAAGGGGACAACATTTGCTATCCTCCAGTCTTCCGGCACTACTCCTGTCGACAATGACGACATAAAGATCAACAACAAAGGCTCTGCAATCTCCTCCCTGGCTTCCCAGAGAATCCTAGGATAAATCCCATCTGGCCCAGGGGACTTATCTATTTTCACTCTTTCCAAAATTGCTAACACCTCCTCCTTGTGAATCTCAATCACATCTAGCCTAGTAGGCTGTATCTCAGTAATCTCCTCGGCAACATTTTCTTTTTCTACTGTAAATACTGACGAAAAATATTCATTTAACGCTTCCCCTATCTCCTCTGATTCCGCACACAACTTCCCACTACTATCCTTGATTGGCCCGAATCTAACTCTTATCATTCTTTTATTCCTGATATACCTATAGAAAGCCTTAGGGTTTTCTTTGATCCTATCCGCAAATGACTTCTCGTGTCCTCTCCTTGCTCTTCTTAGCCCTCCCTTTAGATCCTTCCTGGCTAGCTTGTAACTCTCAAGCGCCCAAACTGAGCCTTCACGTCTCATCCTAACATAAGCCGCCCTCTTCCTCTTGACAAGCGCTTCAACTTCTTGAGTAAACCGCGGCTCCCTCGCTCGACAACTTCCTCCCTGCCTGACAGGTACATACTTATCAAGGACACACAGTAGCTGCTCCTTGAATAAGCTCCACATTTCGTTTGTGCCCATCCCCTGCAGTTTCCTTCCCCATCCTACGCATCCTAAATCTTGCCTAATCGCATCATAATTTCCTTTCCCCCAGTTATAATTCTTGCCCTGCGGTATATACCTGTCCCTGCCCATCGCTAAGGTAAACCTAACCGAATTGTGATCACTATCACTAAAGTGCTCACCTACATCTAAATCTAACACCTGGCCGGGTTCATTACCCAGTACCAAATCCAATGTGGCATCGCCCCTGGTTGGCCTGTCTACATACTGTGTCAGAAAACCCTCCTGCACACACTGGACAAAAACTGACCCATCTAAAGTACTCGAACTATAGTATTTCCAGTCAATATTTGGAAAGTTAAAGTCCCCCATAACAACTACCCTGTTACTCTCGCTCCTGTCGAGAATCATCTTTGCTATCCTTTCCTCTGCATCTCTGGAACTATTCGGAGGTCTATAGCAAACTCCCAACAGGGTGACCTCTCCTCTCCTGTTTGTAACCTCGGCCCATACTACCTCAGTAGACGAGTCCTCAAACGTCCTTTCTGCCGCTGCAATACTCTCCTTGATTAACAATGCCACACTCCCCCCCCCCCCCTCTTTTACCATCTTCTCTGTTCTTACTGAAACATCTAAATCCCGGAATCTGCAACATCCATTCCTGCCCCTGCTCTACCCATGTCTCTGAAATGGCCACAACATCAGGATCCCAGGTACCAACCCATGCTGCAAGCTCACCCACCTTATTCCGGATGCTACTGGCGTTGAAGTAGACACACTTTAAACCAAGTTCTTGCTTGCCAGTGCCCTCTTGCGTCCCTGTAACCTTATCCCCTACCTCACTACTCTCAACAGCCTGTACACTGGAACTACAATTTAGGTTCCCATGCCCCTGCTGATTTAGTTTAAACCACCCCGAAGGGTTTTCTGACACAGCATGTAGACAGGCCAACCAGGGGCGATGCCACATTGGATTTGGTACTGGGTAATGAACCCGGCCAGGTGTTAGATTTAGATGTAGGTGAGCACTTTGGCGATAGTGATCACAATTCGGTTAGGTTTACCTTAGCGATGGGCAGGGACAGGTATATACCGCAGGGCAAGAATTATAGCTGGGGGAAAGGAAATGATGATGCGATTAGGCAAGATTTAGGATGTGTAGGATGGGGAAGGAAACTGCAGGGGATGGGAACAATCAAAATGTGGAGCTTATTCAAGGAGCAGCTACTGTGTGTCCTTGATAAGTATGTACCTGTGAGGCAGGGAGGAAGATGTCGAGCGAGGGAGCCGTGGTTTACTAAAGAAGTTGAAGTGTTTGTCAAGAGGAAGAAGAAGGCTTATGTTAGGATGAGAGGTGAAGGCTCAGTTAGGGCGCTTGAGAGTTACAAGCTAGCCAGGAAGGATCTAAAGGGAGAGCTAAGAAGAGCAAGGAGAGGACACGAGAAGTCATTGGTGGATCGGATCAGGGAAAACCCTAAGGCTTTCTATAGGTATATCAGGAATAAAAGAATGACTAGAGTTAGATTAGGGCCAATCAAGGATAGTAGTGGGAAGTTGTGTGTGGAATCAGAGGAGATAGGGGAAGCGTTAAATGAATATTTTGCGTCAGTATTTACAGTAGAGAAAGAAAATGTTGTTGAGGAGAATACTGAGATTCAGGCTATTAGGCTAGATGGGATTGAGGTTCACAAGGAGGAGGTGTTATCAATTTTGGAAAGTGTGAAAATAGATAAGTCCCCTGTGCCAGATGGGATTTATCCTAGGATTCTCTGGGAAGCCAGGGAGGAGATTGCAGAGCCTTTGTCCTTGATCTTTATGTCGTCATTGTCGACAGGAATAGTGCCGGAAGACTGGAGGATAGCAAATGTTGTCCCCTTGTTCAAGAAGGGGAGTAGAGACAGCCCTGGTAATTATAGACCTGTGAGCCTTACTTCGGTTGTGGGTAAAATGTTGGAAAAGGTTATAAGAGACAGGATTTATAATCATCTTGAAAATAATAAGTACATTAGAGATAGTCAGCACGGTTTTGTGACGGGTAGGTCGTGCCTCACAAATCTTATTGAGTTTTTCGAGAAGGTGACCAAACAGGTGGATGAGGGTAAAGCAGTGGATGTGGTGTATATGGATTTCAGTAAGGCGTTTGATAAGGTTCCCCACGGTAGGCTATTGCAGAAAATACGGAAGTATGGGGTTGAAGGTGATTTCGAGCTTTGGATCAGAAATTGGCTAGCTGAAAGAAGACAGAGGGTGGTGGTTGATGGCAAATGTTCATCGTGGAGTTTAGTTACTAGTGGTGTACCGCAAGGATCTGTTTTGGGGCCACTGCTGTTTGTCATTTTTATAAATGACCTGGAAGAGGGTGTGGAAGGGTGGGTTAGTAAATTTGCAGATAACACTAAGGTCGGTGGAGTTGTGGATAGTGCCGAAGGATGTTGTAGGGTACAGAGGGACATAGATAGGCTGCAGAGCTGGGCTGAGAGATGGCAAATGGAGTTTAATGCGGAAAAGTGTGAGGTGATTCACTTTGGAAGGAGTAACAGGAATGCAGAGTACTGGGCTAATGGGAAGATTCTTGGTAGTGTAGATGAGCAGAGAGATCTTGGTGTCCAGGTGCATAAATCCCTGAAGGTTGCTACCCAGGTTAATAGGGCTGTTGAGAAGGCATATGGTGTGTTAGCTTTTATTAGTAGGGGGATCGAGTTTCGGAGCCACGAGGTCATGCTGCAGCTGTACAAAACTCTGGTGCGGCTGCACCTTGAGTATTGCGTGCAGTTCTGGTCACCGCATTATAGGAAGGATGTGGAAGCTATGGAAAGACTGCAGAGGAGATTTACTAGGATGTTGCCTGGTATGGAGGGAAGGTCTTACGAGGAAAGGCTGAGGGACTTGGGGTTGTTTTCGTTAGAGAGAAGGAGGAGGAGAGGTGACTTAATAGAGACATACAAGATAATCAGAGGGTTAGATAGGGTGGATAGTGAGAGTCTTTTTCCTCGGATGGTGATGGCAAACACGAGGGGACATAGCTTTAAGTTGAGGGGTGATAGATATAGGACAGATGTGAGAGGTAGTTTCTTTACGCAGAGAGTAGTAAGGGCGTGGTACGCCCTGCCTGCAGCAGTAGTAGATTCGCCAACTTTAAGGGCATTTAAGTGGTCATTGGATAGACATGTGGGTGAAAATGGAATAGTGTAGGTCAGATGGTTTCACAGGTCGGCGCAACATCGATGGCCGAAGGGCCTGTACTGCGCTGTAATGTTCTAATTCTAATTCTAAGAGCACTAACAAATCTCCCCCCCAGGATATTGGTACCCCTCTGGTTCAGAGGGAACATTTGAAAAATGTTCTGTGTTTCTATTCTTCCTGCCAAAGTGAAGAACCTCACATCTCTCCACATGATATTCCAGCTGCCACTTTCTTGCCCACTCGCTTAACCCGTCCATCTGCCAATGCAGTATCTTTGTGCCCTCCTCACAGCTTTCAGTACCACCTAACTTTGTATCATCAGCCCATATAAACCCAACATAGGCCGTGTTTGAGAGAGGAACCTTTGTCCTGACAAGTATTAAGATACAACTGGTTGATATTTTGTGCAGGATATTTCTGCATATTTATTGGAGTTGTTAAGATGGAAGATCTTTAATAAGAGATTAGAGTGTGTCCTTTTGTGTCCTCTCCCACCCTCACATCCAGAATTGGAAACACAAACACACAGAGACACATAGACAGCCAAGTAAACACAGATAGACTAACACGTCCAGATAAAAAAACACACACACACACACACACATAGAAATCCACACCCAGGCACATCCACTCCCACTGATCGAGAGAGAGAAAAACCCACACAGAGACACATATATTCACATTGACCAACTTAGACAGATAAACACACATACTGCCTTCTGTTTGAATACTGTTTTTACAAACATCATAATCTCTCTTTTCTCCTTTTATGTTTCACTCTCGGGTTTTAAATTTATTGTCAATCTGATTTCTCAGGGACCAGGAGAATTTTGGCTTTCCTTTTCTTGCCTTTGGGGTCAGGGGTTATTGGTGAATCCCAGTGTCCGTCCAGTCTGTTTACCCCTGACCCAGCGCTGTGTCCCCGAGGGGGGTGGAGGGAGTAGGGAGAGTGTCAGTCCCAACCTCTTAAAGGGACCCCGCACTGCCAGAAATGCTCCTTCGGTTTAGATCTTCGAAGGAATCAGTAGGAAATTGAACAAGGATGGGAACAAAATGACATTGAATCTTCCAATATTAATTTATTCAGTGATGTTAATAAACAGCAAATTATCTGCCAACCCCAAATTCACACAAATACTATTGTGAATTCGGATTAATAATTTTAAAGGAGAACATGTTGTTAATTACTTGCATTTCATTTCAGGATGTAATATTAATAAAAAACTTAGGAAGACAGGAGGAGGCCGTTCGGCCCCTCGAGCACGTCCAATCCCCAGGAGAAATTTTATTCCTCACCCTCTCCCTTACTATGTGTGTGTGTCTCTCTCTCTCAACCCGTCTCTCTCTCTCTCTTTCCCTCACCCCGTCTATCTCTCTCTCTCTCTCTTTCCCTCACCCCATCTATCTCTCTCTCTCTCTTTCCCTCACCCCGTCTATCTCTCTCTCTCTCTTTCCCTCACCCCGTCTATCTCTCTCTCTCTCTTTCCCTCACCCCGTCTATCTCTCTCTCTCTCTCTTTCCCTCACCCCGTCTATCTCTCTCTCTCTCTCTTTCCCTCACCCTGTCTATCTCTCTCTCTCTCTTTCCCTCACCCTGTCTATCTCTCTCTCTCTCTTTCCCTCACCCCGTCTATCTCTCTCTCTTTCCCTCACCCCGTCTATCTCTCTCTCTCTCTCTTTCCCTCACCCCGTCTATCTCTCTCTCTCTTTCCCTCATCCCGTCTATCTCTCTCTCAGAAGACGACTAAAAAATCAAATAGTATTGCAGAAAATACGGAAGTATGGGGTTGAAGGTGATTTAAAGCTTTGGATCAGAAATTGGCTAGCTGAAAGAAGACAGAGGGTGGTGGTTGACGGGAAATGTTCATCCTGGAGTTTAGTTACTAGTGGTGTACCGCAAGGATCTGTTTTGGGGCCACTGCTGTTTGTCATTTTTATAAATGACCTGGAAGAGGGTGTGGAAGGGTGGGTTAGTAAATTTGCGGATGACACTAAGGTCGGTGGAGTTGTGGATAGTGCCGAAGGATGTTGTAGGGTACAGAGGGACATAGATAGGCTGCAGAGCTGGGCTGAGAGATGGCAAATGGAGTTTAATGCGGAAAAGTGTGAGGTGATTCACTTTGGAAGGAGTAACAGGAATGCAGAGTACTGGGCTAATGGGAAGATTCTTGGTAGTGTAGATGAACAGAGAGATCTTGGTGTCCAGGTGCATAAATCCCTGAAAGTTGCTACCCAGGTTAATAGGGCTGTTAAGAAGGCATATGGTGTGTTAGCTTTTATTATTAGGGGGATCGAGTTTCGGAGCCACGAGGTCATGCTGCAGCTTTACAAAACTCTGGTGAGACCGCACCTGGAGTATTGCGTGCAGTTCTGGTCACCGCATTATATTGGTAGTGTTCCCTACTGGATCTCTTGTTGCGGCATCAGTTCTCATGTGGCCTTGGAACCTGCCGTCACCAGCTTAAAAAGAATCCATTGTGGCTCTGCCCCTGAGCCCAATGGGTTAATTTGTCCAATTCTATCTGTCAATTTCGAAATGTAAAATTTAACAATGTCCAATATGTATAAATTTGACTCTCAGCAATGCAAAAAGCTGCAGCGGGTTAAGTTCTTTGTTTGTCTCCAAGGGCGCGGAGCAAAACATTCTCAGCTACGTCATTTTCTGAAACTTTTTTTTCTGATCGAAAACAACTATCCATTTTAAATTTTTTTCAATCCTTTTGGTATCCTTAGGGTTTAAAAACAACAAAATCATGTGTAACATTTTCAAATTCAAAGGAAAGCATCTCCATCAGGAAAGACAGCATTTTAGATTACACTCCAATTGTTTCCACATTTTTTAGTATCTTTTGTAAGAGGTTCCTAATCCAATGATTTTTACAACAAAGATGATTCCAATTCCAATTTACTACAATAATATTTAAATCAAAATTGCCGATGTTATATGAACGAGTCTTCTGTCCGGAACTTAAGACTCCTCCAAAACTCGACATAATAAACTTGAAAGTTCATTGTGGTTGCAAATGACATTTCCAGTTCTTCAACTTAAACAGGTCAATTAACCTTAACAGTATTAATTCAATTCATACTTATTAACTTATAATACTTATTAACGACACACAGAACAGAATAGCTCGTGCTTATTTTAAAATATAGGTAAATTACATCATTTTCTTGCTCTTACTTCAGGCGCCTTTTCAAATGACTGTAATAAAACCAAAAACTAAATAAAAAGTTATTTAACATTCTTAGAACAAAAGACTTAACACCAGGTCCTTACACAAACTTAAATCTTTTTAAACAGACAGAATCCTTCCTATATCTCCTTTTCTATCCTTTCTTTCCCTTGAAACAATATAACAGTCAGTAAAACATGTCTTCAAATTTAGACTGCAAAATAAAACAATAGCAGACTTTCCAATTAAAACAATGTTCCAAACCCCAAATTAGATTTCTGCCAGACCTTCAGACCTTCAAGGCTGAAGCTTATCCCTCAGAAAATTGTTCATTGCCTTTTCACAATTGCAAAACCAACTAAAAATAAAACTTTAACTTAAAATATAATTCAATTTTATATCCCATTCCTGGGTGCACAACACTAAATAGAAATGAACACACTCAACAATCACTTTTCACAATCATTCAATTCCAAACAACTTAACAGACTTCAATTTTCAACATTAAAGCCAGACAACAAAGAGTTAACGACAGTCACTTTTACAGAACACAAACTGTACATCCCAGATATTCAATTCATTCGTGGAAGCTTCCAACATTCTCACAATTGAATCAAATACACCGTAACTTGTTTTTACTTTAAAACATACCTATCTTTAAAACACATATTTACCGTGACACTTCTGCGTCTCCTTCAAGGGGGCAAACGGACGTGGGTCGCCTTTCTCCAGAGGACATGGATTATTCGTCCCCGGGGGCGACCCTTCCTTCTTGGAAGCCGTTGAGTCCATTCTTGCATCTACTTTCTCAAAACCTTCTAATTTTACGAGCTAATTTCTATGGAGTAAACAACATTAACACAAACAAAAGACAAAACCACACACAAAGAGATGAACAGGCGCAGTTAATGTTAAATTCTCAAGGTCAGCGAACCGGCTCATCCCTGTCTCTTCAGGTCAACGGTACTTTCGTTCTCCAACTCTTGTCACCCACATCTTTCTCTAGGGCCAGATCAGCGGGTGTACTCAGGAGCCCCGAAAACGTGCTTGTTGGGTCAATTTGGTAATTTAGTTGCAGCCCCAGTCATCTCTGTCCCATATCTTGTCACCGTATTTTACTCACTTCCCATGTGTGAGAGTTAACTTCGTATACTCAATGGGATCAGGTATTCGGCCCAGCCGACGATGCCAGATTCCTAAATTTACTGGATTTTCCACTTATCTACTTTTCAACTTCCCTTCGCAGAATTACTCACTTCCCATGTGTGAGATTTAACTTACTCAATTTTAGAACTTTTCTGATCAGGTTTCATCCAATTCTTCCTTGACCACTCTGTCCCCCCTCTCCCAGTTATATGGCCTTCACGTGGGGCCCATCGCCCTCTTAATTCCGGCTCAGGCAGCGTGATTGAGACACTAGGGTCGCAGAAAAGCTGACTTACCCCTGATCCTGTCGATTAGTTTTTTCACGAGGTTCTTTTGGATCCCGTGAACTCAGGGATCCTGACGACTACACAAAACTGTTGGAGAAAATCCAGATTGTGCCCAATTGTTGAACAAATTCTCTGGACTCAGACGTTGAGAACAAACACTTTATTTTTGATATCATGGGGGAGCAGCACTGGATCGCCTTTAGGTAAGGTGTGCTCCCCCATGATATCAAAAATAAAGTATTTGTTCTCAACGTCTGAGTCCGGAGAATTTGTTCAACAATTGGGCACAATCTTGAGTTTCTCCAACAGTCATCCGTCTGCAGTGACAGTTCAGGGGATTGTTTGTCCATGGACCGAGTCACCACACAATCAGTGAGAATGCCAGGGACCTTCTCCTGTAACTGCTCTGTCTCCCTGACCTCTTTTGGTCTCTCCAGAGCTACTGGGGAAGATGCCACCTTTTCCCCTGTCAGATCATTACCCAGGAGCTGATCGACCCCTCCACCGGTAAACTAGGTACAATCCTCATGGTTACCGGTCTTGAAACTGGGTCACATTCCAAGTGCAGTCGATATACAGGTATGGTCATATATCATCTTCCGATACCATTCACTAACACTCTAGCATTCACTGCACTCTCTCGGGTAAAGGTGTTTTCCCAGCAGAAGGGTTTGTTTGGCCCCTGTATCCCTCAGTATGACTATGGGCTTGCTTGTCCCACTCGAGGGGTATGGGGTCACTTTTCCTTGGAATACAAATTCCTGGTAACTCTCAGGGATTTTGTTAAGTTTTCCCGCACTCTCTGTGGTGGGGTTACTGTGTCTGACTGTTACAGTTAAAGGCACAGCCTGACCTGCTGTGCTTTCCATCAGGGCCCGTTTTCCAGCACTGATCTGGTGGACTCCCATTAATCCTATAGGTTTTCCCCGTCACTTCCATTAGTCAACTCAATGGTGACCTGCCTTATTACAGTGGAAACACGCAGATCTTCAGCCATTACTCCTGCTCTCAGCACCTATTTGGTCTGAGGATGGACCCTTGTGTGTCCCGCTTCTTGCCCATGACTGCTCGGGCTCCGATCTCCCTTCCACCTTTTATTCTCGGATCTTTGGGGTGACGAGGAAAGGGTTTTCCTCTGGGATTAAGGCTTTGTGTACAAGGGAAAATTCATCAGCCAGAATACCTTTGAACCTTCTGTCCCTCTATGTGGGTTTTACGGGGAGGGGGCGAGTTTGTGAACTCCTCGAGAGGGATCACCGCTCTGAGGGTTTCATATGTGGGCTCTATCTTGAGAGCTCATATCATTGGCCAAAAACAAACACAAAAATGGACTTTAAAGTCTTCTATAGATACGTGAAAAGGAAACGTTTCGCTTAGACAAATGTGGGTCCATTACAGGCAGTGTCAGGAGAATTTATAATGGGCCATTGAGAAATGACAGAGAAGTTAAATGATTACTTTGTGTCTGTCTTCACTGAGGAAGATACAAGAAATCTCCCAGAATTAGAGATCCAAGGGATTCGGGTGAATGAGGAAATGGATTTAATTAGTATAAGTAAGATGGTTAGCTTGGAGAAATTAATAGAGCTGAAGGTTGACAAGTCCCCAGGACCTGATATTCTACATCCCAGAGTGTTGAAAGAGGTAGCTTTGGAAATAGTGGATACATTGATGAATATCTTTCAATATTCTGTAGATTCTGGAACTGTTCCTGTAGATTAGAAGATAGAAAATGTCTCCCCAGTATTTAAGAATGGAGGGAGAGAGAAAACAGGGCACTACAGACATGTTAGCCTTACATCAGTCGCTGGGAACAAGCTATGCTCTATTCTAAAGAATGTGATAAATGGATCTGATTAGGTAGAGTCAACATGGATATATAAATGGGAAACAATGTTTGACGAACCTGTTGGAGTTATTTGAGGATGTTGCGCACAGAATTGATAAAGGGGAGTTGGTGGACGTGGTATACTTGGATTTTCAGAAGGCTTTTGATAAAGTCCCCAACAGGTGGTTGGTTAGTAAAATTGAAGCACATGGGATAGGAGATAATGTACTGGCATGGATTAAGGATCAGCTAACAGGCAGAAAGCAGAGAGTAGGAATAAATGAGTCATTCTTGCCTTGGCAGGCTGTGACTAGTGGGGTACTGCAAGGATCAGTGCTTGGGCCCCGGCTGTTCACAATATGTATCAATGACTTGGATGTGGGGACCAATGTAATATTTCCAGGTTTTCAGATGCCAGTAAACTAGATGGGAATGAGTGTTGCGAGGAAGATGCAAAGCGGCTTCAAGGGGATTTGGACAGATGTCGTGAGTGGGCAAGAACACGGCAGTTGAAATATAATGTGGAAAGATGTGAGGTTATCCACTTCGGTAGCAGGAACAGATGTGCAGAGTATTTCTTAAACGGTAAGACATTAGAAAGTGTAGTTGTACGAAGGGACCTGGATGTCCTCATCAATAAGTCACTGAAAACAAACATGCAGGTGCAGAAAGCAGTTAGGAAGACTAATGGTATGTTAGCCTTCATTGAAGTGGATTTGAGTGCAGTAGTAGTGACGTTTTGCTGCAATTGTATGGAAACTTGGTTAGACTGCCCCTGGAGTAATGTGTCCAGTTTTGGTCCCCTTACCTTAGGAAGGATGTTATGATCATAGAGGGAGTGCAATGACGGTTCATCAGACTTGTTCCCGAGATGGCAGGACCGTCCCATGAAGAGAGATTGGGGAAACTGGGCCTGTATTCTCTACAGTTTCGAAGAATGAGAGGTGATCTGATTGAAACCTACAAAATACTGAAAGTGATAGACAGGGTAGATGCAGCTAACATGTTTCCCCTGGTTGGGGTATCTAGAACCAGGGGAAACAATTTCAAAATAAGTGGAAATCCACTGAAGACAGAGATGAGGAGACATGCCTTTTCTCAGAGGGTTGTGAATCTTTGGAATTCTCTACCCCAGAGGGCTGTGGAAGCTCGGTTGTTGAGTATGTTTAAAGCAGAGATTAACAGATTTATAAATGGAGTCATTGAGTCGCACAGCAAAGAAACAGGCCCTTCGACCCACCGCGTCTGGGCTGACTATAATGCCGATCTATACTAATCCCAACTGCTTGCATTAATTCCATATCCCTCTATGCCTTGTTCATTCAAGTACCTGTCCAGATGCCTCTTAAATGTCACTACTGTTCCTGCCTCCACCACCTCCTCAGGCAGATCATTCCAAATACCCACTATTCTTTGTGTGAAACATTTACCCCTTTGATCCCTTTAGACCTCCTCCCTCTCACCTTAAATCTACGCCCTCTAGTTTTATTCACCGCAACCATGGGAAACAGACTCTGGCTATCTACCCTATCTATGCCTCCCTTAATTTTATATACCTCTATCATGTCTCCTCTCAGCCTCCTTCACTGCAGGGAAATCAGACCCAGCCTATCCAGTCTCTCTTTATACCTCAAGCCCTTCAAACCAGGCAACATCCTTGTGAATCTTTTCTGCACCCTCTCTAGCTTAATCACATCTTTTGTGTAGTGCGACGACCAGAACTGCCCACAATACTCCAAATGCGGCCTAAACAATGTTATGTACAAATGTAACATGATGTCCCAATTGGTGTACTCAATGCCCCGGCCTAAATACCAGTGACATAACGGGAAATGGGGATTGTGTCGGAAAAAGACATAGAAGTGGATGATCAGCTATTATCATATTGAATGATGGAACAGGCTCGATGTCCTACTGCTGCTCCTATGTTCCAATGTTCCGAAATTGCTTAACTCTTTCAAACGCCAGGTAGGTTTGGTCAAGCTGCTTTCCAAAGATTCTGAATTTCTGCTGGTCCAGCTCCAGTACTATCTCATATGGGCCCAGGATAGCATTTTCAGTCCGCTCATAATCTGATGAACTTTCATCTTTCCTGTCATTTTGTTTTGTAAAACCAGTGTCCAGTTCTCTGACGGTCATTGCAGTTGCTTTGAAAATGTTTTAAAAGGAAAGAAAAGTGCTGCCACATCCTCCTCATTGAACTTTAGAATGAACTGGGAGAACTTTAAGAGATCAGCACATGGTCCTGAGCTAGGGGCAGCTCACACACTAGCTGTGCCTTCACTGGGTGTACTGGGTCTTCCTCTAGTTGTTTGAGCTGCCATATGTCCCTTTCCTCCTTCTCCTTCTGGAACACTCTTACGTTTTCCTTTTCTTGACACTCACTCTGCTCTTTCTCGCTCTCTCTGGAATTCTAATTCTAGTCTCTTCTGTTCTAGTTTTACCTTAGCTAACATTACTCTATCTGTTCGTGATTCTAACCCTGTTTGAGCCTTCAGCTTTAAGTGAGAAATGGTTGGTCTCAAGTCTTACGATTATGCATTCCCTAGCTTTTGGACGGAGTGTAATCCCTAACCTTCCAGCTGCATTACTCAACTTTTCAGCAGACAGGGCGTTTAACCTATACCAAGTTACTTCACTCTGTATGTAACTCCTTTATTGGCAATATAACTCCTTTATTCAAAAAGGGAGGGAGACAGAAAACAGGAAACTACAGGCCAGTTAGCTACACATTTGTCTTGGGGAAAAATTTAGAAGATATTATTAGGCATGGTATAGCCGGCACTCAGAACAAATCGAGGTAATCAGGCAGAATCAACATGGATTTATGAAAGTTAAATCATGTTTAATCAGTTTGTTGGATTTCTTTGATGGAGTTACTTGTGCTGTGGATGAAGGGGAACCGGTGGATGTACTGGACTTAGATTTCTATAAGGCATTTGATCAGATGCCACATCAAAGTTTATCGCAGAAAATAAAAGCTCATGGTGTCGGGGGGAAAATATTGGTATGGAAAGAAGATTGACTAGCTAACAGGAAACCGAGTGTCAGCATAAATGGGTAATTTTCTGGTTGGCAAGATGAAACGAGTGGTGTACCACAGGGATCTTCAACTTTTTACAATTTATATAAATGAATTGGATGAAGGGACCGAATTGCTATATTTTCCCATGACACAAAGATATGTCGGAAACTAAGTTGTGAACAGGACATAGGGGACTGCAAAGGAATATAGATAGGTTAAGTGAGTGGGCAAAGACCTGGAAAATGGAGTATACTGCAGGAAAGTGTGAAATTGTCCATGTTGGCAAGAAGAATAAAAAAGAAGCCTGTTATCTAAATGGTGAGAGATTGCAGTGCTCTGAGATGCAGAGGGATCTGGGTGTCCAAGTGCATGAATCACAAAAGGCTAGTAAGCAGGTACAGCACGTAATTGGAAAACTAATAGAATGTTATTGTTTACTGCAAGAGAAATTGAATAGCAAAGTATGGAGGTCATGCTTCAGTTTTACAGGGCATTGGTGAGACCACATCTGGAGTATTATGTACAGTATTGGTCTCCTTGTTAATGGAAGAATGTAAATGTATTGGGGGCAATACAGAGAAGGCTATTTAGACTGATACCTGGAATGGGCGGGCCGTCTTATGTGGGAATATTGGACAGGCTAGGCTTGTATCCGCTGGACTTTACAAGAGTAAGAGGCGACTTCATTGAAACATATAGGACTCTGAGGCGTCTTGACGGGGTGGATGCGGAAAGGATGTTTCCCATTGTGGGAGAATCTAGAATTAGGGGTCCCTATTTAAAAATAAGGGGGTCACCCATTTAACACACAGATGAGGAGATTTTTTTCCTGTGAGGGTCATGTGTTTTTGGAAATCTCTTCCTCAAAAGGCGCTGGAAGCAGAGTCTTTGAATATTTGTAAGGCAGAGGTAGATAGATTATTGATAAGCAAGGGGGTGAAAGGTTATCGGGGGCAGGTGGAAATGTGAAGTCGAGTTTACAATCAGATTAGTCATGATCTTATTGAATGGCAGAGCAGGCCTGAGGGGCCGAGTGGCCTACTCGTGATCCTAATTCATCTGTTCATATTTTCATAAGCTGTGGCTTAGGATGGTACTGTCTCCGAATGTGAACTTTTTAGTGCTGTAGCAGCGAAAGCCACAATAAAACCTACATTGAAATCTTCATTTTTTTCTGGGAATCAATTGTTTTTCCTACTTCTAATTTCTCGTTTGTCATTGGGTTACAATCAATTTCTGTTACAGCCATGTGAGGAGGGTTCCCAGATCCCCTCTTCTCCTATCTCTCATTTGACCACAATAGGGTTTATTCCTTTATCGCATTGGACGTGCTGACCACCTCAGTGAATATTTTACCTTATATCTTTATTGTGCTCGTGAAAGAGCCAGTCAGACAGGTTTTCTTGAGATTAAACAAGAGGTGAGTTTATTATACTTAACGATCTAAACTGGATCTGCATAAAATAATAAACAAGTACGCTACACGTTCATGCACACACTCAAACGAGAATCACACATAAATAAATTAGAGTGAGAAATACATTGGTGTTGGATGAGAGTCCATGATAATTTTTTTAAAACATATACAGTCTGTGAGGTTGGATAATTCTGTGGTCTGCGCCTTTGCCACCCTTACATATGAGTTTCATGTCATCTGCAGGAGTTGAAATTGTTTATTTTTACATTTAAGTCTATATCATGCATCTATCTTTATGTCAGGAACAGCAATGGTTCTCATACTGACCCCTGAGAAACATCACTGTATACTTCTCCACCCCCAGATTAAACAATGTCTGTTCACAACTTCTCTCTGCTTTCTGTCCCTGAGTCAATGTCATATCCACACTATCACTCTCACATTAATCCATGTCATCCAGTTTTTAATAACAAGTCTATGAAATGTCATTTGATCACAGGCCTTTTGAAAGATCATATACATAACACGAAACACGCTGACCTCATCAACACTCACAGTTATGTCATCAACTAACTTGATCAAGATTATCAGACATGATTGGTTATCAAGCTATCCATCCTGTTTGTCATTTATTATCAGATGTTTTTCCAAGAAAGATATATTTTTGAGCTGGGTTATGGCCTCTAGAAATTTCCAATCGCCAACATTAGACTGATTGGTCAGAAGTTACAGGGTTTATCCAATCTCTTTTTTTTAAAAATAGGGTGCATAATTTACAGTCCTCCACTCCCCTGTCACTACACCCATAGCCAAGGAGGAGTGAAAGCTTCTGGCCAGTGACTCTACCACTACTTCCCTTAACAAACCTCATACATAACATCCAGTCTGGGTAAATGTTCTACTTTATTTTGGAACACTAATTGTTGGTTTGACAGGGGTTAACTGAATCTGTTTGTTCAATGTGTGTAATTAATGTCAGTCTCCATGCACCTTAATTGTGTCATTGGAGAGTTTTCCACTTCCATTAATAAGGGATTTCTTTCAATGTGTTATTCCAAGCCGGGAGCATCACCCCCACACTAACAGCAGCTCCAGAGAGTGGGAAAGGATTGATCAGAATCTGAGAACAATAGATTCGAATTTTACAAAAATGGGCAGCAAGAGTTTATCCTATTAGTTTGGCGAAGTTACTGCAGATTATTATTGGAGAACATTAGAAATGCGAATCTATTATGCACTAAAGATGATTCAAACGATTTACTATCCCATCCTCGCTATTATTGGTGTCCCTGGTAAGTCTCTGTATCCAACTATTAAATCTATAAACCATATGTCACTGACTTGTGTTCTTGTCATGTAAATCCTGGGAATACTAAAGCCTCTGTCTTCAAACTCTCTCACAAAGTCTGCTCCCTATCCACTGTCTATATCGACCTCACTAGCCAATGTCTGAGGCTGAAACAGACAGTTTACAACCTCTATGTTCTATTTATACCTGAGCTGAGTTCATCGTCATGTTCTCTCCATCACTTAACCTGCCTAATACCACTTCTGTAATATCACCCATGTCCACCTCTGTCTCAAAACATCTCCTGCATAAGCCCTCATCTGTGCCTTTGTTAAATCCACACTTGACTATTCCAATTCTGTCCTGGTCACCCTCCCAGTTATAAACCTCCATAAACCACAGACCATCCAGAACTCTGCTGCCTGTAAACTAATATACACCAAATCCCGATCACCCATCACCCCAAATCCTGATCACCCATCACCCCTGTGCTCACTGATCTACATTGGCTCCCGGTCTGGCAGCACCTTAATTTAAATATTCTCATTCATGTGTTTGAATCCCTCCATGGCCTCACCCCTCCAATTAGTCCCATTTCCCTGTCCATATCCCATATTCTTGAAAATATTATGCCTTCAACTCTTTTCCCAATTCCCCATTGAAAGTGAGTTGCTTTTTCTCTCTATTTCCCCCGGCTGTGAATTCCATGCTGGTGCCAATGTTACAGAAACCTTGATCCATAAAATGATGCTATCTGCACAGCCGGCCACTTCTAGTGTGGCCAACACAGTGCCCCATGCTGGGCAGGGGACTTGCCCGGGCGTTCTATGTATGTGCTGTTAGTGTAAGGAGGGTTCAAGGTGACGTCAGTGCACCAGCGCAACAATGTTGATGTCTGTCCTTGAAACTTGGTCTGTGGATGTCCACTGACAATCTGTGTTCGTCACTTGTTATTTCAAAGGACCAGGCATCGAACTTACAGGTGAGGGGCTTTTGACCTGCTAATGCCATTGCAAAGTTAGTGGAGGTGCTTTGGATGTTTTTCTGGACGTTGTGTTGTGAGCTGCTGCAGACATTCAGGCAGGACAGAGGACATTGTGACCCAATTCTGGACGAGGTTTGGGGACTGTAGTTACAGTGTCTCTGGGTCTGTAACATGACCAACAGATGGATCAGAGGCTGCAGAGAGGGCAATCTATGTCAAGAGGCAAGAGGAGGGGGCTCTGCCCTACCCACCAGAGAAGCTTGATCCTGCATGGCAGCAAGCATGGATCTCATGACCTCAGTCTGAGCTTCCATTGCAGCACTGAGACATTGGGTGTCTGCCGTCTGTGCTGCAGTGGAAGCTGAGACAATGGTTACCAGATGCAGTATCATGGCTGGGTCTGCGAGTGATGTCATGGAGTTAGTGACCACTTCCACAGGGGAAAGAATGGGCTTCAATCTCTGTGCAATGTCCTGTGCCATCTTGGAGCCGGACTCCTCCATGTTCCTTGACAGTGATAACAGACTGTCTGACAGGCCTGTCAATGGACAAAGTATCTCAGTGTACATGTCCATCAGCATTCTCGTGTATGCAGTTCCAGCAATGTTCATATCTGAGTCCTGTGTATTATAACTCGTTTGTGACCTCGCCCTCTGGTGAGCTGACACATGGACTATCCTTTCCCCCTGGCCTGGCTGCAGCTCACTTGTGCTCGGTGACTCACCACGTGTAGATTCCGACTCTATACCAGCCTCTAAAGCACACACAGTGTAAGTATTTGAACTGTTGGCTGTGAGTATTAGACCAAGTGATGGCGCTTCGCCATCAGTGCTGTGCTGCTGCTCTCTCTCTGTCTCCTGGAGCTGCTGTGACTGGGAAGCTGGTAGTTTTGGGTTATCATTGGAAAGTATAACATTAGAAGGGGAAAGTTGGGGTGAGGGATTGAGGGTGGGATGGAAAGCAGGAGGTCCATGGTCCCACCATTTGCAGCTTGTACATCATCCCAGACAGCAGGATGAGGGGGAGGTGGGAGTTAAGAAGGGACATAAGGCAGGAGCACAGCATCATCCTGAATACTGTCGGTGATGCCGGATGTTACGGGCTCTGTCACAGCCGATCCCATGATGTGAAGAACCATCTCCTCCCTCAGGCTCAGGTGATGAAGTTATGCCAGGCCCTCGCCGGAACACTGCTGCTCCCTGTGTTTATGGGCCACCTTGTCCTGTAAGAGAGAGCGCAGAATGGCAGTGATTGTGTTTCACTGTGTTTGGGTGATTTGCCTACCATAGCTGAATAGCTGGAGGTATGTGGAGGCATTGAGAGGTGGGTGCGAGGCTGGCACCAGTGGAAGATGTGTGAGGGTGAGGTGGAGTAAGTGAATGTTAGGTGTGAGTCCTGAGTGTTAGGGATTGCTGATGGGTGAGTGATGGGGGTGTGGTACATTGAGCAGTGTGAGACGTTGGTTGTGTTGGGGGTAGGAGATGCCATGTGGAGATGAATTCACCGACATTGATCACCCGTGTGAGCTCATTAAACTTCTTCCGACTCTGCTGCCAGGTCCTCGGGGCCGGACTTCTTGCATTGACCTCCCAGGCCACCTGCTCCCATTCCCTTCGGAGAGTGTTACTTGAGGGCCTCGGCCCCACGCTATGAAAACATGGCCTCCCTCTTCCTGTTCCCCTCCATGACTAAGGCCTCCAGCACCACATCCGTGAACTGCAGATGCCTCTCTCAGTCCTAGTATTCCATTTACCTTGTTTCCAATTGCAGAATTCACAGTCAGCAGCACCAGCAGCACACGCAGCCTCCTGTGATTCAGTGCAGCTTCCCTTTAAGAGGGACAGTCTGCCTTTAAAATCTGAATGCTGGCTGAAACACGAGCCAGCCTCACGCACACTTCGCTCCCAGTTAATGTGCAGACAGACATCAGCGTGGGTCACCCTGGGCAGCAAGTAGAATTAATGGAAATGAGGAGAAAGCAGGAGATTTGTGTGTCACCTGCCTCAACAAGTACCGGCACGGGCAGATCATGAATCACAAACCCTACGCACAGAAGGAGGATATTCGGCCCATTGTGTCAGTGCAGTCTCTTTGAAAGAGATATCAAATTAGTTCCTCTCTCCTCCTTTTGACTCACTCCCCAGCTTTTTAAATTCCAATTCATGTATTTGCTGAATTCTCTTTTGAAAGATATTATTGAATCTGCTTCCACCATGTTTTCAGGCAGTGAATTCCAGATCCCAACAACTCGCTGTGTAAGAAAATTCTCCTCATTTCACCTTTGGTTCTTTGTCAATTACCTTCAATCTGTGTCTTCTTAATACTGAACTTTCTGACACTGGAAACAGTTTCACATTAATTAACCTATCAAGACCCTTCATGATTTTGAATTCTATATTAAACCTCTCCTTACCCTTCACTGCTCAGAAGAGAACAATCCCAGCTTTTCCAATCTCTCCACGTAACTGAATTCCCAGATACCTGGTACCATTCTTGTAAATCACCTCAGTATATTCACTAAGTGCTTGACATCCTTACCAAAGTGTGGTGATCAGAACTGGACACAATTCTCCAGCTGGGACCTAACCAATGATGGATGAACATCAGCATTTCCTCCTGAGTTTTATTACTCTGTGCCTCTCTCTCTAACACCAAGGACACTACATGTTACATTCAAAGATCTGTGTGTGTGTCCACCCCCAGTCTCTTTAATCCTGCACCCACTTTATAATGGTACCATTGAATTTATATTGTTTCTCCTCATATTGCCTACCCAAATGTCTCACTTCACACTTTACTGTGTTAAATTACATCTGCCATGTTCCTGTCCATTTCACCAGTCAGTCTCTGTCCTGCTGAAGTCTGTTACTATCCATCACACTGTTTATTAACATTTCTGAGATTCCTGCCCTCTGAAAACGTTGAAATTGTCCTCTCTGTACACAAGCCCATTGCATTAACATACATCAACAGTGATTCCAACAGTGACCCTGGGGAACCGCACTTTGTACTTCCCTCCAGACTAAACAACAACCATTCTCCGCTGCTCTCTGCTTTCTGTCACTGACCTAATTTCCTGCATGCTGACATTGAAAATAAAAAAAAGGACTTCCATTTATGTAACGCCTTCATGACCACTGCATGTCCCAAAGCGACTTACAACTAACGAGTACCTTTTACCGTTTTGTCTTTCTTGGAATGCAGGAAAAACACAGCCAATTTCCGCACAGCAAGATCCCACAAGTGGCAGTGTGATCATGATCAGATCTGTTTTTGTAATGTTAATTTGAGTGTAAATGTTGACCAGGAAACTGGGAATAATTCCCCTGACCTTCTAAATAATTCCATAGGATCTTTACATCCACTTGAGAGGGCAGACGGGGCCTGGCTTTTCCTTTTATTTGATGAGGCGGCACCTCGGACAGTGCAGCACTCACTCAGTACAGGACTGCAGTGTCAGCCTTGATTCTTGTCATCAAGTCCTGCAGTGACACTTGATCCTAGAAGCTTGTGACTGAAAGGGGAGAGAGCGACAAACTGAGCCACGGCTGACATTGGTCCTTTAATCCCAAGTGTTTCTAATTTGCTAACACGGCTGTTATGTGCTACTTTATCAAACAGCTGCTGAAAGGATAGGAATATTGGGAAAGTACAGACAGGAACAATCATAGAATCATAGAATAGCACAGTCCTGAATGATGTCATTCGGCCCATCAAGTCTGTGCTGGCCCTTTCAAAGAGCAATCCAGTTACTCCCACTCCCTGACTCTTTCACTATATCCTAACATTTTTTCTGCTTCAGATATCTATCCAATTCCCTTTTGCGATCAACTATTGAATCTGTATCCATCAGTTTATCAGAGAGTGCATCCCAAATCCAAACCACTCAAAAACAAAAATCCTCATGTCTGCTTCTTTTATCAATCGCCTTAAATCTATGTCTCTGATTGCCGGTCCCTTGGACATTGGAAACAGTTTCTCTTTATTTAATTTATCTAAACCCTTCCTAATGTTAAACAGCTCAATTAAATCTCCTCTGAAAGTTCTCTGCTCTAAGCA
This sequence comes from Heterodontus francisci, assembly GCF_036365525.1. Classification (NCBI taxonomy): domain Eukaryota; kingdom Metazoa; phylum Chordata; class Chondrichthyes; order Heterodontiformes; family Heterodontidae; genus Heterodontus; species Heterodontus francisci. The sequence goes on from NW_027141584.1 coordinate 479,963, forward strand.
GAACAACCCCAGCTCCATAACTGTAATCCCTCATGCCTGCACAAATTCTCGTAAAACAGTTCTGTACCCTCTCCGAAGGATTCATGTCCTTCCTAAAGTGTGGTTCCCAGTATTCGACACAAGACTCCAGGTGGAGCTGAACTAGTATTTTATATATGTTTCACCTTTTGTTCTTTTTGCCTCTATTTATAAACCCTAGAATGCCATATATTTATTAACTGTCTAGTTAACCTTTCCTGCCACCTTCAAAGATTTGTGTACAAATACCCCAAGTGTCTCTGTTATTTCACCACCTTTATAGTTGTACCATTTAACTTGTATTGTCTCTCCTCATTCATCCTTTCAAAATGTATTAGCTCACACATCTGCAATGTCAATTAAATATTGAGAAGATTGAAGCCATTGTTTTCTGTCTCCACTCCAAACATTTCCTAGCTACACACTCCATCCCTCTCCTTTGTAAATGCTTGAGACGAAGTCAAACTGTTCAGAAACGTGGTTACATAGTTAACCTTGAGATACCTGGCGATGAGCTTCTGAACAAATATTCACACCATCAGTAAAACGGCTTATTTCCATCCGCGGTGGAGTTGCATTGCAGGTTAAAAAGGAAATTAACGCAATAGTGAGGAAGGATATTAGCTCTGATGATGTGGAGACTGTATGGATAGAGCTGAGAAACACTGAGGGGCAATACACGTTAGTGGGTGTTATATATAAACCCCCAAACTGTGGTGGTGATGTGGGAATGGTCTTAAACAGGAAATTAGAGATGCATACGATAAAGCAACATCTGTAATTATGGGTGAGTTTAATCTGCATATAGATTGGGTCAAATCAAATTTGTCACAATAACGTCAAGGAGGAATTCATGGAATGTATATGGGATAGTTTTCTGGACCAATACTGTGAGGAACCAACTAGAGAACAGGCCATCCCAGACTGGGTATTGTGTAAAGAGAGAGGAATAATTGACAATCTAGTTGTGTGAAATCCCTTGAGGATGAGCGACCATAATATGAAAGAATTCTTCAGGAAGAACGCCAACAGTGAAGTCAGAGGAGAGTTGCAAGCTGATTGGTTGGGTGAGTAGCAGCTGTTAGTGCATGGAGATATCTTTAAAAAAGTGAAAAGTTTATTTTTGTGGAAAAAAACTCTGGTGATAAGGTGAGTACTGCTGAAGTGTTTCTTTTTTTTAATTATTAAGAACCTTAGATTGAAGTGGGCAGAACAAGGCCCCTCATGTAATTAGTATTTTTTTAAATTAAGGGTGTAACTAATTAATCTAAGGGTAGGTCATGACAGGAGAGCTCAGCCCCGTGATTTTCCTCCTGCGCTATGTGGGAAATCAGGGATGCTCCCAGTGTCCCTGGTGACCATGTGTGCAGGAAGTGTATCCATCTGCAGCTGCTGGTTACCCACATTACGGAGATGGAGCTGCGGGTGAAATCACTGTGGAGCATCCGTAATGCTGAGGAAGTCGTGGATAACATGTTTAGCGAGTTGGTCACACCGCAGGTAATAGCTGCACAGGCAGAAAAGCGATGGGTGACCACCAGACAGAGTAGTAGGCACAGGCAGGTAGTGCAGGAGTCTCTTGTGGCCACCCCGCTCTCAAACAGATCGACTACTTTGGATACTGTTGGGGGGGTGACCTCCCAGGGGAAAGCGGCAACAGCCAGGCCCATGGGACCACAGAGGGCTCTGCTGCACAGCAGGGGAGGAAAAGGAGTGGAAGAGCTATCATGATATGGGATTCTATCGTAGAGTGTGCAGGAAGGCGTTTCTGTGGCCGCAAAAGAGGCACCAGGATGATATGTTGCCTCCCTGCTGCTAGGGTCAAGGATGTCTCGGAGTGGCTGCAGGAAATTCTGAAAGGGGAGAGTGAGCAGCCAGAGGTCGTGGTCCATATTGGTGCTAACGATATGCACAGGAAGAGAGATAAGGTCCTGCACAGTGAATATAGGGAGTTAGGCAGAAGGTTAAAAAGTAGAACCTCTAGGGTTACTCTCAGGATTTGGCCTAATCATCAGCCTCAAGAAAACGAACATCATGGGACAGGACGTCAGAAATGCTCCATCCATCAATATTGGCGACCACGCTCTGGAAGTGGTTCAAGATTTCACCTACCTAGGCTCAACTATCACCAGTAACCTGTCTCTAGATGCAGAAATGTGTGGCGTTTGCAAGTTCTCCCTGTGTCTGCGTGGGTTTCCTCCGGCTGCTCCGGTTTCCTCCCACATGCCAAAGACTTGCAGGTTGATAGGTAAATTGGCCATTATAAAATTGCCCCTAGTGGAGGTATGTGGTAGGGAAATATAGGGACAGGTGGGGATGTGGTTGGAATATGGTATAGTGTAGGATTAGTATCAGTGGGTGGTTGATGGTTGGCACAGACTCGGTGGGCCGAAGGGCCTGTTTCAGTGCTGTATCTCTAAAAATAAATCAACAATGCATGGGAAAAGCTTCCACTGCTATGTCCAGACTGGCCAAGAGAGTGTGGGAAAATGGCGCACTGACACGGAACACAAAACTCCGAGTGTACCAAGCCTGTGTCCTCAGTACCTTGCTCTTTGGCAGCGAGGCCTGGACAACGTATGTCAGCCAACAGCAACTCTCAATTCATTCCATCTTCGCTGCCTCCGGAGAATACTTGGCATCAGGTGGCAGGACCGTATCTCCAACACAGAAGTCCTCGAGGCGGCCAACATCCCCAGCTTATACACACTACTGAGTCAGCGGCGCTTGAGATGGCTTGGCCATGTGAGCCACATGGAAGTTGGCAGGATCCCCAAAGACACATTGTACAGCGAGCTCGTCACTGGTATCAGACCCACCAGCCATCCGCATCTCCGCTTTAAAGACGTCTGCAAACGCGACATGAAGTCCTTTGACAAAGATCACAAGTTGTGGGAGTCAGTTGCCAGCGATCGCCAGAGCTGGCGGGCAGCAATTAAGGCAGGGCTAAAGTGTGGCGAGTCGAAGAGACTTAGCAGTTGGCAGGAAAAAAGACAGAAGCGCAAGGGGAGAGCCAACTGTGTAACAGCTCCGACAAACACATTTTTCTGCAGCATCTGTGGAAGAGCCTGTCACTCTAGAATACGCCTTTATAGCCACTCCAGGAGCTGCTCCACACACCACTGTTCACCTCCAGGCGCTTATCCATTGTTTCTCGAGACTAGGAGGCCCAATGAAGAAGAAGAATCTCAGGATTACTCCCTGTGCCACGTGCTAGTGAGGGTAGGAATAGGAGGATTAGGCAAAGGAATGTGTGGCTGAAGAGCTGGTGTAGGCGGGAGGGCTTCAGCTACTTGGATCATTGGGATCTCTTCTGGTGCAGAGGTAACCTGTACAAAACGGTCGGGTTGCATCTAAACTGGAAGGGAATCAATATCCTTCCGGGGAGATTTGTTAGTACTACTCGGGAGGGTTTAAACTAGTCTTGCAGGAGGGTAGGACTCAAAGTAGTAGTCTCTCCGATGAGATAGTTGAGGTAAATGTCGAGGTTAATGCAAGCAAGTCCAGTAGGCGGGCCTGGCAGGGGCTGGACAGGGAGCGTGGAAGATCTGGTAGGCTAAACTGCATGTACTTTAATGTAAGAGGCCTTACAGGTAAGGCAGATGAACTCAGAGCATGGGTCAGTACATGGGAATGTGATATTGTAGCTATTAAAGAAACGTGGTTGAGGGATAGGCAAGACTGGCAGCTCAATTGGAGGAGCATATATGTCGGGAAATCACAGATAGGTGTAGGAATTATAAGGTTGTAATAGTAAGTGATTTTAACTTACCTAATATTGACTGGGACTGGCTTAGTGCTGAGGCATCAGATGGGCAAGAATTTGTTAAGTGTGACGAGGATAGTTTTCTGAAGCAGTATGTTGATGGCTCTACTAGAAAAAAGGCTGCACTCAACCTCCTCTTAGGAAATGAAGATGGGCAGGTAGATGATGTGTCAGTGGGGGAGCACTTTGGGACCAGTGACAATAACTCTATTAGCTTCAAGATAGTTATGGAAGAGGATAGGACTGGTCCTCAGGTTGAAGTCCCAAATTGGAGGAAGGTTCATTTCGATGGCATCAGACAGGAACTCTCAAAAGTTGAATGGCAGATACGGTTTACAGGTAAAGGGACGTCTGGCAAGTGGGTGGCTTTTAAAAGTGAGAAAGGAATAGTTATGTGCTGGCATATTCCTGTTAGATGCAAAGGCAAGGCTGGCAAGTTTAGGGAACCTTGGTTGACAAGGGATGTTGAGGGTCTCCACAGGACAAAGAAGGAGGTATATGTCAGGTATAGACAGTGGGGATCAAACGAGTCCCTCGAGGAGTACAGGGGATATAGGAGTACACTTAATAAGGAAATTAGGAGGGTGAAAAGGGGCCATGAGATTTCGCTGGCAGATAAGCTAAAGGAGAATCCTAAAATATTCTATAAGTATATTGAGAGGAAAAGGGACGCGAGGGGGAGAGTAGGTCCCCTTAAGGATCAGTGTGGTAATCTATGTGTGGAGCCACGGGAAATGGGCGAGGTCTTAAACTAATACTTCTCGTTTTTATTTACCATGGAGACGACATGGAAGCTAGTGAGTTCAAGGGAGGGAACAGCGATATCCTGGAGCATATCAACATTACAAAGGAGGAGGTGTTGGAGGTTCTGAAGCGCATTAAGGTAGATAAATCCCGAGGGCCTGACCAGGTGTATCCTAGGATGCTATGGCAAGAAAGGAAGGATATTCCTGGAGCCCGAGCAGAGATTTCTACATTATCGTTAGCCACGGGTGGGGTACCGGAAGACTGGAGGATAGCTAATGTTGTGCCTTTATTTAATAAGGGCAGCAGTGATAAGCTAGGGATCTACAGGCCAGTGAGCCTTACATGAGTGATGGGAAAGTTATTGGAAGGGATTCAGACAGACAGTATTTATATGCATTTGGAAAGGCAACATCTGATTAGAGATATTCAGCATGGCTTTGTGCATGGGAATCATGTCTCAGGAATTTGATTGAGTTTTTTGAGGAGGTGACCAAGAGTATTGACGAGGGCAGGGCGATGGACGTTGTTTACATGGACTTTAGCAAGGCCTTTGACAAGGTCCCGCATGGTTGGCTGGTCCAGAAGGTTCGAACACATGGGATCCAGGGTGTGCTAGCCAATTGGATACAAAATTGGTTTGGTAATAGGAGGCAGAGGGTGGAAGTGGAGGGTTGTTTTTCAGATTGGAGGCCGGTGACCAGTGGTGTGCCGCAGGGATCGGTTCTGGGCCCTCTCTTGTTTGTCATATATATTAATGACTTGGATATGAATGTTGGGGGCATGATTGGTAAGTTTGCAGATGAAACAAAAATTGATGGAATAGTAGAAAGTGAAGAAGGTTGTCTAAGGTTACAACAGGATATGGATAAACTTGGAAAGTGGGCAAGGAATTGGCAAATGGAATTTAATGCAGGCAAGTGCGAGGTGATGCATTTTGGGAAGTTAAACCAGGGCAGGACATAACCAGTGAATGACAGGGCCTGGGGAGTGTTGTTGAGCAGAGAGACATTGTGGTGCAAGTGCATAGTTCCCTGAATGTGACAACACAGGTAGACAGGGGGGTGAATAAGGTGTATGGCATGCTTGTCTCCATCAACTGCGGCATGGAGTACAAGAGTTGGGACGTCATGTTACAGTTGTACATAACATTGGTTATTCTGCATTTGGAGCACAGTGTGCAGTTCTAGTCTCAGCACTACAGGAAAGATGTGATTAAGCAAGAGACGGTGCAGAAAAGATTCATAAGGATGTTGCCTGGTTTGGAGGGCTTGAGTTATAAAGAGAGATTGGGTAGGCTGGGTCTGTTTTCCCTGGAGCAAAGACGGCTGAGAGGGAACATGATGGAGGTATATAAAATTATGACAGGCATAGATAGAGCAGGTAGCCAGAGTCTGTTTCCCATGGCAGGGGTGACTAAAACTAGAGGGCATAGATTTAAGATGAAAGGGAGGAGGATAAAAGGGGATTAAAAGGGTACATTTTTTCACAAAAAGAATAGTGCGTATCTGGAATGAGCTGCCAGAGGAGGTGGTGGAGGCAGGAACAGTAGCCACATTTAAGAGTCATCTGGACAGGTATTTGAATGAGCAAAGCATAGGCGGATATGGAATTAATGCAGGCACGTGGAATCAGTATAGCTCGGCATTATGCTCGGCATGGACGCAGTGGGCCGAAGGGCCTGTTCCTATGCTGTACGAATCTATGACTCCAAGATGGAGAGTGACGTAGTTGATTTTGAGACTAGGGTCGTGAATCTTAATAAAGGAAAGTATGAAGGTATGAGGCACGAGTTGGCTCTGATGGATTGGGAAACGTTACTTAAAGGGATGATGGTGGAAAGGCAATGGCAATATTCAAAGAGTGCATTGATGAACTGCAACAATTGTTTACTCCTGTCTGGCGCAAAAGTAAAATGGGAAAGGTAGCCAAACCATGGCTTACAAGGAAAATTAGAGATAGTATAAGATCCACGGAAGAGGCATATACATTCGCCAGAAAGAAGCAACAGACCTGAGGATTGGGAGCAGTTTAGAATTCAGCAAAGAAGGACCAAGTGATTGAGTAATAAGGGGGAAATAAAGTACACGAGTAAGCTTGCGGGGAACATACAACGTGACTGAAAAGGTTTCTGTAGGCATGTGAAGAGGAAAGGATTGGTTAAGACAAATGTAGCTCCTTACAGTTAGAAACATGGGAATTTATTATGGGAAACAAAGAAATGGCTAACCAACTAAATGCAGACTTTGATTCTGTCTTCACAAAGGATGGCACAAATATCTTACCAGAAATGTTGGGGAACACAGGGTTTAGTGAGAGGAAGGAACCGAAGGAAATCAGTATTAGTAGAGAAATTGTGTTGGAGAGGTTGATGGTATTGAAGGCCGATAAATCCTCAGGGCCTGATAATCTACATCCCACATTACTTAAGGAAGTGACCTAAAAATAGTGGATGCATTGGTGGTCATCTTTCAAGCTTCTCTCGACTTTGGAACAGTTCCAGCTGATTGGAGGGCAGCTAATGTAACCCCACCATTTAAAAAGGGAGGTAGAAATAAAGCAGGGCATTATAGACAAGTCAGCCTGACGTCGGTAGTGGGGAAAGTTCTAGAGTCCATTATCAAAGTTTGTGTGACAGAGCATTTGGAGAACAGTGTTAGAAACGGATAGAGTCAGCATGGGTTTACGAAAGGGAAATCATGCTTGATAAATCTATCAGACTATTCGAGTATGTAACTAACAGAGTGGATGAGGGGGAGCCAGAGAATGTGGTTTATTTGGACTTTCAGAATGCTTTCGACAAAGTCCCACATAAGAGATTAGTGTGTAAAATTAAAGCGCATGGGGTTAGTGGTTGGCAGATGGAAAAAAAGAGTAGTGATAAACGGATCTTTTTCCAAAAGGCAGGCAGTGATTAGTGGGGTACCACAGGGATCGGTGCTAGGACCCCAGCTATTCACACTCTATATTAATGATTTAGATGAAGGAACTAAATGTAATATCTCCAAATTTTCAGAAGACACAGAACTGGGTGGGAGGGTGAGTTGTGAGGAGGATGCAGAGTGGCTTCAGGGTGATTTGGACAAGTTGAGTGAGTGAGCTATTGCATGGCAGATGCAGTATAATGTGAATAAATGTGAGATTATCCACTTTGGTAGCAAAAACAGGAAGGCAGATTATTATCTGAATAGCTATAAACTGAGAGAGGGGAATATGCAACATGACCTGGGTGTTCTCGTACACCAGTCACTGAAGGTAAGCATGCAGGTGCAACAGGCGGTAGAAAAAGGCGAATGTTATGTTGGCCTTCATGGAGACAGGATTCGAGAATAGGAGCAGGGATGTCTTGCTGCAATTATACAGGGCCTTGGTGAGGCCGCACTTGGAATATTGTGTGCAGTTGTGGTCTCCTTCTCCGAGAAAGGATGTTCCTGCTATAGAGAAAGTGCAACAAAGGTTTATCAGACTGATTCCTGGGATGGCGGGACTGATGTATGAGGAGAGTTAGGATTATATTCGCTGGAGTTCGGAAGAGTGAAGAGGGATCTCATAGAAACCTATAAAATTCGAACAGGACTTGACAGGGTAGTTGTAGGAAGGATGCTCCCGATGGTGGGGGAGTCCAGAGCCAGGGGTCATAGTCTAAGGATACGGGGTAAACTTTTCAGGACTGAAATGAGGAGAAATTTCTTCACCCAGAGAGTGGTGAGCCAGTGAAATTACGTTATCACTCCCATGTCCAAGAAGGATTGGAATATGCTGGCCAGTGCCTCTGCTACTTCCACCATTCCATCCCTCAGCAACCCACATGCATCCCATCCAGACTGGGTAAATGATCTACTTTATTGTGGTACAAAAACTGCTGTGTTGAAAAGGGTTAACTGAATCTGTTTGTTTAGTGTCTGTAATTAATGTCAATCCCAATGGACCCTAATTGTGTCACTGGAAGTTTTCCATCTTCTATTAATCAGGGGCTCCCATGTTGTATCCCATAGTTTCAGCTGGAACATCAACCCCGGCACAACAGAGATCAGCGGCTCCAGAGAGAGAGAAAGGATAGATCAGAATCTGAGAACAAATGACTGGAATGTAACAAAATGTGGTTAGAATCTGAGAACAACAGATTGGAATGTTACAACAATGGACAGGAGTTTATCCTCGGATCTTTACTACCTTTCTACATATCATGATCGGTACTCATTAAACACTCGTATCCATCTCGCACTGAAGATTATTCAATACATTTACTATCCCATCCTGGCTATTATTGGTGTCCCTGGTAAGTCTCTCTATCTAGATATTAATTCTATAAACCAATTTTAACAGCATTACTGCTCCTGTAATTTACAAAGAACAAAGAACAAAGAAAATTACAGCACAGGAACAGGCCCTTTGGCCCTCCAAGCCTACGCCGATCCAAATCCTCTATCTAAACCTGTCGCCTATTTTCTAAGGGTTTGTATCTCTTTACTTACTGCCCATTCATGTATCTGTCTAGATACATCTTAAAAGACGCTATCGTACCCGCGTCTACCACTTCCGCTGGCAAAGCGTTCCATGCACCCACCACCCTCTGCCGAAAGGAAGTTCCACGCATATCCCCCCTAAACTTTTCCCCTTTCACTTTGAACTCGTGTCCCCTTGTAATTGAATCCCCCACTCTGGGAAAAAGCTTCTTGCTATCCACTCTGTCTATACCTCTCATGATTTTGTACACCTCAATCAGGTCCCCCCTCAACTTCCATCTTTCTATTGAAAATAATCCTAATCTACTCAACCTCTCTTCATAGCTAGCGCCCTCCATACCAGGCAACATCCTGGTGAATCTCCTCTGCACCCTCTCCAAAGCATCCACATCCTTTTGGTAATGTGGCGACCAGAACTGCACGCAGTATTCCAAATGTGGCCGAACCAAAGTCCTATACAACTGTAACATGACCTGCCAACTCTTGTACTCAATACCCAGTCCGATGAAGGAAAGCATGCCGTATGCCTTCTTGACCACTCTATTGACCTGCGTTGCCAGCTTCAGGGAACAATGTACCTGAACACCCAAATCTCTCTGGACATCAATTTTCCCCAGGACTTTTCCATTTACTGTGTAGTTCACTCTTGAATTGGATCTTCCAAAATGCATCACCTCGCATTTGCCCGGATTGACCTCCATCTGCCATTTTTCTGCCCAACTCTCCAATCTATCTATATTCTGCTGTATTCTCTGACAGTCCCCTTCAGTATCTGCTACTCCACCAATCTTAGTGTCGTCTGCAAACTTCCGAATCAGACCACCTATACTTTCCTCCAAATCATTTATGTATATCACAAACAACAGTGGTCCCAGCACGGATCCCTGTGGAACACCACTGGTCACACGTCTCCATTTTGAGAAACTCCCTTCCACTGCTACTCTCTGTCTCCTGTTGCCCAGCCAGTTCTTTATCCATCTAGCTAGTACACCCTGGACCCCATGCGCCTTCACTTTCTCCATCAGCCTACCATGGGGAACCTTATCAAACGCCTTACTGAAGTCCATGTATATGACATCTACAGCCCTTCCCTCATCAATCAACTTTGTCACTTCCTCAAAGAATTCTATTAAGTTGATAAGACATGACCTTCCCTGCACAAAACCATGTTGCCTATCACTGATAAGCCCATTTTCTTCCAAATGGGAATAGATCCTATCCATCAGTATCTTCTCCAGCAACTTCCCTACCACTGACGTCAGGCTCACCGGTCTATAATTACCTGGATTTTCCCTGCTACCCTTCTTAAACAAGGGGACAACATTAGCAATTCTCCAGTCCTCCGGGACCTCACCCGTGTTTAAGGATGTTGCAAAGATATCTGTTAAGGCCCCAACTATTTCCTCTCTCGCTTCCCACAGCAACCTGGGACAGATTCCATCCGGACCTGGGGACTTGTCCACCTTAATGCCTTTTAGAATACCCAACACTTCCTCGCTCCTTATGCCGACTTGACCTAGAGTAATCAAACATCTGTTCCTAACCTCAACATCCGTCATGTCCCTCTCCTCGGTGACTACCGATGCAAAGTACTCGTTTAGAATCTCACCCATTTTCTCTGACTCCACGCATAACTTTCCTCCTTTGTCCTTGAGTGGGCCAATCCTTTCTCTAGTTATTCTCTTGCTCCTTATATATGAATAAAAGGCTTTGGGATTTTCCTTAACTCTGTTTGCTAAAGATATTTCATGACCCCTTTTAGCCCTCTTAATTCCTCGTTTCAGATTGTGCCTACAATCCCGATATTCTTTCAAAGCTTCGTCTTTCTGCAGCTGCCTAGACCTTATGTATGCTTCCTTTTTCCTCTTAGCTAGTCTCACAATTTCACCTGTCATCCATGGTTCCCTAATCTTGCCATTTCTGCCCCTCATTTTCACAGGAACATGTTTCTCCTGCACGCTAATCAACCTCTCTTTAAAAGTCTCCCACATATCAAATGTGGATTTACCTTCAAACAGCTGCTCCCAATCTACATTCCCCAGCTCCGACCGAATTTTGGTATAGTTGGCCTTCCCCCAATTTAGCACTCTTCCTTTAGGACCACTCTCGTCTTTGTCCATGAGTATTCTAAAACTTATGGAATTGGGATCACTATTCCCAAAGTAGTCCCCTACTGAAACGTCAACCACCTGGCCCGGCTCATTTCCCAACACCAGGTCCAGTATGGCCCCTTCCCGAGTTGGACTATTTACATACTGCTCTAGAAAACCCTCCTGGATGCTCCTTACAAATTCTGCTCCATCTAGACCTCTAACACTAAGTGAATCCCAGTCAATGTTGGGAAAATTAAGATCTCCTATCACCACCACCCCGTTGCTCCTACATCTTTCCATAATCTGTTTACATATTTGTACCTCTATCTCACGCTCGCTGTTGGGAGGCCTGTAGAACAGCCCCAACATTGTTACCGCACCCTTCCTATTTCTGAGTTCTGCCCATATTGCCTCACAGCTCGAGTCAACCATAGTGCCTTCCTTCAGCACAGCTGTGATATCCTCTTTGACCAGTAATGCAACTCCTCCACCCCTTTTACCTCCCTCTCTATCCCGCCTGAAGCATCGGTATCCTGGGATATTTAGTTGCCAATCATGCCCTTCCCTTAACCAAATCTCAGTAATAGCAATAACATCATACTCCCAGGTACTAATCCAAGCCCTAAGTTCATCTGACTTACCTACTACACTTCTTGCATTAAAACAAATACACCTCAGACCACCAGGCCCTTTGCTTTCATCATCTGCTCCCTGCCTACTCTTTCCCTTAGTCATGCTGACTTCATTATCTAGTTCCTTACAGGCTTTAGTTACTGCCTCCTTACTCTCTACTGACCTCTTTTGGTTCCCATCCCCCTGCCACATTAGTTTAAACCCTCTCCAACAGCGTTAGCAAAAGCACCCCCAAGGACATTGGTTCCAGTCCGGCCCAGGTGTAGACCGTCCAATTTGCAATAGTCCCACCTCCCCCAGAACCGGTCCCAATGTCCCAAAAATCTGAACCCCTCCCTCCTGCACCATCTCTCAAGCCACGCATATCCTGCTGTATTTTCTGACAATCCTCATCATTATCTGCAACTCCGCCAACTTTTGTGTTGTCCGCAAACTTACTAATCAGACCAGCTACATTTTCCTCCAAATCATTTACATATACTACAAACAGCAAACGTCCCAGCACTGATCCCTGCGGAACACCACTAGTCACATTCCTCCATTCAGAAAAAAAACCCATCCACTGATACCCTCTGTCTTCTATGACCGAGCCACTTCAGTATCCATCTTGCCAGCTCACCGCTGATCCCGTGTGACTTCACGTTTTGTACCAGTCTGCCATGCGGGACCTTGTCAGAGGCCTTACTAAAGTCCATATAGATATCATCCACTGCCCTTCCCTCATCAATCATCTTCGTCACGTCCTCAAAAAACTGAATCAAATTCGTAAGACACGGTCTCCCCTTCACAAGACTATGCTGCCTCTCGCTAATAAGTTCGTTTGTTTCCAAATGGGAGCAAATCCTGTCCTGAAGACTCCTCTCTAATAATTTCCCTACCACTGACGTAAGGCTCACCGGCCTTACAGTGTCCCAGGGTCTGTAACAGGACCAACAAATGGAGCAGAGGCTGCAGAGAGGGGAAGCTCTGTAAAGTTAGAGGAGGAGGGGTTTCTGCCTTACCCACCCTGGGTTTACCAAGAGCACTTTTCCTATGTACACCTAACCCAGGAGCAGTGTGTGAGGTAATTCTGATTCAATTCAATTAGGAGGTGGTCACAGAGCTGTGTCACCTCATGCAACATGACCTGGAGCCTCACACCAGAGTGAGGACGGAGTTGTCTGTGGCTGTTAAGGTCACAGTTTCAGTGAACTTCCATGTATCTGAATATTTCCAGGCAGGAGCAGGAGACATATCAAACAGAGAGTCATAGAGAGTGATAGATATATTTATGGCACAGAAGAAGGCCATTGGGCCCCTCGGTGCCCGCTCCCTGTGGAACAATCCAGTCAGTCCCACTCTCCCAGTCAGTCCCCGTATCCCTGCAAGATCATCTCCTTCGAGTGTCCATTCAGTATCCTTTTGAAGTCATTGTCTCTAATGATGAAGACCAAGATCTGATATGCTTCACTAAACTCTCTCCTAATATGTCCTGCCAACTTCAAATATCAATGCATATGCAGCCCCAGGTCGCTCTGTCCCTGCACAATCTTTAGAACTGTGTCATTAAGTCTATATTACCTTCCTATTCCTTCTGACAAAATACATCACCTCACACTCCGTTGTATGAAATTCCACCTGCCACTTCTCTGTCCATTCTGCTAGCCTATTTATATCCTGCTACGGGTGGTTTGCAACATCCTCAATGTTTACCACACCTCCAAGATTGGTATCATAAGAAATTTTTGAAATTCTACTCTGTATTCCAAGATCCATGTAACTTATATATAGCAAAAAAACAAGTAGTGGTCCTAAGCACTGACCCTTGGGGAACATCACTGTCTACCATCCTCCAGTCTGAAAAACAACCATTTAACACATTTCTCTTTTTTATGTCCATTGGTCAATTTTTGATCCAAATGGATACTTTTCCATGAGGTTCAATTTTGTTAACCAAGCTTCTGTGTGGTTCTTCGTCAAATAATTTCATACAATCCACGTAGACAACATCCACCACATTCCCTTCATCAACCTTCTCTGATTTTCTAAATAAATTCAATTAGTTCATCAAGCATGATATGCCTTTTAGAAATCCGTGCTGACAATCCTTAATTAACTCAAACCTCTCAAAGTGTGTGTTGTCCTTTTCCCCTGATTATTGCTTCTAAAACGGTCCTCACAACTGATGTTAAACTAACTGGCCAGTAGTTACTAGGCCTGTGTGTTGTCCATTGATAATTCTGGGAGGTGAGGGTGACCATCTATGTCATCAATTTCTCCCTCAGCAGGGAGAAGCAGGATGAGAGATTCCGTGGCTTTGTCAGGATAGCGGGATTCCTGATGGTGTCGGTGGCTCTGCGGGGACCCCATGTCAACCCCTGGGTTGAGGTACAGGAACTGAAAGAACTTTCACTCCATTAATGTACAGTTGGTGTGTTAGCATGGCCAGTCCGTCATGTTGGTGAATGTCCACTATCCTGGCAGCAGCCACCATACCTTCATTCTGAAGCAGCCAGCCGGTCCCAACACATCGGGGCTCCATGAAGAACCAGAATGTGGCTCCTTGGAGATGAATGAAACCCCTCTAGACACAGCCCATGTTTCCACAACCCCAAACCACCTCCCACCGTCAACCGTTAGTTACGCAATTAACATGTGTATAATGTGAGCAATGGAGTCGCCAGGAACATGGTGGAACAGACCATTGGTGTGATGAAGCAATGCTTCCGATGTCTGAACCGCTCGGGGAGAGCCCTCCAGTACACACTGGAGCAGGTGTCTGAGTTCATGGTGTTCTGCTGCACCCTTCATATCATCACCATCATGAGGACACAGGCATTGGCACCAGGAATCCGGAGGCCACCTCAGGAGGGGATGGGTGGGAAGATATTTCCTCGATGCCTTGGACCCGGACAGGCTGTCGGAGAGTCCCTGCTAAGATTCCAGTTCCCATAGGACAACTTCCCTTTCCAGCCATGAATTCCCCATTCTCCACCATTACACCCATCTGAGACGCCCCATCACAGTGTCCCCTTGGTCAGCATCCTGTAATAAGAACATCAGAGAATTATTACAGCACAGGAGGACCAATTCAGCCTTTCGTATCTGCACTGGCTCTCCGAAAGAGTAATTCACCGAATGCCGTTCCCTGCCTTCTTCCTGTAATCCTGAACATTCTTCCTTTTCATATAACAATCTAATCAGCTTTAATTGAACCTGCCTCCACCACACTCTCAGGCAGTGCATTCCAGACTCTAACCACACACTGTGTGAAAAAATATTTTCCTCAGGTCGTCTTTGCTTCTTTTACCCATGACTTTAAATCTGTGCCCCCTCGTTCTCGATCCTTTCACGAGTGGGAACTGTTTCTCTCTATCTACTCTGTCCAGACACCTCATGATTTTTGAAACCTCTAATAAATCACCTCTCAGCCTTCTCCGAGAAAAACAGTCCGAACTTCTCAAATCTACCTTCATAACTGAAATTCCTCATCCTGGGAATAATTCTGGTGAATCTTTTCTGCACTCTCTCTAATGCCCTCACGTCTTTCCTCAAGTGTGGCACCCAGAACTGGACGCAATACCACAGCTGAAGCTGAAATAGTGTCTTATATAAGTTCAATATAACTTCCTTGCTCTTGTACTCTCTGCCGCTATTAATAAAGCCCAGGATACTGTAAGCTTTATTAAACACTTTCTCAACCTGTTCTGCCGCATTCAATGACTTCTGCACATATACACACAGGTTCCTCTGCTCCTGCACACCCTATAGAATTGTATATTGTCACCCCATGTTCTTCCTACCAACATGAATCACTTCATATTTCTCAGTATTGAACTTCATCTGCCACCTCTCTGTCCATTCCAGCAACTTGTGTGTGTCCTTTTGAAGTTCTACACTATCCTACACTTTGTTTCCTGTCACTCAGCTAATTTTGTATCTATGTTGCTACTGTCCCTTTTATTCCATGAGCTACAAGTTTGCTCACAGGTCTTTTGTGTGGCATTGTATCAAAAGGTTTTTGCATGCAGGGAATAGTTAAATGTCTGGAATGCACAGCTTGAGAATGGTGGAGGCAGGTTCATTTGAAACTGAATAGACCGTTATGTGAAAATCAAACTCAATACCACATCAACAGAATTGCCCTCATCAACTCTCTCTGATACCACCTCAAACATCTCCAGCAAATTAGTTAAACATGATGTTCTCTCAAGAAGTCCATGCTGGCTTGTTTAATTAACTTGCATTTGTCCATGTGACTATTAGCTTTGTCCAAGATTATTTATTTCTAGAAGTTTTCCCACCACCGAAGTTTAACTGACAGGCCTGTAGTTGCTGGCTTTATCTTTACACCCTTTTTTGAACAAGGGTGTAACGTTTACAATTCTCCAGTCCTCTGGCATCACCGCCAAGTCTAAGAAAGACTGACAAATTACGTCCAGTGCCTCTGCGATTTCCACCCTCACTTCCCTCGGTATCCTTGGATGCATCTCATCTTATCCTGGTGCTTTATTCAATTTAAGTACAGACAGCCTATCTAATACTTCCTCTTTATCAATTTTAAACCCCACTCGTGTCTGAATTACCTCCTCTTTCAACATTGCCTGGGTTGCATCTTAGAATCATAGACAGTTTATGGCACAGAGAGAGACCACTTGGCCCATCGTGTCTATGCTGTCCAAAAAACGATCCATCCATTCCAATCCTACCTTCCAGCATTTGATAGATTACAGCACTTGAGGTGCATATCCAGACACCTTGTGAATGAGTTGTGGGTTTCTGCCTCAACTACCCTTTCAGAAAGTGAGTTCCAGGCTCCCACCACCCGCTGGGTGAAAAATAAAATCCGCAGCTCCCTTTTAATCTTTCTACCAATCACTTTAAGTCCATGCCCCCTCGTCACTGACATCTTTGCTAAGGTGAATAGACCCTTCACCTCCACTCTATCCAGGCCCCTCCCGGTTTTGTACATTTCAATCAGATTTCCCCTCAGCCTTCTCTATTCCAAGAAGAACAACCCCAGCCTGTCCAATCTATACTCAGAGCTGCATTTTTCCAGTCCAGGCAACATCCTCGTAAATCTCCTGTGTACCCTCTCTAGTGCAATTACATACTTTCTGTAATGAGGTGAGCAGAACTGCACACAGTACTCAAGTTGTGTCCTAACCAATGAGTTATACCATTCTAGCATAACCTCCCTGCTCGTATATTCTATACCTCGGCTAATAAAGGAAAGGATTCCATATCTTCTTCCTTGGTAAAGACAGGTGGAAATTATTCATTTATTACCTCAGCTATATCCTCTGCCTCCATGTACAAATCCCCTTTATGGTCCGGTGTCGGCCCCATTGTTCCTTTTACTACCCTTTTACTATTTAGATCCCAATAGAAAACTTTGGGATTTCCTTCAATGCTCGCCTCTTTTCATGCTCACTCTTTGCTTCTCTTATTTGCTTTTTCACTTCCCCACTGGACCTTCGATGTTCTGCCTGCTTCTCAATAGTATTTTCTACCTGATGTCTGTTATATCAGACATAAACTTGTCAACTTTTCGTGCGGCCTTCAAAGATCTGTCTGAATACACACCAAGTCTCTCTGTTCCTGTCTCCTCATTTAAACAATACCCATTTGTTTCTGTTGCCTTCCCTTGCACTTCCTACCCAAATGTTTCACTTCACACTTCACTGTGTTAAATTATATTTGCCATCCGCCAGCCCATTTCACCAGTCAGTCTCTGTCCTCCTGAAGTCTGTTACTATCCTTCTCACTGTTTATTAACATTTTTGACTTTCCCGCCATGTGAAAACTAGGACACAATCCCCTCTGTACACAAGCCCATTGCATTAACATGCAGCAACAGTGACCCTGGGGAACCCCACTGTGTACTTCCCTCCAGACTGAACAATAACCATTCTCCATTACTCTCCACTTTCTGTCACTGTGCTAATTTCCCACATGCTGACATTGAAAATAAAAGAACAGACTTCCATTTATGAAACGCCTTTCATGACCACTGCATGTCCCAAAGTGATTTACAACCAATGAATACTTCTTAAAGCGAAGTCACTCTTGTAATGTAAGAAACAGGCAGACTATTTCTGCACAGCAAGCTCCCAAGAGCAGCAATGTGATAATGATCAGATCTGTTTTTGTGATGTTGATTTAAGGATAAATATTGACCAGGACACCGGTAATAATTCCCCTGCTCTGCTTCTACATAGTGCGATGGGATATTTAATGTCCACCTGAGTGTGCAGACTGCAACTTGGTTTAAAGTTTCATTCGATAGACTGTACCTCTGACACTGCAACACTCCCTCAGTACTGCACTGCAGTGTCAGCATTGATTCTTCTGATCAAGTCCTGCAGTGACACTTGATCCTAGAAGCTTGTGACTGAAAGGGGAGAGAGTTACAAACTGAACCACAGCTGATATTGGTCCTTTTATCCCATGTGTTTCTAATTTGGTAACACGGTTTTTATGTGGTACTTTATCAAACTCCTTGTGAAAGGATAGGAATATTGTGAAAGTCCAGGTGGGAACCATTATAGATTCAAAGAATAGCACAGACATAATGAGGTCATTCGGCCCATCAAGTCTGTGCTGTCCCTTTCAAAGAGCAATCCAGTTAGTCCCACTCCCTGGCTCTTTCACTATATCCTTGCATTTTTTCTCCTTCAGATATTTATCCAATTCCCTTTTGGGATCTACTATTGAATCTGTATCCATCAGTCTATCAGACATTGCATTCCAAATCCAAACCACTCAGAAACAAAAATCCTCATATCTGCTTCTTTTACCAATCGCCTTAAATCTGTGTCTCTTGGACATTGGAAATAGTTTCTCTTTATTTAATTTATCTAAATCCTTCCGAATGTTAAACACCTCAATCAAATCTCCTCTGAAAGTTCTTTGCTCTAAGCAGAACAACCCCAGCTACATAACTGTAATTCCTCATACCCTGTCAAATTCTAGCAAAACAGTTCTGTACCCTCTCCGAAGGCTTCATGTCCTCCCTAAAGTGTGGTTCCCAGTATTCGACACAAGACTCCAGGTGCAGCTGAACTAGTATTTTATATATGTTTCACATAATGTCCTTGCTTTTGTTCTTTTTGCCTCTATTTATAAACCCTAGGATCCCATACATTTATGAACTGTCAAGTTAACCTTTCCTGCCACCTTCAAAGATTTGTGTACAAATCCCAGGTGTCTCTGTTATTTCACCATCTTTATAGTTGTACCATTTAACTTGTATTGTCTCTCCTCATTCATCATTTCAAAATGTATTACCTCACACATCTGCAATGTCAATTAAATATCGAGAAGATTGAAGCCATTGCTTTCTGTCTCTGCTCCAAACATTTCCTAGTTACACACTCCATCCCTCTCCTTTGTAAATGTTTGAGACTAAGCCAAACTGCTCACAGACTTAGTTACATAGTTAACCCTGAGATGCCTTGAGATGAGCTTCCTGCCAAATATTCACACCATCAGTAAAACGGCCTATCTCCACCCCCCGTGGAGTTGCTTTGCTGATTAAAGAGTAAATGAACGCAATAGTGAGGCAGGATATTAGCTCTGACGATGCCGAATATGTATGGGTCGAGCTGAGAAACACTCAGGGGCAGAAAACGTTAGTGGGGGTTGTATATAGACCCCCAGACTGTAGTGCTGAATTTGGGAATGGCATTGAACAGGAAATTAGAGACGCATGCGATAAAGGAACATCTGTAATTATGGGTTTCTTGAATCTGCATATAGATTGGGCAAATCAAATTGGTCAGAATACATTGTGGAGGAATTCCTGGAGAATATACGGGATGGTTTTCGGGGCCAATTCTTTGAGGAACCAACTGGAGAACAGGCTATCCTAGACTGGTTAGTGTAGAATGAGAGAGGAATAATTGACAAGCTAGTTGTGCGAGATCCCTCGGGATGAGCGACCATAATATGATAGAATTCTTCATCGCAATGGAGAGTGACCTAATTGATTCTGAGACGAGAGTCGTGAATCTTAATAAAGTAAGCTACAAAGGTATGAGGCATAAGTTGTCGATCATACATTGACAACTTAAAGAGATGATGGTGGAAAGGCAATGGCAAACATTCAAAGAGCACATTGATGAACTGCCACAATTGTTTACTCCTGTCTGGCGCAAAAGTAAAACGGAAAAGGCAGCCAAATCATGGCATTCTAGGATAATTAGATATAGCATTAGATCCAAGGAAGAGGCAAATAAATTTCCCAGAAAAAAACAACAGACCTGAGGATTGGGAGCAGTTTAAAATTCAGCAAAGGAGCACCAAGGGATTGATTGAGAAGGGGAAAATGGAGCTCGAGAGGAAGCTTGCAGGGAACATAAAAACTGACTGTAAACGTATCTATAGGTATGTGAAGCGGAAAAAATTGGTGAAGCCAAATGTTGGTCCGTTACAGTCAGAAACAGGGAAATTTATTATGGAAAACAATTGAATGGCTGACCATTTAACTGAGAGAGGGGAATATGCAGCGACACCTGGGTGTTCTCGTACACCAGTCACTGAAGGTAAGCATGCAGATGCAACATTCGGTAGAAAAAGGCAAATGTTATGTTGACCTTCAAAGCGAGAGGATTCGAGTACAGGAGCAGGGATGTTTTGCTGCAATTATACAGGTGAGGCCGCACTTGTAATATTGTGTGTAGTTTTGGTCTCCTTATCGGAGGAAGGATGTTCTTGCTATAGAGGGAGTACAGTAGAGTTTTACCAGACTGATTCCTGGGATGGCGGGACTGATGTATGAGGAGTCATTGAGTCGGTTAGGACTATATTCACTGGAATTCAGAAGAGTGAGGAGGGATCTCATCGAAACCTATAAAATTCTGACATGACTGGTCAGGGTAGATGCAGGAAGGATGTTCCTGATGGTGGGGGAGTCCAGAGCCAGGGGTCATAGTCTAAGGATACGGGGTAAAACTTTCAAGGACTGAGATGAGGAGAAGTTTCTTCACCCAGAGAGGTGTAAGCCTGTGGAAATCTCTCATCACGCCCATATCCAAGGGGGATTGGAAGATTCTGGCCAGTGCCTCGGCTATTTCCACCATTCCCTCCCTCAGCGAACCTCATACATTCCATCCAGACTGGGTAAATGTTCAACTTTATTGTGGTACAAAAAGTGTTGGATTGAAAAGGGTTAACTGAATCTGTTTGTTCCGTGACTGTAATTAATGTCAGTCTCCATGGACCCTAATTGTGTTTTCCATCTTCTATTAATAAGGGGCTTCTTTCAATGTGTTATTCCATAGTGTCAGTGGGAACATCAGCTCCGGCACTTACAGAGATCAGCTGCTCCAGAGAGATAGAGAGAGGATAGGTTAGAATCTGAGAACAAAAGACTGGAATGTTACAACAATGGGTCAGAATCTGAGAACAATAGATTGGAATGTTACAACAATGGACAGGAGTTTATCCTCGGATCTTTACTCTCTTTCTACATATTATGATCGGATGTCATTAAACGATCGTATCTATTTCACATTGAGGATTATTCAATACATTTACTATCCCATTCTGGCTATTATTGGTGTCCCTGGTAAGTCTCTCTATCCAACTATTAATTCTTTAAACCATGTTTAACTGCATTACTGCTCCTGTAATTTACTATGCCCTTCTTGCCGCTGTTATATGCCTGGTGAATATCTTCAGCTATTAGCTCTATAAACCATTGTCAACTGTATTACAGTGCTTGTCATTTACTCTCTCTGCTACTGTTGCTGTCTCTGTTTCAGGCTAGGAGATCTGTAAACCCTGTTTCACTGAAATACTGTTCTGTAATGTAAGTTTTGGGAAGACTGAAGCCAGTGTCATTGGTCTCCATCTCAAACTCCATCCTCTATCTGGGAAGCACATACTCCACCCTTCCCAATATCTGAGCTTGAACCAGACTGTTTACAACTTCTGTGTTACATTTAAGCTTGAGCTGAGTTCATCTCCATATTCTCTCCAAAACCAAGTGTGCCTACTACCACCTCTGTGAAATCACCCATCTCCATTTCTGCCTCAGCCCATCTGCTGCATAAACCCTCATCCGTGTCACCGTTAAATCCACACTTGACTATTCCAATTCTATCCTGGTCACCCTCCCAGTTATAAACCACCATAAACCACAGCCCATCCAGAACTCTGCTGCCTGTATCCTAACTCACACCAAATCCTGATCACCCATCACCGCTGTGCTCACTGATCTCCATTAGCTCCCAGTCTGGCAGCACCTTAATTTTAATATTCTCATTCTTGTGCTTGAATCTCTCCATGGCCTCACCCTTCCATTTATTCACTTTCCCCTGTCCATTTCACATATTCCTGCAAACTTTCGACTTCACTCTTTTTGCAGTTCTCCTTGTAAAGTGAATTTATTGCCCTCTGTATCTGTCCCGAGCCACGCTTTTAGACTCTGCATCATGGCTGCTGCTGACGGTACAGAATTGGGATCCATAAAGAGATGTGAATCGCACAGCTGGTCACTTCCGGTGCAGTCTGCACAATGTCCCACGCTGGGCGGGGCTCCAGCCCAGTCGCATCATCTATGTGCTGTTCGCGTGGTCTTCACAGCAGGGCACTTCTACTGTGGCCTGCACAGTGTCCCAAACTGGGCAGTGCTCTCGCTCAATTGTACCTTGTATGTGTTGTTCCTTTGAGGGTGGATTTGAATGTGATGTCAATGTACCATAGCAGCAGCTTTGATGTACTTCTTTGAAACTTGGTCTGTGCATGTCCACTGACCGCCTGTGGTAGTCACTCTCAGCTGAAGATTCATTCAGCAGCACGAGGAACCCCTCCAGTGTTATTTAAAAGGACCAGCATCCAACATACAGGTGAGGGGCTTTTGACTTACTTCTGCTTCTGTAAAGTTAGTGGAGGTGCTGTGGATGGTTTTCTGGAGGTTGTGTTGTGAACTGCTGCAGACATACAGGGAGGACAGAGGATTTGGTGACCCAACTCTGGACGAGGTATGGGGACTGTAGTTACAGTGTCTCTGGGTCTGTAACATGACCAACAAATGGAGCAGAGGCAGCAGAGCGGGGAAACTCTGTAAATAGAGAGGAGAGGGGGTCCTACCCACCCCGGGTTTTCTAAGAGCACTTTTCCTACCTACACCTAAACCAGGAGGTGACTCTGATTCAATAAGGAGGTGGTCACAGAGCACTGTTACTTCCTGTAACACAACCTGGAGCCTCACACCAGGGTGAGGACGGAGCTGTCAGTGGCAGTTAAGGTCACAGATTCATTGACCTTCTGTGTATCTGGATCGTTCCTGGCTAGAGCAGTAGACATATCCAACATTGAGTCACAGAGAGTGATAGAGACATTTACAAGACAGAAGGAGGCCATGCGGCTCCTCCATGCCAGCTCTCTGTTGAACAATCCAGTCAGTCCCACTCCCCCGCTCAATCCCCGTATCCCTGCAAGTTCATTTCCTTCAGGTGTCCATCCAGTTTCCTTTTGAAATCATTGATTGTCTTGGCTTCCACCACCCTCATGGGCAGTGAGTTCCAGCTCATTACCATCCACTGTGTAAAAAGGTTCTTCCTCATATTCCCCCTGCATCTCTTACCCAAAACCTTCCATCTGTGTCCCCTAGTCCGTGTTTCATCAGTTAATGGAAATAGTTTTTCCTTGTCTATCTTATCTAAGTCTATCATAATCTTGTACACCTCTATCAAATCTCTCTCAATCTCCTTTGCACCAGGGAGAACAACTCCATCTTCTCCAAACTCACTTTGTAACTAAACTCCCATCCCTGGAATCATTCTGGTAAATCTCTTCTGCACCCTCTCAGGGACTTTCACATCCTTCCTCCAGTGTGGTGACCGGAACTGGACACAGTTCTCTAGTTGGTGTCTAACCAAAGCTTTATGAATGTTCTGCATAACTTCCCTTATTTTGTATCTTTGCCTCTAATGATGAAGCCCAAGATCTGATATGATTTGCTAAACACCCTCCTAATATGTCCTGGCACCTTCAAAAATCAATGCATATGGAGCCCCAGGTCCCTCTGTTTCGGCACAGTCTTTAGAACTGTGTCATTAAGTCTATATTGCCTTCCTATTCCTTCTGACAAAATGGATCATCTCACACTCCTCTTTATTAAATTCTACCTGCCACTTCTCTTTCTATTCTGCTAACCTATCTATATCATGTTGCAGGTGGTTTGTGACATCCTCCCTGTTTACCACACCTACAAGATTGCAATCATCAGAAAAAATGTAAATTCTACTCATTATTCCAAAATCCATGTCATTTATATGTAGCAAAGAAAAAGCACAGTGTTCCTCGCACTGACCATTGGGGAACTTCACTGTCTACCATCCTCCAGTCTGAAAAACATCCATTTAACACGTTTCTCTTTTCTCTGTCATTTGGACAATTTTTGATCCTATTCGATGCTATTTCTGTGCTTCAATTTTGTTAACCAAGCTTGTCTGTGGTTGTTCATCAAATAATTTCATAAAATCCATGCATACAACATCCAACACATTCCCTTCATCAACCTTCTCAGATTATCAAAATAAATTCAATTAGCTCAGTCAAGCAAGATCTGCCTTTTAAAAATCTGTGCTGATAATCCTTAAATAACTCAAACCTCGCCAAGTGTGTGTTGATTTTTCCCCTGATTATTGTTTCGAAAACATTACTCACCACTGATGTTAAACTAACTGACCAGTAGATGCTAGGCCTGTGTGTTGTACATTGATAATTCTGGGAGGTAAGGGTGAACATCTGTGTCATCATTTTCTCCCTCAGCAGGGAGAAGCAGGATGAGAGATCCCGTGGCTTTGTCAGGAGAGCGGGATTCCTGATGGTGTAGGTGTCTGCGCGGGGCCCCCATGTCAAGGGGGAGAGGTACAGGAACTGAAAGAACTCTCACTCCATGAATGTGTGTGTGAGCATGCCCAGTAAATCATGTTGGTGAATGCCCACTATCCTGGCAGCAGCAAGGATACCTTCATTCTGAATCAGTCAGCCGGTCCCAATACTCTGGGGCTCCTTGCAGAACCAGAATGTGGCTTCTCGGAGGCAAAGGAAACCCCTCTAGACACAGCTCATGTTTCTACACCCCCAAAACACATCCCACACCAACCAACCTCACAAAATTACCATGTGTATAATGTGAGCAATGGAATCGCCAGGAACATGGTGGAACAGACCATCGGTGTGATGAAGCAATGCTTCCGATGTCTGAACCGCTCAGGGGGATCCCTCCAGTACACACTGGAGCAGGTGTCCAAGTTCATGGTGTTCTACTGCACCCTTCATATCATCACCATCATGAGGACACAGGCATTGGCACCAGGAATCCGGAGGCTACCTCAGGAGGAGGAGGCAGGGAGGATATTTCCTGGATGCCTTCCAGCCGGACAGGTGGTCGGAGAGTCCCTGCTAAGATTTCGGTTCCCATAGGACAACTTCTCTTTCCCTCCATGGATCCCCCATTCTCCACCATTACAACCATCTGAGATGCCCCATCACAGTGTTATTACATCACAGAAGGAACTATTCAGCCCTTCCTGTCTGCACCGCCTCTCTGAATGAGCAATTCACCTAATCCCATTCCCTGTTTTCTTCCCGTAACCCTGCACATCCTTCCTTCTCATATACCAGTTTATTCAGCTTTAGCATGTTCATAGATGTGCTCACCACACTGTTGAAGAGCATGCAGGGAGAGAGGGAATGCGTGATCAGCAGGCATTCAAAAATTATCAGGCAGGTCGTGCCGAAGACCCCTGAGTGCATCTCACTCTCCAACAGGTATTCAGTTCTGAATACTGAGGGAAGTGATGATTCTCCTGGGGAGAGCAGCCACAGCAAGTCCATGGCACCACGGGTGGCTCAGCTGCAGAGCGGGATACAGGGATGACTGGAAGAGCCATAGTGATAGGTGAGTCAATAGTCAGGTCAACAGACAGGCGTTTCTGTGGCCACAGACGTGAATCCAGGATGGTGTGCTGCCTCCCTGGTACCAGGGTCAAGGATCTCACTCAGTGACTGCAGAGCCTCTTGAAGGAGGAGGGAAACAGCCAGAAGTCGTGGTCCACATAGGAACCAACTACAGAGGTAGAAAGAGGGATGTGGTCTTGCAGTCAGAATTTAGGGAGCTAGGGAAGAAATTAGCAAGCAGGACATCAAACATAGTCAAAATGTAGAATTCTCCAGATTACTCCCAGTGCCAGGTGCAACTGAGTATAGAAATAGAAAGATAAGACAGAAGAATGTGTGGCTGGAAAGATGGTGCAGGAGGGAGAGATTCATATTCCTGGGACACTGGGACCGGCTCTGGGGGAGATGGGACCTTTACAGGCCGGACGGGTTGCACGTGAACAGAGCCAGGACTGGGTTCCTTGCGGAATGTTTTGCTCGTACCGTTGGGGAGGGTTTAAACTAGTTTAGCAGGGAGGTGGGGGACCTGAGGGTAGACTTAGCTGGGACAAAATCAGAAATGAAAATGGAAGGTGGCAAATTAATGGATGAGTCTTGAAGACAGAGGAAATGAGGGTGAGAAAATGAAAAAAAGGTTTGGCAGTGCTCAGGGGTATCTATTTCAATGTATGGAGTGCTGCAAATAAAGCAGATGAGCTGAGGGCAAAGATAGACATGTGGCAGTATGATATCATAGTTATTACAGAAACATGGCTTAAGGAGGGACAGGAATGGCAGCTCAACGTTCCTGGTTACCGGGTTTTCAGATGCAATCGGGAGGGGGTTAAGAAATGAGGGGATTGGCAATTCTGGTCAAGGAATCTTTTGCAGCTGTGAGGAGGGATGATATGTTGGAAGATTCATCAAGTGAGGCCATATGGATTGAGCTAAGGAACCAAAAAGGGGCAATCTCACTGCTGGGAGAGTGATCTCGACAGCCAAATAGTCAGAGGGAGATAGAGGAGCAGATAAGTAGGCAAGTCTCTGAGATGTGCAAGAACAATAGGGCAGTAATAGTAGGGTATTTTAATCACCACGATGTTAACGAGGATAGTTTTAGTATGAAAAGAATTGAGGGAGCAGATTTCTTGAGGTGCATTCAGGACAACATTTTTGTCCAGCATGCAGAAAGTCCAACAGGAGAGGGTGCAGTTTTAGACTTTGTTTTAGGAAATGACGATGGGCAGGTGTATGGAGTGTCAGGGGAGAGCATTTTGGTGGGAGTGATCATAATTCAGTCAGTTATAACATAACTATGGAAACGTACAGACATAGAATAGGAGTTAGAGTTCTCAATTGGGGCAAGGCCAATTTTACTAAACCGAGGAGCGAAAGTGGACTGGAAACAGCGACTTGAAGGTAAATCAGTCTCAGAGCACTGGGAGGCATTCAAAGTGGAGATTCAAGGGGATCAGGGTAAACATGTTCCCACAAAGGAAAAGATTGAGGCGGCCAAATCTAGAGTCCCATGGATGTCAAGGATCCTACATGGTAAGATAAGACAGAAAAGGAAAGCATATATCCGACACTGAGAAATCAATACTGCAGAAAGTTGAGAGGAGATTAGAAAGTTGAAACACGAAAGAGGTGAGTTTATTATACTTAACAATATAAAACACATCCACACGAGAATCACACAGAAATAGATTACAGAGTGAGAAGTAAATTTATGGTTGAATTGGAGTCCAGAATAAATATAAAAATAAAATACCCATTCTGTGAGGTTGGACGATTCGGAGGTCTTCTGGCTGAAGTTGTATTCTTGAAGTCTTTGGCTATTGGAAGTGTCCTTTGTGGCTGGCCCACATGGCTCAGAGATTTCTTGGAGGCAGACTTGTAGGTGTCTTCCTTTCCCTGATGTCTCTGTCTGTAGTAATCTATAGACCTGGAGGGACCGCAGTCGGATGTGGTTTTCAAACTTGCGATGTTATCTGAAGAGAGAGAAGGGACACAACCCTTCTGCTTCTGCACAATTTGAACCACTGGCTTGTCTGTCTTTGTCCAGCAGAAACTAACAGCTTTCACAGAGATGGGCAGAAGGTCTCATGACTGCCTCACTGTATTCTCTAGACCCTTATAATGAGATTCAAGGTTGGAAACTTCTATCTCCCCAGGGTTCAGGATACCAGTACTTACACTTGGAGGAGTTTGCTCTTTCAAAGTCAGTGTGTCAGGGTGGCCTTGTATGCCATGTTAATGATTGTAAGCTTAGGTAATTCAATCGCTAGAACAAGCCAGTGATTTGGGTCCAGGCTCATCAGACGTGTCTCCTGTTGTAGGCCTTGGAATGTGAAAAAGTATTTCAGATGCCAATTGCGGTGGCCATCTTGGCTGCCTGTTTTTTCGAGTTTAACTGTCGGATTTTTCCATTAAATATTTAGTGTAAGTTTCCAATCTATGAATTAAAATTCATCATTTGGCATAATGTGTTATCTTGACACTGCAAATGTGATAATAGGAGCATTTCATTGCAGAATTGTGGGAAGAAATAGACGGAAACACACATTTATTCCCACTAATCACTTCTCAAATTCACACATTAACCTTAGAATTACTGCAGCTGAGATTTTCTGTTACAGTTGTGCTGATTTAATTGTGTTGGAGGTTTTTTTCTGGGATGGTTATGTGTCGGGTTCGACCCTGGACAATGCATCAACAGCTACTATATATTTTTTTATCTCTCCTGCAATGAAGCTTTAACCATTCAGGTTCCTGCACCTTGATAATCTTTCTCCCTAAACGGACAGTAAGTAATAACATGTTTCTTTAACCCCAGTGAGGTGTCTGAGATTTCCTCTGGGCCTTTGTTCTTGCTGAGTACTGCTTTGAAATTGTTGGGTTTGATTAGATTTGGGTTTGGGACCTGATCATTGGGTTCTTCAGTGGGTAGATCCACACTGACCTTACTTTTCGCTTTCTGGTGAGGTACACAAGTGCTGTTTACTTGAGGGTATTTTCCCTTCACTTTTCCCTTTACTATGGGGAGGATCTTTTTTTCTAATCTGCCCTTTATCCTCTGGGATATTAGTGCTCGCAGATGTCTGTCCAGCTTTCACTGCATTCTCCTGCGGCACTTCGACTAAGTAAGGCATCTCACTCACCATTGGCATGCATTTTTGGGAACTTTCCTTGTCCTTGCATGTTTATGTAAATGCTGTTAGCAGCCTTTTTAGGGTGCCTCTTGGATCTGTATTTAAGGAGGAGAGTGTGGGGATGTATTTATCTAACATTTCAGGGTTCACTGATCGGAGAATAGGAAATTCCAGTTGGTGTTCCTCCTGGCCCTCCTCTAACCTGTCCTCACGATTCTTTTCAATCCTTCCCTCCTGACTGTCTGACAGATCTGTAGTTGTCTGTCCCCTCCACACCCTTTACTTTTTTTTTCCTTTGGTCTGGGGTGTCAATTAAATAATTTACCTGGCTATTCCTTTTGCCACTCGATATGGACCACTGAACCGGGATTTCAGGGGTTCTCCCTGCATTGTGAGTAGTAACAATACATGGTCTCTGTCCTGAAATGTTCTAACCTTGGCATTTCTTTATGTTTACATTTTCACAGCTGCTTGGGAGATCTTTAGTTGTTCCTGCGGCACTACACAGGCTCCCGTGAGCCACTCCCAGAGCATGGAAATGTAGTCTAACACGGAAGCCTCATTCCTCTGTCCCCAAAACTTCTCCTTGATTAATTTAATAGGAACACTCACCTCGTGTCCAAAAACTAATTCAAAGAGACTAAAGCCAGTGGAATCATTGGTTAAGTCCCTGATAGGCAACAGGAGAAATCCCAGCCCTATGTCCCAGTCATGGGGTTTCTCATAGCAGTATGGCCTGATCATTGTTTTTAGGGTCTGGTGGTACCGCTCCAAAGCCCCTTGTGACTGTGGTTGGTAAGCCTTGGACTTTAGCTGTGTTATGTCCAGATTACCCATGACCTTTTCAAAAGGATTAGACATAAAATGTTTGCCCTGGTCCATCTGGATCTCAGCAGGCAGCCCATATCGGGTATAGAATTGGGTTAGCCCCTCCACTACTACCTTGGCAGAGATAGTTCTTCCGGAGAATGATCTCTGGGAATCGGGTCACCACATCCATAATGGTGAGAAGATACTGGTAATCCCTCTATTGTTTTCAGTAGGTGTCCCACACAATCCACCAACACTCTGCTGAATGGTTCCTGTTGGAGAAATACAGATTATGCCAAAATTATTGAACAAATTCTCCGGACTCAGACTTTGAGAATAAACACTTTATTGCATGATATCATGGGGCGCACACCTTACCTAAAGGCTGTCCAGTGCCACTCCATTGAACAAAGGAAATCCACAACGGATATACAGTTACTCATTCCATCCCAGCTGGACATAATCCAATCATAACGGTTATTGATTACATACATTACACATATTACCAATTGGATTACTCATTAGGCATCATGTGGTTACGTGATCAGCTCGTGCAAGCCCCCTGATCATCTTGTGATGTTCCCAGACCCCCTTATCAACTATCCTTGAGTCTTCACAATGAATCCTTCTACCTTTATCAAGCTTGCATTCCTGATTGCTTCGTGCAGTCTGCAGTTACACAAAACTGCTGTCTTATGCACTGATATGGGGGCCCTCCTTGGTCAGGCTAATTGGCTGTGCTAAGCAGTACCTTGCTCAAGGCTGCAAGCTAACTAATTTGTCCCACAATGCCTTGGGTAAATACTCCATTCTGTAACAATATGTGGCTATACTTTCAACTTGTATATGAGTGTATAAATATATTCACTAGGATTATATTAATCTACTTACTCAAATAACAGTTCAGCATAACTGCTCCCACAGTTCCCCAAAAGCTGGTATGGGAATTAGGGGTGAAGGTTTTACTGCAGACTGAGGCTTCCCCACAACCTGGCATGTCTGACCAGTTTTGCAGAACTCTATCACATTTTTGTGGAGTTGTGGCCAGTCAGAATGCTGTCTTATGTCGGCTTCGATTTTTCATACACCGACATGTCCAGCCATTGGATGTTCGTGGGCCATTCTTAATATTTCTTTAAGGTACCTCAGCGGCACCACTATCTGGTGAACCACTGTCCTCTGTTCATCCGCAGGTCTGATGAGCAGGTTTACACTTCCTCATCAGCACCTCATTTTTTAAATAGTCGCACTCTGCAACTCCCTCTGCTTCAGTTTTTTTCAGTCGGGTCATCCATCTGCAGTGTCAGTTCAAGGGATTGTTTGGCCATTGACCGAGTCACCACACAATCAGGGAGAATGTCAGGGACCTTCTCCTGTAACTGCTCTTTCTCCCTGACCTCTTTTTATTTCTCGAGAACTACTGGGGAAGCTGCACCTTTCCCTCTGTCAGATTATTACCTGGGAGTAGGTCGATCTATCCACCGGTAAACTAGGTACAATCTCCATGGTTAGCGGTCCTGAAACTAGGTCACACTCCAACTGCACCCGATATAAAAGTATGGGCATATACCATCTTCTGATACCATTCACTAACACTCTAGCATTCACTGCACGCTCGGAGGAAGGTCATGCCTTTTCCCAGCAAAAGGGATTGGGTCGCCCCTGTATCCCTCAGTATGACTATGGGCTTGCCTGCGTCATTGGAGGGGTATAGGGACACTTTTCCTTGGGATACAAATTCCAGGTAACTCTCGGTGATTTTGTTAAGTTTTCCCGCTCTCTCTGTGGTAGGTTTACTGGGTCTGACTGCCGCAGTTAGAGGCACAGTCTGATCTGCCGTGCTTTCCATTGGGGCCCGTTTTCCAGCACTGATCTGGTGGACTCTGATTAATCCTACAGGTTTTCCCCGTCATTTCCATCATTCAGCTCGACGGTGAGCGGCCTTATTACAGTGGAAACATACAGATCTTCGGCCATTACTCCTGGTCTCAGTACCGTCCTATTTGGCTTGAGGATGGGCCCCCGTGTGTCCAGCTTTTCCTTCTAGCCCATGGCTAGCCGGGATCCAATCATCCTCCTTTTATTCTCTGGTCTTCGGGGAGACAAGGGAAGTGTTTCCCTTTGGTGTTAAGGCCTTGTGTACAAGAGAAAATTCATCAGCCTGCAAAGCAACCAGCCTGGCTCTTTCAACCTCTTGCCCCTCTTTGTGGGTTTTAATGGGATGGAGAGCGAGTTTTTGAACTCCTCGAGAACGATCTGAGGTCTACATATGTGGGCTCTATCTTGAGTGTCAATATCTACTGGTCAAAAGAAAACATAAAAACAGACTGTAAAATCTTCTAGAGATACATAAAAAGGAAACGTTTGGTTAAGACAAATGTGGGTCCATTGCGGCAAAGTCAGGAGAATTTATAATGGGGAACAGAGAAACGGCAGAGAAGCGAAATGATTATCTTGTGTCTGTCCTAACTGAGGGAGATACAAGAAATCTCCCAGAATTAGAGATCCAAGGGACTCGGGAGAATGAGGACGTGAAGGAAATTAGTATTAGGAAGAAAGTTGCATTGGAGAAAATAATGGGGCTGAAGGTTGACAAGGCCCCAGGATATGATATCCTGCATCTCAGAGTGTTGAAAGAGGTAACTATGGAGATAGTGGGTGCATTGATGATCATCTTTCAAAATTCTATAGAGTCCAGAGCGGTTCCTGCAGATTGGAAGGTAGCAAATGTCACTCCACTATTAACGAAGGGAGGGAGAAAGAAAACCGGAAATTAAGGATCTGTTAGCCTTACATCAGTCGTTGGTAAAAATCTGGAATCTATTCCAAAGGATGTGATAAATGGACACTTGGATAATAATGATCTGATTGGGCATAGTCAACATGGATTTATGAATGGGAAATCATTCTTGACGAACCTGTTGGAGTTTTTATTGAGGATGTTACTATCCGAATTGGTAAAGGGGAGTCCGTGGACGTGGTATGCTTGGATTTTCCGAAGGCTTTCGATAAAGTATCCCACAAGAGATCGGTTAACAAAATTAAAGCACATGGAATAGGGGATAATATATGTGTATGCATTAAGGATTGGTTAACAGGCAGAAAGCAGAGAGTAGGAATAAATAGCGCATTCTTGCGTTAGCCAGCTGCGACTAGTGGGGTGCTGCATGGATCAATGCTTGGGCCCAAGCTGTTCACAACATATATCAATGATTTGGATATGAGGACAAACGTAATATTTCCAAGTTCACAGATGATACCAAAATAAGTGCGAATGCATGCTGTGAGGAAGATGCAAAGCGGTTTCAAGGGAATTTGGACAGACTTAGTGAGTGGGCAAGAACATGGCAGAGGCAATATAAAGTGGACAAATGTGAGGTTATCCACTTTGGTAGGAGGAACAGATGTGCAGAGCATTTCTTAAATGGTAAGAGATTGGAAAGTGTAGATGTACAAAGGGACCAGGGTATCCTTGTCAATAAGTCACTGAAAGCTAACATGCAGGTGCAGCAAGCAATTAGGAAGGCTAATGGTATGTTAGCCTTTATCACAAGAGGACTTGTGTACAGGAGTAGTGAAGTCTTGCTTCAATTGTATAGAACCTTGGTTTGACCACACCTGGAGTGCTGTGTGCAGTTTTGGTCCCCTTACCTTAGGAAGGATATTATTGCCGTAGAGGGAGTGCAACGAAGATTCACCAGACTTGTTCCTGGGATGGCGGGACTGTCCTGTGAAGAGAGAGTGGGGAAACTGGGCCTGTATTCTCTCATGTTTCAAAGACCGAGAGGTCATAGAACATAGAACAGTACAGCACAGTACAGGCCCTTCGACCCACGGTGTTGTGCCGAACCATTAACCTACTCAAGATCTAAGTAACTACCTATGCTTCATTCTACTATCGCCCATGTACCTAGCCAAGAGTCGCTTAAATGCCCCTAATGTATCTGCTTCTACTACCACCGCTGGCAGCGAATTCCACGCACCCACCATGACCTCATTGAAACCTACATAATACTGAAATGGCTAGACCGGGTAGATGCTGGTAAAATGTTTCCTCTGGTTGGGGAGTCTAGAACCAGCAGATACAATTTTAAAATAATAGAGAAGCCAGTTAGGACAGAGATGAGGGGAAATTTCTTTACTCAGAAGGTTGTGATCTTTGGAATTCTCTACCCCAGAGGGCTGTGGAATCTCAGTCATTGTGTATGTTTAAAGTGGAGATTGACAGTTTTCTAAATACCAGTGACATAATAGGATATGGGGATATTGTGGGAAAAAGGCATTGAAGTGGATGATCAGCCATTATGATATTGAATGGCGGGCCAGGCTCGATGGGCTGAATGTCCTACTCCAGCTCCTATGTTCCGAAGCTGCTTACCTCTTTCAAACTCGAGGTAAGTTTAGTCAAGCCGATTTCGAAGGGTTCAGAATTTCTGCTGGTACACCTCTGGTACTATCTCGTATGTACCCAGGATAGCATTTTTAGTCATCATAAATCTGATGAACTTTCATCTGGAAACAGTGAATAAACCTTTTCCTGTTAATTTATTTTGCAAAAACAGTGTCCTTCTCTCTGCGGGCTATTTCAGCTGCTTTGCAAGTTTTTCAAAAGTGACAAAAAATTCTGCCATCCTCCTCATTGAACTTTCTCATGAACTGGGAGATCTTTAAGAGCTCGGCGCATGGTCCTGATCTCGGGGTAGCTCCCTCACTAGCTGTGCCTTCACTGGGCGTATTGGGTCTTCCTCTAGTTGTTTGAGCCACCTCAACTCCCTTTCTTCCTTCTCCTTCTGGAACACTCTTACTTTTTCCCTATCACTTTGCTCTTTCTCGCTCTCTCTGGAATTCTAATTCTAGTCTGTTCTGTTCTAGTTTTACCATAGCTGACATTACTCTATCTGTTAGTAATTCTAACCCTGTGTGAGTCTTCAGCTTCAAGTGAGAAATGGTTGCACACGGGTCTTAGGATTTCGGGTTTCCGAGCTTTTGGACGGAGAGTAACCCCTGACTGTCCAGCCACATTACTCAACTTTCCACAGATGCTGCCAGACCTGCTGAGTGAATCCAGCATTTCTTGTTTTTGTTTCAGATTTCCAGCATCCGCAGTATTTTGCTTTTAATTTGTTACTCAACTTTTCAACTGATAGGATGTTAACCTGTACCGAGTTACTTTACTCTGTATGTAACTCCTTTATTGCAAATGGAACTCCTTTATTCAAAAAGACAGGGAGACAGAAAGCAGGAAGCTCCAGGCTAGTTAGCTTTATATCTGTCTTGCAGAAAATGTGAGACGTTATTATTAAAGACGTAATAGCAGACACTTAGAAAAATCAGATAATCAGGCAGAGTCAACATGGTTTTCTGAAAAGGAAATCATGTTTAACAAAAGTTATTCGATTTCTTTGAAGAAGTAGCATGTGCTGTGGAGAAAGGGAACCAGATGGATGTACTGTACTTAGAGTTCAAGAATGCATTTGATAAGGTGTCACATCAAACGTTATTGCTCATGGTATAGGGGGTAACATATTGGCATGGATAGAAGAATTGCTAGCTCACAGGAAACAGAAGGTAGGCATAAATGGGTCATTTTCTGGTTGGCAAGGTGTAATGAGTGGTGTGACACAGGAATCAATGTTGGGGCCTCAACTTTTTACAATTTATAGAAATGACTTGGATGAATGGACCAAAGGTATAGTTGCTAAAATTGCTGATGACACAAAGTTAGGCAGTAAAGTAAGTTGTGAAGAGGACATCAGGAGGTTAAAAATGGAATATAGATAGGTGAAGTCAGTGGGCAAAGATCTGGCAAATGGAGTACAATGTGGAAAAATGTGAACTTGTCTATTTTGGCAGGAAGAATAAAAAAGAATCATATTATCTAAATGGTGAGAGATTGCAGAGCTCTGAGATGCAGAGGGATCTGGGTGTTCTACTGCATGAATCGCAAGAGGTTAGTATGCAGGTACAGCACGTTATTAGGAAAGCTAATAGAATGTTATCGATTATCATGAGGGGAATTGAATACAAAAGTAGGGAGATTATGCTTTAGCTGTACAGGGCATTGGTGAGAGCACATCTGGAGTACTGTGTACAGTACTGGTCTCCTTATTTAAGGAATGATGTAACTGCATTGTAAGCAGTTCAGAAAAGGTTGACGAGACTAATACTTAGATTGGGTGGATTGTCTTAGGAGGAAGGATTGGACAGGCGAGGATTGTATCCGCTGCAGTTGAGAAGAGTAAGAGGCGACTTGACTGGAACATATACAATCATGAGGGGTCTTGACAGGGTGCATGTGGAAAAGGATGTTACCCATTGTGAGAGAATCTAGAGCTAGGGGTCACTATTTAAAAATAAGGAGTCGCCCATTTAAAACAGGAAAGAGGAGAATTTCTTTCTGTCAGAGGGTTGTGAGATTTTGGAATTCTCTTCCTCAAAAGGCAGTAGAAGCAGAGTCTTTAAATATTTTAAAGCAGAGGTAGATAGATTTTTGATAAACAAGGGGGTAACAGGTTATCAGAGGTAGGTGAGAAGTTAAAGTTGAGGTTAAAATCAGATTAGCGATGATCTTATTAAATGGCAAGGCAGGCTTGAGGGGCCGAGTGGCCTACTCCTGCTCTTAATTCGTATGTTCACGTGTTCGTTTGCGCTGGCTTCGGAGGGTACTGGCTTCGAATGTGGATATTTTAGTGCTCTAGCAGTGGAAAACACAATAAAACTGCTTTGAAATTTGTAATTGTTTTCTCAGGATCAGTTGTTTTTGCCACTTCTCTGGCCAAAGGAGGGGTACCAGAGGACTGGTGGATAGCGAATGTGGTACCATATTCAAGAAGGGTAGCAGGGATATACCAGGTAATTACTGGCCAGTGAGTCTAACATCAGTGGTTGGGAAACTATTGGAAAAAAATCTGAAGGACAGGATTAATCTCCACTTGGAGAGGCAGAGATTAATCAGGGATAGTCAGCATGGCTTTGTCAGGGGGAGATCGTGTCTAAAAAACTTGCTTGAATTTTCGAGGAGGTGACTAGATGTGTCAATGAGGATAAAGCAGTTCATGTAGTCTACATGAACCTCAGTAAGGCTTTTGATAACGTCCCGCATGGGAGATTGGTTAAGAAGGTAAGAGACCATGGGATCCAGGGTAATTTGGCAAATTGGATCCAAAATTGGCTTAGTGGCTAGAGGCAGAGGGTGATGGTTGAGCGCTGTTTTTGCGAGTGGAAGCCTGTGACCAGTGGTGTACCACCGGGATCGGTGCTGGGACCCTTGCTGTTTGTAGTATGCATCAATGATTTAGACGTGAATATAGGAGGCATGATCAGTAAGTTCGCAGATGACACGAAAATTGACGGTGTTGAAAATAGTGAGGAGGGAAGCCTTAGATAACAGGACGATATAGATGGGCTATTAAGATGGGCAAACAGTGGCAAATGGAATTTAATCCTGAGAAATGTGAGATGATGCATTTTGGGAGGAATAGCAGGGCAAGGGAATATACAATGCAAGGGAGGACCCCTGGAAGTACAGAGGGTCAGAAGGACCATGGTGTACTTGTCTATAGATTACTGAAAGCAGCAGTCCAAGGAGATAAGGTGGTTAGGAAGGCATATGGGACACGTGCCTTGATTGGCCAAGTTATAGAATGTAAGAGCAGGGAGGCTATGATGGAGCTGTATAAATCGCTAGTGAGGGCACAGCTGGAGTACTGTGTACACATCTGGTCACCACACTATAGGAAGGATGTGATTGCACTGGGGAGGCTGCAGAGGAGATTCACCAGGATGTTGCCTGGGCTGGAGAATTTCAGCTATGAAGAGAGACTGGATAGGCTAGAGTTGTTTTCCTTAGCGCAGAGATGGCTGACTGGGGACCTGACTGAGGTGCACAAAATTATAAGGACTGAGATAGGAAGAAACCTTTTCCCTTATCAGAAGTGTCAATAACTAGGGGGGCAAAGACTGAAATTAAGGGGCAGGAGATATAAAGAAAATTTGAGGAAAAATTATTTTCACCCAGAGGGTGGTTGGAATCTGGAACACATGCCTGAAGGGGTGAAGGTCAGGAAGCCTCACAACAACGTTTAAGATGTATTTAGATGAGCATTTGAAACGCCATACCGTACAAGATTACGGGCCAAGTGCTGGAAAATGGGATTAGAATAGATAGGCCTGATGGCGGGCGTGGACACGGTGGGCCAATGGGACAGTGTCTATGATGTGTCACCCTGTGACTCCAATTTCTCGTTTGTTGTTGGGTTATGGTCACTGGAACTTCCAGATGTCTGTCGAAAGCAGATGAGGATGGGTCCCAGTCTCCCCATTTGTCCTAGTGTTTATTTGATCACAACAAGGTTTATTCATTTTTAACAGTGGACGTGCTTAACACCTCAGTGATTGTTTGTTGTGATCGTGAAAGAACCAATCAGACAGGTTTTCTTGAGATTAAACTGGAAGTAAGTTTATTACATTTCAAAATTCTAATTGAATCCAAATAAAATAATTAAAATATACTGCATTCACGCAGACACTGACACGAGAACCACACACTAATAAATTAGAATGAGAAATAAATTGTGGTTGGATATGAATCCGGAATAATTCTTTAAAAAACAAGGTCTGTGAGGTTGGATGATTCTGTGGTCTGTGCGTTTGCCACCCTTAGTTATGAGTTTCATGTCATCTGAAAGACATGAAATTATGTTTTTCTTTACATAAAGGTCTATGTCATTCATATATCTATTTGTATGTCAGGAACAGCGCTAGTTCCAATACGGACCCCTGAGACACAATACTGTATACCCCCGCTCCCCCTGTCTGAACAATGTCTGTTCACCACCTCTCTCTGCTTTCTGTCACTGAGTCAGTGTCATATCCACACTATCACTGTCACATTAATCCATGTGTTCCATCTTTCATAACAAGTCAACGAAATGTCATTTGATCACAGGCCTTTTGAAAGTCCATATACATAAGACAAAACACATTATCCTCATCAACACTCACAGTTATGTCATCAACGAACTTGATTAAGATTATCAGATATGATTTTCCATTACCCTATCAGTGCTGAATGTCAAAGAACAAACAAATAACAGTACAGCACAGGAACAGGCCATTCAGCCCTCCAAGCCTGCTCCGATCACGATGCCTGCCTAAACTAAAACCTTCTGCACTTCCGGGGTCCGGATCCCTCTATACCCATCTTATTCACGTATTTGTCTAGATGCCTCTTAAACGTCTCTACGGTAACTGCTTCCAACACCTCCCCCGGCAACAGGTTCCAGGCAGTCACCACCCTCTACGTAAAGAACTTGCCTCGCACATCCCCTCTGAACTTTGCCCCTCTCACCTTAAACCTATGTCCACAAAAACTGACTCTTCCACCCTGGGAAAAAGCTTGTAACTATCCACTCTGTCCATGCCGCTCATAACATTGTAAACCTCTATCATGTCGCCCCTCCACCTCCGTCGTTCCAGTGAAAACATTCCGAGTTTATCCGACCTCCACTCATAGCTAATACCCTCCAGACCAGGCAACATCCTGGTAAACCTCTTCTGTACCCTCTCCAAAGCCTCCACGTGCTTCTGGTAGTGTGGCGACCAGAATTGCATGCAATATTGTAAGTGTGGCCTAACTATATTTCTGTACAGCTGCAGCATGACTTGCCTATTTTTATACTCTATGCCGCGACCGATGAAGGCAAGCATGCCGTATGCCTTCTTGACTACCTTATCCACCTGCGTTGCCACTTTCAGCCACCTGTGGATCTGTACGCCCAGATCTCTCTGCCTGTCAATACTCCTAAGCGTTCTGCCATTTACTGTAAACTTCCCAACTGCATTAGACCTTCCAAAATGCATTACCTCACATTTTTCCGGATTAAACTCCATCTGTCATTTCGCCACCCAAGTCGCCAACCGATCTATATCCTGTTGTATCCTCTGACAATCCTCATCACTGTCCGCAACTCCACAAACCTTTGTGTCGTACTTATCAGACCAGCTACATTTTCCTCCAAATCATTTATATATACTACAAACAGCAAAGGTCCCAGCACTGATCCCTGTGGAACACCACTAGTCACATCCCTCCATTCAGAAAAGCACCCTTCCACTGCTACCCTCTGTCTTCTATGACTGAGCCAGATCTGTATCCATCTTGCCAGCTCCCCTCTGATCCCATGTGACTTCACATTTTGTATCAGTCTGCCATCTTGTCAAAGGCT
Source organism: Heterodontus francisci (assembly GCF_036365525.1). Lineage (NCBI taxonomy): Eukaryota > Metazoa > Chordata > Chondrichthyes > Heterodontiformes > Heterodontidae > Heterodontus > Heterodontus francisci. The sequence goes on from NW_027141584.1 coordinate 519,746, forward strand.
TTACTGAAGTCCATATAGATAACATCCAATGCCCTTCCTTCATCAAATATCTTCGTCACTTCCTCAAAAACTCAATCAAATTAGTGAGATCCGACCTCCCCTTCACAGAACCATGCTGCCTCTCGCTAACACGTCCATTAGTTTCCAAATGGGAGTAAATCCTGCCCCGAAGACCCTCTCTAATAATTTCCCTACCACTGACGTAAGGCTCACCGGCCGATAATTTCCTGGATTATCCTTGCTACCCTTCTTAAACAAAGGAACAACAGTGGCTATTCTCCAGTTCTCTGGGACCTCACCTGCCACCAATGAGGATGCAAAGATTACTGTCAAGGCCCCAGCAATTTCTTCCCTTGCCTCCCTCAGTATTCTGGGCCTGATCCCATCAGGCCCTGGGGACATATCTACCTTAATGCTTTGCAAGACACCCAACGCCTCCTCCTTTTTTATAATGAGATGACTGAGACTATCTACACTCCCTTCCCTAGGCTCATCATCCAGCAAGTCCTTCTCCTTGGTGAATACTGATGCAAAGTACTGATTTCGTACCTCGCCCATTTCCTCTGGCTCCATACGTAGAATTCCCTTCTCTGTCCTTGAGTGGGCCAACCCTTTCCCTGGTTACCCTCTTGCTCTTTATATACGTATAAAAAGCCTTGGGATTTTCCTTAATCCTGTTTGCCAATGACTTCATATAAACCCTTTTCGCCCTCCTGAATCCTTGCTTAAGTTCTTTCCTACTGTCTTTATATTCCTCAAACGATTCGTCTGTTCCTAGCCTTCCAGCCCTTACAAATGCTTCCTTTTTCTTTTTGACTAGACTCACAATATCCCGCGTTATCCAAGGTTCCAGAAACTTGCCAAACTTATCGCTCTTCTTCACAGGGACATCCTGGTCCTTGATTCAAATCAACTGACGCTTGAAGACTCCCATATGTCAGATGTTGATTTACCCTCAAACAGCCGCCCCCAATCTAAATTCTTCAGTTCCTGCCTAATATTGTTATAATTAGCCTTCCCCCAATTTAGCACCTTCACCCGAGGACTACTCTTATCCTGATCCACAAGTACCTTAAAACTTATGGAATTATGGTCACTGTTCCGGAAATGCTCCCCGACTGAAACTTCGACCACCTGGCCGGGCTCATTCTCCAATACCAGGTCCAGTACGGCCCCATCCCTAGTTGGACTATCTACGTATTGTTTCAAGAAGCCCTCCTGGATGCTCCTCACAAATTCTGCCCCATCCAAGCCCCGAGCACTAAGTGAGTCCCAGTCAATATTGGGGAAGTTAAAATCACCCACCACTGCAACCTTTACATCTTTCCAAAATCTGTCTACATATCTGCTCCTCTACCTTCAACTGGCTGTTGGGAGGCCTGTAGTAAACCTCCAACATCGTGACTGTACCCTTTTTATTCCTGAGCTCCACCCATATTGCCTCGCAGCATGCCCCCTCCGAGGTGTCCTCCTGCAGTACAGCTGTGATATTCTCCTTAACCAGTAATGCAACTCACCCACCCCTTTTACACCCCGTATATCCCGCCTAATGCTTCTAAAGCCTGGAGCATTTAGCTGCCAATCCTGCCCTTCCCTCAACCAATTCTCTGTAATAGCAACAACATCAGATTTACAAGTACTAATCCAAGCTCTAAGTTCATCTGCCTTACCTGTTATACTTCTCGCATTGAAACAAATGTACTTCAGACCGCCAGTCCCGCTGTGCTCCGCAACATCTCCCTGCCTGCTCTTCCTCTTCGTCTTACTGGCCTTATTTACTTGTTCCCCCTCATTTATTTCACTTTCTGTCCTTCTGCTCTGCTTCCCACCCCCTGCCACACTAGTTTAAACCCTCCCGAGGGACGCTAGCAAACCTCGCAGCCAGGATATTTGTGCCCCTCCAGTTTAGATGCAACCCGTCCTTCTTGTAAAGGTCCCATCTGTCCCAGAAGAGATCCCAATCGTCTCGATATCAGAAACCCTCCCTTCTACACCAGCCATTCAGCCACGTGTTTAACTGCACCATATTCCTATTTCTATCCTCACTGGCACGTGTTATTTATTATACCCTGTTTTCCCAAGCAAGATATCTATTTGCACTGGGCTACGGCCTCTAGAAATTACCAAACACCAACATACACTGACTGGTCGGTAGTTATAGGGTTTATCGAATCTCTCCTTTTGGAAACAGGGTGTGACATTTATAGCCTTCCAGTCCTCTGACAACTCTTTCATATCTAAGGAGGATTGTAAGATTCTGGCCAGTGCCCCTGCTATGTCCACCATTCTTTCAATCAACAAACCTCATATATCCTATCTAAACCGGGTAAATCTTTTACTTTATTGTGGTACAAAAAGTGTTGGATTGAAAGGGGTTGACTGAACCTGTTTGTTCAGTGACTGTAATTAATGTCAGTCACTATGGACACTAATTGCATCACTGGAGGGTTTCCCTCTTCTATTAATAATGGGCTCCATTCAAAGTGCTATCCCATAGTTTCAGTTGGAGCATCAACCCTGACACGAAGAGGGATCCGTGGCTGCAGTGAGATGGAGAGGATAGATCAGATTCTGATAACAATGAATTGGAATCTTACAACAATGGGTCAGAATCTGAGAACAATATATTGGAATGTTACAACAATGGGTCAGAATCTGAGAACAATAGATTGGAATGTTACAACAATGGGTCAGAATCTGAGAACAATAGATTGGAATCTTACAACAATGGGTCAGAATCTGAGAACAATAGATTGGAATCTTACAACAATGGGTCAGAATCTGAGAACAATAGATTGGAATGTTACAACAATGGGTCAGAATCTGAGAACAATAGATTGGAATGTTACAACAATGGGTCAGAATCTGAGAACAATAGATTGGAATGTTACAACAATGGGTCAGAATCTGAGAACAATAGATTGGAATCTTACAACAATGGGTCAGAATCTGAGAACAATAGATTGGAATGTTACAACAATGGGTCAGAATCTGAGAACAATAGATTGGAATGTTACAACAATGGGTCAGAATCAGAGAACAATAGATTGGAATGTTACAACAATGGGTCAGAATCAGAGAACAATAGATTGGAATGTTACAACAATGGGTCAGAATCTGAGAACAATAGATTGGAATCTTACAACAATGGGTCAGAATCTGAGAACAATAGATTGGAATGTTACAACAATGGGTCAGAATCTGAGAACAATAGATTGGAATCTTACAACAATGGGTCAGAATCTGAGAACAATAGATTGGAATCTTACAACAATGGGTCAGAATCAGAGAACAATAGATTGGAATGTTACAACAATGGGTCAGAATCAGAGAACAATAGATTGGAATGTTACAACAATGGGTCAGAATCAGAGAACAATAGATTGGAATGTTACAACAATGGGTCAGAATCTGAGAACAATAGATTGGAATCTTACAACAATGGGTCAGAATCTGAGAACAATAGATTGGAATGTTACAACAATGGGTCAGAATCTGAGAACAATAGATTGGAATGTTACAACAATGGGTCAGAATCAGAGAACAATAGATTGGAATGTTACAACAATGGGTCAGAATCAGAGAACAATAGATTGGAATGTTACTACAATGGGTCAGAATCTGAGAACAATAGATTGGAATCTTACAACAATGGGTCAGAATCTGAGAACAATAGATTGGAATGTTACAACAATGGGTCAGAATCTGAGAACAATAGATTGGAATCTTACAACAATGGGTCAGAATCTGAAAACAATAGATTGGAATGTTACAACAATGGGTCAGAATCAGAGAACAATAGATTGGAATGTTACAACAATGGGTCAGAATCTGTGAACAATAGATTGGAATCTTACAACAATGGGCAGCAGGAGTTTATCCTATTGGCTTGGCGAAATTGCTGCAGATTATTTTTGGATAACATTAGAATGTCGGATCTATTTTGCACTGAAGATGATTGAAATGGTTTACGATCCCATCCTCGCTATTATTGGTGTACCTGGTAAGTCTCTGTATCCAACTATTGGATCTACAAAGACTGCCCGGTGTCCAATCCTCAGGCTTGTGGGGTATCAGTGGACCCTCATTCAGTGTCTACCCCTGTCCACCTCAAAGACTGCCCTGTGTCCAATCCTCAGCAGAGAGAAGCAGGATGAAAGGTCCTGTGACTTTGTCAGGATATCGGGATTCTTGATGGTGTAGGTGGCTCTGCGGGGTCCCCTTGACAACGGGGAGAGATACAGGAACTGGTGGAACTCTCACTACATTAATGTGCGGTTGGTGTGTGAGCATGCCCAGTACATCATGTTGGTGAATGTCCACTATCCTGGCACCAGCCAGGATACCTTCATTCTGAAACAGTCAGCTGGTCCCAATATTTCGGAGCTCCATGGAAAACCGGAATGCGGTTCCGCAGAGACAATGGACCCCCCCCCCCCACCCCAGACATGGCTATACCTCCTACACCCCCAAACCCACTTTCCACTGCCAGTCAAACAAACACTCCAGCAGGAACACAGTGGAACAGACCATCGGTGTGATGAAGCAATGCTTACAATGTCTGAACCGCTCGGGGGGAGCCCTCCAGTACACACTGGAGCAGGTGTCCAAGTTCATGGTGTTCTGCTGCACCCTTCATATCATCACCATCATGAGGACACAGTCATTGGCACCAGGAATCCGGAGGTTCCCTCAGGAGGAAGCGGAGGAGGCAGGGAGGATATTTCCTGGTTGCCGTCGACCCGGACAGGCTGTCGGAGAGTCCCTGCCAAGATTCCAGATACCACAGGACAACTTCCCTGTCCCACCATGGATCCCCCCCATTCTCCACCATTACACCCATCTGAACGCCCCGTGACAGCGTCCCCTTGGTCACCATCCTGCAATAAAAGCCACCAACAAAAACCTTTTCATTAACATCTCTATCCATCACCAATTAAACAAACAAAACTGAACTATTCACACTTGTGTATTCCCTTGGTGCCTGTCTTGTGAGTTCCCTCGACCTGCCTTGTGCTCCTACACAATGTTTCTCCAGTGACTGCAGCATGGCTGGCGAAAGGCTGCTGACTTTCACTGGGGGGTGACTGCAGATTGCCTTGGAGGACGTCCTCGAGCGGCTCTGGGCACTGAGGGCTCGGATTCAGACTGCACCACCTCGATATGGGCAGCAGCAGCCTGGGCTGGCTGATGAGTAACAGCAAGGACATTGGTGGAGTGACAGTGAAGGGAGAACAAATACTGTCATCCTGAGAGAGGACAGCAAGTTCATGCTCCACGGAGCCACTGTAAATCCCACTTGATGACACCTCAGCAATCCATGTAATCCACCGGATCACTGAGACACTGGGTGTCTGCCGTCTGTGCTGCTGTGGAAGCTGAGACAATGGGGCTCATTCTGGGGTAGGTGGGACCTCTACAAACAGGATGGTCGTCACCTGAACCAGGGGGGTACCAATATTCTGGGGGGGAGATTTGCTAGTGCTCTTCGGGGGGGTTTAAACTAATTCAGCAGGGGAATGGGAACCTAAATTGTAGTTCCAGTGTACAGGCTGTTGAGAGTAGTGAGGTAGGGGATAAGGTTACAAGGACGCAAGAGGGCACTGGCAAGTAAGAACCTGGTTTAAAGTGTGTCTACTTCAACGCCAGGAGCATCCGGAATAAGGTGGGTGAGCTTGCAGAATGGGTTGGTACCTGGGATTTCGATGTTGTGGCCATTTCGGAGACATGGGTAGAGCAGGGGCAGTAATGGATGTTGCAGGTTCCGGGATTTAGATGTTTCAGTTAAAACAGAGAAGATTGTAAAAGAGGAGGGGGTGTGGCATTGTTAATCAAGGAGAGTATTACAGCGGCAGAAAGGACGTTTGAGGACTCCTCTACTGAGGTAGTATGGACCGAGGTTAGAAACAGGAGAGGAGAGGTCACCGGTCTTCTATAGACCTCCGAATAGTTCCAGAGATGTAGAGGAAAGGATAGCGAAGATGATTCCTGACAGGAGCGAGAGTAACAGGGTAGTGGTTATGGGGGACTTTAACTTTCCAAATATTGACTGGAAATATTATAGTTCGAGTACTTTAGATGGGTCTGTTTTTGTCCAGTGTGTGCAGGAGGGTTTTCTGACACAGCATGTAGACAGGCCAACCAGGGGCGATGTCACATTGGATTTGGTACTGGGTAATGAACCCGGCCAGGTGTTAGATTTAGATGTAGGTGAGCAATTTGGTGATAGTGATCACAATTCGGTTAGGTTTACCTTAGCGATGGGCAGGGACAGGTATATACCGCAGGGCAAGAATTATAGCGGGGGGAAAGGAAATTATGATGCGATTAGGCAAGATTTAGGATGCGTAGGATGGGGAAGGAAACTGCAGGGGATGGGCACAATCGAAATGTGGAGCTTATTCAAGGAGCAGCTGCTGCGTGTCCTTGAGAAGTATGTACCTGTGAGGCAGGGAGGAAGTTGTCGAGCGAGGGAGCCGTGGTTTACTAAAGAAGTTGAAGACGCTTGTCAAAAGGAAGAAGAAGGCTTATGTTAGGATGAGACGTGAAGGCTCAGTTAGGGCGCTTGAGAGTTACAATCCAGCCAGGAAGGATCTAAAGGGAGAGCTAAGAGGAGCAAGGAGAGGACACGAGAAGTCATTGGGGGATAGGATCAAGGAAAACCCTAAGGCTTTCTATAGGTATATCAGGAATAAAAGAATGACTAGAGTTAGATTAGGGCCACTCAAGGATAGTCGTGGGAAGTTGTGTGTGGAATGAGAGGAGATAGGGGAAGCGTTAAATGAATATCTTTCGTCAGTATTTACAGTAGAGAAAGAAAATGTTGCCGAGTAGAATACTGAGATTCAGACTACTAGGTTGGATGGGATTGAGGTTCACAAGGAGGAGGTGTTAGCAATTTTGGAAAGTGTGAAAATAGATAAGTCCCCTGGGCCAGATGGGATTTATCCTAGGATTCTCTGGGAAGCCAGGGAGGAGATTGCAGAGCCTTTGTCCTTGATCTTTATGTCGTCATTGTCGACAGGATTAGTGCCGGAAGACTGGAGGATAGCAAATGTTGTCCCCTTGTTCAAGAAGGGGAGTAGAGACAGCCCTGGTAATTATAGACCTGTGAGCCTTACTTCGGTTGTGGGTAAAATGTTGGAAACGGTTATAAGAGACAGGATTTATAATCATCTTGAAAAGAATAAGTTCATTAGCGATAGTCAGCACGGTTTTGTGAAGGGTTGGTCGTGCCTCACAAACCTTATTTAGTTTTTCGAGAAGGTGACCAAACTGGTGGATGAGGGTAAAGCAGTGGATGTGGTGTATATGGATTTCAGTAAGGCGTTTGATAAGGTTCCCCACGGTAGGCTATTGCAGAAAATACGGAAGTATGGGGTTGAAGGTGATTTAGAGCTTTGGATCAGAAATTGGCTAGCTGAAAGAAGACAGAGGGTGGTGGTTGATGGCAAATCTTCATCCTGGAGTTTAGTTACTAGTGGTGTACCGCAAGGATCTGTTTTGGGGCCACTGCTGTTTGTCATTTTTATAAATGACCTGGAAGAGGGTGCAGTAGGGTGGGTTAGTAAATTTGTGGATGACACGAAGGTCGGTGGAGTTGTGGATAGTGCCGAAGGATGTTGTAGGGTACAGAGGGACATAGATAGGCTGCAGAGCTGGGCTGAGAGATGGCAAATGGAGTTTAATGCGGAAAAGTGCGAGGTGATTCACTTTGGAAGGAGTAACAGGAATGCAGAGTACTGGGCTAATGGGAAGATTCTTGGTAGTGTAGATGAACAGGGAGATCTTGGTGTCCAGGTACATAAATCCCTGAAAGTTGCTACCCAGGTTAATAGGGCTGTTAAGAAGGCATATGGTGTGTTAGCTTTTATTAGTAGGGGGATCGAGTTTCGGAGTCACGAGGTCATGCTGCAGCTGTACAAAATTCTGGTGAGACCGCACCTGGAGTATTGCGTGCAGTTCTGGTCTCCGCATTATAGGAACGATGTGGAAGCTTTGGAAAGGGTGCAGAGGAGATTTACTAGGATGTTGCCTGGTATGGAGGGAAGGTCTTACGAGGAAAGGCTGAGGGACTTGAGGTTGTTTTCGTTGGAGAGAAGGAGGAGGAGAGGTGACTTAATAGAGCCATACAAGATAATCAGAGGGTTATATAGGGTGGATAGTGAGAGTCTTTTTCCTCGGATAGTGATGGCAAACACGAGGGGACATTGCTTTAAGTTGAGGGGTGATAGATATAGGACAGATGTTAGAGGTAGTTTCTTTACTCAGAGAGTAGCAGGGGCGTGGAAAGCCCTGCCTGCAACAGTAGTAGACTCGCCAACTGTAAGGGCATTTAAATGGTCATTGGATAGACATATGGATGAAAATGGAACAGTGTAGGTCAGATGGTTTCACAGGTCGGCGCAACATCGAGGGCCGAAGGGCCTGTACTGCGCTGTAATGTTCTAATCTAATCTAATGGGCACCGAACACTGTATCGCAGCTGAGTCCCCTAATGCTGTCATAGAGTTAGTGACCACTTCCACAGGGGAAGGAATAGGCTTCTACCTCTGTGCAATGTCCTGTGCCATGTTGGAGCTGGACTCCTCCATGTTCCTTGACAGTGATAACAGACTGTCGGACAGGCCTGTCAATGGACAAAGTACCTCAGTGTACATGTCGATCAGCATTCTCCTGCATGCTGTTCCAGCAATGTTTACATCCGAGTCCTGTGTATTATAATTCGTTTGTGACCTTGCCCTCCGGTGAGCTGGCACATGAACTATCCTTTCCCCGTGGCCTGGCTGTAGCTCACTCGTGCTCGGTGACTCACCACGTGCAGATTCTGACTCTATACCTGCCTCTACAGCACACACAGTGTAAGTATTTGAGCTGTTGTCTGTGAGTATCAGAACAAGTGATGGGGCTTCACCATCAGTGCTGTGCTGCTGCTCTTTCTCTGTCTCCTGGAGCTGCTGTGACTGGGAAGCTGGCAGTTTTCAGTTATCGTTGGAAAGTACAAAATCAGAAGGGGAGGGTTGGGTTGAGGGATTGGGGGTGGGATGGAAAGCAGGAGGTCCATGGTCCCACCATCTGCAGCTTGTACATCATCCCAGACAGCAGGATGAGGGGGAGGTGGGAGTTAAGAAGGGACATCAGGCAGGTGCATAACATCATCCTGAATGCTCTCGGTCATGTCGGATGCTACTGGCTCTGTCACAGCCGGTCCCATGATGTGGAGAACCATCTCCTCCCTTTGGCTCAGGGGATGAAGGTCTGCCTGGCCCCCGCCGGTTCACTTCTTCGCCTGTGATTATGGGCCACCTTGTCCTGTAAGAGATGGGATGGAATATCAGTAATTGTGTTTCACTGTATTTGGGTGATGTGCCTGCCATAGCTGTATAGCTGGAGGTATGTGGAGGCAGTGAGAGGTGGGTATGAGGCTGGTATCAGTGGAAGGTGTGTAAGGGTGAGGTGGAGTATGTGAATGTTCGGTGTGAGTCCTGAGTGCTAGGTGCTCCTGATGGGTGAGTGATGGGGGTGTGGTGCTTTGAGCAGTGTGAGATGTTGGTGATGTTGGGGGTAGGAGATGCCATTTGGAGATGAAGTCACTGACATCGAACACCCGTGTGAGCTCATTAAACTTCTTCTGGCACTGCTGCCACGTCCTCGGGCCCACACCTCTTGCATTGACATCCCTGGCCACCTTCTCCCAGTCCCTTCAGAGAGCGTTACTTGAGGGCCTCGGCCGCACGCCATGGAAACATGGCCTCTTTCCTCCTGTCACCCTACATGACTAAGGCCTCCAGCACCACATCCGTGAACTGCAAAGCCCTCTATAGTTTTTTAGTTTTAGTGTTAGAGATACAGCACTGAAACAGGCCTTCGGCCCACCGTGTCTGTGCCGATCATCAACCAGCCATTTATACTAATCCTACACTAATTCCATATTCCTACCACATATTCCTACCTGTCCCTATATTTCCCTACCACCTACCTATACTAGCGGCAATTTATAATGGGAAATTAACCTATCAACCTGCAAGTCTTTGGCATGCGAGAGGAAACCGCAGCACCCGAAGGAAACCCACGCAGACACAGGGAGAACTTGCAAACTCCACACAGGCAGTACCCAGAATTGAACCCGGGTCGCTGGAGCTGTTAGGCTGCAGTGCTAACCACTGCACCACTGTGCCGCCCTAATGTTCCATTTACCTTGTTTCCAATTGCAGAATTCACAGTCAGCACACGCAGACTCCTGTGATTCAGTGCAGCTTCCCTTTAAGAGGGACAGACTGCCTTTAAAAGCTGAATGCTGGCTGAAACACGAGCCAGCCTCACACACAGTTCTGTCCCAGTTAACAGTGCAGACAGACAGCAGTGCGGGTCACCCTGGGCAGCAAGTAGAATTCATGGAAATGAGGAGACAGCAGAAGCTTTGTGTGTCACCTGCCTCAACAAGAACGGGCACGGGCAGATCATGAATCACAAACCCGACGCACAGAAGGAGGATATTCGGCCCATTGTGTTAGTGCAGTCTCTTTGAAAGGGATATCTAATTAGTTCCTCTCCCCTCCTCTTGCCCCACATTCCAGCTTTTTAAATTCCAATTCATGTATTTGCTGAATTCTCTTTTGAAAGATATTATTGAATCTGCTTCCACCATGTTTTCAGGCAGTGAATTCCAGATCCCAACAACTTGCTGTGTAAGAAAATTCTCCTCATTTCACCTCTGGTTCTTTGTCAATTACCTTCAATCTGTGTCTTCTTAATACTGAACTTTCTGACACTGGAAACAGTTTCACATTAATTACTCTATCAAAACCCTTCATGATTTTGAATTCTATATTAAATCTCCTCTTACCCTTCACTGCTCTAAAGAGAACAATCCCAGCTTTTCCAATCTCTCCACGTAACTGAATTCCCAGGTCCCTGGTACCATTCTAGTAAATCATCTCTGTATCTTCACTAAGTCCTTGACATCCTTACCAAAGTGTGGTGATCAGAATTGGACACAATTCTCCAGCTGGGACCTAACCAAGAATGTATAAAAATCAGCATTTCCTCCTGAGTTTTATTACTCTGTGCCTCTCTCTAACACCAAGGAAACTACATGTTGCCTTCAAAGATCTGTGTGTGTACACCTCCAGTTCTCTCTAATCCTGCACCCACTTTATAATGGTACCATTGAGTTTATATTGTTTCTCCTCATATTTCCTACCCAAATGTCTCACTTCACACTTCACTGTGTTAAATTACATCTGCCATGTTCCTGTACATTTCACCAGTCAGTCTCTGTCCTGCTGAAGTCTGTTACTATCATTCACACTCTTTATTAACATTTCTGAGTTTCCTGTCATCTGGAAACTTTGACATTATCCCGTCTGTACACAAGCCCATTACATTAACATACAGCAACAGTGATCCCAACAGTGACCCTGGGGAACCCCACTGTGTACTTCCCTCCAGACCGAACAACAACCATTCTCCAATACTTTCCGTTTTCTGCCACGGAGCTAAGTTCCTGCTTGCTGGCATTGAAAATAAAAAAAAGGACTTCCATTTATGTAACGCCTTTATGACCACTGCATGTCCCAAAGCGATTTACAACCAACGCGTACCTTTTAATGTTTAGTCAGTCTTGTAATGTAGGAAAAACACAGCCAATTTCCGCACAGCAAGATCCCACAAGTAGCAGTGTGATCATGATCAGATCTGTTTTTGTGATGTTGATTTGAGGGGTAAATGTTGGCCAGGACACTGGGAATAATTCCGCTGACCTTCTAAATAATTCCATGGGATCTTTCCATCCCATGAGTGGGCAGACGGGGCCTGGCTTTACCTTTTCTTTGATAAGGCGGCACCTGTGACAGTGCAGCACTCCCTCAGTACTGCACTGCAGTGTCAGCCTTGATTCTTGTGATCAAGTCCTGCAGTGACATTTGATCCTTGAAGCGTGTGACTGATTGGGGAGAGAGCGACAAACTGAGCCACTGCTGACATTGGTCCTTTAATCCCATGTGTTTCTAATTTGTCAACATGGTTGTGATGTAGTACTTTATCAAACGCCCGTTTAAAGGATAGGAATATTGGGAAAGTACAGGCAGGAACAATCATAGGAATTATAGAATAGCATTGCACTGAAGGAGGCCATTTGGTCCATCAAGTCTGTGCTGTCACTTTTGAAGAGCTTCCAGTTAGTCCCTCACCCGGGCTCTTTCCCAGATTCTTCCATTTTTTCTGCCTCAAGATATCTATCCGATTCCCTTTTGGAATCTACTATTGAATCTGTATCCTTCAGCCTACCAGACCACACATTGCAAATCCGAAACACCCATTGCATAAAAAAAATCCCCGTGTCACCTCTGCTTCTTGTTTCCAATCACCGTAAATCGGTGTCCTCTGGTTAATGGCCCCTCACACATTGGAAACAATTTCATTTTATTTAATTTATATAAACTCCACATAATCTTAAACATTTCGATCAGATCTCCTTTTAAATTTCCCTGCTCTAAGGTGAACTATCCCAGCTACATAACTGTAATCCCTCATCCCTGGAAATGTTCCAGTGAAATCCCCTCTCCAAAGGTTTAATGTCCTTCCTAAAGTGGGTTTTCCATTATTGGACACAATAGTCCAGGTGCAGATGAACTAGTCTTTTCTATGGGATTAATATATCATCCTGACTATTCTACTCTGTGTCTCTATTAATAAAGCCTAAGCAAGATCCCACAAGTAGCAGTGTGATCATGATCAGATCTGTTTTTGTGATGTTAATTTGAGGGGTAAATGTTGAACAGGACACTGGGAATAATTCCCCTGACCTTCCAAATAATTCCATGGGATCTTTACATCCACCTGAGAGGGCAGACGGGGCCTGGCTTTACCTTTTCTTTGATAAGGCGGCACCTCTGACAGTGCAACACTCCCTCCGTACAGGACTGCAGTGTCAGCCTTGATTCTTGTCATCAAGTCCTGCAGTGACATTTGATCCTAGAAGCTTGTGATTGAAAGGGGAGAGAGTTACAAACTGAGCCACGGCTGACATTGACCCTTTAATCCCATGTGTTTCTAATTCGGTAACACTGCTGTTATGTGGTACCTTCTCAAACACCTGTTGAAAGGATAGGAATATTGGGAAAGTACAGACAGGAACAATCATAGAATCATAGAATTGCACAGCCCTGAATGATGTTATTCTGCCCATCAATTCAGTGCTGGCCCTTTCAAAGAGCAATCCAGTTACTCCCACTCCCTGACTCTTTCACTATATCCTAACATTTCTTCTGCTTCAGATATTTATCCAATTCCCATTTGGGATCCACTGTTGAATCTGTATCCATCAGTCTATCAGACATTGTATTCCAAATCCAAACCACTCAGAAACAAAAATCCTCATGTCTGCTTCTTTTACCAATCACCTTAAAACTGTGTCTCTGGTTAGCGGTCCCTTGGACATTGGAAACAGTTTCTCTTTATTTAATTTATCTAAACCTTTCCTAATGTTAAACACCTCAATGAAATCTCCTCTGTGAGTTCTCTGCTCTAAGCAGAACAATCCCAAATACATAACTGTAATCCCTCATGCCTGGACAAGTTCTAGTAAAACAGTTCTGTCACCTCTCCAAAGGCTTCATGTCCTTCCTAAAGTGTGGTTCCCAGTATTCGACACAAGACTTCATGTGCAGCTGAACTAGTATTTTATATATGTTTCACATGATGTCCTTGCTTTTGTTCATTTTGCCTCTTTTTAGAAAACCTAGGATCCCATATATTTATTAACTGTTTCGCTACCCTTTCGTGCCAGCTTCAAAGATTTGTGTACAAACACCCCAGGCGTCTCTGTTATTTCACCACCTTTATAGTTGTACCATTTAACTTGTATTGTTTCTCCTCATTCATCCTTTCAAAATGTATTACCTCACACATCTGCAATGCCAATTAAATATTGAGAAGATTGAAGCCATTGTTTTCTGTCTCTGCTCCAAACATTTCCTAGCTACACACTCCATCCCTCTCCTTTGTAAATGCTTGAGACGAAGTCACACTGTTCAGAAACGTGGGTACATAGTTAACCTTGAGATGCCTGGCGATGGGCTTCCGACCAAATATTCACACCATCAGTAAAACGGCTTATTTCCACCCAATAGTGAGGAAGGATATTAGCTCTGATGATGTGGAGTCTGTATGGGAAGAGCTGAGAAACACTAAGGGGCAAAAAACGTTAGTGGGTGTTATATATAGACCCCCAAACTGTGGTGGTGATGTGGGAATGGTCTTAAACAGGAAATTAGAGATGCATGCGATAAAGCAACATCTGTAATTATGGGTGAGTTTAATCTGCATATAGATTGGTCAAATCAAATTTGTCACAATAACGTCAAAGAGGAATTCATGGAATGTATATGGGATAGTTTTCTGGACCAATACGTTGAGGAACCAACCAGAGAACAGGCCATAACAAAAGCAAAATACTGCGGATGCTGGAAATCTGAAATAAAAACAAGAAATGCTGGAATCACTCAGCAGGTCTGGCAGCATCTGTGGAAAGAGAAGCAGAGTTAACGTTTCGGGTCAGTGACCCTTCTTCGGAACTGACAAATATTAGAAAAGTCACAGATTATAAACAAGTGAGGTGGGGGTTGGGCAAGAGATAACAAATGAGAAGGTGCAGATTGGACCAGGCAAAAGGTCACGGAGCAAAGGCAAACAATATGTTAATGGTGTGTTGAAAGACAAAGCATTAGTACAGATTAGGTGTAAATACACTGAATATTGAACAGCAGCAAGTGCAAACCTGAAAAAAAACCTGGAAAAAAACAGTGGGTCAGCAAACTGAACAAACGAAGATGAAATGAAATAAGGGCAAAAAAAGATTGCAAAAAATGTAAAAAAGAATGTAAAAAAAAGGAAGAAAAAATAACTAAAAATGAAAGTAAAATGGGGGGCTGTCATGCTCTGAAATTATTGAACTCAATGTTCAGTCCGGCAGGCTGTAGTGTGCCTAATCGGTAGATGAGATGCTGTTCCTCGAGCTTGCGTTGATGTTCACTGGAACACTGCAGCAATCCCAGGACATAGATGTGAGCATGAGAGCAGGGGGGAGTGTCTGCAGGGGGGAGTTGCAAGCTGATTGGTTGGGTGAGTAGCAGCTGTTAGTGCATGTCGATATCTTTAAAAAAGTGAAAAGTTTATTTTTGTTGGAAAGAACTCTGGTGATAAGGTGAGTACGACTGAAATGTTTCTTTTTTAATTCAGTGTAGTTTATTAAGAATCTTAGATTGAAGTGGGTAGAAAAAGGCCCCTCATGTAATTAGTATTTTTAAATTAAGGGTGTAACTAATTAATCTAAGGGTCGGTCATGACAGGAGAGTTCAGCCCCGTGATCTGCTCCTCCTGCCCTTTGTGGGAAATCAGGGACGCTTCCAGTGCCCCTGGTGACCATGTGTGCAGGAAGTGGATCCATCTGCTGCTGCTGGCTACCCACATTACTGAGATGGAGCTGCGGGTGAAATCACTGTGGAGCATCCATAATGCTGAGGAAGTCGTGGATAACATGTTTAGCGAGGTGGACACACCGCAGGTAATCGCTGCACAGGCAGAAAAGGGATGGCTGACCACCAGACAGAGTAGTAGGCACTGGCAGGTAGTGCAGGAGTCCCCTGTGGCCACCCCCCTCTCATACAGATAGACCGCTTTGGATACTGTTGGGGGGATGACCTCCCAGGGGAAAGCGGCAACAGCCAGGCCCGTGGGACCACAGAGGGCTCTGCTGCACAGCAGGGGTGGAAAACGGGTGGAAGAGCTATCATGATAGGGGATTCTATCGTAGCGGGTGCAGGTAGGCGTTTCTGTGGCCGCAAAAGAGGCACCAGGATGGTATGTTGCCTCCCTGCTGCTAGGGTCAAGGATGTCTCGGAGTGGCTGCAGAAAATTCTGAAAGGGGAGAGTGAGCAGCCAGAGGTCGTGGTCCATATTGGTGCAAACGATATACACAGGAAGAGAGATAAGGTCCTGCACAGTGAATACAGGGAGTTAGGCAGAAGGTTAAAAAGTAGAACCTCTAGGGATAATCTCAGGATTTGGCCTAATCATCAGCCTCAAGAAAACGAACATCATGGGACAGGACGTCAGAAATGCTCCATCCATCAATATTGGCGACCACGCTCTGGAAGTGGTTCAAGAGTTCACCAACCTAGGCTCAACTATCACCAGTAACCTGTCTCTAGATGCAGAAATGTGTGGCGTTTGCAAGTTCTCCCTGTGTCTGCGTGGGTTTCCTCCAGGTGCTCCGGTTTCCTCCCACATGCCAAAGACTTGCAGGTTGATAGGTAAATTGGCCATTATAAAATTGCCCCTAGTGGAGGTAGGTGGTAGGGAAATATAGGGACAGGTGGGGATGTGGTTGGAATATGGGATCAGTGTTGGATTGGTATCAGTGGGTGGTTGATGGTCGGCACAGACTCGGTGGGCCGAAGGGCCTGTTTCAGTGCTGTATCTCTAAAATAAAATCAACAACGCATGGGAAAAGCTACCACTGCTATGTCCAGACTGGCCAAGAGAGTGTTGAAAAAGGCGCACTGACAAAGAACACAAAACTTCGAGTGTATCAAGCCTGTGTCCTCAGTACCTTGCTCAATGGCAGCAAGGCCTGGACAACGTAGGTCAGCCAACAGCGACGTGTCAATTCATTCCATCTTCGCTGCCTCCGGAGAATACTTCGTATCAGGTGGCAGGACCGTATTTCCAACACAGAAGTCCTCGAGGCGGCCAACATACCCAGCTTATACACACTACTGAGTCAGTGGCGCTTGAGATGGCTTGGCCATGTCAGCCACATGGAAGTTGGCAGGATCCCCAGGGACACATTGTACAGCGAGCTCGCCACTGGTATCAGCCCCACCGGCCGTCCATTTCTCCGCTTTAAAGACGTCTGCCAACGCGACATGAAGTCCTTTGACATAGATCACAAGTTGCGGGAGTCAGTTGCCAGCGATCGCCAGAGCTGGCGGGCAGCAATTAAGGCAGGGCTAAAGTTTGGCGAGTCGAAGAGACTGAGCAGTTGGCAGGAAAAAAGACAGAAGTGCAAAGGGAGAGCCAACTGTGTAACAGCCCCGACAAACACATTTTTCTGCAGCATCTGTGGAAGAGCCTGTCCCTCTAGAATATGCCTTTATCGCCACTCCAGGCGCTGCTCCACACACCACTGACCACCTCCAGGCGCTTATCCATTGTTTCTCGAGACAAGGAGGCCAAAGAAGAAGAAGAATCTCAGGATTACTCCCTGTGCCACGTGCTAGTGAGGGTAGGAATAGGAGGATTAGGCAAATGAATGTGTGGCTGAAGAGCTGGTGTAGGCGGGAGAGCTTCAGCTACTTGGATGATTGGGATCTCTTCTGGTGCAGAGGTGACCTGTACAAGAGGGTCAGGTTGCGTCTAAACTGGAAGGGGACCAATATCCTTGCGGGGAGGTGTGTTAGTACTACTCGGGAGGGTTTAAACTAGTCTTGCAGGGGGGTAGGACTCAAAGTAGTAGTCTCTCCGATGAGGTAGTTGAGGTAAGTGTAGAGGTTAATGCAAGAAAGTCCAGTAGGCAGGCCGGGCAGGGGCCGGACAGGGAGCGTGGAAGATCTGGTAGGCTAAACTGCATGTACTTTAATGTAAGAGGCCTTACAGATAAGGCAGATGAACTCAGAGCACGGGTCAGTAGATGGGATTGTGATATTGTAGCTATTACAGAAACGTGGTTGAGGGATAGGCAAGACTGGCAGCTCAATGTTACGGGGTACCGATGCTTCAGGTGGAGCTAAGAGAGGATGGGGAGTTGCACTATTGATTAGGGAGCGCATCACGGCAGTAGTTAGAGAGGATATCCCGGGGGTAACGTCCAGTGAGGCCATTTGAGTAGAGCTTCGAAATAAGCAAGTGGTGATCACTTTGATGGGATTATACTATCGGCCCCCCAATAGTCAGAGGGAATTGGAGGAGCATATATGTAGGGAAATCACAGATAGGTGTAGGAATTATAAGGTTGTAATAGTAAGTGATTTTAACTTCCCTAATATTGACTGGGACTGTCTTAGCGCTAAGGGATCAGATGGGCAAGAATTTGTTAAGTGTGTCCAGGATAGTTTTCTGAAACAGTATGTGGATGGCCCTACGAGAGAAAAGGCTGCACTCGACCTCCTCTTAGGAAATGAAGATGGTCAGGTAGATGATGTGTCAGTGGGGGAGCACTTTGGGACCAGTGACCATAACTCTATGAGCTTCAAGATAGTTATGGAAGAGGATAGGACTGGTCCTCAGCTTGAAGTCCCAAATTGGAGGAAGGTTAATTTCGATGGCATCAGACAGGAACTCTCAAAAGTTGAATGGCAGATACGGTTTGCAGGTAAAGGGACGTCTGGCAAGTGGGAGGCTTTTAAAAGAGAGAAAGGAATAGTTATGGGCTGGCATATTCCTGTTAGATGCAAAGGCAAGGCTGGCAAGTTTAGGGAACCTTGGTTGACAAGGGATGTTGAGGTTCTGGTCAGGACAAAGGAGGAGGCATATGTCAGGTACAGACAGCGGGGATCACACGAGTCCCTCGAGGAGTACAGGGGATGTAGGAGTACCCTTAAGAAGGAAGTTAGGAGGGTGAAAAGGGGCCATGAGATTTCGCTGGCAGATAAGCTAAAGGAGAATCCTAAAATATTCTATAAGTAGATTGAGAGGAAAAGGGACGCTAGGGAGAGAGTAGGTCCCCTTAAGGAACAGTGTGGTAATCTATGTGTGGAGCCACGGGAAATGGGCGAGGTCTTAAATGAATACTTCGCATCTATATTTACCATGGAGATGACATGGAAGCTAGTGATTTCAAGGGAGGGAACAGCAATATCCTGGAGCATATCAACATTACAAAGGAGGCGGTGTTGGAGGTTTTGAAGCGCATTAAGGTGGATAAATCCCCCAAGGCCTGACCAGGTGTATCCTGGGATGCTATGGGTAGAAAGGGAGGAGATTTCTGGAGCCCGAGCAGAGGTTTTTGCATTATCGTTAGCCACGGGTGAGATACCGGAAGACTGGAGGATAGCTAATGCTGTGCCTTTATTTAAGAAGGGCAGCAGTGATAAGCCAGGGAACTACAGGCCGGTGAGCCTTACATCAGTGATGGGAGAGTTATTGGAAGGGATTCTGACAGACAGGATTTATTTGCATCTGGAAAGGCAACGTCTGATTCGGGATAGTCAGCATGGCTTTGTGCATGGGAATCATGTCTCACGAATTTGACTGAGTTTTTTGAGGAGGTGACCATGAGGATTGACGAAGGCAGGGCGATGGACGTTGTTTACATTGACTTTAGCAAGGCCTTTGACAAGGTCTCGCATGGTCGGCTGGTCCAGAAGGTTCGAACACATGGGATCCAGGGTGTGCTAGCCAATTGGATACAACATTGGCTTGGTAATAGGAGGCAGAGGGTGGAACTGGAGGGTTGTTTTTCAGATTGGAGGCCGGTGACCAGTGGTGTGCCGCAGGGATCGGTTCTGGGCCCTCGTTTGTTTGTCATATATATTAATGACTTGGATGTGAATGTAGGGGACATGATTGGTAAGTTTGCAGATGATACAAAAATTGATGGAATAGTAGAAAGTGAAGAAGGTTGTCTAAGGTTACAACAGGATATGGATAAACTTGGAAAGTGGGCAATGGATTGGCAAATGGAATTTAACACACATTAGTGTGAAGTGATGCATTTTGGGAAGTTAAACCAGGGCAGGACATTTCCAGTGAATGGCAGGGCCTGGGGAGTGTTGTTGAGCAGCGAGACGTTGGGGTACAAGTACATAGTACCATGAAAGTGGCAACACAGCTCGGCAGAGTGGTGAAGAATGTGTATGGCATGCTTGTCTTCATCAGCTGCGCATGGTGTACAAGAGTTGGGATGTCATGTTGCAGTTGTACATAACATTGGTTAGGCCGCATTTGGAGTACTGTGTGCAGTTCTGGTCGCCGCACTATAGGAAAGATGTGATTAAGCGAGAGAGGGTGCAGAAAAGATTCATAAGGATGTTGCCTGGTTTGGAGGGCTTGAGTTATGAAGAGAGATTGGATAGGCTGGGTCTGTTTTCCCAGGAGCGAAGACGGCTGAGAGGGGACATTATAGAGGTATAAAAAATTATGAGAGGCATAGATGGGCAGATAGCCAGAGTCTGTTTCCCATGGTAGGGCTGACTAAAACTGGAGGGCATAAATTAAAGTTGAGATCGAGGAGGTGTAAAGGGGATCAAAGGGGTAAATTTTTCACAGAAATAATAGTGGGTATCTGGAATGAGCTGCCAGAGGAGGAGGTGGAGGCAAGACCAGCAGCAACATTTAAGAGGCATCTGGACAGGTATTTGAATGAGCAAGGCATAGACGGATATGGAATTAATGCAGGCACGTGGAATTAGTATAGATAGGCATTATGGTCGGCATGGACGCAGTGGGCCGAATGGCCTGTTTCTATGCTGCACGAATCTATGACTCTAAGATGAAGAGTGACGTAGTTGATTCTGAGACTAATGTCGTGAATCTTAATAAAGGAAAGTATGAAGGTATGAGGCACGAGTTGGCTATGATGGATTGGGAAACGTTACTTAAAGGGATGACGGTGGATTGGCAATGGCAAATATTCAAAGAGCACATGGATGAACTGCAACAATTGTTTACTCCTGTCTGGCGCAAAAGTAAAATGGGAAAGGTAGCCAAACCATGGCTTACTAGGAAAATTAGAGATCATATTAGATCCACGGAAGAGGCAGATACATTCAACAGAAAGAAACAACAGACCTGAGGATTGGGAGCAGTTTAGAATTCAGCAAAGGAGGACCAAGGGATTGATTAAGAAGGGAAAAATAAAGTACGGGAGTATGAAGGTGTGAGGCATGAGTTGGCTCTGATGGATTTGGAAACGTTACTTAAAGGGATGATGGTGGAAAGGCAATGGCAATATTCAAAGAGTGCATTGATGAACTGCAACAATTGTTTACTCCTGTCTGGCGCAAAAGTAAAATGGGAAATGTAGCCAAACCATTGCTTCCAAGTAAAATTAGAGATAGCATTAGATTCACGGAAGAGGCATATTCATTCGCCAGAAAGAAACAACAGACCTGAGGATTGGGCAGTTTAGAATTCAACAAAGGAGGACCAATGGATTGATTAATAAGGGGAAAATAAAGTACATGGGTAAGCTTGCAGGGAACATACAACCTGACTGTAAAGGTTTCTGTAGGTATGTGAAGAGGAAAGGATTGGTTAAGAAAAATGCAGGTCCTTACAGTTAGAAACATGGGAATTTATTATGGGAAACAAAGAAATGGCGAACCAACTAAATGCATACTATGATTCTGTCTTCACAAAGGATGGCACAAATATCTTACCAGAAATGTTGGGGAACACAGGGTTTAGTGAGAGGAAGGAATCGAAGGAAATCAGTATTAGTAGAGAAATTGTGTTGGGGAAGTTGATGTTATTGAAGGCCGATAAATCCTCAGGGCCTGAAAATCTACATCCCACATTACTTAAGGAAGTGACCTAGAAATAGTGGATGCTTTGGTGGTCATCTTTCAAGAATCTTTCGACTTTGGAACAGTTCCAGCTGATTGGAGGGCAGCTACTGTAACCCCACCATTTAAAAAGGGAGGTAGAAATAAAGCAGGGCATTATAGACAAGTCAGCCTGACGTCGGTAGTGGGGAAAGTTCTAGAGTCCATTATCAAAGTTTTTATGACAGAGCATTTGGAGAACAGTGTTAGAATCGGATAGCGTCAGCATGGATTTACGAAAGGGAAATCATGCTTGATAAATCTATCAGAATATTCGAGTATGTAACTCATAGAGTGGATGAGGGGGAGTCAGAGAATGTGGTTTATTTGGACTTTCAGAAGGCTTTCGACAAAGTCCCACATAAGAGATTAGTGAGTAAAATTAAAGCGCATGGGATTAGTGGTAGTGTATTGCGATAGATAGAAAATTGGTTGGCAGATGGAAAAAAAGAGTAGGGATAAACGGATCTTTTTCCAAAAGGCAGGCAGTGATTAGTGGCGTACCCCAGGGACCGGCGCTAGGACCCCAGCTATTCACACTCTATATTAATGATTTAGATGGGGGAACGAAATGTAATATCTCCAAATTTTCAGCAGACACAAAACTGGGTGGGAGGGTGAGTTGTGAGGAGGATGCAGAGAGGCTTCAGGGTGATTTGGACAGGTTGAGTGAGTGGGCTATTGCATGGGAGATGCAGTATAATGTGAATAAATGTGAGGTTATCCACTTTCTTAGCAAAAACAGGAAGGCAGATTATTATGTGAACTGCTATAAACTGAGAGAGGGGAATATGCAACGAGACCTGGGTGTTCTCGTACACCAGTCACTGAAGGTAAGCATGCAGGTGCAACAGGCGGTAGAAAAAGGCGAATGTTATGTTGGCCTTCATAGAGACAGGATTCTAGTACAGGAGCAGGGATGTCTTGCTGCAATTATACAGGGCCTTGGTGAGGCCGCACTTGGAATATTGTTTGCAGTTGTGGTCTCCTTCTCCGAGAAAGGATGTTCCTGCTATAGAGAGAGTGCAATGAAGGTTTATCAGACTGATTCCTGGGATGGCGGGACTGACGGATGAGGAGAGAAAGGATTATATTCGCTGGAGTTCGGAAGAGTGAAGAGGGATCTCATAGAAAGCTCTAAAATTCTAACAGGACTTGACAGGGTAGTTGCAGGAAGGATGCTCCCGATGGTGGGGGAGTCCAGAACCAGGGGTCATAGTCGAAGGATACGGGGTAAACTTTTCAGGACTGAAATGAGGAGAAATTTCAACACCCAGAGCGTGGTGAGCCAGTGAAATTACGTTATCACTCCCATGTCCAAGAAGGATTGGAATATGCTGGCCAGTGCCTCTGCTACTTCCACCATTCCATCCCTCAGCAACCCTCATGCATCCCATCCAGACTGGGTAAATGATCTACTTTATTGTGGTACAAAAAGTGCTGTATTGAAAAGGGTTAACTGAATCTGTTTGTTCAGTGACTGCAAATAATATCAGTCTCCATGGACCCTAATTGTGTCACTAGAGGTTTGCCATCTTCTATTAATAAGGGGCTCCCATGTGTTGTCCCATAGTTTCAGCCGGAACATCAACCCCAGCACAACAGAGATCAGCGGCTCCAGAGAGAGAGAAAGGATAGATCAGAATCTGAGAACAAATGACTGGAATGTTCCAACAATGGGTCAGAATCTGAGAACAATAGATTGGAATGTTACAACAATGGGTCAGAATCTGAGAACAACAGATTGGAATGTTACAACACTTGGTCATAATCTGAGAACAACAGATTGGAATGTTACAACAATGGGTCAGAATCTGAGAACAACAGATTGGAATGTTACAACACTTGGTCATAATCTGAGAACAACAGATTGGAATGTTACAACACTTGGTCATAATCTGAGAACAACAGATTGGAATGTTGCAACAATGGACAGGAGTTTATCCTCGGATCTTTACTACCTTTCTACATATTATGATTTTTACTCATTAAACACTCGTATGCGTCTCGCACTGAAGATTATTCAATACATTTGCTATCCCATCCTGGCTATTATTGGTGTCCCTGGTAAGTCTCTCTATCTAGCTATTAATTCTATAAACCACGTTTAACAGCATTACTGCTCCTGTAATTTACTCTGCACGTTTTGCTGCCGTTGTAATCCTGGTGAATATGTCCAGCTATCAGCTCAATAAACCATTGCCAACTTTATTGGATTTCTTGACATTTGCTCTCTCATCTTTACTGCTGTTGCTGTCTCTATTTCCCGGCAGGGCATTGTAAACCCCGTTTCACTGAAATACTGTTCTGTTATGTAAATTTTAGGAAGACTGAAGCCAGTGTCATTGGTCTCCATCACAAACTCCATCCCCTATCTGTGAAACAAATACACCTCCCTGCCCAATATCTGAGGCTGAACCAGACTGTTTGCAATCGGTGTGTTCTATTTAAACCTGAGCTGAGTCCATCTCCATATTCTCTCCATTGCCAACCCTGTCTGCGACAACCTCTGTAATATCCCCCATCTCCACCTCTGTCTCAGCCAATCTGCTGCATAAACCCTCACCTGTACCTTTGTTAAATCCACACTTAACTATTCCAATTCTATCCTGGTCACCCTCCCAGTTATGGACCTCCATAAACCACAGACCATACAGAACTCTGCTGCCTGTATCCTAACTCACACCAAATCCTGATCACCCATCAACCCTGTGCTCACTGATCTACATTGGCTCCTGGTCTGGCAGCACCTTAATTTTAATATAGTCATTCTTGTGTTTGAATCCCTCCATGGCCTCACCCATCCAATTAGTCCCATTCTCCTGTCCATTCTCATATTCCTGAAAATGTTTTGACTTCAACCTTTTCTCATTTCTCCTTCTGAAGTGAATTCCTTTCCCACTATATCTGTCCCGAGCCGCTATTTTAGACTCTACAGCACTACTGGTGCTGACGGTACAGAAGCTAGGATCCAAAGAGAGATGTGAACTGCACAGCCAGGCACTTCTAGTGCGGCCTGCACAGTGCCCCATGCTGGGCAGGGCTCTAGCTCAATCGTACCATGTATGTGTTGTTGCTCTGAGGATGGTTTTGAATGTGATGTCAATATACCATACCTGCAGCTTTGATGTACGTCTTTGAAACTTGGTCTGTACATGTCCACTGATCGCATGTGTTAGTCACTCTCAGCTGAACATATATTCAGCAGCATGAGGAACCCCCTCTCGTATTATTTAAAAGGACCAGGCATCCAACTTACAGGTGAGGGGCTTTTGACTTACTTCTGTTATTGTAAAGTTAGTGGAGGTGCTGTGGATGGTTTGTTGGAGGTTGCGTCACTCGGGAGGGTTTAAACTAGTGTGGCAGGGGGGTGGGAACCAGAGCAGTAGGACAGCTAGTGAAATAAATGAGGAGGACATAGTAAAGAAGGCAAGTAGGACTAAGAGGAAAAGCAAGCAGGGAGATGTTTCTGAGCACAGCGGGACTGGTGTTCTGAAATGCATTTGTTTCAATGCGAGAAGTATCACAGGTAAGGCAGGTGAACTTAGAGCTTGGATTACTACTTGGAAATATGATGTTGTTGCTATTGCAGAGACTTGGTTGAGGGAAGGGCAGGATTGGCAGCTAAACGTTCCAGGTTTTAGAAGCTTCAGGCGGGATAGAGGGGGATGTAAAAGGGGTGGGGGAGATGCATTACTGGTTAAGGAGAATATCACAGCTGTACTGCTCAGGACACCTCAGAGGGGTCATGCAGCGAGTCAGTATGGGTGGAGCTCAGGAATAGGAAGGGTGCAGTCACGATGTTGGAGGTTTACTACAGGCCTCCCAACAGCCAGCGGGAGGTAGAGAAGCAGATATGTAGATAGATTTAGGAAAGATGTAAAGGCAACAGGGTTGCAGTGGTGGGTGATTTTAACTTCCCCAATATTGACTGGGACTCGCTTAGTGCTAGGTGCTTGGATGGGGCAGAATTTGTGAGGAACATCCAGGAGGTCTTCTTGAAACAGTATGTAGATTGTCCAACAAGGGATGGGGCCATTCTGGACCTGTTATTGGGGAATGAGCTCGGCCAGGTGGTCGAAGTTTCAGTGGGGGAGCTTTCCCGGAACAGTGACCATAATTCCATAAGTTTTAAGGTACTTGTGGATCAGGATAAGAGTAGTCCTCGGGTGAAGGTGCTAAATTGGGGGAAGGCTAATTATAACAAAATTAGGCAGGAACTGAAGAATTTAGAATGGGGGCGGCTGTTTAGGGTAAATCAACATCTGACATGTGGGACTCTTTCAAACGTCAGCTGATTAGAATCCAGGACTAGCATGTTCCTGTGAGGAAGAAAGACAAGTTTGGCAAGTTTCGGGAAGCTTGGATAACACAGGATAATGTGAGCTTCGTCAAAAAGAAAAAGGAAGCAGTTGTAAGGGCTGGATGGCTAGGAACAGACTTGAGGAATATAAAGACAGTAGGAAGAAACTTAAGCAAGGAGTCAGGAAGGCTAAAAGGGGTGATGAGAAGTCATTGGCAAACAGGATTAAGGAAAATCCCAAGGCATTTTATACATTTATAAAGAGCAAGAGGGTAACCAGGGAAAGGGTTGGCCCATTCAAGGACAGAGATGGGAATCTATGCGTGGGGCCAGAGGAAATGGGCGAGGTGCTAAATGAGTACTTTGCATCAGTATTCACCAAAGAGAAGGACTTGGTGGATGATGAGCCGAGGGAAGGGAGTGCAGATAGTCTCAGTCATCTCATTATCAATAAGGAGGGGGTGTTGGGTGTCTTGCAAAGCAATAAGATAGATAAGTCCCCAGGGCCTGATGGGATCGACCCTAGAATACTGAGGGAGGGAAGGGAATAAATTGCTGGGGCCTTGACAGAAATCTTTGCATCCTCATTAGCTACAGGTGAGGTCCCAGAGGACTGGAGAAAAGCCAATGTTGTTCCTTTGTTTAAGAAGGGTGGCAAGGATAATTCAGGAAATTATAGGCCTGTGAGCCTGACGTCAGTGGTAGGGAAATTATTAGAGAGGATTCTTCGGGATAGGATTTACTCCCATTTGGAAACAAACGAACTTATTAGCGAGAGACAGCATGGTTTTGTGAGGGGGAGGTCGTGTCTTACTAATTTGATTGAGTTTTTTGAGGAAGTGACGAAGATGATTGATGAAGGAAGGGCATTGGATGTTATCTATATGGACTTTAGTAAAGCCTCTGACAAGGTCCCGCATGGCAGACTGGTACAAAAGGTGAAGTCACACGGGATCAGAGGTGAGCTGGCAAGATGGATACAGAAGTGGCTCGGTCATAGAAGACAGAGGGTATCTGTGGATGGGTATTTTTCTTAATGGAGGGATGTGACTAGTGGTGTTCCGCAGGAACCAGTGCTGGGACGTTTGATAGTATGTGCAAATGATTCGGAGGAAAATGCAGCTGGTCTGATTAGTAAGTTTGCGGACGATGCAAAGGTTGGCGGAGTTGCAGATAATAATGAGGATTGTCAGCAGATACAGCAGGATATAGATCGGTTGGAGACTTGGGCGGAGAAATGGCAGATGGAGTTTAATCCGGACAAATGTGAGGTAATGCATTTTGGAAGGGCTAATGCAGGTGGGAGGTATACAGTAAATGGCAGAACCCTTAGGAGTATTGACAGGCAGAGAGATCTGGGCATACAGGTCCACGGGTCACTGAAAGTGGCAACGCAGGTGGATAAGGTATTCAAGAAGGCATACGGCATGCTTGCCTTCATCGGACGAGGCACAGAGTATAAAAATTGGCATGTCATGTTGCAGCTGTACGGAACCTTAGTTAGGCCACACTTGGAATTTTGCGTGCAATTCCGACTGCCACACTACCAGAAGGACGTGGAGGCTTTGGAGAGGGTACAGAGGAGGTTTACCAGGATGTTGCCTGGTCTGGAGGGCATTAGTTATGAGGAGAGGTTGGAAAAACTCGGATTGTTTTCACTGGAACGACGGAGGTGGAGGGGCGACATAATCGAGATTTACAAAGTTATGAGCGGCATGGACAGTTTGGATAGTTACAAGCTTTTTCCCAGGGTGGAAGAGTCAATTACTAGGCGACATAGGTATAAGGTGCAAGGGGCAAAGTTTAGAAGGAATCTGCGAGGCATATTTTTTACACTGAGGGTGGTGAGTGCCTGGAACTTGCTGCCGGGGGAGGTGTTAGAAGCAGATACGATAGCGACCTTTAAGAGACATCTTGACAAATGCATAAATAGGAAGGGAATAGGGGGATATGGTCCCCGGAAGTGCAGAAGGTGTTAGTTTAGGCAGGCATCAAGATCGGCGCACGCTTGGAGGGCCGAATGGTCTGTTCCTGTGCTGTACTGTTCTTTGGTATTTGTTCTTGACTGCAGTTACAGTGTCCCTGGGTCTGTAACACGACCAACAAATGGAGCAGAGGCTGCAGAGAGGGGAAGCTCTGTAAAGTGAGAGGAGGAAGGGGCACTGCCGTACCCTCCCTGGGTTTTCCAAGAGCACTTTTCCTATGCACACCTAACCCAGGAGCAGTGTGTGAGTTAACTCTGATTCAATTAGGAGGTGGTCACAGAGATGTGTCACCTCCTGCAACACGACCTGGAGCCTCACTGCGTGCAGTTCTGGTCGCCACATTACCAAAAGGATGCAGATGCTTTGGAGATGGTGCAGAGGAGGTTCACCAGGATGTTGCCTGGTATGGAGGGCGCTAGCTATGAAGAGAGGTTGAGCAGATTAGGATTATTTTCATTAGAAAGACAGAGATTAAGGGGGGACCTGATTGAGGTGTACAAAATCATGAGGGGTATAGACAGGGTGGATATCAAGAAGCTTTTCCCCAGAGTGGGGTTTGAATTACTAGGGGTCACGAGTTCAAAGTGAGAGGGGAAAAGCTTAGTCGGCATATGCGTGGAAAGTTCTTTACGCAGAGGGTGGTGGGTGCCTGGAACGCATTGCCAGCGGAGGTGGTAGACGCGGGCACGAAAGCGTCTTTTAAGATGTATCTAGACAGATACATGAATGGGCAGGAAGCAAAGAGATACAGACCCTTAGAAAATAGGCGAATGTTTAGATAGAGGATCTGGATCAGCGCAGGCTTGGAGGGCCGAAGGGCCTGTTCCTATGCTGTAATGTTCTTTGTTCTTTTGTTCTTTCTAACACCAGGGTGAGGACGGAGTTGTCAGTGGCTGTTAAAGTCACAGTTTCATTGAACTTCCATGTATCTGAATATTTCCAGGCAGGAGCAGGAGACATATCAAACATAGAGTCATAGAGAGTGACAGATAGATTTATGCCACAGAAGATGGCCATTCGGCCCCTCGGTGCCCGCTCCCTGTGGAACAATCCAGTCAGTCCCACTCTCCCAGTCAGTCCCCGTATCCCTGCAAGATCATCTCCTTCGGGTGTCCATCCAGTATCCTTCTGAATTCATTGTCTCTAATGATGAAGTCCAAGATCTGATATGCTTCGCTAAACACTCTCCTAATATGTAATGCCAACTTCAAATATCAATGCATATGCAGCCCCAGGTAGCTCTGTCCCTGCACAATCTTTAGAACTGTGTCATTAAGTCTATATTACCTTCCTATTCCTTCTGACAAAATACATCATCTCACACTCCGTTGTATGAAATTCCACCTGCCACTTCTCTGTCCATTCTGCTAGCCAATCTGTATCCTGCTACAGGTGGTTTGCAACATCATCACTGTTTACCACACCTCCAAGATTGGTATCATCGGAAAATTTTGAAAATCTACTCTGTATTCCAAGATCCATGCAACACATATATAGCAAACAATCAAACAGTGGTCCTAAGCACTGACGCTTGGGGAACATCACTGTCTACCATCCTCCAGTCTGAAAAACAACCATTTAACACATTTCTCTTTTTTCTATCCTATGGACAATTTTTGATCCAATTAGATGCTATTCCATGAGGTTCAATTTTGTTAGCCAAGCTTCTGTGTGTTTCTTCGTCAAATAATTTCATAAAATCCACGTAGACAACATCCACTACATTCCCTTCATCAACCTTCTCTGATTTTCTAAATAAATTTAATTACTTCATCAAGCATGATCTGCCTTTTAGAAATCCGTGCTGACAATCCTTAATTAACTCAACCTCTCCAAGTGTGTGTTGTCCTTTTCCCCTGATTATTGTTTCTAAAACTTTCCTCACAACTGATGTTAAACTAACTGGCCAGTAGTTACTAGGCCTGTGTGTTGTCCACTGATAATTCTGGGAAGTGAGGGTGACCATCTATGTCATCAATATCTCCCTCAGCAGGTAGAAGCAGGATGAAAGATCCCGTGGCTTTGTTAGGATAGCGGGATTCCTGATGGTGTAGGTTGCTCTGCGGGGCCCCCATGTCAACCCATGGGTTGACGTACAGGGACTGAAATAACTCTAACTCCATCAATGTACAGTTGGTGTGTGAGCATGGCCAGTACGTCATGTTGGTGAATGTCCACCATCCTGGCAGCAGCCACCATACCTTCATTCTGAAGCAGTCAGCCGGTCCCAACACATCGGGGCTCCATGAAGAACCAGGATGTAGCTCCTTGGAGACAAATGAACCCCCTCTAGACACAGCCCATGCTTCTACACCCTCAATCCACCTCCCACCATCAACCGAGAGTTATGGAATTAGCATGTGTATGATGTGAGCAATGGAGTCACCAGGAACATGGTGGAACAGACCATCGGTGTGATGAAGCAATGCTTCCGATGTCTGAACCGCTCGGGGAGAGCCCTCCAGTATTCACTGGAGCAGGTGTCCAAGTTCATGGTGTTCTGCTGCACCCTTCACATCATCAACATCATGAGGACACAGGCATTGGCACCAGGAATCCAGAGGCCACCTCAGGAGGAGGTGGGAGGGAAGATATTTCCTGGATGCCTTCGACCCGGACAGGCTGTCGGAGAGTCCCTGCTAAGATTCCAGTTCCCATAGGACAACTTCCCTTTCCAGCCATGAATTCCCCATTCTCCACCATTACACCCATCTGAGACGCCCCATCACAGTGTCCCCTTGGTCAGCATCCTGTAATAAAAACATCAGAGAATTATTACAGCACAGAAGGACCAATTCAGCCTTTTGTGTCTGCACTCGCTCTCCGAATGAGCAATTCACCCAGTGCCGTTCCCTGCCTTCTTCCTGTAATCCTGCACATTCTTCCTTCTCATATAACAGTCTATTCAGCTTTAATTGAACCTGCCTCCACCACACTCAGGTCGTCTTTGCTTCTTTTACCCATGACTTTAAATCTGTGCCCTCTCTTTCTCGATCCATTCACGAGTGGGAACTGTTTCTCTCTATCTACTCTGTCCAGACACCTCATGATTTTTGAAACCTCCAATAAATCACCTCTCGGCCTTCTCCGAGGAAAACAGTCCTAACTTCTCCAATCTATCTTCATAACTAAAATTCCTCAACCTGGGAATGATTCTGGTCAAACTTTTCTGTATTCTCTCCAATGCCCTCACGTCTTTCCTCACGTGTGGCACCCAGAACTGGACGCAATACCACAGCTGAGGCTGAAATAGTGTCTTATATAAGTTCAATATAACTTCTTTGCTCTTGTACTCGATGCCCATATTAATAAAGCCCACGATACTGCATGCTTTATTAAACACTTTCTCAACCTGTTCTGCCGCCTTCAATGACTTCTGCGCATATACACACAGGTTCCTCTGCTCCTGAACACCCTATAGAATTGTATATTGTCACCCCATGTTCTTCCTCCAAACATGAATCACTTCACATTTCTCTGTATTGAACTACATCTGCCACCTGTCTGCCCATTCCACCAACTTGTGTGTGTTCTTTTGAAGTTCTGCACTATCCTCCTCACAGTTCACAATGCTTCCAACGTTCGTATCAGCTGCAAACTTTGAAATTGTGCCCTGTACACCCAGGTTTAGGTCCTTAATATATATCGGGAAAAGCAAGGATCCCAACACTGATCTCTGGGGAACTCCACCACAAACCTTCCTCCAGCCTGTAAAACATCCATTAACCACTGCTCTTTGTTTCCTGTCACTCAGCTAATTTCGTATCCATGTTGCTAATGTCCCTTTTATTCTATGAGCGACAAGATTGCTCACAGGTCTGTTGTGTGGCATTGTATCAAAAGGTTTTTGCATGCAGGGAATAGTTAAATGTCTGGAATGCACTGCTTGAGAATGGTGGAGGCAGGTTCATTTGAAACTGAATAGACCGTTATATGAAAATCAATTTACACCACATAAAAAGAATTGCCCTCATCAACTCTCTCTGATACCACCTCAAACATCTCCAGCAAATTAGTTAAACATGATGTTCTCTCAAGAAATCCATGCTGGCTTGTTTAATTAACTCGCATTTGTCCTTGTGACTATTAGCTTTGTCCAAGATTATTTCTTTCTAGAAGTTTTCCCACCACCGAAGTTTAACTGACAGGCCTATAGTTGCTGGCCTTACCTTTACACCCTTTTTTGAACAAGGGTGTAACGTTTACAATTCTCCAGTCCTCTTGCATCACCCCGAGTCCAAGGAGGACTGAAAAATTATGTCCAGTGCCTCTGCGATTTCCACCCTCACATCCCTCAGTATCCTTGGATGCATCTCATCTGGTCCTGGTGCTTTATTCAATTTAATTCCAGACAGCCTATCTAATACTTCCTCTTTATCAATTTTAAACCCCACTAGTGTCTGACTTACCTCCTCTTTCAACATTGCCTGGGTTGCATCTTAAGAATCATAGACAGTTTATGGCACACAGAGAGACCACTTGGCCCATCGTGTCTATGCTGTCCAAAAAACGATCCATCCATTCTAATCCTACCTTCCAGCATTTGATAGATTACAGCACTTGAGGTGCATATCCAGACACCTTTTGAATGAGTTGTTGGTTTCTGCCTCAACTACCCTTTCGGACAGTGAGTTCCAGACTCTGACCACCCGCTGGGTGAAAAATAAAATCCGCAGCTCCCTTTTAGTCTTTCTACCAATCACTTTAAGTCCATGCCCCCTCATCACTGACCTCTTTGCTAAGGTGAATGGACCCTTCAGCTCCACTCTACTCTCAGTTTTGTACATTTCAATCAGATTTCCCCTCAGCCTTCTCTATTTCAAGGAGAACAACCCCAGCCTGTCCAATCTTTCCTCATAGCTGCATTTTTCCAGTCCTCGCCACATCCTCATAAATCTCCTGTGTACCCTCTCTGGTGCAATTACATCCTTTCTGTAATGAGGTGAGCAGAACTGCACACAGTACTCAAGTTGTGTCCTAACCAATGAGTTATACAATTCCAGCATAACCTCCCTGCTCGTATATTCTATACCTCGGCTAATAAAGGAAAGGATTCCATATCTTCTTCCTTGGTAAAGACAGGTGGAAATTATTCATTTATTACCTCAGCTATACCCTCTGCCTCCATGTGCAAATCCCCTTTATGGTCCTGAGTCGGCCCCATTGTTCCTTTTACTACCCTTTTACTATTTAGATGCCGATAGAAAACTTTGGGATTTCCTTTAATGCTCGCCTCTTTTCATGCTCTCTCTTTGCTTCTCTTATTTTCTTTTTCACTTCCCCTCTGGACTTTCAATATTTAGCCTGTTTCTCAATAGTATTTTCTACCTGATGTCTGTTATATCAGGCATAAACTTGTCAACCTTTCGTGCGGCCTTCAAAGATCTGTCTGAATACACACCAAGTCTCTCTGTTCCTGTCTCCTCATTTAAACAATACCAATTTGTTTCTGTTGCCTTCCCTTGCACTTCCTACTCAAATGTTTCACCTCACACTTCACTGTGTTAACTAATATTTGCCATTCGCCTGCCCATTTCACCAGTCAGTCACTGTCCTCCTGAAGTGTGTTATTATCCTTCTCATTACTTATTAACTTTTCTGCCTTTCCTGCCATCTGAAATATTTCTCATTATCACCTCTGTACACAAGCCCATTGCATTAACATGCAGCAACAGTGACCCTGGGGAACCCCACTGTGTACTTCCCTCCAGACTGAACAACAACCATTCTCCACTATTCTCTACTTTCTGTCACTGAGCTAATTTCCCGCATGCTGACATTGAAAATAAAAGAACAGACTTCCATTTATGAAACGCCTTTCGTGACCACTGCATGTTCCAAAGTGATTTACAACCAATGAATACTTCTTAAAGCGAAGTCACTCTTGTCATGTAGGAAACAAGCAGACAATTTCTGCACAGAAAGATCCCACAAGCAGAAATGTGATAATGATCAGATCTGTTTTTGTGATGTTGATTGAAGGAAACATTTTGACCAGGACAACGGGAATAATTCCCCTGCTCTGCTTCTACATAGTGCGATGGGATCTTTAACATCCACCTGAGAGGACAGACTGCAACTTGGTTTAAAGTTTCATTCGCTAGACTGCACCTCTGACAGTGCAACATACCCTCAGTACTGCACTGCAATGTCAGCATTGATTCTTGTGATCAAGTCCTGCAGTGACACTTGATCCTGGAAGCTTGTGACTGAAAGGGGAGAGAGCTACAAACTGAGCCACGGCTGATATTGGTCCTTTTATCCTATGTGTTTCTAATTCGGTAACATGGCTTTCATGTG
Source organism: Heterodontus francisci (assembly GCF_036365525.1). NCBI lineage: Eukaryota > Metazoa > Chordata > Chondrichthyes > Heterodontiformes > Heterodontidae > Heterodontus > Heterodontus francisci. The sequence continues at coordinate 553,879 of NW_027141584.1, forward strand.
GTACTTTATCAAACTTCTTGTGAAAGAATAGGAATATTGTGAAAGTCCAGGTGGGAACCATCATAGATTCATAGAATAGCACATACAGAATGAGGTCATTCGGCCCATCAAGTCTGTGCTAGCCCTTTCAAAGAGCAATCCAGTTAGTCCCACTCCCAGGCTCTTTCACTATTCCTTGCATTTTTTTCTCCTTCAGATATTTATCCAATTCCCATTTGGGATCTACTATTGAATCTGTATCCATCAGCCTATCAGACATTGCATTCCAAATCCAAACCACTCAGAAACAAAAATCCTCATATCTGCTTCTTTTACCAATCGCCTTCAATCTGTGTCTCTTGGACACTGGAAATAGTTTCTCTTTATTTAATTTATCTAAATCCTTCCGAATGTTAAACACCTCAATCAAATCTCCTCTGAAAGATCTTTGCTCTAAGCAGAACAACCCCAGATACATAACTGTAATCCCTCAAGCCTGGACAAATTCTAGTAAAACAGTTCTGTACCCTCTCCGAAGGCTTCATGTCCTTCCTAAAGTGTGGTTCCCAGTATTCGACACAAGACTCCAGGTGAAGCTGAACTAGTATTTTATATATGTTTCACATAATGTCCTTGCTTTTGTTCTTTTTGCCTCTGTTTATAAACCCTAGGATCCCATACATTTATTAACTGTCAAGATAACCTTTCCTGCCACCTTCAAAGATTTGTACACAAACACCCCAGGTGTCTCTGTTATTTCGCCACTTTATAGCTGTACCATTTAACTTGTATTGTCTCTCCTCATTCATCCTTTCAAAATGTATTACCTCACACATCTGCAATGTCAATTAAATATTGAGAAGATTGAAGCCATTGTTTTCTGTCTCTGCTCCAAACATTTCCTTGTTACACACTCCATCCCTCTCCTTTGTAAATGTTTGAGACTAAGCCAAACTGTTCACAAACTTAGTTACATAGTTAACCCTGAGATGTCTTGAGATGAGCTTCCTACCAAATATTCACACCATCACTAAAATGGCTTATCTCCACCCCCCCGTGGAGTTGCTTTGCTGATAAAAGAGTAAATGAACGCAATAGTGAGGCAGGATATTAGCTCTGACGATGTCGAATATGTATGGGTAGAGCTGAGAAACACTCAGGGGCAGAAAACGTTAGTGGGGGTTGTATATAGACCCCCAAACTGTAGTGCTGAATTTGGGAATGGCATTGGACAGGAAATTAGAGACGCATGCGATAAAGGAACATCTGTAATTATTGGTTTCTTGAATCTGCATATAGATTGGGCAAATCAAATTGGTCAGAATACACTGTGGAGGAATTCCTGGGGAATATGCGGGATGGTTTTCGGGGCCAATTCTTTGAGGAACCAACTGGAGAACAGGCCATCCTCGACTTGTTATAGTGTAATGAGAGAGGAATAATTGACAATCTAGTAGTGCCAGATCCCTCGGGGATGAGCGACCATAATATGATAGAATTCTTCATCGCAATGGAGAGTGACCTAATTGATTCTGAGACTAGAGTCGTGAATCTTAATAAAGTAAGCTACGAAGGTATGAGGCATGAGTTGTCGATCATACATTGACAACTTAAAGAGATGACGGTGGAAAGGCAATGGCAAACATTCAAAGAGCACATTGATGAACTGCCACAATTGTTTACTCCTGTCTGGCGCAAAAGTAAAACGGAAAAGGCAGCCAAATCATGGCTTACAAGGAAAATTAGAGATCACATTAGATCCAAGGAAGAGGCAAATAAATTTCCCAGAAAAAAACAACAGACCTGAGGATTGGGAGCATTTTAAAACTCAGCAAAGGAGCACCAAGGGATTGATTGACAAGTGGAAAATGGAGCTCGAGAGTAAGCTTGCAGGGAACATAAAAACTGACTGTAAACGAATCTATAGGTATGTGAAGCGGAAAAGATTGGTGAAGACAAATGTTGGTCCGTTACAGTCAGAAACAGGGACATTTATTATGGAAAACAATTAAATAGCTGACCATTTAACTGAGAGAGGGGAATATGCAGCGACACCTGGGTGTTCTCGTACACCAGTCACTGAAGGTAAGCATGCAGATGCAACATTCGGTAGAAAAAGGCGAATGTTATGTTGACCTTTATAGCGAGAGGATTCGAGTACAGGAGCAGGGATGTTTTGCTGCAATTATACAGGGCGTTGGTGAGGCCGCACTTGTAATATTGTGGGTAGTTTTGGTCTCCTTATCGGAGGAAGGATGTTCTTGCTATAGAGGGAGTACAGTAGAGTTTTACCAGACTGATTCCTGGGATGGCGGGACTGACGTATGAGGAGTGATTGAGTCGGTTACGACTATATTCACTGGAATTCAGAAGAGTGAGGAGGGATCTCATCGAAACCTATAACATTCTAACATGACTTGTCAGGGTAGATGCAGGAAGGATGTTCCTGATGTTGGGGGAGTCCAAAGCCAGGGGTCATAGTCTAAGGATACGGGGTAAAACTTTCAGTACTGAGATGAGGAGAAGTTTCTTCACCCAGAGAGTGGCCAGCCTGTGAAAATCTGTCATCACGCCCATATCCAAGGGGGATTGGAAGATTCTGGCCAGTGCCTCGGCTATTTCCACCATTCCCTCCCTCAGCGAACCTCATACATTCCATCCAGACTGGGTAAATGTTCAAATTTATTGTGGTACAAAAAATGTTGGATTGAAAAGGGTTAACTGAATCTGTTTGTTCCGTGACTGTACATAATGTCAGTCTCCATGGATCCTAATTGTGTTTTCCATCTTCTATTAATAAGGGGCTTCTTTCAATGTGTTCTTCCATAGTGTCAGTGGGAACATCAGCCCCGGCACTAACAGAGATCAGCTGCTCCAGAGAGATAGAGAGAGGATAGGTTAGAATCTGAGAACAAAAGACTGGAATGTTACAACAATGGGTCAGAATCTGAGAACAATAGATTGGAATGTTACAACAATGGGTCAGAATCTGAGAACAATAGATTGGAATGTTACAACAATGGACAGGAGTTTATCCTCGGTTATTTACTCTCTTTCTACATATTATGATTGGTACTCATTCAACACTCGTATCTATTTCACATTGAGGATTATTCAATACATTTACTATCCCATTCTGGCTATTATTGGTGTCCCTGGTAAGTCTCTCTATCCAACTATTAATTCTTTAAACCATGTTTAACTGCATTACTGCTCCTCTAATTTACTATGCCCTTCTTGCTGCTGTTGTATGCCTGGTGAATATCTTCAGCTATTAGCTCTATAAACCATTGTCAACTGTATTACAGTTCTTGTCATTTACTCTCTCTGCTACTGTTGCTGTCTCTGTTTCAGGCTAGGAGATCTGTAAACCCTGTTTCACTGAAATACTGTTCTGTAATGTAAATTTTGGGAAGACTGAAGCCAGTGTCATTCGTCTCCATCTCAAACTCCATCCCCTATCTGGGAAGCACATACTCCACCCTGCCCAATATCTGAGCTTGAACCGGACTGTTTACAACTTCTGTGTTACATTTAAGCCTGAGCTGAGTTCATCTCCATATTCTCTCCAAAACCAAGTGTGCCTACTACCACCTCTGTGAAATCACCCATCTCCATTTCTGCCTCAGCCCATCTGCTGCATAAACCCTCATCCGTGTCACGGTTAAATCCACACTTGACTATTCCAATTCCATCTTGGTCACCCTCCCAGTTATAAACCTCCATAAACCACAGCCCATCTAGAACTCTGCTGCCTGTATCCTAACTCACACCAAATCCCGATCACCCATCACCGCTGTGCTCACTCATCTACATTGGCTCCCAGTCTGGCAACACCTTAATGTTAATATTCTCATTCTTGTGTTTGAATCGCTCCATGGCCCACCCCTCCATTTATTCACTTTCCCCTGTCCATTTCACATATTCCTGCAACTCTTTTGACTTCAATCTTTTTTCAGTTCTCCTTTTAAAGTCAATTTATTTCACTCTGTATGTGTCCCGAGCCACGATTTTAGACTCTGCATCATGACTGCTGCTGACGGTACAGAATTGGGATCCAAAAAGAGATGTGAATCGCACAGCCGGCCACTTCCGGTGCGGTCTGCACAATATCCCATGCTGAGCGGGGCTCCAGCCCAGTCGCATCATCTTTGTGCTGTCAGCGTGGTCTTCACAGCCGGCCACTTCTACTGTGGCCTGCACAGTGTCCCAAACTGCGCAGGGCTCTCGCTCAATTGTACCTTGTATGTGTTGTTCCTTTGAGGGTGGATTTGAAAGTGATGTCAATGTACCATAGCAGCAGCTTTGATGTACTTCTTTGAAACTTGGTCTGTGCATGTTCACTGACCGCCTGTGGTAGTCACTCTCAGCTGAACATTCATTCAGCAGCACGAGGAACCCCCTCTAGTGTTATTTAAAAGGACCAGCATCCAACATACAGGTGAGGGGCTTTTGACTTACTTCTGCTATTGTAAAGTTAGTGGAGGTGCTGTGGATGGTTTTCTGGAGGACGTGCTGTGAGCTGCTGCAGCTATACAGGGAGGACAGAGGATTTGGTGACCCAACTTTGGACGAGGTATGGGGACTGTAGTTACAGTGTCTCTGGGTCTGTAACATGACCAACAAATGGAGCAGAGGCTGCAGAGAGGGGAAACTCTGTAAAGAGAAAGGAGAGGGGGCCCTACCCACCCCGGGTTTTCTAAGAGCACTTTTCCTACCTACACCTAACCCAGGAGGTGACTGTGATTCAATAACGAGGTGTTCACAGAGCACTGTTACTTCCTGTAACACAACCTGGAGCCTCAGACCAGGGTGAGGACGGAGCTGTCAGTGGCAGTTAAGGTCACAGATTCATTGACCTTCTGTGTATCTGCCTCCCAGAAATCCCTGAGCCATGTGGGCCAGCCACAAAGGACACTTCCAACAGCCAAAGACTTCAAGAATACAACTTCGGCCAGATGACCTCCGAATCGTCCAACCTCACAGAATGAGTATTTTATTTTTATATTTATTCTGGACTCCAATCTACTCCTTTCCCTGATGTCTCTGTTTGTCGTAATCTGTATGCTTGGAAGGCCCACAGTCGCATGTGGTTTTCTAACTTGTGATGTTATCTGGAGAGAGAGACAGAGAGAGGGAGATGGAGACACAGCCCTTCAGCTTCTGCACAGTTTGAATCACTGACTTGTCTGTCTTTGTCCAGGGGAAGCTCCCAGCTTTCACAGAGATGGACAGAGGGTCTCATGACTGCCTCACTTTATTCTCTTGACCCTCATAATGAGATTCAAGGTTCGAAACTTCTATCTCCCCAGGGTTCAGGAAACCAGTATTCACACTTGGAGGTGTTTCCTCTTTCAAAGTCAACGTGTCAGGAGGGCCCTGTTTGCCGTGTTAATGAATGTAATGTTCGGGAATGCATTCACTGGAGCCAGCCAATGATTTGGGTCGAGGCACATCAGACATGTTGGAGGCCTTGGAATGTGAAAAGGTGTTTCAGATGCCAATTGCGGTGGTCATCTTGGCTGCCAGTTTTTTCAAGGTTAACTGTAGGATTTTTTTCCACTAAACGTTAAGTGTAAATTTCTAATCGATGAATTAAATTCCTCATTTGACATATGCAGAACATGGGAAGAAATGTGATGATAGGAACATTTCATTACAGAATTGTGGGAAGAAAAAGAAAGGAACACACATTCATTCTCAATAATCACTTCTCAAATTCACACATTACCCTTAGAATTACTGCAGCTGACATTGTCTGTTACAGTTGTGCTGATTTAATTTTATGGAGTTTTGTCTGGGATATGTCGGGTTCACCCTGGACATTGCATCAACAATTACATTGATTTTTTCTCTCCTGCAATGAAGCTTAAACCATTCAGGTTCCTGCACCTTGATAATCTTTCTCTCTAAACTGACAGTGTGTAATAAATTGTTTTTTTAGCCCCTGTGAGATGTCTGAGATTTCCTCTGGGCCTTTGTTTTTGCTGAGTTCTGCTTTGAAATTGTTGGGTTTGATTAGATTTGTGTTTGGGATCTGATCATTGGGTGCTTCAGTGGGTAGATCCACACTGACCTTACTTTGAGCATTCTGGTGAGGTACACAAGTGCTGTTTACTTTAGGGTATTGTCCCTTCCCTTTTCTCTTTACTATGGGGAGAATATTTTTCCTAATCTGGACTATGTCCTCTGTGACATTAGTGCTCGCAAATGTCTGTCCAGCTTTGACTGCACTCTCCTATGGCACTTCGACTAGGTGAGGCATCTCCCTTACCATTGGCATGCCTTTTTGGGAAGGGTCCTTGTCCTTGCAGCTTTCTGTAAATGCTGTTAGCAACCTTTTTAGGGTGCCTCTTTGACATGCATTTAAGGAGGAGAGCGTTTGGTCCAATTGATCAAACATTTCAGGGTTGGCTAATCGGAGAATAGGGGATTCTGGTTGGGAATCCTCCTGGACCTCCTCTAACCTATCCTCACTGTCCTTTTAAATCCTCCCATTCTGACTGTCTGACAGATCTGTACTTGTCTGTCCCCTCCACAAACTTTCCTTTTTTGCCTTTGGTCTGGGTGTCAATTAAATAATTTACCTGACTGTTCCTTTTGCCACTCGATATGGACCACTGAACCGGGCTTTCAGGGTTCACGCTGCATTGGGAGTAGTAACAATACATGGTCTCTGTCCTGAAATGTTCTAGCCTTGGCATTTTTGCCTGCTTATCTATTCATAGCTGCCTGGGAGGTGTTTAGGTGTTCCTGAGCCATTGCACAGGCTCCCCTGAGCCGCTCCCAGAACATGGAAATGTGGTCTAACATGGAAGACACATCCCTGTGTCTCAAAAACTTCTCCTTGATTAGTTTAAGAGGACCTCTCACCTCGTGTCCATAAACTAATTCAAAGAGACTAAACCCAGTGGACTCATTAGATAAGTCCCGGTAACCAACAGGTGAAATCCCAGCCCTTTGTCCCAGTCATGGGGTTACTCATAGCAGTATGGCCTGATCATTGTCTTGAGGGTCTGGTGGTACCGCTACAAAGCCCCTTGTGACTGTGGCTGGTAGGCTGAGGACTTTAGCTGGGTTATGTCCAGAATACCCATGACCTATTCAAAAATACTGGACAGAGAATATGTGCCCTGATCCGACTGGATCTGAGCAGGCAGCCCATATCGGGTAAAGACCTGAGTTAGCCCCTCCACCACTACCTTGGCAGAGATAGTTATTTGGGAGAATGGCCTCTGGGAATCGGGTTACCACATCCATAATGCTGGGAATATACTGGTTTTCACTTGTTTTCCACTTGTTTTCAGCAGGTCTCCCACACAATCCACCAGCACTATGCTGAAGAGTTCCCAAATAGCAGCTATGGGAATTAGGGGTGCAGGTTTCCTGGCTTCCAGGGCTTCCCCACAACCTGGCACATGTGACCAGTTTTACAGAACTCCACCACATCTTTGTGGAGTTGTACCCAGTCAAAATGCTGTCTTATGCGGGCTTCGATTTTCCATACACTGCCATGTCCAGTCATTGGAAGCTCGTGGACCATTCTTAATATTTCTTTAAGGTACCTCGGCAGCACTGTCTGGTGCACCACTGTCCACTCTTCATCCGCAGGTCTGTGAGGAGATCTCCACTTCCTCGTCAGCACCTCATTCTTTAAATAGTAGCACCCTGGAACTCCCTCTGCTTCAGTTTTGGTTTGGACAGTCTGTGCTATTATTTAACACTAGGTCGGGATGTTGAGCCTCAACTAAGGAGGATCTGTTTAGAAAATCCTTTGTGTCCTCTAACTTCCCAAAGAAGGTTTCCGGCAACCAGACAGTAGGGTCATCCGTCTGCAGTGTCAGTTCAGGAGATTGTTTGGCCATGGACCGAGTCACCACATGATCAGGGAGAATGCCAGTGAACTTCTCCTGTGACTGCTCTGTCTCCCAAACCTCTTTTGGTCTCCCTAGAACTACTAGGGAAGCTGCCACCTTTTCCCCTGTCAGATCATTACCCAGGAGCAGGTCGACCCATCCACTGGTAAACTAGGTACAATCCACATGGTTACCAGTCCTGAAACTGGGTCACACTCCAAGAGCAGCCGATATAAAGGTTTGGACATATACTATCTTCCGATACCATTCACTAACACTCTAGCATTCACTGCACGCTCGGAGGAAGGTCATGCCTTTTCCCAGCATCAGAGATTGGGTGGCCCCTGTATCCCTCAGTATGACTATGGGCTTGCTTGCCTCAGTCGAGGGGGGTGGGGTCACGTTTCCTTGGGATACAAATACCTGGTAACTCTCAGGGATTTTGTTAAGTTTTCCCACACTCTCTGTGGTAGATTTACTGGGTCTGACTGCCGCAGTTAAAGGCACAGCCTGATCTGCTGTGCTTTTCATTCGGGCACCTTTCCCTGCACTGATCTGATGGTCCCTGATTAATCCTACAGGTTTTCCCCGTCATTTCCAATATTCAACTGTATAATTAGTGTAAACACACAGATCTTCGGCCGTTACTCCTGCTCTCAGTACCGTCCTATTTAGCCTGAGGAGGCCCCCTTTGTGTCCAGCGTTTCCTTCTTGCTCATGTCTGTTCGGACTCCAATTACCCTTCTGTCTTTTAACCTCGGGTCTTTGGGGTTACTAGGGAAGGGTTTCCCTTTGGGGTAAGGCCTTATGTTCAAGGGAAGATTTGTCAGTTAGCATTGCAACTTGCCTGGCTCCTTGAACCTTTTGTTCCTCTATGTGGGTTTTAATGGAAGGAGGAGCGAGTTTTCGAACTCCTCGAGAAGGATCACCACTCTGAGGTTGTCATATGTCGGCTGTATCTTGAGTGTCTGCATCTACTGGTCAACTGTAAACACCAAAACAGACTGCACAATCTTCTATAGATACGTTAAAAGGTAACGTTGAGCTCAGACAAATGTGGGTCCATTACAGGCAGAGTCAGGAGAATTTATAATGGGAAATAGAGAAATGACAAATAAGTTAAATGATTATTTTGTGTCTGTCTTCACTGAGGAAGATGCAAGAAATCTCCCAGAATTAGACATCCAAGGGATTTGGGAGAATGAGGAATTGAAGGAAATTAGTATTAGTAAGAAGTTTCTATTGGAGACATTAATAGGACTGATGTTTGTCAGTTACCCAGGATCTGAAAGTCTACATCCCAGAGTGTTGCCGGAAGTAGCAATGGAGATTGTTCATGCATTTGTGATCATCCTTAAAAATTCTATCAATTCTGGAACGCTTCCTGCAGATTGGAAGGTAGCAAATGTCATCCCACTATTTAAGAAGTGAGGAAAAGAGAAAATTGGGAACTACAGACCTGTTAGCCTTACATCAGTACTGGGGAAATTGCTAGAATCTATTCTAAAGTATGCGATAAATGGATCTGATTGGGCATAGGCAACATGGATTTATAAATGGTAAATCATGCTTGATGAACCTGTTGGAGTTTTTTTAGGATGTTACTATCAGAATAGGAAAGGGGAGCCGGTGGATTTTCCGATGGCTTTAGATAAAGTGCCCTACAGGAAGTTGGTAAGCAAAATTAAGGAACATGGGATAGCAGGTAATGTACTGACATGCAGTAAGGACTGGTTAACAGGTAGGAAACAGAGAGTAGGAATAAACGGGATATTCTTGCATTGGCAGGCTGTGAAAAGTGGAGTCCCGCAGGGATGAGTGATTGGGCCCAGGCTGTTCACAATATATATCAATGATTTGGATATGGGGACCAAAGTGATATTTTCAACTTTGCAGATGACACAAAACTAGGTGGGAATGTGTGTTGTGAGGAAGATGCAAAGCGGCTTCAAGGGGATTTGGACAGACTTAGTGGGCAAGAATGTGACAGATGGAGTATAATGTGGAAAAATGTGAGGTTAGCCACTTTGATAGAATGAATAGATGTGCAGAGTATTTTTTTTTAAATGGTAAGAGATTAGAAAGTGTAGATGCACAAAGGGACCTGGGTGTCCTCAGCAATAGGTCATTGAATGCAAACATGCAGGCGCAGCAAGCAATTAGGAAGGCTAATGGTATGTTAGCATTTATCACAAGACCATTTGTGTACAGGAGTAGTGAAGTCTTGCTGCAATTGTATCGATGCTTGGTTAGACTGCACTTGGAGTACTGTGTGCAGTAAGGTCCCCTTACCTGAGGAAGGATATGATGACCACAGAGAGAGTGCAAAGAAGGTTCACCAGACTTGTTCCCGGGATGGTGGGACTGTCCTATGAAGAGAGATTGTGGAAACTGGGCCTGTACTCTCCCGAGATTCGAAGAATGAGAGATGATCTCATTGAATCCTACAAAAATATTTAAAGGGATAGACAGGGTAGACGCAGCTAACATGTTTCTCCTGGTGGGGGAGTCTAGAAAAAGCAGACACAATTTCAAAACGAGAGATGCCCTCTGAAATAGCCTAGGAAGACATTCAGTTGTACCTAACCGCTACAAAGTCCATAAAAAAGAAAGAAACCGGACAGACCACCCGGCATCGACCAAGGCACCAGAAACGAAAACAGCAAACCCAGTCCTGTCGACCCTGCAAAATCCTCCTTACTAACATCTGGGGGCTTGGACCAAAGTTGGGAGAGCTGTCCCACAGACGAGTCAAGCAACAGCCTGACATAGTCATACTCACGGAATCACACCTTACAGACATTGTCCCAGCACCTGCCAGCACCATCCCCGGGTACGTCCTGTCCCACCAGCAGGACAGACCAACCGGATGTGGTGGCACAGTGGTATAAAGTAGGGAGGGAGTTGCCCTGGGAGTCCCCAACATCGACTCTGGACCCCATGAAGTCTCATGGCATCAGGTTAAATATGGGCAAGGTAACCTCCTACTGATTACCACCTACCGCCCTCCCTCAGCTGAGGACTCAGTACTCCTCCATGTTGAATACCACTTGGAGGAAGCTCTGAGGGTGGCAAGGGCACAAAATGTACTCTGGGTGGGGAAATTCAATGTCCATCACCATGAGTGGCTCAGTAGCATCACTACTGACCGAGCTAGCCGAGTCCTAAAGGACATGGCTGCTAGACTGGGTCTGCGGCAGGTGGTGGGGGAACCAACACGAGGGAAGAACATACTTGATCTCGGCCTCACCGATCTGCCGGCCGCAGATGCATCTGCCCATGACAGTATTGGTAGGATTGACCACCGCACAGTCCTTGTGGAGATGAAGTCCCGCCTTCACACTTCACATTGAGGATACCATCCATCGTGTTGCGTGGCACTATCACCGTGCTGAATGGGATAGATTTCCAACAGATCTAGCAATGCAACACTGGGCGTCCATGAGGCGCTGTGGGCCATCAGCAGCAGCAGAATTGTACTCAACCACAATCTGTAACCTCATGGCCCGGCATATCCCCTACTCTACCATTATGATCAAGCCAGGAGACCAACCCTGCTTCAATGAAGAGTGCAGGAGGGCATGCCAGGAGCAGCACCAGGCATACCTCAAAATGAGGTGTCAACCTGGTGAAGCTACAACCCAGGACTACTTGCATGCCAAACTGCGTTAGCAGCATGCGATAGACAGAGCTAAGCGATCCCATAACCAACGGATCAGATCAAATCTCTAGTCCTGCCACATCCAGCTGAGAATGGTGGTGGACAATTAAACAACTGACTGGAGGAGGTGGCTCCACAAATATCCCCATCCTCAATGATGGGGGAGCCCAGCACATCAGTGCGAAAGATAAGGCTGAAGCATTTGCAACAATCTTCAGTCAGACGTGCCAAGTTGATGATCCATCTCGGCCTCCTCCTGTCGTTCCCAGCATCACAAATGCTAGACTTCAGCCAATTCGATTCACTCCACGTGATATCAAGAAACGACTGAAGGCACTGGATACTGCAAATGCCATGGGCCCTGACAATATTCGGGCAATAGTACTGAAGACCTGTGCTCCAGAACTTGCTGCACCCCTGGCCAAGCTGTTCCAGTACAGCTACAACACTGGCATCTACCCTGCAATGTGAAAAATTGCCCTGGTATGTCCTGTACACAAAAAGCAGGCCAAGTCAAACCGGGCAATTTACGGCCCCATTAGCCTACTCTCAATCATCAGTAAAGTGATGGAAGGTATCATCAACAGTGCCATCAAGCAGCACTTGCTCAGCAATAACCTGCTCAGTGACGCATAGTTTGGGTTCCGCCACGCCCGCTCAGCTCCTGACCTCATTATAGCCTTGGTTCAAACATGGACTAAAGAGTTGAACTCAAGAGATGAGATGAGAGTGACTGCCCTTGACATCAAGGAAGCATTTGACTGAGTATGGCATTAAGGAGCCCTCACAAAACTGAGGTCAATGGGAATCAGGAAAAAACCCTCCACTGGCTGGAGTCATACCTAGCACAAAGGAAGATGGTTGTGGTTGTTGGAGGTCAATCATCTGATCTCCAGGACATCACTGCAGGTGTTCCTCAGGGTAGTGTCCTAGGCCCCACCATCTTCAACTGCTTCATCAATGACCTTCCTTCAATCGTAAGGTTAGAAGTGGGGATGTTCGCTGATGAATGCACAATGTTCAGCACCATTCCTGACTCCTCAGATACTGAAGCAGTCTGTGTAGAAATGCAGCAAGACCAGGACAATATCCAGGCTTGGACTGATAAGTGGCAAGTAACATTCACGCCACAGAAGTGCCAGGCAATGACCATCTCCAACAAGAGATAATCTAACCATCTCCCCATGGCATTCAACGGCATTCCCATCGCTGAATTCCCACTATCAACATCCTAGGGGCTATCATTGGCCAGAAACTGAACAGGAGTGGCCATATAAATACCGTGGCTACAATAGCAGGTCAGAGGCTTGGAATTCTACGGCGAGTAACTCACCTCCTGACTCCCCAAAGCCTGTCCACCGTCTACAAGGCACCAGTCAGGAGTGTGATGGAATACCCTCCACTTGCCTGGATGGGTTCAGCCCCTCCAAGTCACACATCTTCCTGACTTGGAACTATATCGCCGTTCCATCACTGTCGCTGGTTCAAAATCCTGGAACTCCCTTCCTAACAGCACTGTGGGTGTACCTAACCCACATGGACTGCAGCGGTTCAAGAAGGTAGCTCATCACCACCTTCTCAAGGGCAATTAGGGATGGGCAAGAAATGCTGGCCTGGCCAGTGACGCCCTCATCCCATGAATGAATAAAAAAAATAAGCCACTTAGGACGGCGATGAGAAGGAATTTCTTTACTCAGAGGGTTATGAATCTTTGGAATTCTCTGCCCCAGAGAGCTGTGGAAGCTCAGTCATTGAGTATGTTTAAATCAAAGATTGACAGTTTTCTAAATGCCAATGACATAAAGGGATACGAGGATAGTGTGGGGAAAAGGCATTGAAATTGATGATCAGCCATGATCATATTGAATGGTGGAACTGGCTCGATGGGCTGAATGGCTTACTTCAGCTCCTATGTTCCGAAATTCCTAAGCTGCTTAACTCTTTCAAACTCGAGGTCAGTTTAGTGAGGCTGCTTTCTGAGGGGTCGGAATGTTTGATGGTACACTTCTGGTACTGTCGCATATGCACCCAGGATAGCATTTATAGTCATCTCATGATGTGATAAATGTTGATCTGGTAACAGTGAATAAACCACGTGTGCTTTTCCTGTTACTTTCCTTTGTAAAAACTGTGTCCGTCTCTCTGCCGATCATTTCAGCTGTTTTGCAAGCTTTTCAAAAGTGATGAAAAATTCTGCCACATCCTCCTCATGGAACTTTGGAATGAACTGGGAGAACTTTAAGAGTTCAGCACATGGTCCTTCGCGAGGGGTAGTTCCCTCACTAGCTGTGCCTTCACTGGGTGTACTGGGTCTTCCTCCAGTTATTTGAGCCACCTTAACTCCCTTTCCTCCTTCTCCTTCTGGAACACTCTTACTTTTCACTTTCTTGACAAGCAATGTTATTCAACTTTTCAACAGAGAGGGATTTTAGCCTGTCCCAAGTTACTTCACTCTGTATGTAACTCCTTTATTGCGACTATAACTCCTTTATACAAAAAGGGAGAGAAACAGAAAGCTCGAAAAATTATGAGGGGCATAGATAGGGTAGGTGGGAAGAAATATTTCCTTAGTGGAGGGGTCAATAACCATGGGGCATTGATTTAAGTTAAGGGGCAGGAGGTTCAGAGGGGATTTGAGCAAAAAAGTAATTCACCCAGAGGGTGGTTGGCTTCCAGAACACACTACCTGAAGCGGTGGTAGAGGCAGGAACATTTTAGAAGTAGTTAGATGAGCACTTGAAATCCCATAGCTTAAAAGATTATGGGCCAGGTGCTGGAAAATGGGATTAGAATGGATAGGCTTCTTGACAGGCACAGACACAGTGGGCCGAAGGGGCTGTTTCTTTGCTGTATAACTCTGTGACTCTATGACACTTACAAATTCTGGTTTCTCGTTGGGTTATGATCACTAGAACCTCCACATTTCTGATACAGCCAGGTGAGGAGGGGTCCCAGACTCCCCTCATGCCCTATCTTTTATTTCTCTGCAACGGGGTTTATTCCTTTTTAGCAGTGAACGTGCTGACCACCTCAGTGAGTATTTTACCTTTTACGTTTGTTGTGATCGTGAAAGAACCAGTAGGACAGTTTTTCTTGAATTTAAACAAGAGGTGAGTTTATTATACTTTAAAATCTAAAACGACTCTAAATAAAATAATAAAAATATACGGTACACATTCACGCACACACACACAGGCAAATCACACAAATATGTTACAGAGTGAGAAATACATTTGCATTTGGATTTCAGTCCAGAATAAATTAAAAATAAACAACGTCTGTGAGGTTGGATAATTCTGTGGTCTGCGCCTTTGCCATCCTTATTTATGAGTTTCATGTCACCTTCAAGCATTGAAATTATGTTTTTTTACATATACGTCTCTATCACTTGTATACCTATCCACACCCCTGAGAAACAGAACTGAAACTCCCCCAGTCTGAACAATTAACTTTCCAAATATTGACTGGAAATACTATAGTTCGAGTACTTTAGATGGGTCTGTTTTTGTCCAGTGTGTGCAGGAGGGTTTTCTGACACAGTATGTAGACAGGCCAACCAGGGGCGATGCCACATTGGATTTGGTACTGGGTAATGAACCCGGCCAGGTGTTAGATTTAGATGTAGGTGAGCACTTTGGTGATAGTGATCACAATTCGGTTAGGTTTACCTTAGCGATGGGCAGGGACAGGTATAGACCGCAGGGCAAAAAATTATAGCTGGGGGAAAGGAAATTATGATGCGATTAGGCAAGATTTAGGATGCGTAGGATGGGGAAGGAAACTGCAGGGGATGGGAACAATCGAAATGTGGAGCTTATTCAAGGAGCAGCTGCTGCGTGTCCTTGATAAGTATGTACCTGTCAAGCAGGGAGGAAGTTGTCGAGCGAGGGAGCCGTGGTTTACTAAAGAAGTTGAAGCGCTTGTCAAGAGGAAGAAGAAGGATTATGTTAGGATGAGACGTGAAGGCTCAGTTAGGGCGCTTGAGAGTTACAAGCTAGCCAGGAAGGATCTAAAGGGAGAGCTAAGAAGAGCAAGGGGAGGACACGAGAAGTCATTGGAGGATAGGATCAGGGAAAACCCTAAGGCTCTCTATAGGTATATCAGGAATAAAAGAATGACTAGAGTTAGATTTGGGCCAATCAAGGATAGTAGTGAGACGTTGTGTGTGGAATCAGAGGAGATAGGGGAAGTGTTAAATGAATATTTTGCATCAGTATTTACAGTGGAGAAAGAAAATGCTGTCAAGGAGAATACTGAGATTCAGGCTACTAGGCTAGATGGGATTGACGTTCACAAGGAGGAGGTGTTAGCAATATTGGAAAGTGTGAAAATAGGTATGTCCCCTGGGCCAGATGGGATTTATCCTAGGATTCTCTGGGAAGCTAGGGAGGCGATTGCAGAGCCTTTGTCCTTGATCTTTATGTCGTCATTGTCGACAGGAATAGTGCCGGAAGACTGGAGGATAGCAAATGTTGTCCCCTTGTTCAAGAACGGGAGTAGAGACAGCCCTGGTAATTATAGACCTGTGAGCCTTACTTCGGTTGTGGGTAAAATGTTGGAAAAGGTTATAAGAGACAGGATTTATAATCATCTTGAAAAGAATAAGTTCATTAGCGATAGTCAGCACGGTTTTGTGACGGGTAGGTCGTGCCTCACAAACCTTATTGAGTTTTTCGAGAAGGTGACCAAACAGGTGGCTGAGGGTAAAGCAGTGGATGTGGTGTATATGGGTTTCAGTAAGGCGTTTGATAAGGTTCCCCACGGTAGGCTATTGCAGAAAATACTGAAGTATGGGGTTGAAGGTGATTTAGAGCTTTGGATCAGAAATTGGCTAGCTGAAAGAAGACAGAGGGTGGTGGTTGATGGCAAATGTTCATCCTGGGGTTTAGTTACTAGTGGTGTACCGCAGGGATCTGTTTTGGGGCCACTGCTGTTTGTCATTTTTATAAATGACCTGGAAGAGGGTGTAGAAGGGTGGGTTAGTAAATTTGCAGATGACACTAAGGTCGGTGGAGTTGTGGATAGTGCCGAAGGATGTTGTAGGGTACAGAGGGACATAGATAGGCTGCAGAGCTGAGCTGAGAGATGGCAAATGGAGTTTAATGCGGAAAAGTGCGAGGTGATTCACTTTGGAAGGAGTAACAGGAATGCAGAGTACTGGGCTAACGGGAAGATTCTTGGTAGTGTAGATGAACAGAGAGATCTTGGTGTCCAGGTACATAAATCCCTGAAGGTTGCTACCCAGGTTAATAGGGCTGTTAAGAAGGCATATGGTGTGTTAGCTTTTATTAGTAGGGGGATCGAGTTTCGGAGCCACGAGGTCATGCTGCAGCTGTACAAAACTCTGGTGAGACCGCACCTGGAGTATTGCGTGCAGTTCTGGTCACCGCATTATAGGAAGGATGTGGAAGCTTTGGAAAGGGTGCAGAGGAGATTTACTAGGATGTTGCCTGGTATGGAGGGAAGGTCTTACGAGGAAAGGCTGAGGGACTTGAGGTTGTTTTCGTTGGCGAGAAGGAGGAGGAGAGGTGACTTAATAGAGACATATAAGATAATCAGAGAGTTAGATAGGGTGGATAGTGAGAGTCTTTTTCCTCGGATGGCGATGGCAACCACGAGGGGACAGAGCTTTAAGTTGAGCGGTGATAGATATAGGACAGATGTCAGAGGTAGTTTCTTTACTCAGAGAGTAGTAGGGGCTTGGAACGCCCTGCCTGCAGCAGTAGTAGACTCGCCAACTTTAAGGGCATTTAAGTGGTCATTGGATAGACATATGGATGAAAATAGAATAGTGTAGGTCAGATGGTTTCACAGGTCGGCGCAACATCGAGGGCCGAAGGACCTGTACTGCGCTGTAATGTTCTAATTCCAATTCTAATTCTAATTCTAATGTCTGTTCACCACTTCTCTCTGCTTTCTGTCCCTGAGTCAGTGTCATATCCACACTATCACTGTCGCATTAATCCATGTGCTTCATTTTTCATAACAAGTCAATGAAATGTCATTTGATCACAGGCCTTTTGAAAGTCCATATACATCATACGAAACACATTATCCTCATCAGCACCCACAGTTATGTCATCAACGAACTTTCTCAAGATTATCAGACGTGATTGGTCATTAACCTATCCGTGCTGTTTGTCATTTATTATCCCATGTTTTTCCAAGAAAGATATATCTTTGTACAGGGTTACTGCCTCTCAAAATTTCCAACCGCCGACATTAGACGGACTGGTCAGAAGTTTCAGGCTTTATCTAATGTCTCCTTTTATTAACAGGGTGTAACATTTACAATCTTCCAGTCCTCTGCCATCACTCCCAGATCCAAGGTGAATTGAAAGCTTTTGGCCAGTGCCTCTGCTATTTCCACCATTCCTTCCCTCAAAGTTAGGCGAGCTGTCCCACAGACTAGTCAAGCAACAGCCTGACATAGTCATACTCACGGAATCATACCTAACAGACAATGTCCCAGACACAGCCATCACCATCCCCGGGTACGTCCTGTCCCACCGGCAGGACAGGCCAACCAGAGGTGGTGGCACAGTGGTATACAGTTGGGAGGGAGTTGCCCTGGGAGTCCTCAACATCGACTCCGGACCCCATGAAGTCTCATGGCATCAGGTCAAACATGGGCAAGGTAACCTCCTACTGATTACCACCTACCGCCCTCCGTCAGCTGATGACTCAGTACTCCTCCATGTTGAACATCACTTTGAGGAAGCTCCGAGGGTGGCATGGGCACAAAATGTACTCTGGGTGGGGGACTTCAATGTCCATCACCAAGAGTGGCTCGGTAGCACCACTACTGACCGAGCTGGCCGAGTCCTAAAGGACATGGCTGCTGGAGTGGGTCTGCGGCAGGTGGTGGGAGAATCAACACGTGGGAAGAACACCCATACTGCCTCGCTGCAGGTGTCCTCCCACAGTACAGCTGTGATATTCTCCTTAACCTGTAATGCAACTCCTCCACCCCTTTTACATCCCCCTCTATTCCGCCTGAAGCTTCTAAAGCCTGGAAGATTTAGCTGCTGCTCCTGTCCTTCCCTCAACCAAGTCTCTGTAATAGCAACAACATCATATTTCCAAGTACTAATCCAAGCTCTAAGTTCGTCTGCCTGACCTGTTATACTTCTCGCATTGAAACAAATGCACTTCAGACCACCAGTCCTGCTGTGCACAGTAATATCTCCCTGCCTGCTCTTCCTCTAAGTCCTCCTGGCCTTCTTTACTATGTCCTCCTCATTTACTTCACTAGCTGTCCTCCTGCTCTGGTTCCCACCCGCCTGCCACACTAGTTTAGACCCTCCCGAGTGACACTAGCAATTCTTGCAGCAAGGATATTAGTGTTCTTCCAGTTTAGATGCAACCCGTCCTTTTTGTACAGGTCCCATCTGTCCCTGAAGAGAGCCCAATGGTCCAGATATCTGAAACCCTCCCTTCTACACCAGCTGCTCAGCCATGTGTTTAGCTGCACTATCTTCCTACTTCTAGCCTCACTGGCACGTGGCACAGGGAGTAATCCAGAGATTACAACCCTAGAGGTCCTGTTTTTTAACTTACTACCTAACTCCCTAAACTCCCACTGCAGGACCTCATCACTCTTCCTGCCTGTTTCGTTGGTACCGATGTGTACCACAACCTCTGGCTGTTCACCTTCCCCCTTCAGAATGCCCCCTATCTGTTCAGATACATCCTTGACCCTGGCACCAGGGAGGAAACATACCATCCTGCAGTCTCTTTCTTGTTAGAGAGGGGGATCGTCACAGGGGAGTCCTGCACTGACTGCCTGCCCCTTCTAGCGGTTACCCATCTATCTGCCTGCACCTTGGCTGTAACCACGTCTCGAAACCTCCTGTCTATGACGCTTTCCGCCACCTGCATGCTCCTAAGTGCATCCAGTTGCCGCTCCAACCGATCCATACATCTGTGAGGAACTGCAACTGGGTACACTTCCTGCAGATGTAGTCGCCTGGAACGCTGGAAGCGTCACGGACTTCCCACATCTCACAGGTGAAGCACTTCACCCCTCCAACAGACATTTCTATCACTAATTAGTTAATTGATAGAAAATAAATAAATAGTTATTAAATCCTTACTAAATTATGATACACTTCACTATGTGGTTCCTGTGCTAGATTTCTACAATAAATATTAAATGCTGTCTAAATACAGTAATCTCCTCCCTCTGGTTTAGTTATTCTACATATTAATTAGTTAATTAGTGTTTTAATCAATTTTTATCAGAACCTCCTCCGCACGCTCTCCAAAGCATCTACATCCTTTTGGTAATGTGGCGACCAGAACTGCACAGCAGTATTCCAAATGTGGCCGAACCAAAGTCTTATACAACTGTAACATGACCTGCCAACTCTTGTACTCAATAACCCGTCCGATGAAGGAAAGCATGCCATTTGCCTTCTTGACCACTCTATTGACCTGCGTTTCCACCTTCAGGGAAAATTGGCCCGGAACACACAAATCTCTCTGTACATCAATTTTCCCCAGGACTTTCCATTTACTGTATAGTTAACTCTTGCATTAGATCTTCCAAAATGCATCACCTCGCATTAGCCCTGATTGAACTCCATCTGCCATTTCTCTGCCCAACTCTCCAATCTATCTATATTCTGCTGTATTCTCTGACAATCCCCTTCACTATCTGCTATTCCACCAATCTTAGTGTCGTCTGCAAACTTGCTAATCAGACCACCTATACTTTCCTCCAAATCATTTATGTATATCACAAACAACAGTGGTCCCAGCACGGATCCCTGTGGAACACCACTGTTTTCAAATTCGGTACAGATTCCCCACCAGCCAATCAGGTCACAGCTTTACTGTGACGTCACTTTTTCATGTTTTTTTCCCACCCGAGGTCACTCAACGCTCTGGAGCTCCGCCCTCCGAGTCTCTTTCAAACTCGAGGTAAGTTTAGTCAGGCTGCTTTTGGAGGGTCCAATTTTTTTTCTGGGACACCTCCAGTACTATCTCATATGCGCCCAGGAAAGCATGTTTAGTCATCTCATAATCTGAGGAACTTTCATCTGGCAACAAATATAAAATTTATGTGCTATTCTTGTTATTTTTCTTTGTATTAATGGCGTCCAGCTCTCCGCCGGACATTTTAGTTGCTTGCAAGCTTTTCAAAAGTGATGAACAATTCTGCCACATCCTCGTCATGGAATTTTGGAATGAACTGGGAGAACTTTAAGAGATCAGCACATGGTCCTGAGCTCGGGGCAGCTCCCTCACTAGCTGTGCCTTCACTGGGTGTACTGGGACTTCCTGTAGTTTTTTGAGCCGCCTTAGCTCCCTTTCCTCCTTCTCCCTCTGGAACACAGTTACTTTTTCCCTTTCTTGACACTCAGTCTGCTCTTTCTCTCTCTCTCTGGAATTCTAATTCTAGTCTCTTCTGTTCTAGTTTTACCTTAGCTGACATTACTCTATCTGTTTTATGATTCTAACCC
This sequence comes from Heterodontus francisci, assembly GCF_036365525.1. NCBI lineage: Eukaryota > Metazoa > Chordata > Chondrichthyes > Heterodontiformes > Heterodontidae > Heterodontus > Heterodontus francisci. The sequence goes on from NW_027141584.1 coordinate 574,842, forward strand.
TGTTTGAGTCTTCAGTTTCAAGTGAAAAATGGTTGGCCACAAGTCTAAGGATTTCGGGTTTCCTCGCTTTTGGACGGAGAGTAATCCCTAACTGTCCAGCTACATTACTCAACTTTTCAGCAGACAGGGCTTTTAACCTGTACCAAGTTACTTCACTTTGTATATAACTCCTTGATTGCGCATATAACTCCTTTAGTCAGAAATGGAGGGAGACAGAAAACAGAAAACTACAGGCCAGTTAGAATCACATATGTCTTGGGGAAAATGTTGCAAGCTATTATAAAGGACGGTATAGCAGGGCACATAGATAAATTCGAGGTAATCAGGCAGAATCAACATGGTTTTATGAAAGGGAAATCATGTTTAATCAACTTTTTGGAATTCTTTGAAGATGTGCCATGTGCTGTGGAGAAAGGGGGATGGTGGATGTACTGTAAATTGATTTCCAGGATGCATTTGATAAGGTGCCACGTCAAAGGTTTTGCGAAAATGAAATCTCCTGGTGAAGGGGGTAAGAAGTTAGAATGGATAGAAGATTGGTTAGCTAACAGAATATCGAGAGAAGGCATTAATGGGTCATTTTCAGGATGGCAAGATGTAAGGACTGGTGTGCCACAGGCATCTGTGCTGGGGCCTCAACTTTTTGCAATTTATATCAATGATTTGGATGAAGGGGCCGAAGGCATGGTTGCTAAATTTGCTGATGACACAAAGATAAATCAGAAAGCAACTTGTGAAGAGGACATAAGGAGGCTGCAAATTAATATAGATAGGTTAAGTGAGTGGGGAAAAACCAGGAAAAAAGACTACAATGTGGGAAAGTGGGAAATTGTCCATTTTTGCAGGAAGAATAAAAAAAGAAGCATATTATCTAAATGGTGAGAGATTGCAGAGCTCTGAAATGCAGAGGGATCTGGGAGTCCCAGTGCATGCATCACCAAAGGTTAATTTGCAGGTTCAGCAATTTATCAGGCAAGCGAATTGAATGCTGTCGTTTATTGCAAGGGGAATTGAATACAAAAGTAGGGAGATTATGCTTCAGTTATACAGGGCATTGGTGAGTCCACATCTGGAATACTGTGTACAGTATTGGTCTCCTTATTTAAGGAAGGGTGTAAATGCATTGGAAGCAGTTCAGAGAATGTTTACTAGACTAATACCTGGAATGGGTGGGTTGTCGTATGAGGAAAGATTGGACAGGCTAGGCTTGTATCCACTGGAATTAAGAAAAGTAAGAGGAGAATTGTTTGAAACATAAGATCCTGAAGTGTCTTGACAGGGTGGATTTAACCTTCTGGGTGTATCTATAATTAAGGTTCACTATTTAAAAATAAGGGGTCGCCCAATTAAAACAGAGATGAGGAGAATATTGTTTTCTCTCAGAGGGTCGTTTGTCTTCGGAATTCTCTTCCTCAAAAGACAGTGGAAGCAGACTCTTAAAGTATTTGTAAGGCAGAGGTAGACAGATTCTTGATAAGGTTATTCGGGCGAGGTAGTAATGTGGAGTCGAGGTTAGAATCAGATTAGCTTTGATCTTATTGAATGGCAGAGCAGACTTGAGGGACCTAGTGTCTCTACTCCTGCTCCTAATTCGTATGTTCATATGCTCTGGCTTCTGAAGGTATTGGTTTCGAATGTGGACATTTTAATGTACCAGCAATGAAAACCACAATAAAACCTGCATTGAATTTTTATTTTATTTTCTCAGGATCAATTGTTTTTACCATTTCCAATTTCTAATTTTTTGTTGGTTTACGATCACTGGAACCTCCAGATTTCTGTTACAGCGAGGTGAGGAGGGGTCCCAGGCTCCCCTCTTGTCCTATATCTTATTTCACCGCAACAGGGTTATTTCCTTTTGAGCAGTGGACGTTCTGAGCACCTCAATCAGTATTTTACCTTTGTTGCAATTATGAAGGAACCAATCAGGCGGGTTTTCTTGACTGAAACATTTATATATCTATCTAGATGTCAGGAACAGCAGCTGACCCCTGAGAAACAGCTCTTTATACACCCCCTCCCCCAGTATGAACAATGACCGTTCACGACTTCTCTCTGCTTTCTGTCACTGAGTCAATGTCATATCCACACTATCACTGTCACATTAATCCAGGTGTTCCATTTTTCATAACAAGTCTATGAAATGTCATTTGATCACAGGCCTTTTGAAAGACCATATCCATAACAGGAAACACACTATCCTCATCAACACTCACAGTTAAGTCATCAATTAACTTGATCAAGACTATCAGACATGATTTGTCCTTAACCTATCCGTGCTGCTTGTCATTTACTATCCCATGTTTTTGCAAGAAAGATATATCTTTGTGCTGCGTTCTGGCTTATAGTAATTTCCAACCACCAATATTAGATTGACTGGCCAGTAGTTACAGAATTTATCTAATCTCTGCTTTTGTAACAGGGACTAACATTTGCAGCCCTCCAGTCCTCTGTCATCAATCCGAGATCCAAGGAGGATTGAAAGATTCTGGCCAGTGCCTCTGCTATTTCCACCATTCCTTCCCTCATCAACCATCGCCATTGTTTTATCAAAGAACTCCATCAAGTTTACCTCAGCACCACCTCTCTCCACTCCTCCACTGCTGTTAAATTATCCAACTGCTTATCCGACATACAGTACTGGATGAGCAGGAATGTCATCCAATTAAATATTGGGAAGACTGAAATCATTGTTTCACTCCCCACTCCAACTCTGTTCCCTTGCTATTGATTCCATCCCTCTCCTTGGTAACAGTCTGAGATTCAGAAAGTCTGTTGTCCAAATTGGTGTCATATTCCAGACAACATTAATAGGCACATGGACAAATGTGGGTTAATTAAGGAAAAACAGCACAGATTTACTGAGGGGAAATGATGTTTAACTAATTTGCTGGAGTTATTTGATGAGGTAAAAAGGAAGCTTGATGAGGGCAATGTTGTTAATGTGGTGGAAATGGAATTCCAAAAAGCATTTGATAAAGTGCCACCCAACAGAGTTGTGAGCAAAGTTATAGCTCATCAAATAAAAAGCACGGTAGCAACATGAAATTAAATTGGTTGAGAGACAGGAAACAGAGAGTAGTGATCAATGGATGCTTTTCGGGCTGGAGTAAGGTTTGTTGTGGAATCAAAGCAAAATACTGCCGATGCTGAAAATCTGAAATAAAAACAGAAAGTGCCAGAAATACTCAGCAGGTCTGGCAGCATCTGTAGAGAGAGAAGCAGAGTTAACTTTTGAGGTCTGTGATCTTTCAGCAAAAGTGGCAAAGGTGAGAAATGTATTAGGTTGTAAGCAAGTAAATCGGGGTTGGGGGTTGTAAACACAAGGACAGAAATGTGGACATGAGAGCAGTGGTGGGGGTGGAAGGTGCTGAAATGACAAGCGAGTGGAAGCTCGAGATCATGCTTTTGGACTGAGCGGAGGTGTTCCACAAAGCACTCACCCAATCTGTGTTTGACCTGCTGCGGTGTTCCAGTGAACATCAACGTCAGCTCGAGGAACAGCACCTCATTGTCTGATTAGGCGCTCTACAGACTTCCGGACTGAACATTGAGTACAATAATTTCAGAGCATGACTGACCCTTTTAATTATTATTTTGTTTTATCATATTTTTCCATGTGCCATCTTTAAACTGGATTTTTTAAGTTGTTGCTTTTAGCTAGGGCTGTTCATTATTCTGTCATTTAACACCCTCTCTGCACTAACGCTTTGTCTTTCACCACTCAATAAGCACACTCTCTTTGCCTTTGCTCCATTACCTCCTCGTCAGTTAATCTCTCTGACCCTCTGTTCTATCAACAGCCCTTTTGTTCTCTTCTGCTCCCTCCCTGCTTTATTTGCTTAAAACCTATTACATTTCTAACCGTTGCCAATTCTGATGAAAGGCCACAGGCCTGGAAGTTTATCTCTGCTTCTCTCTCCACCAATGCTGCCAGACCTGCTGAGTATTTCCAGCACTTACTGTTTTATTTCAGGTTTCTAGTGGAGTTCCCCAAGGATCAGTGTTGGGATCATTTCTCTTCCTGACATATATTAATGACCCAGATCTTGGTTTACAGTGGACGCTTTCAAATTTTGCAGAAAATACGAAACTTGGAAGCATTGTGAACTAAGAGCAAGATAGTGTAGAACTTCAAAAGGACACGGACAAGTTGGTGGAATGGGCAGACAGGTGGCAGATGAAGTTCAATGTGGAGAAATGTGACGTGACTCATCATGATGGGAAGTAAATGGAGCCACAATATAGAAGAAAGGCTACAATTCTAAAGGAGGTGAAGGAGCAGAGGGACCTGGGTGTATATGTTGTTTTAATTCATTCATGGGATGTGGGCATCGCTGGCCAGGCCGGAATTTATTGTCCATCCCTAATTGCCCTTAAGAAGGTGGTGGTGAGCTGCCTTCTTGAACCGCTTGAGTCCATGTGGGGTAGGTACACTCACAGTGCTGTCAGGAAAGGAATTCCAGGATTTTGACACAGCGACAGTGAAGGAACGGCGGCATAGTTCCAAGTCAGGATGGTGTGTAACTTGGAGGGGAACTTATAGGTCATGGTTTTCCCATGTATTTGCTGCCTTTGTCCTTCTAGGTGCCACAGGTCGTGGCTCTGGAAGGTGCTGTCAAAGGAGCCTTGGTGCGTTGCTGCAGTGCATCTTGTAGATGGTACACACTGCTGCCTCTGTGTATCGGTGGTGGAGGGAGTGAATGTTTGTGGATGGGGTGCCAATCAAGCGGCTGCTTTGTCCTGGATGGTGTCGAACTTCTTGCGTATTGTTGGAGCTGCACCCATCCAGGCAAGTGGAGAGTATTCCATCACACTCCTGACTTGTTCCTTGCAGATGGGGACAGGCTTTGGGGAGTCAGAAGGTGAGTTACTCGCCGCAGGATTCCTAGCCTCTGAACTGCTGTTGTAGCCACGGTTCTTATATGGCTACTCCAGTTCAGTTTCTGGTCAATGGTAAATCCCAGGATGTTGATAGTTGGGGATTCATCGATGATAATGCAATTGAATGTCAAGGGGAGATGGTTAGATTCTCTCTTGTTGGAGATGGTCATTGCCTGGCACTCGTGTGGCGCAAGTGTTACTTGCCACTTATCAGCCCAAGCCTGGATATTGTCCAGGTCTTGCTGCATTTCCACACAGACTGCTTCAGTATCTGAGGAGTCGTGAATGGTGCTGAACATTGTGCAATCATCAGCGAACATTCCCACTTCTGACCTTATGATTGAAGGAAGGTCATTGATGAAGCAGCTGAACATGGTTGGGCCGAGGACACTACCCTGAGGAACTGCTGCAGTGATGTCCTGGAGCTGAGAAGATTGACCTCCAACAACCACAACCATTTTCCTTTGTACTAGGTGTGACTACTGCCGGCGGAGGGTTTTCCTCCTGAGTCCCATTGACCTCAGCCTTGCTTGAGCTGCCTGTTTCTTAACTCACAATAAGTCCCATTCCCCGATGGCTGACCGACATCAGCTCACAGTCAAGCAATGTCTGGATTTTAAAATTCACATTCTTGTTTTCCAATCCCTCCGTTGCCTCACCATCTCTGTAATCTCCTCCAGCCCCACAAACCTCTGAGATATCTCTGCTCCTCTAATTCTGGCCTCTTGTGCATCCCTGATTTTAATTACTCCACCACTGTGGCCACACCTTCAGTTGCCTCGGCCCAAAGCTCTGGAATACCCGCCCTACACAGCTCCATCTCTCCACCTCTCCACCTCGCTTTTATCCTTTAAGACATTCCTTTAAAACCTCACTCTCTGAACAAGCTTGGTCACCTAACCTACTATCTTCCTTTGTGGTTTGGTGTTAGACTTTGTTTCATAATGCTGCTGTGAAATACCCTGGGATCAGTTCTTGTTGAAGTTTGCCAGACATGAATTGTCATTAGCATATCTGTGCTGCTTGAAATTTATTCTGCTATGTTTTTCCAAGCAACGAATATTTCTGTCCTGGGTTTTGAAATTTCCCCTCCACTGACTTCAGATTGACTGGACACTACAGGGTCTACTCCATCTCTCCTTTTTGTAAACCGGGTATAACATTTACAACACTCCAGTCCTCTGTCAGCACTCCCATATCCAAAGAGAATTGAAAGGTCATGCCCAGTTGTCTGCTCTTTCGTCCCATTCCTTCTCTCACCAACCCTCATACATTCCATCCAGATCGGGTAAATGGTCTAGTTTATTGTGGTACCAAAAGTGTTTGATTGAAAGATGGTAACTGAGCCTGTTTGTTCAGTGACTGTAACTAATGGCAGTCTCCATGAACCCTAATTGTGTCACTGGAGGGTTTCGCTCTTCAATTAATAAGGGGCTCTTTTCAATGTGTTATCACATAGTGTCAGCGGGAGCATCATCTTCGGCACTAACAGGGATCAGCGGCTCCAGAGAGAGGGAGAGCATAGATCAGAATCTGAGAACAATAAATTGGAATGTTGCAACAATGGGTCAGAATCTGAGAACAATAGATTGGAATGTCACAACAATGGGTCAGAATCTGAGAACAATAGATAGGAATGTTACAACAATAGGTCAGAATCTGAGAACAATAGATTGGAATGTCACAACAATGGGTCAGAATCTGAGAACAATCGATCGGATTGTGACAACAATGGGCAGGAGTTTCATCTGGGAGTTTGACTTTCTTTCTGCAAATTATGATCAGTTCTCATTAAACAGACTGATCGAGTACGCACTGAAGATAATGAAATAAATTTACTATCCCATCCTCGCTATTATAGGTTTCCCTGGTAAGTCGTTCTATCTAACTTTTAATTCAATAAACCATGTTTAACTGCAATACCATTGCTGACATTTACTCTGCCCACCTAGCTGCTTCCTTTATTCCTGGCAAATCCCTATCTCCAGATATTAGGTCTTATAAACCATTATTATTAGATGGTAGAGTGTATTAGAGTTCTTGTAATTTACTCTACGATATTTGCTGCTGTTGCTGCCCCTGGTAAGTCTGTATTTCCCGCTGTGAGATCTGCAAAATCTGTTTCACTGAAATAATGTTCTTGCAATTTTAATTTTGGAACGAATGGAGCTCGTGTGATCGGTCACCATAAGGAAGTCCGTCCCCTTTCCACGAACCATATACTCCTCCCAGGCCAATATCTGAGGCTGAACAAGGCAGTTTGCAGCCTATGTATTCGAATTAAACATGAGCTCAGTTCATCTCCATAATCTCTCCATCACCAACCTTGTCTACTACCATCTCTGTACTATCAACCGTCTCCACCTTTGCCTCAGCCCATCTACTGCATAAAAACCCATGCCTACCTTTGTTAAATCCACAGTGGACTATTTCAATTATTTCCTGGTCACCCTCCCAGTTATAAACCTCCATAAACCACAGCCCATCCAGAAATCTGCTGCCTGTATCCTACCTCACACCGAATCCCGATCACCCATCACCCCTGTGTTCACTGATCTACATTGGCTTCCGGTCTGGTAGCATCTTCATTTTAATATTCTCATTATTGTGTTTGAATCCCTCCATGGCTTCACCACTCCAATTAGTCCCATTCCCCTACACATTCCCACATTCTGGCAAATCTTTTGCCTGTAAGCCTTTTTTTCAAATCCCCTTTAAAAATAACTGTTTGAAAAGGCACTGTTTGAACATTCGGACTCGCCCTTTCTGGACAGAGATGAGGAGATTTTTTTCCCCTCAGAGGGTTCTGCAACTTTGGAACTCTCTGCCTCTGAAGGTGTTGGAGATGGGGTCGTTGAATATTTTTAAGGCGGAGGTAGATAGTTTCTTGTTAGGCAAGAGAATCCAAGTTTATCGGGGGTAGATGGGAGTGTGGAATTCGAAACACAAACAGATGAGCCATGATCTTATTAATGGTGGAGCAGGCTCGATGGACTGAATGGCCTACTTCTGCTGCTAATTCGTATGGTCGTTCTCTCTGCATCTACGTCCAGAAATGATTTTCAGTTCTACAGCGCCACTGGGCCCAACACCATCAAGGCTTGGATCCATAAAATGGCATGAGATGAGCTTCCGATCACTTCCAGTGCTCCATGCTGGACAGGGCTCTCGTCCAGGTTCACCAAACATGTGCTGTTAATGTGAGAAGTGGTTTGAAGAGACATCATTCAGCCATTCCAGCAACTTTGATGTACGTCTTTGAAACTTCGTCTGTGCATGTCCACTGACCGCCTGTGTTAGTCACTCTCAGCTGAACATACATTCAGCAGCTCGAGGAACCCCCTCCAGTGTTATTTAAAAGGACCAGGCATGCAACTTACAGGTGAGGGGCCTTTGACTTACTTCTGCTATTGTAAAGTTAGTGGAGGTGCTGTGCATGGTTTTCTGGAGGTTGTGTTGTGAGCTGCTGCAGACATTCAGGGAGGACAGAGGATTAGGTGACCCAACTCTGGACGAGGTATGGGGACTGTAGGTACACTGTCTATGGAGATGCTTATCTCTTTGTGTTGGGTATTCCTGGACGGAGTAAATCTTATAATCCGTGCTGTGCGGGGAGACTGTATGCCCGTTCTTAAACAAGTGATCTCTACTCTTCAGTAACAGGATGACAACCACCCTGTGCCACGAGAGGGGCATCTCCCCAATCGCCAGACTTTCCCCCAAGATCCGCGTGTAATCGCCACCCAGGGCGTCCCAGCATAACCTGAGAAACTCCACAGTCAGCCGGACCAAACCCAGGGATTTGCCTCGAGAACAGGGAGAGGGCACCAGTCAGCTCCATAAACGTGAGCAGAGCCTCCAATCCTTTAGCATCCTCTGGGCCGACCTTCAGCAGGTCCTCCCACAAAACGCTGCACACGACCTCGCTGGACAGATGCGGAGAGAACAACGTGCTGCAATAGGTGAGGACCAAGAGGCCCATTGCCTCCAGAACCATGACAGCGGAGCTGCTGACGGACCCCCAGCCATTTTTCCAGCGAGTAGGAGAAGGGTGAGGCGTGGTCCAAATCTTCCAGAATCTGGATCCGCGAGCTCACGTATGAGCCTCGGGACCTTACAAGTGCAGGTCCCTCAGTGAGTTCTTCTCTTTGTACGCCTGTCACAGGGCCGGGACAGCGACAGCATGACGGATGTGGGACCAAGTTGTGGGAACTGATCCATTCCCTCAACTTTTCCACCGATGGTTGGCCACGCTGGAGACCAGAGTGATCCCCCACTTCGAGGGTACAGTTAAAATCCACCCCCCACCAAGAATGCTATACTCACCACTATCGATACAGCTCAAGAGAGTGGACACTTCTTCAAGGAAGCACGCTTGTTCACTAAGTGGAGCAGCACGCTACCCAGGCAAATGGCGAGGTGGTGCAAGTGGCCCGGCACAAGTTCCTTTACCCCCCAAGATCTTCAACTTAAAAGTTGGGGCCAACAAGATAGTCACCACATTAGAAATCTGGGTGAGATGAGTCACGTAGACCCCACCCTGCCACTCCAGGAGCCAGCTGGATTCGTATCCCGGCACGGTGTGTGTTTCCTGTGGATTGAGAGATTGTCTAATATGTGGTGAGACCCCCTGCTGCCGTTGATGTTGAGGCTGGCGATGGTTATCTTCATGTCAAAAGTCCTTAGAAACCCGTCACCAACATCGGACTGTGAGGAGCAAACGGAAGTGCACCTCGCCTTCCACTCCTCCAGCAACCCATCGAGGGACACTATAAACCAGCGCCTCTCAACCAGTTTCACTCCCGTGCCCTTCCCCGCTTTCTTGAAGGCGATATGGGCCGACTGGATGATCAGCACCAGATTCGACCAACAGCCGAGCGCCAGCTGAACTTTATTGTGGCAACCCCTGCATGCCGTGAGGAATTCGACGGAGTTCCACCGTGGGGATGAGAGGAGACTCGGTGGGAGGTAAGCGGGACTCCTCTACCGCACTGGTGATGGAATAAAGGTCGTCCTCCGTGCCCCACATCGAGTCCCCATCCTCCTCTGGGTCGTCACCGCCATTGGCAGACACACACCCCACACACTGTTGGGTGGATGTCCCGGCTGTGCCAGCTAGTCCTGCCTCCATCATGATCCCAACCCCAGGATCGATGGTGGAGCAGTCCTCTTTGGCTTCTACTGTGCAACTGAAGCCTGTGGATACCTGCATACATCCTGGTTTGGAGTGGACTTTGGCTGGGAGGGCTGACCCTTTGGAGCCTCGCCTTCACCTCCACTCAGGGTACCCGACCCAGTGGCAGAATGGGATGCTTCTCCAGGAGTGTCCTCAGGCTCCCCCACCACAAGCAGGGCTCCACGTTCTCCTGCAGGAGGGGCTGCATGTACTGAATGATAGGGATCTCCTACCCAGACTTTACAGCCTTGATGGTGCTGGTGGGTGGAGGACCCTGGGGACCTGAACCAGGATACACTCCCCTCCAGCAGATGGGCCCTGTACCTCAGGGCCCTGTGTTCCCTCTGTAGAGGGGTGACTTCTCCTCTTTTCTCCCACTTGGGCGTGAAGGCTCAGAGACCTCCATGTCATCAGAGGCCTCCAGATCTGCACCCTCCTTTTGTTTGGATACCCTGGGTCTGAGCCCAGCACTGAGGCAGGTGGGTTCCCCAAAATCGGGAGCTGGACTAAGCTCAGGGTCAGGTTCTGCCACTGTGTCCAGGGGACGCACCTCTCTGCGTTTATTTTTCCTTCACATCGTCCTTCCATTCAGACGGGCGCCCCATTCCCCACCGGGGTCATGAAAACCACAGCCTCCAGGACCGACTGAGCAGTGTCTGTTGGAGGCGTAGGGGGAGTGGGAGGAGATACAGCAGCACCACCCTGGGCCGCTGAGGTGGCGCTGGCGATGGGGAGGTTGGGGCAGTTCTTACGAACGTGACACACCCCCTTGCAGGCACAGCACCGCGCCCTGTCCGAGTCCAGAAGATGCACTAGGCCGCCCCCGGAACTCCCCATTGAAGTGGCCTTCCATGACATCCTCCCGTGCCAGCTGCATGAATAGCTAGCAGCGGAAGGAGTAAACCTGTCGCTGGCTGTTTTCCCAAAGGCTGAGCGGGACTGGGGTGATTCCTGACCTCCTCTTCCCCAGACGGTGTAAGCGGGGGAGGGGGAAGTCATTGGGAATAAAGGGCGGGACGTTTGAAAGTATCGCGTGCTGTACAGTGACCCCCAGAGGGTCCACAGGCAGGAATGCCCCGCCCACAGTGAGCCCTCTGCTCAGTGCCAGGACCACTGTCCGCTTCGTCTTCAGGAAAAACACTGCCTTTCCGTACATCTTTGAGGCTGTGACAATGGACGAGGGGCCGACAACCTCGGCTATTGCCTTAACGCATGCCTGAGCAGTCATGGCTGGGTGGTTGTAACTCTTCACCCCATGTTTTGAGGTCAAGATTTAAAAGGGTGATGGGGATACAGGAGCGGCTGCAGCTGCTGCAGCATAGGAAATCCCGCCACAGGAGAGGACTGTGAAGCCATGGGGTGGAAGGTACACCCACCGATGAATAAAAAGATTTTGAGACAAAGGAGGGGAAAATAGAATAACAACAACAAATAGAACAACAGATACTTTGCTGGTCTTTGTCCGAAGGAAGAGAGGCTGACGGAGAGAAAGGTTAGGAGGAAGCAATCTCTTTGTCAGTGTTTCTTCAAGGCAGTCCTTTCGCTGGTCTTCCAGTTGGTGATGGGGTTGCGGGTGGGGGGAGGGGAGGGGGATCGGGAGGGGTAACGATGTCTTCAGCTGGGACAGCTGTAAGCTCCCCAGGCACACTTTACATCCGGTGTTGAGGGAAAAGAGAAAGTCCCTTCACTTGGGCAGCTCCAGCTAGCCCAGGCTAGATTTTTGGGGTGGGAAGGAAGCTCCTCTCTGATGCTGTTAAACAAAGGATCTCCCTGTTCAAACAAAGATGCCCCACCCAAGATCATCAGGTCTCTCCCCACAACAATCAATGAAAGGGCTTCAATGAAAACCAAACTCACAACAGCTGTCAGTTCTTTTCGTCTCCTGTTTTCCTCTTTTGGAATATGGCTAGATGGAAAATTCTTCCTCTCTGTCTCTATTGCTCTCTCCCTACAGCGGTCACACAGCCCCCAAATTCGAGCCTCCAACTCCCAGTCCACAATTCGCAGTCAGCTGAGTATCATTGTGCACCCAGCAGTCAGTAGTCCAATTAGTCAGCAGCCAAATCCAGTGCTGTACCTGTCCTGGGTGTGTTTTAAGTGGAAAGTGTAGAGGGAGATTTACTCTGTATCTAATCACGTGCTGTATCTGTCCTGGGAGTGTTTGATGTGTACGCTGCAGAGAGAGATTTACTCTGTATCTAATCACGTGCTGTACCTGTCCTGGGTGTGTTTTAATTGGAAAGTGTAGAGGGAGATTTACTCTGTATCTAATCACGTGCTGTATCTGTCCTGGGAGTGTTTGATGTGTACAGTGTAGAGGGAGATTTACTCTGTATCTAATCACGTGCTGTACCTGTCCTGGGAGTGTTTGATGTGTACAGTGTAGAGGGAGATTTACTCTGTATCTAATCACGTGCTGTACCTGTCCTCGGAGTGTTTGATGTGTACAGTGTAGAGACAGATTTACTCTGTATCTAATCACGTGCTGTACCTGTCCTGGGAGTGTTTGATGTGTACAGTGTAGAGAGAGATTTACTCTGTATCTAATCACGTGCTGTACCTGTCCTGGGAGTGTTTGATGTGCACAGTGTAGAGGGAGATTTACTCTGTATCTAATCACGTGCTGTACCTGTCCTGGGAGTGTTTGATGTGTACAGTGTAGAGAGAGATTTACTCTGTATCTAATCACGTGCTGTACCTGTCCTGGGAGTGTTTGATGTGTACAGTGTAGAGAGAGATTTGCTCTGTATCTAATCACGTGCTGTACCTGTCCTGGGAGTGTTTGATGTGTACAGTGTAGAGGGAGATTTACTCTGTATCTAATCACGTGCTGTACCTGTCCTCGGAGTGTTTGATGTGTACAGTGTAGAGACAGATTTACTCTGTATCTAATCACGTGCTGTACCTGTCCTGGGAGTGTTTGATGTGTACAGTGTAGAGAGAGATTTACTCTGTATCTAATCACGTGCTGTACCTGTCCTGGGAGTGTTTGATGTGCACAGTGTAGAGGGAGATTTACTCTGTATCTAATCACGTGCTGTACCTGTCCTGGGAGTGTTTGATGTGTACAGTGTAGAGAGAGATTTACTCTGTATCTAATCACGTGCTGTACCTGTCCTGGGAGTGTTTGATGTGTACAGTGTAGAGACAGATTTACTCTGTATCTAATCACGTGCTGTACCTGTCCTGGGAGTGTTTGATGTGTACAGTGTAGAGAGAGATTTACTCTGTATCTAATCACGTGCTGTACCTGTCATGGGAGTGTTTGATGTGCACAGTGTAGAGGGAGATTTACTCTGTATCTAATCACGTGCTGTACCTGTCCTGGGAGTGTTTGATGTGTACAGTGTAGAGACAGATTTACTCTGTATCTAATCACGTTTTTTTTTTTTTTTTCTTTTTTCTTTTTTTAAGCGTACCGGCGGACACTGCATGCAGTGGCCCAATCCCAGTTCTTTTTTTTTTACTCTGTATCTAACCCCCGTTTTATTTATTTTTTTAAGGTGACCTTTATACCCCAGGCCCCTTTTATATATTTTTTATGTCGAGGGGGCCTTTATTCCTCAGGCCCCCATTATATACACACTTATATTTTTAAAATAACTTTATTAAAAACAGATAAATAAACAAAAAACTCAAATAAAAATGCCATTCTCGGCGTCGACAATGCACTCCAGTCTCTGCGGTGCCCACCGGTCGCGGAAGGCCTCAAGCGTACCAGCTCCTTTTCCAGGGACACCCGGGCGCGAACGTAACCGCGGAAGAGGGGCAGGCAATCGGGGAGGACGGACCCCCCGACGGCCCGCAACCTGGACCTGTGAATTGCCACCTTGGCCAGGCCCAGGAGCAGACCGACGAGGAGATCCTCATCCCGGCCCAAGCCCCTCCGCACCGGGTGCCCAAAGATCAGGAGCGTGGGACTGAAGTGCAGCCAGAATTTGAGGAGCAGCCCCTTCAGATACTCAAATAGGGGCTGCAACCTCGCACACTCCATATAAATGTGGAACACGGACTCGTCCAGGCCGCAGAAAGTACAGGTGGCCTGGGAGTCCATGAACCTACTTAAAAGCCTATTGCACGGGACTGCTTTGTGCAGCACCCTCCACCCCAGGTCCCCGATGTAAAGGGGGAAGACTCCCGCGTAGAGAGACCTCCATCGGGGTTTCCCCTCGCCGCCAGATGGCAACGCGGACCGCCAGGGCGTGTACGGCCGGCTGACGAGGGCGAGGAAGTGGAGAGTGTGCAGGAGCAGCCCGTACAGGAAACCCCTCCGCGCCGATTGGAATGGCACGGAGGGCATTTCCGAGAGGCAGCTCGGGTTGTGTGGGACCGGCTCCCGAGGAGGGTTTCGGGGCCTGGGTCCGATGAGCAGTTCCGGCCGAGCGGGGGTCAGCTCCCTCGCCACCCGCAGTGAGGGGCGTCCCGGGGGTTTCGGCTACTGCTCCGCCCGCCGGACCGTCCCCGGAGTCGGCCGCCCTGACAGCCGAGGTGCTCACCTCCGCCGGCGGGGGAGCGCCCTGACTGGAGGCGACCATGTTCCAGACTCGGAAAAGATCCCGGTAAAAGACAGGCAACTCCCTCAGAGAGGCGCGGCTAACGGACTCCACCGGGAGCTGCGTGTCATCTTGAAGGCAGTGACACTGGCGGAAAAAATACATCGCCAGCGCACACCATCTGGGAGGACGCTCGACGTACAGGTATCTCTGCAGGGTCCGAAGGCGGAGAGTCGCAGCCTGGGTGCGGACACACACCAGCGACTGACCGCCCTCCTCGATCGGGAGACTCAGGACCGCGGCAGAGACCCAGTGTTTCATCTTGCCCCAGAAGAAATCGACGAGTTTCTTCTGGATCTTGGTGGCAAATACAGGGGGCGGGGCCAAAGTGACCAACAGGTACCACAACATGGAGGCCACCAGTTGGTTTATGACCAACGCTCGGCCCCTGTAGGAAAGCACTCGGAGCATTCCTGTCCAGCGCCCCAGCCGAGCGGTGACTTTCGCCTCCAACTCCTGCCAGTTTGCCGGCCAGGCTTCCTCAGTGGGGCGAAGGTGGACTCCCAGATAGAGGAGGTGCGTGGTGCTCCACGCAAAAGGTGTCATCACCTCCGGCAGGGAGTCCACCCGCCACTGACCAACCAGGAGTCCGGAACATTTCTCCCAATTGATCCTCGCGGAGGACGCGGCAGAAAAGGTCAGCTGGCAGTCGCGCATCCTCCGCAAGTCAACGGGATCTATGATTGCGACGAGCACGTCGTCGGCGTAAGCCGAGAGGACGACCCGCATGGCCGGCTCGCGCAGAGTCAATCCCGTCAACCTCCTGCGAAGCAGGCACAGGAAGGGCTCCACGCAGATGGTATACAATTGGCCGGACATGGGGCACCCCTGACGCACTCCTCTCCCAAATCGAAGGGGCGCCGTCAAGGACCCGTTAACTTTGACTAGACACTCTGCGGTGGCGTATAAAAGTCGGACCCGGGCCACGAAATGCGGCCCGAGTCCGAAAGCGCGCAGAGTCCCGAAAAGGTAATCGTGATCCACCCTGTCGAACGCCTTCTCCTGAAAGAGGGAGAGAAAGGCGACCGACTGACCAGTCCTCCGGGAAAGATGGATCAGGTCCCGGACCAGGTGGATGTTGTCCTGGATGGACCGGCCCGAGACCGTGTAGGACTGGTCGGGGTGGATCATGTGGGCCAGCACGGAGCACAGGCGGGTAGACATAGCCCGGGCAAAGATCTTATAATCCGTGCTGAGGAGGGAGACCGGACGCCAGTTTTTAAGCAGGCGGAGATCGCCCCTTTTCGGCAGCAGGACGATGACCGCCCTGTGCCACGAGAGGGGCATCTCCCCGGTCGCCAGGCTTTCCCCCAGGACCCACGCGTAATCGTCCCCCAGGACGTCCCAGAACGCCCTGAGGAATACCACGGTCAACCCATCCAGCCCTGGGGATTTGCCCCTCGAGAGCTGGTGGAGGGCGCCAGTCCGCTCCGCCAACGTGAGCGGAGCCTCCAATCCTTCAGTGCCCTCCGGGCTGACCTGCGGTAGGTCCTCCCACAAAACTCTGCGCGCATCCTCACTGGACGGATCCGGAGAGAACAACGCACTGTAATACGTCCGGACCAGGAGTCCCATTCCCTCCGGATCCGTGATGGAGGATCCGTCGTCGTCCAGCAGCTCGACGAGCTGCTTACGGACCCCCCGCCATTTTTCCAGCGTGTAGAAGAAGGGTGAGGCGCGGTCCAAATCTTCCAGGATCTGGATTCGCATCCTCACGTACGCGCCTCGGGTCCCTATGAGCTGCAGGTCCCTCAGCGCGCCCTTCTTCTCTTTGTACACCTGCCACAGGGCCGGGTCCACGACGGCATGACCGAAGCGGGACTCCAAGTCGAGCACCTCCCTCTCAAGGCGCCCGATCTCGGCTTCCCGCCTCTTGGTCGATCACTTCGCGTACTCCTGACAGAAGACACGGATGTGAGTCTTGCCCACATCCAACCACAGCCTCAAGGAGGGGAAGCCCCCCTGCTTCCTTCTCCAGTAGGCCCAGAATCGACAGAACGAGTCCCGAAATCGCTCGTCCTCCAGCAGCCGGTTGTTAAAGTGCCAGTACGCAGACCCCGCCCGTGTGCGGTGCGGAGTGATCTCTGCCCACACCAGATGGTGGTCCGAGCACGGCACCAGCCACATGGAGGCCGCCGAGACATGGAAGGCATAAGCCTGTGCAATGTAGAGGCGATCGATTCGCGACCCCTCTCCTCCAGACCTCCACGTGAAGGTGCTGGAGTCGGGATGGAGATTCCGCCAGACGTCCACCAAGTTAAGGGAGCTGATCAGTCCCCTCAACTTCTCCACCGACGCTTGGCCGTGCTGGGGACCGGAGCGATCCCCCACCTCGAGGGTGCAGTTAAAATCCACCCCCCCCCCGAGGATGATGCACTCGCCGCTATCGATGGAGCTCAAGAGAACGGATACTTCTTCAAAGAAGCGCGCTTGCAACGCGCCAGGTTTTGGGTGCATACACGTTCACAAAGTGGAGCGGCACGCTACCAAGGCGAGGTGGAGCAAGCGGCCCGGCACTAGCTCCTTGATCCCCAAGATCTCCGGCTGAAAAGACGGGTCAACAAGATCGCCACCCCACTAGAAATAGGGGTGAGGTGACTCATGTAGACCCCACCCTGCCACTCAAGGAGCCAGGTGGCTTCATCTCCCGGAACGGTGTGGGTTTCCTGCAGAAAGCTCACCGCGTATCTCCCTTCACTGAGGACTGAGAGATTGTGAAATCTGCGGTGAGCCCCTCTGCTGCCATTGATGTTGAGGCTGGCTATGGTTATCTTCATGTCAAAGGTACTTAAAACCCGTCACCAACAGCTCACTGTGAGAAGGGAGTGGAAGTGCACCTGGCCTTCCACTCCCCAGCAACCCATTGAAGAACACATTAAAACGGCGCCTCTCAACCAGTTTCACGCCCGCGCGCTTGCCCGTTATCTTCAGGGCAGCACGGACGGACTGGATGATCAGCGCCAGATTCGACCAGCGGTCGAGGGCCAGCTGAACTTTATTGCGGCAGCCCCTGCAAACCGCAAGGAAATCCCGGTGTTCTGCCGTGGGGATGAGAGGAGATTCTGTGGGAGGCACGAGGGACACCACCACATCACTGGCGGTGGAATCAAGATCATCCTCCATGCCCCACACCGAATACCCATCCTCCTCCGGTTCGTCACCGCCAGCGGCCGACACGCCCACCGCACACTGTGGGGCGAACGTCCCGGCCGCGCCAGCTGGTCCCACCTCCGTCACGATCCTACCCCCAGGATCGATGGCGGAGGTGTCCTCTCTGGGTTCTATTGTGAAACTGGAGCCTGCAGGCACCAGCGTTTCAGGACCCCCCTCCACCTCCGTCCCCAGAACAATGAGTGGTCCAGGGGAGACAGAAGATCCCGACTCCGGAAAACCAGCCGGAGCCGAGACGGGAGGCGGAGAGAGGAGGCCATCTCCCGCTTCGCCAGCACCCACAGGCCCAGCAGATGGGGCAGCATTCTCGGTTATAACCGTGTCGGGTGTCTCTTGGTTGGTGGTGGACTCCGGCTGGGAGGGCCGACCCTCTGGGGCCTCGCCCTCCCCTTCACTCAGGGCATCCGACCCAGTAGCATTGGCAGAATGGGCGGAGTCCCCAGGCTCCCCCACCACAAGCAGGGCCCCACTTACACCTTCAGGAGGGGCCTCATGTCCCGCGGCCTTCCCCTCCCCTCCATCCTGAGGAATAGGGAGCTCCTGCCCGGACTTTGTAGCCTTGGTGGTGGCGGTAGGGGAAACCTGTGGACCCGAGACAGGAGACAGCTCCCCTCCAACAGATGGGCCCTGCGCCTCAGGGCCCCTTGTTACCTCTGTGCAGTGGTGCCTTCTCCTCTTTTTCCCAGTTGTGTGCGGAGGCTCAGAGACCTCCATATCATCCACACTCTCCTTTTTTATTCACACTGGGCCTGAGCCCAGCCCTGGGGCAAGTTGACTTCCCGAGATCGGGCTTTGTGCTGAGCTCAGACTCGGGTAGTGTCACGGTGTCCAGGGGACGCGCCTCTCGATGTTTATTTCTCCTCCGCGCCTTCCTTCCACTTGGACGGTCACTCCCCTCCCTGCCGGAGGCCATGAAAACCACAGCCTCCGGTACCGACTGAATGGTATCTGGGGGTGGTGTAGGGGGGGTGGGAGGAGGTGCAGCGTCGCCACCCTGGGCCGCCGAGTTGGAGTTGGCAGCCGGGAGTTTGGGGCAGTTCTTACGAACATGCCCCACTTCCTTACAGACATGGCACCGCACCCCGTCCAAGGTCCAGAAGACGCGATAGGCTGTCCCCTGGAATTCTACATTAAAGTGGCCCTCTGTCACCTCCTCCCGCGCCAGCTGCATGAATAACTGGCGGCGGAAGGAGTACACGTGTCGGAGGCTGCTCTCCCGAAGACCGAGCGGGACTGGGGTGAGCCCCGTCTTTACCTCCCCCAGATGGTGCAGGTGGGGAAGGAGGAGCTCACCAGGGATGAAGGGTGGGACATTGGATAGAATGAGCCTTTGCGCAGTGGCCTCCAGGGATCCACTGGCAGAAAGGTCCCGCCCATGGTGAGCCCCTTGCTCAGAGCCAGGGACACCGCCCACTCGGTCTTCAGGAATAACACTGCCTTCCCGTATATTTTAGAGGCTGCAACAATGGCCGAAGGGCCGACAACCTCGGCCATTGCTTTCACGCATGCCTCTATAGTCATGTTCGGGTGGATGTAGCTCTTGACCCCATGCTTCGATGTTAATAAAGCAAACGGTGATGGGGCAACAGGTGCAGCTGCAGCAGCATCTGTACGGGAAGGCCCCGCCACCGGCGAAGGAGGTCTTGCCATGGGGTCTAAGAGCCACGTCCACCCCCAAGAAACAAAACAAATTTACAGAATTAAAAAAAAAAAGCTAACTTTAAACAAAGTGGAGTGGGAGTAGAGGAGGATGGGGTAGGATGGCGCAGTGGTTAGCACCGCAGCCTCACAGCTCCAGGGACCCGGGTTCGATTCCGGGTATTGCCTGTGTGGAGTTTGCAAGTTCTCCCTGTGTCTGCGTGGGTTTTCTCCGGGTGCTCCGGTTTCCTCCCACAAGCCAAAAGACTTGCAGTTTGATAGGTAAATTGGCCATTATAAATTGTCACTAGTATAGGTAGGTGGTAGGGAAATATAGGGACAGGTGGGGATGTTTGGTAGGAATATAGGATTAGTGTAGGATTAGTATAAATGGTGGTTGATGTTCGGCACAGACTCGGTGGGCCGAAGGGCCTGTTTCAGTGCTGCATCTCTAATCAAAAAGGGAGGATAGGTGACTGAGGCGACTGAGTGGAGGAAGGGAGAGAAAGGCTGAAAAGGATGTTTGATCCAACTGCCAGTTGGAGCACCTTTATCAAAATTAGTCCAAAATTGTCTGTTGTCTTCCAGTTGGGGGAGGCTTCTTCGCCCGGGACGGCTGGAGCCGCCCGGTACTCTCCTCTTCTGATTTTAACAAGACATTCTTCACCCGGGCAACTCCGGTTGTCCCGAGCAGGCAGTTGGGGTGGTGAGGGAGCTCCCTGTGTGCAAGCACCAATACAAATACAGGTCCCAGATTACAGTCTGTCATAGTTTCCCCAAATTTACATCAATGTTATTCTGCTGGAACTGTGATTCCAGAGTTTATCCATTTATCTTGTTTTAAACAGGATGATACATTGAGGAATCTGTAGTAATCTATCACCACTGCCATCTCCGAGGAGCATTGTAAGATTCTGGCCATTTCCTCTGCTATTTCAACCATTCTTTCCATCAGCAGCCCTCATACATCCACCTGGAAAGCGTAAATGTTATTCATTATCATGGTACCAATAGTGTTGGATTGATATGTGTTAACTGAGCCTGTTTGTTAAGTGACTGTAATTAATGCCAGTCTCCATGAACCCTAATTGTGTCACTGGAGGGGTTCCATCTTCTATTAATAAGCGGATCCTCTCAATGTGTTATCCCATAGTGTCAGTGGGAACATCATCCCCGGCACTAACAGGGATCAGCGGCTCCAGAAAGAGGGACAGATCAGAATCTGAGAACAATAGATTGGAATGTTACAACAATAGACAGGAGTTTATCCGATTGGTTTGATAGTCTTACTGCAGATGATGATTGGATACCATTAGTATGGCGGATTTATGATGCACTTCGGATGATTCAATACATTTATTATCCCATCCTAGCTATTGTTGGTGTCCCTGGTAAGTCTTTCTGTCCAGCTATTAATTCTATAAAACATGTTTAACTGCGTTACTGTCCTTGTTATTTCAGCACTGGGGAGATTGAAGCCATAGTTTTCAATCCACAATGCAAACTCTATTCTCTACTTCATGAATCCACCAATATATGAGGCTGACACAAACTGTTCACTTCCTTGCTGATTGATTTGACCCTAAGCTGAGTTCCAACACTGTATCCTGTCCATCACCATTCCTGTCTACTGCCACCTCCGTAATATCATCCCCTGTCTCAGACCATATGCTCCTTAAACCACTATGTGTCGCTTTGTTAAAACCAGACTCGACTGTCCTAATGTTAAGCGACAAGTCTCCCAGTTACAAACCTTCATGAACCACAGCCATTGAAATCTTTTCTGCTTGTACCCTAACTCACACCAAATTCCAATCACCCATTAACCCTGTGCTCACAGATATACAATGGTTCCTGGTCCAGTCGCACCACAATTCTATTCTTCTTATTCTTGTGTTCAGAATCCTCTATGACCTCACCCCTCCAACTAGTCCCATTCACCAGTCAGTTTGCCATATTCCTGCAAATTGTTTCCCTTGCAATATTGATACAATTCAATTTTAAAAGTGAATTTTCTCCCTCTATATCTCTCTGTGGCTGTAATTTTGGACTCTTTAGAGCCACTGGTGCTGAAGCTATGGCTCCGAGAACCCTTAAAAAGGTAGGATGCGCTACCGGTCACTCGTGGCTTCTCTCCAGTGGTGTTTCATGCTGAGCAGGGCATTCCGAAAGCATTGACACACGTATTTGAAACTTGGTCTGTACATGTCCACTGACCGGCTCTGTTAGTCACTCTCAGCTGAACATACAGTCAGCAGCACGAAGAACACTCTCTAGTGTTAGTTAAAAGGACCAGGCATCCAACTTACAGTTGAGGGGCGTTTGACTTACTTCTGCTATTGTAAAGTTAGTGGAGGTGCTGTGGATGGTTTTCTGGAAATTTTGTTGTGAGCTGCTGCAGACATTCAGGGAGGACAGAGGATTTGGTGACCCAACTCTGGACGGGGTATGGGGACTGTAGTTACAGTGTCTCTGGGTCTGTCGCATGACCAACAAATGAAGCAGAGTCTGCAGAGAGCGGAGCTGTGTAAACAGGGAGGAGGAGTGTGCTCTGCCCTACCCAGCCCGGGTTTTCTACCAACACCTAACCCAGGAGCAGTGTGTGAGGTGACTCTGATTCAATAAGGAGATGGTCACAGAGCTGTATCACCTCCTGCAACACGACCTTGAGCCTGACACCAGGGTGAGGACGGAGCTGTCAGTGGCTGTTAAGGTCACAGTTTCATTGAACGTCTCTGTATCCGGATCTTTCCAGATGGGAGCACGTGACATATTCAACATCTCCGAGTCTGCTGTCCATTTATGTATCCGTTAGGTGATGAAGGCCATCTATGCCGAGTGAGGTGAATACATCATTTTCTCCCTCACACTCTCCATGTGCCTCTTGAGTGTTTCCCTGATAATTGTTTCTATACCCTGACTTACCACTCATGTTGAACAGAATGGCCTGTAGTTGCTCGGACGGTCCTTACACCCATTCCAGTATAAGGGTGTCACATTTACCACTCTCCAATCTTCTGTCACCTCGCCCATCTATGGACGAATGTAAGATTATGGAAAGCTCTTCTGCTATCGACATACCCACTTCCTTTAACCATCCAGACCTGGTGGATTATCTGCTCTAACATAGCTAGCCTTTCCCGTACCTCCTCCCTCTGAATTTTCACTCTCTCCATTGCCTCTACTCTCTCCACTTCCACTAATATTTTATAAGTTTCCTGTTCCAACAGCGAAACGAAGTAATCATTTGCTATTTTAACCTTCCCTGTGCCTCGAAGCATATATACACGCTTTGTCCCGGATAGTCACCACCTAACCTCGTCCTATCTGATTGATATCTACATGCCTGGACCAAATGTTTGTATTGCCTATTAGAAGATCTTCGGGTTCTCTTTTATGTTGGATGATAGTGCATGTTTAATGTGGTGGATGAAATGCTGATCAATCGGGCTGCTTTGTCCTGGATGGTGTAAAACTTCCTGAGTGTTGTTGGAATTGCACCCATCCAGGCAAGTGGAGATTATTTCGATGAACTCCTGACTTGTGTGGAGCAAACTTTACTTGTCAATTATCAGCCTAAGGCTGGATATTGTCGAGGTCTTGCTGCATTTAGGTATGGACTGCTTCAGTACCTGTGCAGTCACAAATGGTACTAAACCTGATTCAGTCATTCACAAATACTCCCATTTCTGACCTTATGATGGAGGGACAGTGATTGATGAAGCAGCTGAAAATGGTTGGGCCTAGGACACTACCCTGAGGAACTCCTGCAGTGATGTCCCGGGACTGAGATAAATGATCTCCAACAACCACAACCATCTTCCTTTGTGCTAGGTATCACTCCAACCAGCAGAGGGTTTCCCCCCTGATAACCATTGACTTCAGTTTTGCTAGGGCTGCTTGATGCCGTCCTCGGTCAAATGCTGACTTGATGTCCAAGGCAGTCACTCTCACCCCACCTCTGGAGTTCAGCTATTTTGTCCATGTTTGAACCAAGATTCTAATGAAATTAGGAGATGAGTGGATCTAGGGGAACTCAAACGGATCATCGTTGAGCAGATTACTGGTGATTAAATGCCACTTGATAGCACTATTGATGACACCTTCCATTACATGGCTGATGAATGACAGTAGGCAGAATGGTGGTGGAAGCATGGCTGTTGGAACACTTCCGACCTACCCTTAAGGAGACGGAAAATTGGCATACAGGCCCGTGAGGGCCAATATTCAGACTGTAACTGCTCGCCGTGGCGATCAGTATCCTTGACTAGGAGATGAATATTACAAATGTACCAGCTCGGAATGGTGATCAGTATCCTGATCTGGTTGACCCACATTGACATGTACCAGCTCAGCATGGTGATCAGTATCCTGGGCTGGGTTGACCCACATTGACATTGTACCAGCTCGGCATGGAGATCGCTATCCTGGGCTGGGTTGACACTTATTGACGTTGTACCAACTCGGCATGGCGATCAGTATCCTGCACGGGTTGACCCAAATTCACACTGTGCCAGCTCGGCCTGGAGATCAGTATCCTGGGCTGCTTGACCTGTATTCGGACTGCACCAGCTCAGCATGGTGATCCGTATCCTGGGCTGGTTAACCCATATTCACACTGGACCAGCTCGGCATGGTGATCAGTATCCTGGGCTAGTTAACCCATATTCACACTGACCAGCTCAGCATGGTGATCAGTATCCTGGGCGGGCTGACCCATATTCACACTGTACCAGACCAGTATGGTGATCAGTACCCCGAGAAATGCAGGGAAGTTATGCTGACTCTTTATAAAGCTTAACTAGACTACTGCGTCCAATTCTGGTGACCACACTTTTGGAGGAATGTGAAGGTGCGTGTGGAGGAAATTTACCAGAGTGTTTCCAGGGATGCGGGATTTTGAGTACAAGGTTATTGTGGTAAATCTGGTGTTATTTTCCTTGTAGAAAGGAGAATAAGGGGAGTTATGAAGGAGATTTACATGATTATCACAGGTTTAGATAAGGTAAACAAAGAAAATCTGTTCCCTGTAGGTGATGGTACAAGGACTAGAGATAAGATTTGGGTAAGAGATGCAGGGGAAATGTGACGATGAACTTTATTATGTACTGTGCGATAGACAGAGCTAAGCAATTCCATAACTAACGGATCAGATCTAAGCTCTGCAGTCCTGCCACATCCAGTCGTGAATGGTGGTGGACAATTAAGCAACTAACTGGAGGAGGTGGCTCCACAAATATCCCCATTCTCAATGATGGGGGAACCCAGCACATCAGTGTAAAAGATAAGGCTGAAGCATTTGTAACAATCTTCAGCCAGAAGCGCCGCTGGAAGCCTCCCATACTTTACTTTGTATTCTCCATTCACAATGTTTATTTTAACAATTTTAAACTTAAGTTAAAAGATTAGAATAACAAGGGGTTTTAAAAGAAAGAAAACAAAGGAAATAAATTGCTTCAGTTGTTTTGATCTGTTCTTTCTTCAAATTACTTTCAAACAATTGGAATTAAAACTGAAAACAGAGGTGAATTCTCACAAGTAAACATTCTAACTCCAAACAATGTGATTAAACCTGTAGTAAACCTCAGTCCGAGTCATCCACATCCATGGATGCGTGTTTCTCTTTCTATTTCTCTTCCCTCCACACCTCTCTCTCCCGCCCTCTCTCTGTCTCACTTTCTCTCGTCGTTTCTCTCTCTTTCCCAGCACAAAGGAATTAGAATAAAGAAAAAGAACA